>NC_089822.1:212061418-212686418 GCF_035046505.1 Tiliqua scincoides
TGCGCTGACTCCCTCCGCTACCTCCCCGCCCGGCGCCCGCACACAGTTAGGTAAGGCAACCTTACCTATCGCTTCTTCGTCTGACACTCCTCGCAGGCAGACTGAAGATGGCGGCTCTGGATCAGGTGGTACCCGCTCTCTCTACAACGCTTGCGCCATACACGTAAACGCTGGAGCAGTCCACTGAGAGAGCGGGGGGGGGAGCAGAGCAGAGAAGGAGGATGCGGTGACACTGACACACACTGACACTGGCCGTCCGTGCTATAATGGACCGTAATAACTGCTGCTATGCCAATAGTTCCGCCATTGGCCAGCGCAACCTCCTCATTACCCCCAGATTTTCACTTTTACCCCATTTGGGGTAATTTACCCCGTTCCCCGACCACTGTCCTATGTAAATCCCATTGCAGCAATAATCTGAATGACTCAAACACAGCACATGAAACTGAGCACCCCACTGGGAGTGCTCGGTCTCCGTAAAATTGGCAGTTGGAAGAGAAACACAGGAGACTGAAATTGTCTGGATACACAGGTAACATGCACAGGTAACTGGCTCAGTGATGCATTTAGTTCTTGAGGCACTTGTCCCACAACTCTTAACCATAGCATCACAGCCACAGTATCATCAAAAAATGTGTAGTGAAATGTAGTGTGAATTGATTCCATCATTAACCAAGGACTCTTTAGGAAACAAGAGGTAATAAATCAGATGGTATTTGTCCAGTACTTTCTGCCAAAGGAGAGATTCAGGTAGTGGGTGGGGAGATGGGAGGCAAAAGGGCCAACCTCTTCACAATTTTTCTATGCATCACCTCTTCCATTCCCATTATAGATTTCAAATCCTTGGCTATGTTCACTGCTCTGGGAGCGACACATGGAATTCTTAAACCTTCTGAAAACCTTGCCCTTCTGAAAACCTTGCTGGCATTATTAACACTAGGATAAATCTGTAGCTGGCCCTTCTAAACTTCCAAATTAACTGGGCTGGGGCCTTTTCCCAGTTGTTTGTGGACTTCCCCCTTTTTTGGTTCCAGGATTCTGTCCCCTGGAATATTCCCTGGAACATTCCCTTGGATAATTTGCTACTGGGTGTCCAAGTCCACAGGTGGAATATGCATGCACTGTGGCCTGAGTGTACACCTGGTCTTGTTGCTAAATTTCCAACAGACCAGGTGGAGCTGAATCCACTACCCCACTGTTTCTGTTCATGCCATAGCTTCCCCAGAGGGGGAAGTTAGATCCCTGCTATCTGACCTATCATCCACATTGAGTGGCTGTTACAGCTACCTTGGCCCTCCCATATCTGGGGCAGTACCCAGTCAGCCCCTCTCTCCCCCAGTTGCTTTTTGCATGCGTAGGCAGGTAAGACAAAACACTGATCCCCCCTCAAATCCTAGGGCTCAGCAGCATGCTTCTATTCCAAGTTAATAAGCAGGATTGGGGCAAAACACTGCCCTAACTGCAGAGCAAGCAAGCTTGCATAGTTATCTATGTTTCCCTGACCCTGCATATACTCTGCAGGCACCCTTTCAGAATTGAAAGGAGGATCATGGGCAGATGAGAAGCCTGCCTCCATAAACACCCCCCCCCCCAAGCTCAGAAAAAGTATGATCTGCACACCCTTTCAGGGTTGAGAGGGATATCATGGGGAGATAGGCAGGCTGCCCATCCACATGTGACCTGTCCATGAGGTTGAATGAAGCAGCTGCTTCACGCTGGGGAAAATGGAGAACAGGTTGGGAGGATGTCTTGCACTCCACACTTGCCCCTTGCCTGCACTGGCCTGATACTCAGTCAACCACTCCACCCTGCCACTGACCCACTCCCCTTGTCACTTGCTTGAGTGAGGAGTGGAGCGGCAACAGCAGTCTCCTGCCAATTTCTACAGCATTTCTACAATTGTGTTAGCAGCCCTGAAGGAGCTGGTAGGGAGCCTTTGTGATCATGTTCCAATTGCTTTCCTTGGAGAGGGAGGAAAACAGCCTCACACTTCTCCCTTTACCCTTGCACCTCCGAAATGACCACAGCAGACAAAGGCTTGGGATAAATGGTCACTTTATTAATACAATCAGAAAATCTGCAGCAGGGCATAAACCATCTAAAATACCCCCCATGTGCGGGCTACTAAATTTGAGGGAAACGGCGCTAGCCGTCTACCTCCCCCGGGCTACACGGGCATCACATCCTGGCTCTAAGCTCTCTCAGTCATTGCCCAAGAGAGCTGATCAACACCAACTCCTAGGGGTCAAGACAGCTGGACAAGCAGATACCCCAGAGGCCACGGCAACTGTTGTCCTCTGCCCAATCCAGCCTGAGGGCTTGCCAGCCAGCCTCAGCAACCTGAACAAGTATTGTCTGAGCAGACCTGGATCACCCCCCGACTTTGCTGACCTCGGAATGTATGCCGGATTCCCTACCGTCCTGGCTACCCTGCCCGCACATCACCTGCCACACGGGGGGGGGGCGTTAGCCTAGCGCTTAACCCCCACCGCCCCACACAAAGCCAAATGGCTCCACAAACCCTGCTGCCCAAACCGCAAACATTTTTCTGTAAGAAAAATTTTTCTGTAAGAAAAATGTTGATTCCAGCTGGGAATAGGTGAACCCTCTCCCCACTGCTACACCCTATGGGGGAATATTTCTGACCATAGGATAATTATCCCAGTTACCCAACTCCTGATAATGGCAATGTCCTTATGGACATTATCAGTCTCAGCTTTCCAGTAATTCATAACCAGAATCTTCATAACCAAAAGCAACATGGTGAGAGTTGAGCAGGTGGGAACAAGTAAAGATTCAAGGACCCAAGGTTCTCTGGCCAGGGTCATTCTCTGGACCCAAGGACCCAAGGTTCTCTGGCCAGGGACAGAAATAAAGCCTGTCACACTGGCAACTGAAGCCCACACTGGGCAGTGTTAAGCTGGCCACACTGGCCAGCACCTTTAGTAGGCAAGCCCACACTGGGCAGTGTTCATCTGACCGCACTGGCCAGCACCCATTAAGCAGTGTGAAAGTAACCTGAAAAGGCTAATGCACACTCTCATAACAAGCCCACAGTGTGCAGTGTCATCTAGCCACAGTGGCCAGCACCATTCAGTGCTTACGAAAATAGCCCCAGAAGGCCAACAAGCCTTCTGTCGATCCTCTGAATTGACTCGGTTGACCGACCTAAACTGGCAGCATAACGAAATAAGAAATCATGGATCAATGTACACAACTGTGTTTCATGCACATAATATTGTATCAAATTACCTTCTAGGTATGTGTATGAGGTGTATATGAAAATACATGAATTTTATGTTTAGCTTTAGGTCTCATCCCCAGGATATCTCAATATGTTTATGCTGCCCCAATCCAAAAGGAATGCGGCCTATATGCCTCTGGGAGCAATAGGCCATGCCAAAATAAGCCTCTGTACTGAAACAGGGTCCGTGGAGTGACGAAAGAGAAGACTGGGGGAGCAGAGTCTGTACCCCTATGGCTTCAGGGCTAACCCTGGAGACAAAGCCAGCCCAGGAACTATCCTTGGGCCAGTAAAGGCCAGAACAATAAAGGTAAATGATTTATAAACGTAGCCCATATAGGGCACTGACTGCTTGCTAGACTCTGCCTGTCACATTGAACGCCTATTTTACTTGCAAATGTAGCCCCAGAGAGGGTGCTGAGCGCCTACCAGCTACTGCTAGGCAAACCTTGGCCAATAAAGGCCTACTTCACTTAAAACATAGCCCCATATAGGGTGCTAAATACTTGCAGGCTATTGCCAGACCGCCATGGGCCAATAAGGACCGAACTTCATTGCAAATGTAGCCCCCTATAGGGTTCTGAGTGCCTGCTGGCCACTGCCAGTCAACCATGGGCTTATAAAGGCCTGTTTCACTCACAAACATAGCCCTATATAAGGTGCTGATTGCCCACCAGGTACTGCTCCATAAAGGGTGCTGAATGTATGCTAGTTACTGCCAGGCAAACATGGGCCAATAAAGGCCTGCTTATCTTACAAATGTAGCCCCGTATAGGGTGCTGAATGCTCGCCATGGGCGCATAAAGACTTTCTTCACCTGCAAACATGTGTGTGATGAATGCTTACTGGCTACTGCCAGGCAACTATGGACCAGTAAAGACTTGCCTCGTTATCCTTCTGTTCTGGAACCCCTAGTGGATTAAAATCAGTGGATACAAAATCGGTGGAAAAATAGCTTTAAAGATCCACTTCCAGGTGTCTTGTTTTTCTACTGTTGCCCCAGCATGATTTGTTATAGACACAATTTGTTATAGACATCCACTAGATGAAGTGAACAATGCAATTAATATAATGAAATTATAATTATTTGACAGCACGAAGATAGGAAATGGATTTTGGTCCTTTTTTTTTTATCAAGGTGTTGAAAAGGTGGACCTCAAAGGTTCACCTCAAAGGTGAGTCAAATCAGTGGATACCAAGTCAGTGAATGGTCCCATATAGGGTGCTGAATGCTCGCTGGGTACTGCCCAGCAAATATGTGCCAATAAGGCATATTTCACCTGCTAAGGGACCCCCATACAGGGTATCAAATGCTTGCCAGCTAATTTAAGTAACCATGGGCCAATAAAGGCCTTTTCACTTGCAAACATAGCCCCATATGGGGTAAATTGTCACTGGCCACTGCAAGACAACCATGGGCCAATGAAGGCTGGACTAATGAGGGACTGAACAATTTACAAATGTAGCCCAAATAGGGTGCTGGATGCTTGCTAGCAACCATATACAAATTCTGGCAGACTGACTCCTGAAGGCTGCGTGCCTTCTGAAGGCACTTCTGAAGGCACGAAGCCTTCAGGACATCAGCCCGCCCCGCCCCCACTTGTGCAGCAGCCAATGAAGTGCTCCCAATTTTCCCGCCTTAGCCTGGTTTGCCTGGAGTGCCGGGTAAAGGGGGGTGAAGCTCTTATGGGGCTTCATCATCATTCTCCCACTGCTGCCAGCTCCTTACTGCCCAACCACATTTTAAAACCAGGCCAGCAGGAGGATACTTAGAGCAAAAGGATCCTCGTCCATTTCTAGGATCCTCCCACGTCCATCTGTTTTGAAGAAGCAGCTAGGTGGTGAAGGAAGAAGAAAGCAACAAAAGAGGTGGAGGTTATATGTCTTTGAATAGAGCCACAGCACCATTAATATTTCATCCACCACACACACACACACACACACACACACACACACGCACGCACGCGTGCGTGCGTGCGTGCGCGCTCCTTTGAGAGTTCATCTGACCTTGAACCCCACTCCTTCAGTGGTCTCCAAGTTAGAACTGAATGCTCAAGGAAGCCCAATTCATTCTCTAGTCAGTGGATTAGAACTTCCCTGTTCTAATTCTGTCATGAACTTCCCCCTGCCATGAACTTATTAAGAGTGCAATCCTAACATACCGGTAGGCCGACAAAGCCCCCCTGCGCTGTACTGGCTCAGGAGTATTGTGAATGTGTCATAAAGCACGTTTGCACCTCCTCTAGAGTCAGCTGGGCCAGAGCAGAGGCCCACAGCAGCCACAGACACTAGATCTGCTTCCAGGCAGGGTTAGTTTGTGCCAGGCCAGCACAGGGGGTGGGAGAGGGTGATGTGGCAGGGGCATTTCTGGGGAAGGCAGACTGGGAGGTGGATTGGGCCCTGGAGGGGGATGGCAGCCCAGGCTGTATCCTAACCCAACCCAGTTAGCAGATCTGAGTAGACCCATACGCGTGGCTGGTGCATTACAGGTTGAGTCTCATTATTTGCGAGGGTTCCGTTCGCAGAACTCACGTGGATGGTAAAAAACACACTAAAGTAAATCAATTTTAAAAAACAAAGTCTGTTTGCTTGGTAATTTAAAAACAGCCTTAATGACCTTTTGAAATGCACACAGAGGCAATCAGTTTCTCTCCAGGCGCTTAGGCTTCACTAGGAGGTAGCAATCCCTCCCTTAACCAGGAGCCACAGTGAGGGGGAAAGAATGGAGGAAGTGATAATCACTGCCATTTAGCCTTCACTCACATGTTCAGGGGGAAGGGAGGGGTTTGCCTTGTGCCTGGAGAGAGAATGATTGATGGATTGTCAGCTGGCTGCCCTCACTTGCATTCATGAGACTATTGTTAAAGGACTGTTTTCCTTTAATTTAAAGAGTACTTCTCATTACTTCGAGGTGGAAAAATCTGTGAATAATTCAATTAGACTTGTAATCACTTGCATGACTGTATCTCTACAACAGTAAAAAGCAATTTTTAAAACTGTGATTTTAAAGGAATGCATTTTTCCCCTTCCCCAGGGTTCAGCACATTCCTTCTCATTTGCAGTGGCCATTCGTTTTGAGTCAAATTTGTGTATAAAAAATCCATGTATAACAAGTTTGGACCTGTACTCAGAGTAAGGGAAAAAATATCCCCTTAACCCAAATTGCTCTCCAGCCACCTTCTGACCTGCACTGGATACAGTGCAGGCCATGCGACCTGGCTGTTTCAGCACAGGTTAGGATTAAGAACATAAGAACAGCCCCACTGGATCAGGCCATAGGCCCATCTAGTCCAGCTTCCTGGATCTCACAGCGGCCCACCAAATGCCCCAGGGAGCACACCAGATAACCTCATCCTGGTGCCCCCCCTTGCATCTGGCATTCTGACATAACCCATTTCTAAAATCAGGAGGTTGCGCATACACATCATGGCTTGTACCCCATAATGGATTTTTCCTCCAGAAACTTGTCCAATCCCCTTTTAAAGGCGTCTAGGCTAGACGCCAGCACCACATCCTGTGGCAAAGTGTTCCACAGACCGACCACACGCTGAGTAAAGAAATATTTTCTTTTGTCTGTCCTAACCCGCCCAACACTCAACTTTAGTGGATGTCCCCTGGTTCTGATACTATGTGAGAGTGTAAAGAGCATCTCCCTATCCACTCTGTCCATTCCCTGCATAATTTTGTATGTCTTAATCATGTCCTCCCTCAGGCGTCTCTTTTATAGGCTGAAGAGGCCCAAACGCCGTAGCCTTTCCTCATAAGGAAGGTGCCCCAGCCCCGTAATCATCTTAGTCGCTCTCTTTTGCACCTTTTCCATTTCCACTATGTCTTTCTTGAGATGCGGTGACCAGAACTCGACACAATACTCCAGGTGTGGCCTTACCATAGATTTGTACAACGGCATTATAATACTAGCCGTTTTGTTCTCAATACCCTTCCTAATGATCCCAAGCATAGAATTGGCCTTCTTCACTGCCGCCGCACATTGGGTCGACACTTTCATCACATTGGGTCGATACTTTCATCGGCTACTCATGGGCTACTCATGACATTTGGCAAGCCATTCCCTCTAAACTTCAGCAGTTGAAATATATATACTTATTTGACATTGTTCAAAGGACAATATTATGATAGTACATGTTAAACTCTTTGCAATGCTCTATATAAATACCAGATATTATTATTACATAAAATCCCCCAAAGTCATTTATCTTTTGAAGCTTCATTGAGCTAGAGTCCAAAGGCTATTAACACCTATCATAAAATCAGTACTTGTGATTTTGTACTGCTCCACAGTTTGGTCTCCACATGCCTGATCTTGTCTGATCTTGGAAGCTAAGCAGGGTCAGGCCTGGTTAGTACTTGGATGGGAGACCGCCTGGGAATACCAGGTGCTGTAGGCTTATACCATAGTCTTTCGAGACTGAAGGTTGCCAACCACAGTTTGGTCTGTATTCTTCATCACTTTACAGTTATATTTAAAGAAGTATATTTAAAGAAATTAAATCCTGTTAGTGCAGTATCTTCTTACAGTACATGAAATTATAATGAAAGTACTGAAGTTAGTATCATACATGTGAGGCTTTACATACTTTCATGCTTTGTCTAGAAAATGTTGGATTTCTATGTATGTGAAATGACCATGAATTGATAGAACAAAGTAAAAGTCCATTTTATAAACAGCTTTTTCAAAAACCGAATAATTTGAAACTACTATGTGATATTAACCTTGTGTTTCACAAGCAATTTTAAAGCAGAGTCTTGGCTCCCCCTAGTGTAAACACAATTGTGTATCTCATTGAGTTGTCTCAAACTGACAATACCTGTTCCATTAATTCACCTCTTCTCCCCTATTGAACAAAGTTTCTTTTAACTTTTTCTTAAGACTACTATTGTGCAGAATTAAGTAATTAATCTGAACAGTTGAATCTGGGATTGATTAGTCGGAGACGGTTTATATTTCAACAACTTTTCATATAAATATCACACTGAAGGAACATGCAGATATACAGTCTTAATATTTTTGTCTTTGTAAAGTTGTCTGATCATGATATTAGATAATTTTAAAAATATTTTTAAAAATTTACATCCTTATTGAGGAACTGAACAAGGCATTCCACACAGACACCCAACCATGAGGATATCAGGTTTGTAAGATTCTTCCCCCTTATTTGAGAGAGAAGAACCACTTGAACTGTGATTCTACATGATCAGAGTTGATAGCATTGTCAGCATTAAGCATTATCACTGTGGTAGAAGACAGAGGGAAACTTGCTTCTCTCTCTTATGAGGCCTATACCAGCCTTCCAAATGTGTGGACTGGGGCACAGCCTTCCTCAACGTTTCTCTTGCTCTCTTCTGAAATTTGTTTCTAAATAAGGAGTCTGCAGTTGGCTAAGAACCCTGGCTGTTAGTGTATTAAGAATTTACAGTAAAACCCACAGCTTTCTATGACATTCCTTTTATTACACTTACAGTACATTCACAAGGATACCTTTTTAATAAGCATTTCCATCAGATAACAGGCAGGGGTTGCTGCCCAATTCTACATTTTAATGAAAAAAAGAGAGAGAATCAAGATTCTTTCTTTCTTTCTTTCTTTCTTTCTTTCTTTCTTTCTTTCTTTCTTTCTTTCTTTCTTTCTTTCTTTCTTTCTTTCTTTCTTTCTTTCTTTCTTTCTTTCTTTCTATGCCACCTTTCTCATAATCAGATTTCTCATCAGATGTTACTAGAGAGGCACCAAGTTTCTTGCTTGGGAGAAGGGTAGAGAAAAACTTTCAATTTCAAGCAAGAACTTGCACTGGAGTCTAAGTCGATGAAAGTGTCGACCCAATGTGCAGCGGCAGTAAAGAATGCCAATTCTATGCTTGGGATCATTAGAAAAGGTATTGAGAACAAAACGGCTAATATTATAATGCCGTTGTACAAATCGATGGTAAGGCCACACCTGGAGTATTGCGTCCAGTTCTGGTCGCCGCATCTCAAAAAAGACATAGTGGAAATGGAAAAGGTACAAAAGAGAGCGACTAAGATGATTACGGGGCTGGGGCACCTTCCTTATGAGGAAAGGCTACGGCGTTTGGGCCTCTTCAGCCTAGAAAAGAGACGCCTGAGGGGGGACATGATTGAGACATACAAAATTATGCAGGGGATGGACACAGTGGATAGAGAGATGCTCTTTACACTCTCACACAACACCAGAACCAGGGGACATTCACTAAAATTGAGTGTTGGGAGAGTTAGGACAGACAAAAGAAAATATTTCTTTACTCAGGGTGTGGTCGGCACAGGCTCTACTGCATCCTTTGGGGGAATTTCAGCTGCTGGAGGTCTGTTCATAGTAAAGGGTCATTTGTCCTGTTGCCCTGGAGGAAGCTCCAACAGCCACAATGGGTCAACTTGGACCTGCGCAGATATCACTGGCACAAGCCCAAGTTGATTTGTTTCAGCTGATTAGGCCCAGGAAAGAAGATAAGTTATAGTATGTGCTGGTGCATCTGATCCCACCCCTCCTCCCGGGCCCAATTCGCCCGCCCTGTTACCTTACCTCCTTCTTCATGTGTCCCTGCAGGCACCAGGGACAATGGGAAGGCTCTTTTGCAACTTCTTTTGTGGAGTCCTGTTGTGCCAGCAGAGCATGTGCTGCAGCAGTATGCAACTTGGATAGGATTGGAGCCTAAGGGTGTAATCCTAACTTGCCCTTGGGCTGGCGCAAGTCCCTTGTGCTGGCCCAGGAGGGTCGCAAATGTGCCATAAAGCATGTTTGTGCCTCCTTGAGAGTCAACTGGGCCGGCGCAGGGATGTGCGCCGGCCCATGGATGCTGAATTCAGCCTCTGCACCAATTCTGACAGGGAACCTTGTGTTGGCCGAGCTTGCCCAATACAAGGGTCTGGGGTGGATGGAGGGGAGGTGGGGAGGAGGCAGAAGGAGGCATTCTGGGGCAGGGGAGGGCGAGCGGAGGGCGGTTCCAGGCGCAAGCAGGTGGGGAGGACAGGCGGGCTGGGACCCAGCAGATATGCCAGATCCTAGTCCCTTTTTTCAAGCAGCATGGAGCAGCTGCAAGCTCCAGAGGTGGCACAAGTCTGAGGAGACCCATTGGGGCTGTGGTGGCTTAACTGGGGCTAAGGGGAAGAGTTTCCACCTGCCTGTTCCAGCACAAGATAGGATTGCACTGCATGTGTGTGATCGGGGGGGGGGGGGAGAACAGGAAAAATTGCACAGAGAGAGAGAGAGAGAGAGAGAGAGAGAGAGAGTAAACAAACAGAAAAGCCGAGCTAGGAAGATTTGAGAGGGAAAGAAAGTGAGAGTTTGGGAAAAGAAGAACAAACTGGGAGAATTTGAACCAGAGATGAAGAGGGAGACAGTGAGAGAAAGCAGGAGACACTGGCAGTTCAATTCTGAAGGTGTCACCCAGCTTTCAGCCCAGTACTTTGATCCAGAGTATTCTTACTATTAAGTAAGCTCCATTGAGTCCAATGAGACTTGCTCCTGGAAAGCTGCATAATGCAGCATTTTGTTATGGATACCTCTCGTAATAAATTTTGTATGTAGAATAGGAACATCTAATTGTTAGGGACTGGAACAAGTACCTTTTTTCTTCTTTGGTTGCTTACCTCTTGAGGCTAATAGCTTTAGTGTGTGGGGTGTCCGATTTTAATTATAATCGTGGCATAAGGGAAAACGACTGAGGCCAAAATCCTAACCAACTTTCTAGCACTGACATAGCTGTGCCAATGGGGCATGTAAGGGAATGTACCTCTGAGCTGCATTGCCCTTACCTTACTGCTGGAAAGTTGGTTAGGATTGCACCCTAAATCGCCCCCATACACCAGGGTCTCAGTCTTGGTTGGCTTTCCATGACCATGTTTAAACAAAGAGAGAGAAGTGCTAATTAGATGTTTAGATTCACACCTGGGTTGACCTTAACTGTGTACAACACAAGGCTAGAGAGAGATAGTCCCATGCTGAGCAGCTTATTTGAATAATGGGGCCATGGCAGGATTTTATGTACCAGTATGAGTGTGCTGCGATGGGATGCAGAGTTGGTCAGAATCCTGTGCTCCCTCATTGTGGTGTAGAAGGTAGAGGTAGAGTGTTTTGACTTTCTATTGATTTCAATGAGAATGTTTGTCAGTGTAACTTTATGCTGGCATACGAGCAAGGAGTGGGGTTTGAGCAAGTATAAGATTCAAACTCCTCCCCCAGCATCCACTGACAGCCCATGTTTGCCCTCTCCCTGGTACAGTTATGCCAACAGTGAAGATACATTGGAATCCAGCCCAATCCTAACTAAATTCCCAGCGGCAATGCAGTGGTGCTGGTGTAACTTCAGCTGCATATCATAGGGGATTTTTAGTGCTGGAGGTCTCCTCGGGTTAAGGGGAGCCCGAGATAAACCAGGAGTATGCCCCAGCAGCTCTTATGTAACAACACAGATTTAGCTGGCCCAATTCCATGTTGCTCTGTGAAGGTGGATCAGCCTGGGAATGGGCTCAGGATTCAGCCACTGAACCCACCACCCTCCAAGGCCTAATACACCCTCCTCCCTGCCCTTGTCACTGCTCCATTCTGCCTACCTCTCCCCTTTTCCACCCTCCCCCACCCCATTCAACCCCCTCCCTGCCTCCCACCACCCCCCACCCCCCATGAGGGCTTTCCTGCTCCAGTGGTGTCCATGGACCTACTGGTGCATGAGAGGTCACTGCAGCTTCCTCACAGGTGGGCTCACTGTGCTCATCAGCGAAGTCTGCTTATGACGGCAATTAAGCAGCCTCCACAGGTGCTGCACTAGTTATGCCAGCAGAGTAGGGGGTCAGGATTGGGGCAATATTGTTATAGGAATATAGGCCAGATTTATACTGGTTTTAAGAGTGTATCTCCAAGATGTACTAGTGCAGAGACTTTCACCAAGTCCTAAAACTGCCCAGCCAGCATAATTGGTGCATAGGATTGTTCCCAAGTCAAGTTTGCTTACTAAAATGAAACTCATCCTAGTACATCTGGAACTTACCATTTCTCAGTTGATGAAGGATGCTATGTTACTTCTGATCTTATATTTTATTAAATTATAACATAGACAGAGCCATCACTTGCAGTTATTTGTTCAAGAATGACTGTCGTGATGAGTCATATCACCCATAATATTAATCAAGTCTGAAGTGCTGCTATCTGACCATGGAAATGAAGAGTGTTTCTTTTCTGAACCTTGGGCAAAGATAACACATTTCTCAACCAATTTCAGGGAAATAATGTTAATGTGTTGCAACTACACAAAAACTACAATAAACTAAAATCTTTTTATTCTGAAGCAAAAACAAAACAATCTTTTTGTTTTGTTTTGAAAGTATCTTTAAATTTTGAAAAGTCTCTCTGTTGCTTACCTATTTCAGCAAACTCTTCCCTTCTTTTAAAGGTGACTGAGTGCTGATAATTTTCAGATTCTATTTTGATAATTTCCACATTCCTCTGAGGCAATATGCATACAGATTTGAAAGGATCATAGGCAAAGTCTGGGGAAAGAGATGATCTGTGAACATTTGATTATAACTTCACACTTTTGCCTTCTCAAAGGGTGTTAGTCCTAATTTCTGTATAGCAAAGTTTACCTTGGAACTGCTTCGAGATTATTTTGGGAACAATGAGACAGTCACAAATGGTTATTTGTTCCATACACTAAATATGTCCCAAACATGTGTTTACTATATGTGAACTCTGAAGGATTTGTGTTACTTTGTGCAAAATGAAGCATTTTCTCTGTGGTCCTTTATTTGTATTTACATCATTATGTGCTCAATCCTGTAATTAAAGAGATTTCATTAAGTCAGTATTTATGGATCCCCATAAGTGTGCTGCATAAGAACAGCCCCACTGGATCAGGCCATAGGCCATCTAGTCCAGCTTCCTGTATCTCACAGCGGCCCACCAAATGCCCCAGGGAGCACACCTGATAACAAGAGACCTGCAACCTGGTGCCCTCCCTTGCATCTGACATAGCCCATTTCTAAAATCGGGAGGTTGCACATACATATCATGGCTTGTAACCCGTAATGGATTTTTCCTCCAGAAACTTGTCCAATCCCCTTTTAAAGGCATCCAGGCCAGATGCCGTCACCACATCCTGTGGCAAGGAGTTCCACAGACCAACCACACACTGAGTAAAGAAATATTTTCTTTTGTCTGTCCTAACTCTCCCAACACTCAGTTTTAGTGAATGTCCCCTGGTTCTGGTGTTATGTGAGAGTGTAAAGAGCATCTCTCCATCCACTTTATCCTTCCCATGCATAATTTTGTATGTCTCAATCATGTCCCCCCTCAGGCGCCTCTTTTCTAGGCTGAAGTGGCCCAAACGCCGTAGCCTTTCCTTATAAGGAAGGTGCCTCAGCCCAGCAATCATCTTAGTCGCTCTCTTTTGCACCTTCCTTACCATCGATTTGTACAATGGCATTATAATATTAGCTGTTTTGTTCTCCATACCTTTTCTAATGATCCCAAGCATAGAATTGGCCTTCTTCACTGCTGCCGCACATTGGGTCGACACTTTCATCGACCTGTCCACCACCACCCCAAGATCTCTCTCCTGATCTGTCACAGACAGCTCAGAACCCATTAGCCTATATGTGAATTTTTGATTTTTTGCCCCAATGTGCATGCCCCAATTTGCATGCTTCAGTTATCTTGCCAGCTTCTTCATGGACAGCTTGAAGTGGCAAATAAACCTTTTAATTATTTATCGAAACATTTGTAGGCCACTTTTCCATCTCCTAAGAGGTCCTCAAGGTGTCTCACATTCAGTTAGAAACACTATTCACATGGTTCAACTTTTAAAAGCACATCAAGTGGATGTGACTATGGTGATTTTTGCCTTGCTGGGTTTCCTTCTTTCATGTGGAAGTATTGGCAAAGAAATGGTCAACCAAAATAAATGGTTCAGCGGGGGAGAGTAACTGACCTGCCTCACCCCAGCAGTGTCTTTTCTAGTGGCTGTCTGCTGGTGTTCTTTTGCCTCTTTTTTAGATTGTGAGCTCTTTGGGGACAGGGAGCCATTAGATATTTGATTTTCTCTGTAAACCACTTTGTGAACTTTTTGTTGAGAAGCGGTATATTAATACGAACTGTTAAAAGACTGATTCTTTAGTGTCATTTTTGCTACCAAATCAGAAAAGCAATTAAGAACTTTCCATGTGTGTAGTCTGACTAGATAATCTTAATAATCTTAATTATTGCATAATATTAATAATCTTTATCTGCCAAACTGAGTGAAATGAAAATCAGTTTAATTTAACCCAGAGCACTTGTAACTCCAGGTGACTGCATGGTACCAATGCAAACAGCAACACATTTTATGGATTTATTTGAATATTTGTGCACACCTTTGACAAATTAAAAGTGGTTTACTGATAAAAGTTATTGAAAAATCTACAAAGCCTAATCTTCAAAGCCAAGATTTGTTATTTCAAAAGTGACATAGTTATACTAACAGCCCAATCCTATTGGGCCTCGTTAGCAGCAGAACATGAGTTCTGGTAGCAGTGATTGCTGAGCAATGGTCATAAAGCACACTCCAGCAGCATGCCAAGTAGCATGCAGCCAGAGCACTGGTGGGAAGGTATCCTTACATGTATTAACAGAGCGCCACCCACCTGCCAAGTAAAATAAGCTGATGGTGGAGATGGAGAGGGGTGAAACTAGGTGAGGAGGGGAAGGAACGGGGTGGGGAGGCTGCAGAGGGGGTGAATCCAGCAACAGTGGCATGTACCAGATACTATCCCCTCTGCCTACAGCCTCCCCACCCCCTGCCTCTCCTTGGACTTGCTATAGGAAAATCACTAATGCAGGCCCGAAGAGACCCATTGTGGAGTGGAAGGCTTACAGAGGACTAAGAGGATTTAAATCCCCTTTCCCTTTCGAAGTCTTCTGCTCTGCCCCCACACATCTGTTCAGCATGGCTGCACCAGCATTGGGGGGGGGGGGGGAGAATAGGATCAGACTGTGAAAATATTAAAATTCAGTTAAAGTGTTCCATTATAATCAATGTATATGAAGAATACAGCATCAAAATAGCAACTAATGAAAACATATTGAACCAGGTGACATTTCATTAAAATAAAGACATTTCACAACCCAAAGTAGTGAGTGAATGGAACATTAAACCCTAGTATAGCAGAAAAGTCTTGGCCAATTGCCAAAAGTTAAATAGTTGCCTGATCCATGCAGAGTACTCATTCTAAACATATACCTTACATGTTGGGTTGCATTCAACCCAAGAGCTCACTTAACAGCTACTTCCAGAGGGAGATAATTTCAAAAGGATACATCTGTATCCCCAAACCTTCTTTTCTTTTCTTCCACAATTGCATTGGGATGGGCTCTTGAACCAGGCTTTTATGGTAGAGCTTCAAGGATAAGATGGTTTGTATGGGAAAAGGTACTTCCCAAAATCTCCTGAAACTGCATCTTTCTTGGTCCATCTGATGAGAGCTGGATCCCCACAAGACATGTTATGCAAGAGATACAAGAGAAGAATGAAAACTGTCAACCACATTTTGAAGAACTAAAGGCAAATACAAATGTTGATAGCAAAATCCTGTGGCATATTTGGGACATCTCCTTTAGCAGGGGTCTCCTTAAACCCATGCTAGTCATTTTGCTGATACAAATCTGAGGGGAGCCAGGGAGCAGAGTAGCCAGAAGAATGGGGGATAAGATCCCACATGTATGACTGCTGCTGGATCCACCCCCAACATATTTCCTGGTTCTTCCCCCACAAATGCCCCATTCTCCCCCTCCTTGGCCCAAGCAGGTTGGTGCCCCAGTGGGAGAACGATGTCACTGGCAGGCAAGATACCTGGAAGTCCCATCCAGCTACAATCTCTCACAGCTTCTCAAAGGTTGTGGATCACAGTCGCCTCCAACTTAGGTGTTCTAGCAATCAGCATATTTTGAGCTACTTTTGTGCCAAAATTCAGCTCCCTGGCTTGTGTGGAAGGAGCTTAATAATTTGAGTCCCCCATTAAGAAGGAACTGTGTGTATTTTTTCATTTTCAGCTTTTTCTTTCTGTCATCAGAATGTCTAGGAGGACACACACAGTATTCCAAATTTCAGAGCTGTAGCTCATTGGGAGGAATCATAACAACTGATTCTAGTTGGTGAAGGCTGAAAATTAATCAATCTATTTTATCATAACGTATGAAATAAACCCACAAGCAAGGTGAAATATAATGATTTGCTCTTTGTTCTTCAGGGACTGCATTATGCTCTGTTGCTTGAATAGTGGCACAAGCTTTGTGGCTGGTTTTGCTATCTTTTCTGTCCTTGGCTTTATGGCTTATGAACAGGGGGTGCCAATAGCAGAAGTTGCAGAATCTGGTAAGTCCTACATGCAAATGTGATACTGGTAATCTTCTTGTATACTTGGTTGGAAGATAAGAGTATTTGGAAAGGTGAAATTTTTGAAAGTTTTTTTTTTAATTTGGAGAGTACCATCCTTCCAGTTCCGGAAACCGAACACCCATTGCTGAGGCAACGGGGTGGAGGTTCTTGGTTTTGTTGTGGAGCAAGTTTAGAACCACTGCACAGACAGCATGGCAGAACAAGGATTGTCTCCCCAGTAGCCTTGGCTCATTGCAAATGTTTGGCGCTTTTTCAAACTATGCTTGCTATACAAAGTTTTGCTTCAGGTGGAAAAAGTCTGCACACTTTGTGTGAATGCAGCTGTTGTGTGACTATGCATTCACAGGGGAGAATCACATGAGAATCCAGTAGTTGAGAACCCAAATTAAAAGGAAAGTTGTCGTTCAGTGCTGTCAGCTGTATTTTGTGCACCAAGGTCAGTGTTCTGCACCAAATCTGTATGTGAGAAACTGCTGTTTTACATTACTGTATTAATTGAGAAACCTGGGGTGGTTTGAATCATAACACTTTCATGAATACCGTGAAAGTGATGGGTGGCTCAAAGCAGTTTGGCTCAGAAATGAACCAAGTTGTTTCTTCAACAACTAGGAAATAGTTTGGCTAATATCCAGGTCTAGCTAAATTCAGAGTGTACAAACTCCCTGAATTCCCAAGCACCTACACATCTGCCATTCTGCCAAACCCTTCATTCTCTTCCCTCACACCCCACTTACCTGGCTGCTGCTGACATTTCAGTAGTAGTTTGGACTAGAGTCTAAGTAAAGGGAGTATTCAGGGAATTCTTCTCCAGCTCAGATTAATTTCTGCTCCAACTAAGAATTCAGGCATTATAATACTTGCTTTTTAATTAAAGCATTATGACCCCAACTCATATTTCTGAGTTTGGAAATGAGTCTCAGTGCCCAATCATATCCTCCCCCCTCCCCCCCATGGTGCAGCTGCACCAAAAAAGAGCACACTATGTCCAGCGGGGGAAGATTGGGAGGCTTTGGAGGGGAAAGGAGATTGTCCCCTTAAACTCCCCCCTAAGCTTCTTGCAATGGGTCTCTTCAGATCTGCACCAGTTCTGTAGCTGTCACAAATCCATGGAGAGAAAGGGTGTGGGAGGATTGCAAAAGAGGCAATAGGATCCAGGAACTAATTCCTTTAGCATATGCCTTCTTCATCACATACAAATGCCACTCCAAAGCTCTTTTCCTGGCTTGTTGTGGATACTTCAGATTTTATGGAGGAGTGCTGGCAAGAGATGTGATTTATGTTGTCCTGCATTTGCAAATGTCCAAAGCTACCTCAACCTCTTTCCCTGAAATATATGACACACAACAATACATTGCTCATAGTTATTGTGGCACTTTAGACTTCATTTGAGCCCTGTGTTTAGTTATAATATCTTCCTGTTGAACTGCATGACTTTATCTCAAGGGGTTGTCACTAAAAATATAATTAAATTCTATTTTCTTTTTCAGGACCTGGGCTTGCTTTCATTGCCTATCCAAAAGCTGTAACAATGATGCCCCTGTCACCACTGTGGGCAACTTTGTTTTTTATGATGCTCATCTTCCTTGGATTAGACAGTCAGGTATGGATCAAAGATTATTTCAAATAAACAGAAATTCAGGTATTTTCAAATGTTATTTGAGCTAATACCTCAATTTGTTAAACCCATTTAAGCGAATACCCCAGTTTGCCTATTAAGGCAATTATGGTGATGACACATGACAGGGCCTTTGTGGTGGTGGTTCCCATCCTGTATAACTGAAGATGTTGCAAGTTTTTGAGCAGAGTGGTTCAGATTGGGAAATGCAGTCCTGCTTAAGCTAGGGTGTGGTGTGGTTAATCCAGTCCAATAAATGGTCTGCTTCTGTCTGCCTTCCTTTCTCCCCACACCGTCTCCTTATCTGGAAAACTGCACAGGGCACCATTTCTCTGCTGAGGTTGCTGGAACATGTACTCCCAGCCCCAGCAGGGAAAACAGGCATGTTCCATAATAAAGACTGGCAGTGCAAGAACCTGACAGCTCCCATCTTCCAGCATTCATTGCTCAATCCCAAATGTTCTGCTCCTGTCTCCTAGCCTATTCCAGCTGTCAAAGTGTCCATTTCTCTGTTCATGGCTGAATTCCCACCCAAGTTTGTAACTGAGATTTTATAGCTTAAGCCAGCGTTTTTCAACCGCTGTGCCGCGGCACACTAGTGTGCTGCGAGACTGCCTCAGGTGTGCCGCGAGATCAGAGCAGACAGGCAGCAGCCACGTACGTGGGGGAAACAGCTGCTTTGAGCCTTACGCGCAACAGAAGGAAAAGTAGCAGGCAGCCAGCCAGCGAAGGGGCTGGTTGCGGCTGCTTTGCACCTCCTGCTGTCGCTTGCTCCTGAGCTAGACAAAGGCTGCAACCCAATCCTGATTTACCTGGGAGTAAGCCCCATTGACTATTATGGGGCTTGCGTCTGAGCAGACATGCCTAGGATTGGGTATTAAGTCCTTGCCTCCTCTGCATGCTGATTGGGTGACCAGAGAAGCTTGGAGGAGGTCCCAGCGAGAATGAGGGAGTCAGGAACAGGCAAGCAGGTATGAAGCGAGTGAGTCTGCTGAGGCCACCAGCCTAAGAACTGGCTGGTTCAAAGGGTCCTGGATAGTCACTTTTCCTTGCCACAGTTTGCCTGCAACTCCCCAAAGCGACCCTCCCTGCATTGCCTTTTGCCTTTTAGGGGAAGGGCATTGGGCCCCAATCCTCTCCATACTTACCTGGGAGTAGGCCCCATTGACTATAATGGGGCTTACTTCTGAGTAGACATGCCTAGGATTGGGCTTTTGGTCACACTTTTTTTTTCTTAAATACAGGAGTAGACAATTGGCACTTCTCCCCACCCCACTCCCTCCCACAGGCACTTGCCCCCCAAAACTCACAACTGCAGTCAGCACCTCTCTTACTGTCCCTCCCTACACTCATACCCACCTTCCTAAGGTTCAGAATCATTTGCTTCAAGTTCTCTCTTCCCCTCACTCCAGCTGAATCCTGTAGTTGTTTCACTCGTGTCTCTTCATTGCCCCTCACCCCACAGCTCTCCGATGTGCTCAGTCTGACCTCTCTTTGCCAGCACTTTCTCGCATAACACTTTAATAACATTTTTCATCCTTTTCACAATCACATATCCTTTCTTCTCCAAGCTCCTTGTGAGTTTTTTTGTCATGTAATAATATAATTGTATTAATTATATTAACAATTAATTGTAATGTAGTGATTTAATGTAAGTAAAAAACTGGTAGTGTGCCTTGACAATTTTAGTGCCTTGTCAGTGTGCCGTGGCTTTTTCAGCCACACTAGACACTGTTCCAGAACCACCATTCAGAGTGCGATACGATAGTCTTTTGAGACTGAAGGTTGCCAACAGGACAGTGTGCCGTGAGCTGAAAAAGGTTGAAAATGGCTGCCTGAAGCTATTACTTTGAAGAGTTTATGTTTGAAACTGCTCCAGGGAAGAAAATGTGGACCTTAATATTAAAAATGTTAATAGAATTTAACTAAATGTAGCAGGTTTGTGGTAGTTTACTGCTACTTACTGCTGCTGTCGGACAAATTTCATGAACACTGAGCAATCTTACTTTCAAGCTGATGTAGTATAGTGGCTAATGTAATTACCTACATGTCAGAAAATTGCCTATTCACATTTCACCTTACTAGGTGACCTTAGGCAAACCACTTTCTCTCAGCCTCAGACCCCTGTCTACAATATGGGTTAGAATGAAAGTATTTCTTATAAGATAATACTGGCCTACGTTATAAGAATTATATCTGCTTAAAACCACCCTATAAATGCTAGACATAATCACCAGTTATTTCTGGTGGTACTTCCAATAGGTGGACCATGCAAAGGGTTTGGTGGGGATCAAATATTGAGAAATGTTGGCATAGGCTATATATGATAACAAGAACTGTAGCTTATATTATGCACCAGAAAATGCTATAGAAGCTACAGATCATTTTGTATGTATTTTTGCCTGTGTTTCTTCAGTTTGTGTGTGTGGAGAGTCTTGTGACAGCCGTGGTGGATATGTACCCCAAAGTTTTCCGGAGGGGCTACAGAAGAGAATTGTTGATTCTTGCTCTTTCAATTGTATCATACTTCATTGGTCTAATAATGTTAACAGAGGTAAGATAGATTTATTTGCTTCCAGAGCTATCAGCCAAAAACACTGTTGCCCTCTGTTTGATTCATTTATAACCCACTCTACTCCATAGGGGCAGGGGAAGGGGGAAGGGGCTGATCAAGGTGTTTTTTATCTTTCACAATTGAAAACAGAAAGTGGTTTCCAGTTGCTTTTTTTTTACTCTTACAGAGGCTTGAGGAACCCTGCAGAAGGGCTCACCACTGTCCTGAGAGTGTGTCCTATCCGATTTTCCCAATCCTGCCGACTATGCCAATTTGTCCCGTCCAAATATTCCAACTCCCTTCTAATGCCCACTTTGTGGCTAATTAACACCCTCCTTTTCCGAGAACAGCTGTGGTGTGCAAAGAAATGAACAGAACTCCTTATCAGTTGAGCAATTAACAAGAATTTATTGCTACACAGACACTCCCTGCAAGTCCTCTTGTCCAGAGGCTTTCCCTCCCCAAAACTCCACTTAACTCAGTGGATAAAGGTCTGAAGCCTCCAGTCCAAGTCCACAGTCTAATTTCCAAAGCACAGTCCAGTCTTCCCAATTCAGTCGTCTGCAGCAGAGTCCCTCCTCTCCAGCAGTGTCCTCTCCAGCAGAGTGTCTCCTTCAGCAGGGTCCTGGCAGTCCTCTCTTGTGTCCTCCAGCAGAGTCCTGTCAGGCCCCTTCTCCCTTAGGTATGGGTCAGGTAGCCCTCTTGGTCTGGTTCCCTCTGGGTCAGGGTAGCCTTTGGTCTGGTAGCTTTGCTCCTTCTGAAGCTGCCTTTTAACCTGCAGCCCCTTGTTAAGTCCAAATGCAGCTCATCTGTGAACTACCTCCTTAGCTCATTCAAAGTCCCATCAAGGTCAAATGAAGCTCAGGTGTCCATCCAGGTCTCCATTGGCCTTGATTGATTACAGCTGTGGAGCCAGCCCTGCCCTTCCCAGAGCGGTCAAACAGCTGTCAAAACATGGAATTGCTGTCAATACCACATCATCCACCTGATGATCTTCTGATCTTCCATTACAGAGTGTCACCCAGTTAGCTCTGCTCCTACCCCTAGCTACGCTACTGAAAATAGCAGCTGCAGCATTCCCCGTCAGTCAGTAAATCCTGGCAGCAGGCATCTGTGCATGTTTTCTTCAAGGAAAAGACTGGCACAGGGATAAGAGATCACTCCTGTCTCATATACCCCATAGACCAGTGTTTCTCAAACTGTGGGTCAGGACCCACCAGGTGGGTGGTGAGCCATTTTCAGGTGGGTCCCCACTCATTTCAATATTTTATTTTTAATACATTAGACTTGATGCTACCATGATACATGACTGCATTTGAGGAAACGTTACACATCTATACTTTTAATAGGTTGCTATGTACAGTATATGCTTGTAACAATGATAGTAAACAATGATAGTAAATGGGACTTACTCCTGGGTAAGTGTGGGTAGGCTTGCAGCCTAGGATTGTTAAAAATGTTCCTGCTTGATTATGTAACTTCCGGTCATGACATCACTTTGGGTGGGTCCTGACTGATTCTCATTCTAAAAAGTGGGTCCCAGTGCTAAATGTGTGAGAACCACTGCCATAGATGTATAGATGTCTTTCAGAACGAATGCTAAAACTCAATGAGCAAGACTTACTTCATTATCACATCCTGAGTCAAATATAATGACCACAGACCAGGCTCAAAAGAAAAACAATCCATTTTAGAGTTGATAACCACTTTGTCCCCTCAATTTTGACTCCTACAGCCTGGTGCAGCTAGGACAGAGTGGGGAGAGAGAGAGCACACAATGAAGAAATTGACAACATAAAACCTTTATTCTTCACTTTAGTCACATTCTAGCTGAAGTGTCTCAAGAACTTGATAGGATGTCTTAAGACATAGTAACACAAATCATGTGACAACAGAGCAACAAAAACTGAAATGTTCAGAAATACAAAATACAGAGACAATTCATGTTCTCTTCATTCTGTCATCCATTTGCCATAGTAAGGAAGGGGAGAAATAGACTGCAGTTTTGCACTTGTGCTTTCTGCAAAAGATTGTTTTTTTCCAGATGTTTTGCTTTTTTTTTAGTTCATCACAGTTTCTCTGAATCTGTTTGTCACTTACACATTTTAGCATTCTGCAAAAAAAGAGGCATGTGAATTTAAGTCCAGAAAAACTTTTTCCCAAAATTTATGGTGATTTTTTATGAATTTGGGGTGCTGATTCCAAAAAATGACATCCGTATTGCCCTATTACGTCTAGTTTCAGAGACTAAACCATGGCATAGGCTTCCTCATATAGAAGCTGCTTGAACTATTCACTAATGAGGCTATGTTATGTCACTGAAACTAGACATGACAGGGCAAAATGGATGCCTTTTTTAGAATCAGCACCCCAAATATACCAAAATGTATAACTTTTAAGACATCAAAATGCTTGATGGCCTGTGAAATCATTTTATTACATTTCAATACAGTATTTTATTGTCCAAGTCTTTTTGAGGTTTGATTATTGAGTATTTTCTGCATCTGATTTCATCCATTATCTTGATACTGTCCTATTACTGAGTTTGCAAGGTTGCATTTGTCTTGGGTTTAGTTGGGGGGAGGGGGGTTTACTGACTTCTCTGAAGCTATTCATTTGAAATTCTTTCTGGTATTCATCATCCTCCATGGCACTCCATTTATTTCTCATTTCCCAGCATTTTGAGGAGCTTGTTCTTATGAAGGCTTGACTGCAGCTGTTACAGTTCATGTGAACTCTGATGTGCAAAAACAGAGTGATGCCTTAGAAAGGTTTTTGGACAGCTGGAAATTTCATACAGATTGGATGCATAATCACTAAGTAATAGGTAGGAGAAGTGGATATAGTTCCCCAGTTGAAAACAGTGATGAAAACAGATGAATCAATGAATTAAAAAAATATTTTCTGCAAGTCTATTAAGTCCTTTCCATCAGTAGATACTTTACTAATAACTTATTAGTAATAAGATATAAATAACTAGTCATAAATTACAAATCCTAACATTCCCCCGTTTCCATGGGCAATCCATTCCTCAAACCTTCCATGGGTACATAAACCACTGATATGGGGGACGCTATAAAAATAGAAGCCCCCGCACACACATATACACCCCCCCACATGGCCAATATCTTTCTTTTTGCGTTCACGGGTGTTTCCTTCTTTAACTTCCTTAAACTGAAAACTCGACGTGCAGGTAATCAGCCTGCCACTAGAGGGAGTGCAGGCAATAGCCTGCACATGGAGTCTTCAGTTTAAGCAAGTTTAAGGAAGAAATGCCCATGCTGCCATCTTGCTGATGCAAGAACAAAGGTAATGGCCATATGGGAGGTGTGGGATCCCCTATCTACAATAAGCCTCCCCCCTGCACACCCATTACCTTTGTTTTTGCATTGTCATGATGGCAGCTCGGGTATTTCTTCATTTAACTTGCTTAACCCATTTTTGCCTGGTCCACAGGGGTACACATTTGGTCCCTGTTGTGTATATGCACCATTGGGCAGAAATGGCTTAAACAGAAGACTCCACTTGCAGGCTATTGCCTGCACTCCCTCTAGTGGCAGGCTAATTGCCTGCACATCAAGTCTTCTGTTTAAGCAAGTTAAAGGAAGAAAACACTGACTGAATTGTTTTGTCAGTGCAAAAACAAAAGTAATGACTACCCAAGGGTGGGGGTCCCATATCTGCAGATAATTGAAACTGTGGATATGGGATCCATGGATATTGGGGCCTGCCTGTATATACAGTAAAGGTAGATGTGTTGCACGTACTAGCATGTCTCGGGCTGTTAGAAGAAAACAAGTTAATCCTTGTGGAATTTTACAAAAGCTTCCATAAGAATATAAAACATTTAATCCTTGTGGAATTTTTCTGCAAATGTGATGAAGTGATAGTGCTTTAGATGTCCATTATCCAGTGTTAATTACGAGTTTTGCTGTGTAAGTGCACCCTAGTTTGTGCTTTAGAATGTAAACACTTAAAACTGTACTGCTAACTGAATTGGTTATTGCTATAAAGCTAATTATTGATTTGGGAGGCTCAAGAGTGTTTAGTTGGGAAGAAAAATTGAGAAGGGTTGAACGAATGACCATTAATAGATGATTTTGGATATTATGCAAAGTATGTCATGTAGAAGCCTTTCCATATTCTACTCAGTTTAAATTTAAGTTACTCATTAAATGGGAGAAATTTGAGAGAGACTCAAGAGGAGAAAGAAGATGAAAATGCAGTAAATGCTAGTGTTAATACCACTGAATTTCAACATATTTGATATTGCTTGATTCCTGATCAAGTACCTCCCTAGTGATGCTCTTTAATATTAACAAGGAACATTCTGACAGACTTGATGGCAATTAATTTGGCATATATAATCTTCAGTGCCTGGGAAAAAGGAGGTGATCTCTGATTGTTAGTTGCATCTCTTCTACAGTATTTCCTATTTGAATAAGATTGAAGAATGTCTTGTTTGTTTTTTTCACTTGATGCTTAATACACAGAAAAGCGTAACAAGTTTTAAAGTTGAATGATATACGGCTTAACTTCATTGCATTGACATGTGTTCTCTTGTTTTCTGGAGAAAGGATGTCAACTTTCTTATTATAAGAAGTTTACCAAAGTTTCCATAAAAATATAAGTTATGCTTCTAATTCAGAATGATGTTTCTATGAAGCATTTGGAATTGACTTTGTACAATTTTAGGACATAACCTGTTCTTTGTAAACAGCGTTTGAGTTCCTAGCATGTGCTTATCAAAATACGACTCTGATTTAATACGGTATATGAATTTTAAGTGGTTTTTAACATCACCAGCAGCAAAAGGTGAGGTGGTGCAGCTATCAGTGGGAAGAAGGGCCCAATTCCTTTATTTTTGGGTGTTGCAATGTAGCTACATAGGTAGTGCTGCATTATAAAAGCACAGAACTGATGGGTGTCAGTATTGGAATCCAGGAAGATCTGGTGAGGAGGTAGATGTGGTGTCAGCAGTGGCCCCTTTAAGGGTAAGGCCCAGGCATCCAGCAGAGTGTGCTGCACAGCTGCAGCCACTTGAAGGCAATAGGGCCCTCAGGGATATAAGGAGTACCTGAGGCAGGAAGGGTGTGTGGGTTGTAGAGGAGACTGACTTGGCTTATTGACTTTGGAATCTGACCTCAGACTGTGACTTGGCTTATGGACTTTGACACTCTGACTGATTTACTTTGGAATCTGACCTTGGACTGTGACTTGGTTTATTGACTTTGGATTTTGCCCTGGATACTCTGACTTTGTGACTAATGGACTGCTGGAGACACTGGAGTTTGGTGTGTGGCTGCTGTGCCCAAGACCTGCTGAGGACCAAGGAGCTGCTGTAGTGGTAGGAGGCTGCTGGAAGGAGAGAGGACCTCTACAGGTTGAACAGGCAAGCTACCCTGGAGTCCAGCAGGACTGCAGGGCAGAACCAGGGTCATTTGTTGGGGGAAAGAAGGGGAGCTAATTTCCTTAAAGTGGGCATAATTCTCCAGGCAGAGCTTGGACTGGGAATCTGGCAAAACAGTGGCTAGAAGGGACTGATGTGGGTTGTTATTATGATACCTGTCTGTGTATGGTATCATTATCCAGTCAGTAGGAACATCCCTGCATGTTACTAAATTAACAGACCCCCACCTTACCTATACATAGGTAAGTATGAGTATAGGTACTCATGTACTATCTTACATGAGTAAGATAGGATTATAGTCCACTTCTTACTGAAAACAATCAGCTTACTTCTGAGTAAAATAGCACCATTTTAAACACCTCTACCTATGTAGATGCCTCAGGACATTCTTGGTTACTGCTCTCTCTCAAAAGCCTCTTCCTTCCTGCCATTCATATGGGGATGGACGGACAGGTGGACGGACACCAAGTTCCTTCAGTAATCATAGCATATTTTCATGGTATGGGCTATAGAAATATTGAGACATAAAATTATGCAGGGTGTGGACAGAGACCTTTTTCTCCCTCTCTCACAAAACTACATCCAGAGGTCACCAAATGAAACTGACTGGTGGGAGATTTAGGATATGCAAAAGGAAGCCCTTCTTTATACAAAAGGAGTTCTTCCATCACATAAAGCAAAACGAGTCTGTGTAATTTATTGCCCCAAGATATGGGGAAGGTCATAATTTGGATGACCTTAAAAGGGATGTCAGGGCCCTGGGGGGAATACCCCCTAGGTATTCCCACTGCTACCAGCTCAAGATTGCTAGAGGGATTCCCTGGGCTAAATCTTTCTTCCTTCCACCAGAAGCTATTTAATGGGTTATCTTAATTCCTTTCTCTTCCTGTAAGAAAAGTGGTTCCAGATACCTCAATGAGACCTAGGCAAGAAGGAATAACAGAGTTTATTGAGATCTAATATTGGAAAGTAACAAAATAGAACTTCCCCACAATCCAAACATACAGGAGGCTCCCAAAGCTGCAGGACTCCCCCAAGGCAGAACCCTTTTTGTGAACTTGCTGACAAAACTACAAAGAAAAGATAAAACCCTAATGCAGTCTAACTCTTTTACTGACTAGCTCAAATTAACTTCTCTCATGTACTCACACAGCCAGAGGGAGGCTAACTCTCTGTTAGGTCTCTTCCACCAGGAAGACAAAAAAGTTCCCTTCTCTAAGGGTTTTTATCTTCTTTACTAATGAATACAACCATCCTCACCTGAATCTTTTACACCTGAGGAGCCCCAATTAATTCTAATACCAATGCAAGAGAAAATAAAAACTCACATGAAACAACAGTTTCATGATAACAACAGTTTCATGATAGGGGGGATTGGACTAAGGCAAGTCAGGACTATCAGTGGCTGCTAATCATGATGACTATGTACTAGTTCTAAGTTTAACAGCAGCATGCCTCTGAATATCAGTTGCCAGGAGCACTGGCAGGAGAACTACACATTTTTTTCCTGCTTGTAGGCTTCCCAGAGTCATGTCAGAGATCCACAGGCAGGGGTATACCAAATGCCACGTTGTGGGAAGGTGTTCATTGGCACTAAGAAAAAGAACATACAAACCCAAATGAAGGAACTTGAAAGACATTTTAATTTAAACCAAACTGAAAAATCAGCAGTTGCGGAATGCGCAGTGGCTACAGGACATAAGGTGGATTTTGAACACATTGAAGTATTGGCAAACTCTATCCATTATTATACACACATGTATAGAGAAGCAATGGGTAGCCCAATCCTGAGCTACCCGGGGTGCCCAGGCTTGGCGGCACTGAGGAGGGCTGCTGCTGAATCCAGCGCCTCCCGTGCTACTGCAGGAGGCGCCTTGGCCTTCCCCTGAGTAAGGTAAGCAGCCCTGCAATGGGTAAAGGTGCTCATGTAGAGCGCACAGGCCTACTCAAGCACCCTGGATCCTGCAGGGTGGAGCTTGTGGATCCTCCTCCCTCCCTCCCTCAGCACGCCTCCCGTCCGCCCTCTCTCTGCCCCCGCCAGCTTCCTCCCTCCCCGAAATGCCTCCTCCCTGCCCCCTCCCTCGCCTACCGTGCCCCTGGTCTGCGGTCTGGGAGACCGCTGAGCTGCGGGAGCTGGGTGACTACCCGGCACTAGCCCAGCACTGGCTGGTGCTCGGTTAGCATGTGCAGGAGCCCAGTGGTAAGTCCCGTAAACGTGCCTTATGGCACATTTGCGACTGTGGTCAGTGGCACAGAGCCATGCCACCGAGCACAGGATTGGGCTCTCCAATATGCAGGCACCAAAACAACATGAATAAGAAACCATGAGAATAAGTAATGCGTGGATACCAGCCCTAAAGAATGTTACACAAAGAGTTAGGAACCAGCTGGGGCCAACAGCTGATAACCATGTACCTAACCCAGTGGGCAATTAGTTACAACCTATATAAGAACTGTGTGCACTGCATTCTAGGGCCTGAGGAAGTTACTGTAGCCTCTGAGGAAAGCCCAACAAAGTTGTGGGTGAAATGTAAGGTGCTAGTTTTGATCATTGGCTTCAGTAGTTTTACTTTTTTTTAGCTTCAGTTTTTTTTGTCATAGTCTCTAGTGTCAGCTTTTACCTCTTATTTTTAGCTTCCATTCTCAGTTTTATTTTTTTGCTTTTCACTTCTATTAGAGTTTTGGTTTAGTTTTTAGTTTTTTAGCATTAAAATCTCTCTAGCTTTGAGTTTTAGTTTAGACCATGCCATTCATCCTGAAAAATCTATTAAAGCTAGAGTCAGTTGGTGAACCACTGTGTGAAACAGCATGATGGAAAAGACAGGCATTTCACCTCCTTATCCAGCAGGATGTTTTTAGCAGCCCAAACCTATGGGGCAGGAACAAAAATTCTGGCAACATTCTGGCAGGACATGCCAGAGCACATAGGCTGGCTGCTGCTAGAAGCAGCAAGCGACCAGCTCTTTGTGGCAATGGACACCTGATGTATGCCACTGCATGGGGGGTGGAATGGGTAGGGAATGGCTTGGAGAGGTGGGCAGATGGAGCCTGGGAAGGGAATGGGTTCAGCAGCAGTGGCATTCGATGAATTCTTATCCCCTTCCTGGGCTCAGTCCACCTTCTCAGATCCACTTGGGGTTGTGCTAGTGATATCACTGGCACAGGTCTGAGTGGATCCACTGGGCCAGCAGGAGCCTTCCCTGGGAGAAGGGAACAAATGTTCCTTTGCCCTGAGGAGGCCTCCAGAGGCCACACACACCTGCAGTTTGCAGCTGACATCATGTTGGCACAGCTGCATCACCAGGTGGGGAGTTAGGTAAGATTGGGCTGTAAGTGAAGCATGCCAGCCCTTTTTTCCCCAAAGGAAAACAAGATAATAATAATAATTGGAGAGTTTTATGCATATATCACATTTTATAGTTAGCTTCAATTCTTTGGGCATATGATTTCCATACAGAGTGTAAGCATGTTTGTTAATGCTATAAAATGCCTCCTAAAGCTACTCCCTACATAGTGAAGTAACATAGGAAACTCACAGGAGATTCAAAAGTACAGTCCAGAAATGTGAACTAATTTCTACCTCCTATGCTATGTTCTTTTGAAACAAATGAATCTTGTTCCTATATAAGTGTGCTACTCTTCTAAGAGTTGCAGAGTCCAATGCAATCTGAATGAAAATGAGTCTTTGGATTTACCTGAAACTTAGGTTGGCAGTGCTACTTGATGTTGGCTGCTGACCAGAAGTGATATCAAGCAGGAGACTTTTTAACAACAATCCTACCTGCACTTAGCCAGGAGTAATTCCCATTTACTATCATTGTTAAGAACAGCCCCACTGGATCAGGCCATAGGCCCATTGAGTCCAGCTTCCTGTATCTCACAACGGCCCACCAGATGCCCCAGGGAGCACACCAGATAACAAGAGACCTTCATCCTGGTGCCCTCCCTTGCACTGGAATTCTGACATAGTCCATTTCTACAATCAGGAGGTTGCACAAACACATCATGGTTTGTAACCCGTAATGGATTTTTCCTCCAGAAACTTGTCCAATCCCCTTTTAAAGGCATCCAGGCCAGATGCTGTCACCACATCCTGTGGCAAGGAGTTCCACAGACCAACCATACGCTGAATAAAGAAATATTTTCTTTTGTCTGTCCTAACTCTCCCAACACTCAATTTTAGTGGATGTCCCCTGGTTCTGGTGTTATGTGAGAGTGTAAAGAGCATCTCCCTATCCACTCTGTCCATCCCCTGCATAATTTTGTATGTCTCAATCATGTCCCCCCTCAGGCGTCTCTTTTCTAGGCTGAAGAGGCCCAAACACCGTAGCCTTTCCTCATAAGGAAGGTGCCCCAGCCCTGTAATCATCTTAGTTGCTCTCTTTTGCACCTTTTCCATTTCCACTATGACTTTTTTGAGATGCGGCGACCAGAACTGGACACAATACTCCAGGTGTGGCCTTACCATCGATTGGTTGGTTGGCAACCTTCAGTCTCGAAAGACTATGGTATAAGCCTACAGCACCCAGTATTCCCAGGTGGTCTCCCATCCAAGTACTAACCAGGCCTGACCCTGCTTACCTTCTAAGATCAGACGAGATTGGGCATGTGCAGGGTAACAGTTGCTTTGTACAACAGCATCATAATATTAGCCATTTTGTTCTCAATACCTTTTCTAATGATCCCAAGTAGCCTGATAAAAGTACAGATCTGTCACATTTTCCCCAAATGCAGTCATACCATGGTACCATCAAGTCTGTATATTAAAAATAAAATATTGAAATGAATGGGGATCCACCTGAAATTGGCTCGCGACTCACCTAGTGGGTCCCGACCGACAGTTTGAGAAACACTGCCCTAGTCCATTGCTCAGAATAGAGCCACAAAATCTGACTGACTTTAACGCTTTTATGCATACACAGCCATTTTTGATAGGCTATCCCAAAAAATACCTGCTACTGCTTGAAAGAGTTCAATGTATGTTCTCAGTATGTGTTCCACAGTGCCGATCAAGACTGCAGTATGTATCATGGGCCACCAAATGGCACTGTTGTGCTATATTCCATCATGCTAAGGCTCCTTCAGAAGCCGTTCCAGAAATTCCCAAAGAGCTACACTTAGCTTGAAGAAACTCCTGTTGACAATATGCTCTCCTGTAATTTCTTGGGAGCATTTTAAACTAGTGGTGAAAGTGTTGTTATGCATTGAAGTTTATCTTCAGTATGCTATTGCAGTACCTGGAACTAGGTCAGCTCTTAAGATGGCCTCAGTGATTTGCTCAGAAGAGAAATGGTTAGTGTGCCAGTGAATGTTTCTGGTTTGAATTACTGGTGGAGATTACTCATCTTTTGCTTCTGACTGGGGAGATTTAGAGTATCACCACATTTGTTGCCATACATGCTACTCTCTCACAGCTGTGTCTGAAAATCCTGTCTGAAGTTTTTGTACTTGCCTGTTTTAAGAAGGCTATCCATGTAAGCAAGATGTGGGACTAGCACATCTGCTAGGGGTTACATGGGTTACATTCAGATTTTTCCCATTTATGACAATATTCCACCTGGAACTGACTCTTGTAGATTCTGTTATCTCAGAAGATTATCTGTGGCTTTATACTTACTCATGTAATAAGCAATTGAAGAAATCTGAATATTCATACACGGTGCTTCAGAGACTAAAAGTGTTCTCAGTGATTTGGAACTTGAATAGTGAAGCTGAAAATAGGATGCAATTGGAAACACATTTTGAAAGAGGGATGTGCTTAGTGCTTAATCATCATAACTTTAAGTAAAATACTACATATATATCTGCTTGTCTTTCTCCTTCCATTCCAGATGTTTACTATGTTCATGGAAATGTGCAGTAATAAAAGGCTAATAAAGTGCAAGAACTTTATTCTCTAGTGTTGCTGCCTTTAGTAACATGGGAGTGAAGCACTTAATCTAATCCTACATGTACAGTAGGACTTCTTTTTGTTCACTTTTTAATTCAAATTCTTCCCATAAGGCTTGGGAATGATGATAGTTTAAAACTTAACTGTCTGGCTAAATGCTGGCTAAAATGCAATGTATGCTGAAAAGTCCTTTAGAACCTAATTCTATACATGTCTTTTCAGAAGTAAGTCCCATTATGTTCAATGGGGCTTACTCCCATGTAAGTGTGGATAGGATGGCAGCCTCAGACACTTAACTACATGCACTACAAGCACTCAACTCAACTCATTTGAAAAAGAAAAAAGCTAGAATGCTTCTGAAAAAAACCCATCAGGTTAAGACTTCAGTGTGTCTTCAGCTGGAGGGGAAAAAAAAAAACCCTTATTTCAATTGCAAAATATTGCTCTCTGCCTGGCCTGTACCATTTCTTACGTTTTTAATGATTTCTCTTTCAGGGTGGAATGTATGTTTTCCAGCTATTTGACTCCTATGCAGCCAGTGGAATGTGCCTTCTTTTTGTTGCTATATTTGAATGTATTTGCATCGGCTGGTTTTATGGTGAGTCAGCAATTACTGTTCCATTGCGGCTAATTCTGAAATCACATTATGCTTTTTTTAGTATGGGTCTTAAAGTGATCTGCATAATCCACCATGCAAGATACAAGAACATGTATCTTGTGAACCGAGGCTGGGATTCAAGATCAGTCTGGTCCACAGTACTCTAATATGACAAGTTGTATGGATGACCCCTTCTGATTCATCTTATTCACATATAGGCACCCATGGGAATAATTCTTGGGCTATAATCTTATACACACTTACCTGGAAGTCCTATTGAACTCAGCAGGATTTACATACATAGGATGAAGCTGTTAGAGAAGTTTCATACATTATTTCATTGTGGCAAGGGAAAATGCAAGCAAGGATAAGATGCATATGCTAGTTCCATGTCTGCACCTTGCATGTCCCAACACCACAAGCCCATTTTCAAAAGTTTCAACAGGAGCATGATCAGAAGGAACACAGCACATTGGCACTTCTCCTCCTCCCAGTTCACTGCAATATGTGGCACTGCCCTAAGAACCAGTACCTGGATGCAAAGCCTTCTTTTGGAACTAGAAATTTGTTGGTGTTCAGTTTCTATAGTTAGATGCACATTTTTACAGAGTCAGTCTACAAGGGTATTTCATGCAACATAAGCCATACATGATGGTATTTGACCAATAAAACATTATTTCCCCTTTTCAGGGCAGGTGCAGGGGACCTAAGCAAGGTCCTTGTGTGTGGCTATCTCCCTTTTGGCACTGATGATGCTGAACCAAGTACACTTGGTTCACATTTCCAGCTTTCCTTGGCAATTGTAGAGCTTAGAAATAGCCTAAGAATGGCAGCATGAATGGTTATGTTGCTTACCTCTTCAGATCCATAGGCACAGGACAGAAGCTAGACCTTTAGGACGCAATCCTAACCAACTTTCCAGCACTGGCATAGCTGTGCCAGTGGGGCGTGTGCTGCATCCTGCAGCTGGGGGGCAGTTATGGAGGCCGCCTCAAGGTATGGCAATGTTTGTTCCCTTACCTCAAAGTTGCATTGACCTTATGTCAGTGTGGGAAAATGGGTTAGGATTGTGCCCTTAGTGTCATATACACTTACTTCTTAGATATTAATTATATATCATACTTGTCTTATACAGGAAGCAATCGTTTTTATGACAACATTGAAGATATGATTGGTTATAGGCCACTGGCATTAATCAAATGGTGTTGGATGTTACTCACTCCTGGCATTTGTGCTGTAAGTAATAAAAGTGTGATTAAATGCTAGAGTAATCCGTGAATTCTTGGCGAAGCCTTCCCCAAGATGTTTTGTTGAAATTATTTTGCAGAAACAAGTTAACATAGAAGTATATAGCACGTGTGTTTTTAAAGGAAACATAGCTCTCAAATAACCAAATAGTTGAATATTTCCTTAAGAAAAAAATTATCTCATCAGCTGATTTAGCTTATTTCCTATCTGTTTGTTTTTATTTGTTTAGTTGCTTGGTTTTGTTATTTCAGAATCAGTACTGTCCAGTGTTTCTTCATTTTTCCTTTAAAATCATGAGTTCCTTGGAAATGGGTATTGTCCTTCACAATATTATGAAGGAGTCTGTTAAGGGATTTTACAACCTATGTATTCTCAACCAATCTGATCAAAGTCACTGGAACAATTTCAGATTAACAGCCAATCCTATCCAGTACTGGTGCAGCCAGGCCACCAGGCTCATGCCGTATCCAGCACTGAAATCGAGCAGGATGGAGGTCTCCGCATGGTAAGGGAACATTAGTTCCCTTACCCTGTGTTGAACCCTAGCCTGCCCAGTGGGATTACTCAGATCTGCACCTGCAGAATTGCAGGCACATGTCAGTGTAGTCCCATTTAGGGCTTTTAGGCCCAGGACAGGGCCTAGGATAAGAAAGAGGCCTCTTCTGCCATCCCTGCCCCTCCCAGTCCTAAACTGCTCCCTCTTCACCCTCCCTCTGCCCCGAAACACCCCTCCCCTATCTCCAGTACACCCTCTCTCTGCCCCTACATCACTCAGTCCTGCTTTTACCAGTGCTGGTGGCCATGTGTTGAGATTCTGCACTAGCCTTCCTGCCAGTGCTCCTTACTCAAAAGAGAGGACCTCTCATGGACTATTAACACCAGCATGTTGATAAAAAAGGCACAAAAGCAGTTATATTTTCTGGGGAAGCTTGGGAGGTTAAATTTGTCACAGCTGCTGCTTGTGTCTTACTATCGTTGCACCATTGAGAGTGTCCTAACCTATGATATCTTGGTGTGGTTCGGAAATTGCTCTGCAGGGGACAAAAAAGCTCTGCAGAGAATTATTAAGATTGCGCAGCACATCATCAACCTTCATCTACCAGCTTTGGAGGACATCTATGCATCTCCCTGTCTGCAGAAGTCACATAGTATTCTGAGAGACCCCTTCCATCTGGCGCATCAGTTCTTTGAACTGTTGCCTTTGGGTAGACGATACAGAACTATTAGAGCAGCACCACACGATTCCTGAACAGTTTTAATCCCACAGCCATAATTATGTTGAATAAGGCGATATAGTTGTTACCATGCTTCTGGGCATTATGGTCTGTAATACTGTTTTTATATTATGATGCATGTTGTATAGAATGTGTGGGTGAGTGTGTAGAGTGTGATTGTTGGAATTGTAGTATATATTTATGCTTGTATCTCAAAGGTGCGTAAATTTCGTTGTGCTGTAGCACAATTATTATTATTTATTATTTTATTAATTTATACCCCACCTTTTTGCCCAACGGGCACACAAGGCGGCTTACAATTTAAAAGTACAACATGAAAAACAATTAAACAATTTACAATAATTAAAAAATCTAAAAACAAACAAACCCTGTGGATTTTTATATAAGAAGCAAGAACGCCAGCCAGCCTGTCAACAATTAAAATCTTTTTGAAATAAAAAGGTCTTCAGTCCACGCCGAAACATTAACAACAAGGGAGCAGTTCTCAGTTCTAAGGGGAGGGTATTCCACAGTTCGGGGGCCACCACCGAGAAGGCCCTCTTACTGGCTGCCGCCCCTCTCACATCACTTAGTGGCAGCACAGTCAAAAGGGGCCCCCCAGATGATCTAAGAGCACGGGCAGGATTGTAGGGAAAGAGGCGGTCCCTCAAATACCCTGAACCCAAGCTGTAAAGGGCTTTAAAAATCAAAACTAGCACCTTGAATTGGGCCTGGAACAGAACCAGCAGCCAGTGCAGCCGCTGGAGCAGCGGCTCGACAGAGTCAAACAGACGTGCCCCAGCAACCACACAGCAGCCGCGTTCTGTACTAGTTGTAATTTCCAGACCATCTTCAAAAGCCGCCCCACGTAGAGCGCATTGCAATAATCTAATCTAGATGTCACTAGGGCATGGGTTACTGTGGCCAGGTCCGCGCAGCTCAGGTACGGTCGCAGCTGGTGAATCAGCCGAAGCTGAGCAAAGGCTCCACTGGCCACTGCCGCCACCTGGGACTCCAGGAGCAGCTGTGGATCCAGGAGAACCCCCAAGCTGCGGACCTGCTCCTTCAGAGGGAGTGCAACCCCATTCAGAGCAGGACGATAGTCCAGCACCCGAGCTGTGGCTTTCCAAACCAAGAGCACCTCTGTCTTATCCGGATTTAATTTCAGCTTGTTCACCCACATCCAGCCCCTAACCGCCTCCATACAGCGATCCAGGACCCCAACCACCTCCTCAGAATCAGGGGGAAAGGAGAGATAAAGCTGGGTGCTTTATCCACCTCTGCTAACTGGTTAAGAGGCACTTTTTCAAGTGGTATATAAATACTGTTGTTGTTGTGTCATCAGCATACTGATGGCAACCCACTCCAAACCCCCGGATGACCTCTCCCAGTGGCTTCATGTAGATGTTAAAAAGCATGGGGGATAAGATGGAACCCTGCGGCACCCCAAACCTAAGAGGTCGGGGTGCCGAACAGGCATCCCCCAGCACCACCTTCTGGGATCTGTCAGCTAGGAAGGAGCAGAACCACTTCAAAACAGTGCCTCCAAGCCCCAACCCAGCCAGCCGGCCCAGAAGGACACCATGGTCGATGGTGTTGAAAGCTGCCAAGAGGTCCAGCAGGACTAACAGGGTTGCACTCCCCCTGTCCATCCCCCGGCGAAGGTCATCCACCAAGGCGACCAAGGCAGTCTCCATCCCGAACCCCAGCCTGAAGCCAGATTGGCATGGGTCCAGATAATCCGTTTCCTCCAGAACCCTCTGAAGCTGGGACGCCACCACCTGCTCAATCACCTTGCCCAGGAATGGGATGTTCGAGACCGGCCAAAGGTTATTTAAATTAGTGGGATCCAGGGAGGGCTTCTTCAGGAGGGGGCAAACCATCACCTGCTTCAAGGCAGGCGGGAGCACCCCCTCCCTCAGAGATGATTTCACCATCCTCCCCGTCCACTCGGCCAGCCCTTCCCGGGCAGCCCTAATTAACCATGCTGGGCACGGGTTGAGTGGGCAAGCAGCAGGTCTCACACTCCAGAGAATCCTGTCCACATCCTCAGGCTCTACAAGCTGAAAAGAATCCCAAATAGCAGGATAGACAGGTGCCCCAGGGACATCACTAGACATGCCCACAGCAGCGTCCAAGTCATGCCGAATCTGATCAACCTTCTCTGCAAAGTGTCTTGCAAACTTGTCACAGCGAGCTTCCGTGTGCTCCTCCCCACCGGTAGGGGGGGCCAGATGTAAAAGGCTACAGACCACACAAAAGAGCTCAGCTGGACGGTTCTCTGCAGATGCAATGGTGGCAGAGAGGTGCGCCCTCTTAGCTGCCACCACCGCCTTAGAATAGGCTCTCAACTGGACCCTAGCCTGTGTACGGTCAGATTCGGTACGAGTCTTTCGCCACTGACGCTCTAGACGTCTGCTATGCCGCTTCATCATCTGCAGCTCCTCAGAAAACCAAGGAGCCACTCTGACTCTGCGACTGACAATGACAATAAAGTTACTACTACTACTACTCGTAAGTTGTTGCAAACATGCCTTTTGGCACATTTGCGCTGGCTCTAGCCCAGATTAGGATTGGGCTGTAAGGCTCAGCTGCAATATCGCATCCCTGTGGACCACAAGCAGAATAAGGCAGCAGTGTTAGGCTGTAAAAGAAAAGGCTAATGCAATATTGGGCTGCAATGACAGAGGCATAGAATTCAGATCACAATAACTAATAGATTCACCCTGTTCTGCACTGTCAGAATTCACTTGTACTACTGCATCCAGATCTGGTCAACAAATTTTAAGAAGGACATTGGCAAAATGGGTTCATAGCATGTGAATCACAGGAGGACAACTAAAATGGTGAGCGATCTGGAAACCAGGTCCTTTGACAAATGGTTAAAAGAGTTTCAGCCCAATCCTACTCAACTCCCCACGCAGCATTTCAGCTTCACCAGTATGGCGCAATTCCACAGGGGCATTTCGGCCTCTGGCGGCCTCCTCAGGATAAGGAAACATTTGTTCCCGTTCCCCAGGATAAGCCCAGACAGGCAAGCTGGAGCTATTTGAACCTGTGCAAGCAATAGAGCTGCCACAAGTACACATGGACCTGGGTCAGGGAATCGAAGGCAGGACAAGGCATAGGATACTGGTGTGCACTGCTGCCACCAGAACCACCCCCTTCCTGGCCCTGATAGATATGTCTGTCTTCAGATTTGTAAGTATTTGAAGTGCTGTCATGTGGAAGGAGGAGTGGATTTACTCTCTGTGGCTTTTGGGCGCAGAATTAGAATCAATGAATTGAAACTATAGGGGAGTCGATTTAGTGTAGAAATAAGGAAGATTTAAAAAACGTTTTAGATTGCAGTTGTGAGTCTCATGAGTTCTGGACTCTCTTGTTGGAGATTTTCAAGCAAAACCTGGACAGCTACCTGTAACAGATGCTGTAACAGTTACCTGCATGGAGCACAGGGTTGAACTAGATGACCTCCAAGATCCCTTCCCATTCTAACATTCTATCATTCTCACACATTGAAGATATGATAACAGAACTGGGTGGGAAATGGGCAATATGATACAGTCAAACCATGGCTCCATGGTGATTTGTTCAAAAGTGATGGCATGTTAGCTCCCATATCATGATGCACCATGTTTACCAAGTGCCTGTCACTTTATATGGTATTACAGGCACTCTTGTAGTTATTATTGGAGCAGTTTTATGCTATCATTTCAGGCTTTTCTTCTTGCACAGCTGACAAAATAAAATACTGATTAAGAGCTGGAATCCGAGGAACCATGTGGAATTTCCCTCACACCCTAAATTTACTCTAGCTCTCCCTTTTCATTGCAACCCCACCTCAGAAAGTAGCTCTTGAAGGACAGGGCCCCTCTGAAAGCATAGTCACCAATTGTATTTTCAATGTAAAAGGGGTGTGGTGCAGGGCCTTCCCAGGGATTAAAAGCAGTGAGCAGGTGGTGCTTCAAATATCTCCAGCCCAGACTGTTTTAAAGGTGGTTACCTGCACCTGGAATTGGGAGCACATCTGGAGCCTTTTGGGAAAGGGTTATAAGCAGTCACATAATGGCAGGTCCTTTTTCTGACTGCTTCTCACCTTCCCCCACTAGTTTGCTGCTAAGAGTAAAACAGAAACAGGAAGAAGGTTTCAAAGAAAAATGCTTTACTTGGGAATCCTAAAGCTATTTATTCCCCTTGCATGGGTGTGTGAGATCTTATGGCATGGTGGACTCAGCGTGGCTCTTCACAGCTCTTGGAGCTGTTCACAGCTCTTGGAGAGAAGTCTTGCACCTTAGGAGATCAGGAGGAGGGAGAGAGAGAAGAGGAGAAGGAAGCAAGCCAGGTAGAGATGCATCCCATGGGTCAAAGAGGACAAGAGTAAAGATATGAGACAGGTAGGCTCTGAGTCATCTTCCTCCAGGACAGTACATTGCCCCTAGTGTTTTGCAGGCAGTACTGTAACAACAATGGTATCTGAATGGGAACCTCCCTGGCAGTATTATTACCATAGCATTTTAGTGCATTGAGGAGAATTTCTGCCTGAGCAGTTATTCATTTCTTGAAGAAAAGATAATCTGTTGCTCTTTATTTCAGGGAATATTCATCTTTTTCCTGGTGAAATACAAGCCTTTAAAGTACAACAATGTGTATACGTACCCAGATTGGGGCTATGGCATAGGGTGGATGATGGCTCTCTCCTCCATGGTTTGCATTCCTTTGTGGATCTGTGTAAAATTGTGGAAAACAGAAGGAACCCTCATAGAGGTGAGACATTATACAAGTGTTTCCCAAACTGTGGGTTGCAATCCATCAGGGTGTCACGACCTAATTGTTGGTGGGTCGTGAAAATAATAAGCTGACAGGTGACAAGGGAAATGTATTGCGCCTTATGGAAAGTCAAATTGAGTTGCAAGTATATATTTACTCATGAGTTACAACCTGGATGTGACGTACAAGATCAATGGTTCAGAAATTCCATCAGAGGAGTTGGGAACCAGGTAAGTGATGGGGAGGGGAGCAGCAGTGATGCCACAGAGATCGCAGCGCTACTACTGCCAATAACTTTTTTACTTACCAGGGGGGGCAGTACTGTCTCCTACAGAGTCCTGGTGGCTCACAGCCCCCTCTGATCTCTTCCGCAGCTGCTGTAGAAAGCTCTTATCTCTTATCTAAAGCTACTTCCTGTTTCCCGGGCAAAATCAGAAGTAGCTTTAGATCAGAGATAAGGGTTTTGTGAACAAGCCACGGAGGAGATTAGAGGGGGCTGCAAGCCTCAAGGACCCTACAGGAAGCCAGCAGTGTCTCCCAGGTAAGTAAAAAAGCCCCTTGGCAGCGGCAGTGCCACAATCGCTGTGGCACCATTGGAGCAGGCTATTCTGCTTAAGGGGAAATGCCCTGCTTCCGGTTCCCCTGGTACTAGATGTAACATACTATATGTTGTATGTACTATAGGTAGAATAAATATATACTATATATGTATATACATATATACTCCCTACTATATGTAGGATAGTGTGTTTCACAGAGCATTCCAGACAGGCTTAGGCCAGTGTAGGTCCCTTGTGTTGGCCTTGAACTGTTGCCAGCCTCTGACCATTTTAAGGCACATTTGTATCACCTCGTGTGTCAGGGAGGCTGGTGCAGAGGCCACACCAATTGCCAAAGACTGAATCCAGATTCTGTGCCAGTGAGTTTGTGCTGGCCGAAGCAGACCAGCACAAGGGGTGGGAAATGGTGACGGGAGGCCAGAACGGGAAGGGGGTGTTTTTGGGTGGGGGTGGTATGGAAGAACTGGGAGGTAGACTAGGCCCGGGGGGGATTGTCTGCAGCAGTGTATGCCGAATCCCAACCCCTGTCCCTGGCCCAAACAGTGTTACACAGTTGCTCAAATTTGTGCCCACGATATCACAAGTGCATAGGGCTGGCTGGACTTTGCTCTGGGTAAAGGGGAAAATATCCTCTTAGACAGAGTTGCCCACCAGCTGGCACCTACCTTCTGTTGTATACAGCGCAGGCCACTTAGCCTACCTGTTCCAGTGCAAGTTAGGATTGTGCTCTCAGTCGCATAGATAGCTAATCTTGCATTTTCTTCATTTTTCAGAAATTCAGGAAGCTAATTGTGGCCAGCCCAGACCTGAAAATGAGAGGGAAGCTGGGAGCAATTACATATACTGCTACAGCTAATGACTGTGATGCCAAACTGAAAGGTGATGGTAACATTTCAGCCATCACAGAAAAAGAGACACACTTCTGAAAGAACTTTCTTTTGATTTTTATTTTGTATAAATAAATGAGTAAATAAATAAATACACTTAATTTTAGAGGCTGGCTTGTTTTGCACAAATTCATTAACAAGTTAATTTTAAAGTGAACTTGTTTAAAAGTGATTTTTTCAATTATTATATAAGTAACTATTATATATATATATACACACACACACATACAAAAAGGAAAAAAAAATAGAATTGTTTGTTAGTGTTGATTTGTAATATGGTGAATCCGGTAAGTGTTGTATAGACCCTAGAAGGACCTGTATAATGTGTTGTAAAACTTTTATACTTCAATTTTCTTTTTTTAAGGCATGATGTTGTATAGCTATACACTTCCTAATTTGTAAGCATTTCAGACCATTTCAGCTTCTACTGTATGTATATAAAGGGGATCACAGTGTCCTTATGTTAATATCTAAGGGAATTGTCTTTGGATGTGTAGTTCTTTTTCAATATGTAGCTTTCAGAATTTGGGCCTGACAATGCCCATGGGTGTCAATCTAAATCTATTTTCTATTGGTTCAATTTGCCAGATGTCACTGAATTTAAACACTAACATTAGTCTTCAGCCCTTAAGCTTCTATTCTGGGGGTCCAATCCTATCCAACTTTCCAGTACTAATGCAGCCATGATAGCAGGGCGTGTGCTGCATCCTGCAGTTGGGGGGAGGCAGTTATGGAGGCCTCCTCAAGGCAAGAATGTTACTGCATTGGGGCTCCATCAGTGCTTGAAAGTTGGATAGGATTGGGCCTTGTGGGAGGGAATGATAGAAGTGTGAACTAACTGCCTAGTTGAACTTTGACATTTGGTAAGCCTGCTTGGATGAGGTTGGAGGCAGTGCCTTTGTGAGCAACATTCTGGGCCTGTTTCCATTGACCCAGTCTTGATAAAAGTGTGACTAGCTGAGCATTGCACTTGGTTCCTTGAACAGAACATTCACCCTCATCTCATGGGAGCTACTTTTGAAGCTTGCAGGAGTTTCAAAAGCACCTTGTGATATATCGTGGGATTTTCTGTACCAAAAAAAAAGTTGTGTGTATGTATCAACATCACAGAGTTTTTTGACTAGTAGCGGTTCTGAGGGTGTCTATCATGTACTGATGTCTCAATCAGGATTACAAGGTTGTATTTTTTTACTTTTAGGGTCCAGCAAGTCCTTTTCCTGGATCAAAATGGAAACACATACACCTCTTAAACTCTTGCCATTCCTGACCTGCTTACAACACACAGATATGCAGTAGAAAGAAGTCACTGCTGAAGTATTACTGTTTCTGTAATTCACTATAGAAACGTTTTATATATAAAAGAGATATTCATATATTAGTAACCTTAATAGAGTCACAGGTGCTGCTTCATGGATTTGTTTTAGACATTCACATTTTATCTGTCTTTGGTTGACCCTGATGACTGCGTAAAATATTTCAGAGTCTGGTCTTGGCATTTTCACAGAGAAATATGTATGAGTTTGTGCATGTGAAACTCAAGGAGAGAGTGTAATTGGATGGCAGTTGATCATGTAACCAGACTACAGTACTCTCTAAAAGCTACTGAAAGCAGGTGTCCTTCACAACACTGACTGTGACAGTGTTAGTAAGTAGAATTTATATGATACTTCAACCCCACCTTACTCTTTATAATTTCACCTAAAATGGCTACCATCTGGTTTAATACTCATAATAATTAAAATAGATTAGAACTTCCTATTCATCCATAAGCATGCATGCCTTAATAGTTTAATGGGAACATCCACCACTCTCTAATCTCTATGATGGTGGGTATGACCAGGCAAGACTATTTGAAGGGATAACTATGCCATATTATTAGCCCAATTCTATCTAAACACTCCCCCATTGATGCAGCTGCACCACCAGAGCATGTGTGGCATCCTGCGGGGGGGGGGGGCAGTCACAGTGGTCTCCTCCAGGAAACATTTGTCCTATTGCCTCTGGGTAAGATTCTGCTACCCTAATGGGTCTATTCAGACCTGAGCCAGCTATTTTGATGACACAAGTCTGAGTAGACCTGGATAGGCGGATTGAGGCCAGGAAGGCAGATAGGATATCGGCAAAGCTGCTGCTGCAAATAACCACCCTCAACACCACCACCCTTGTCCTTACCCCATTCGGCCCTCCCCCCAGCCCCATTCCACCTGCTGTGCAGCAACCTCCCCTGCTGACTTACTGGCTGCTGTTGCCTGGCTTTGGCCACTGCCTTTCACCATTGGCAGCGGCAGCCAGGCTGCACTCTGTGGTGCATCACATTTTGCGACTACTGTAAAGTGCGCTGTGGCACCAGAACATGAATTCCAGAGACTCAGCAGCATCATAGGGCCATAAGACACCTTGAGTGTTCATCCCTGCTCTTAATTACCTTGATTACATAAATATTGATCTTGACAGGAAGAAGCTGTATTTGTGCAATTGTTACTGACTTTGATCTTCATCTGGGTATGACTATGCTTATCAGACCCATTTTATAAATGAGAATTGAGCTAGGCTAGTCTAATTTGCCCCATCCTTCCACAGGAAATATGTGTTTAACTGTTACCCTGCACATGCCTGATCTCATCTGATCTCAGAAGCTAAGCAGGGTCAGGCCTAGTTAGTACTTGGATGGGAGACCACCTGGGAATTCCAGGTGCTGTAGGCTTATACCATAGTCTTTCGAGACTGAAGGTTGCCAACCAAACTCAGGAGTGAAGTTACATTTAGTTGTGACATCAGTGTTATTGCTAATGGGCTATATCAATCTGCAGAGATTCTCCCTCAGACTTCTAGACTCAAAGTGAATTTGCTTCGGTATACATGGTGCTGCTCCCCATGCATTTGTATGCATAACCAAAGCACCTATTTCCAGTCTATTTCTGGTAACAATCTTCACATAAGATGATATTCGAAAACAATTGTGACTGTCTATTTCTTTAAGTGTTGTACTAGGAGTACGTTCTTCAAAGTGTGTTTGTATGCATAATAGGGAATATATATGTACTTTTAGTGTGTTAAGTGAACATTCAAAACGGCTCTGCATCAGTCAGTTTTATGTTGTATCTCACCCATGAACCTTAGCTGTTTACATCTTGTTATTCAAGGTATGCAAAAGATGCATATTAAAGGAATCTCTCCATTGTACTTCTGTGGTTTCACTTCCGCCTCCTCCTCATAGATGCCACAGCTTCAGAAAAGAATGAGGATAAGAGGAAAAATGGAGACTTTGATATCCATATGCATTACTTGCTTTTGAATCTTTTGACTGTTATAATTAGTAACGTGTGCTCTTGAAATCTTTATTTATTTGACATGTTCTTGTGGGGCCAACTATCCACTCCTAGAATCAATGCATTAATGTTGCCACTGTAGAATGTAGTAAGAGGACCAGCTCAGAGAAAATGATGCGGTTAATTTGGAAGGCAGGCTCTATTGTGTATTCCTGACCTTCTTTATTTACTGTTTTCCTGTTATTCAAATTTGTGTTGAATCACTGAGGAATTTAAATCTGTGACTTTGAAGCAGTTGATGCCTGTGGGAAGTAGGTGAAGTAATCCTATTCATCAGAGCTATTCACAAATCAGAGTTTCCCAAAGTGTGCAGTGATGTGTTTCGAAATGCCACATCAACCGAACTTGGTATCACATTTGAATCAGTTCAAGCTGTAATTTAAGTTAAAGCATCTTTCACTGACACTGAGAAAATGCTTTGTGAATGTGGATTATCACGTGTCTTTGGACTTGTTTTTATCCAGGTATCCCAATAGATACTGTTAGGGAATGCGTTTCCGACTCTGCTGCTATGAACTATTTCACCAATAGCTTTATACACATACATATGGTTTGGCATGGTCTAAAACAGTGTTTCTAATTTACTGTGCTTGTAAATGTGTGCATTTAATACTTGACTTGTTAACACATGTACTGATTAAAAAAAAACACACACACACATAAACACTGGGGTGGGGGGTTTGGTTTAAATTCCTTACTGTGATTTTTTTTTTTCTGGAACAAAATGTGAAGATAAAAAGCAATGATATTATGATGACTTCTTTTGATATGCAGTAGAAACCATAATGCCCCTTTCTGAAGTATATGCACTATGATTCAAGTAAAGAAGAGCCCAGATTTATGCACTGTTTTACACAAAGAAAGTTTTTATTTGATATTCAAGAAAGCACAACATTTTGTCTGCTTATTCCTTTTTAAAAAATTAAAGAAAATGGGTAAACATGTGTAGAATGTGCTTGGTGTACTCTGTAATTGTTTGATATTAATATACTGAAATAGTTATGGCTTCAGGATCCAATCATACCCCCCCACCACCATTTATGATGATGCAACTGTGCCAACAGGGTGTGCACTGAATCCAGTGCTGGAAGGGGGGGATGATCAGGAGGCTTGCCAGAGGTAAGTAAAGGTACTAACCCCTCCCTATGCCTTCCACCTCCTCACCCACGACCTGCCCATGCTGACTTATAATGAACAGCAGAGCCTCTGGGAGCTGATGGTGTGTGCAATGTACCTCTTCCCATTTGCAGCAGTAGTCCAGAAGCGCCCAATAGTGGCCTGGCCTTTATGCCACCACAAAGGATGTTGCTCTGCCAGAACGCAGGTTGTGGCAGCACAAGCCTCAGATAGAATTGGGCTGTCATACAGAATTGGGATTTCAGAGTTCGGATTGGGCTACTAGACAATTAAAATGTTTGTTCATGACACTACCCAAGGGTAAATTCCTGTAATATGCTGACAGTCTGTGGTTTCTGTCATGTCATGCAACACATCCTTGGTCAGGATGTGTTGCATCACACAACACAAATGGGCTACAACCGCACACATTTGTAACAGAAGACTTGAAGTGGGACAAAGTACTGAACACCTGACAAGCAGTACTGTAGTGGTAAATTCTTAAGTGCAAGAGATCATCATAACACCCCCTCATTGCTACACTTAGCTAAATCTATGTGACAAGAATCAACTTTAAATTCCTTCATTCAAGTGTTTTCTTCTCCCGCCACTAAGTTCAACTTTGAAAGTTTCCTTAATATATAGCTAATTTCATCCCACACTCATGGAGTGGGTTGCAATAGTTTTAAAACAAATCTATAAAAATTGATAGATAGAATTTTTTTTAAATGCCAGATAAAAAAGAGGTTTCTTCTAGTACTAGTTCATGCATGTTTACTCAGAAGTAAATCCCACTGTGTACAGTAGGACTTACTCCCAAATGTATTTGCATAGCATTATAGCCATACTGTACAAGTATCTGCATGTCTACTCAGAAGTAAATCTCATTGTATACAATGGGACTTACTTGCACATTGGCACAGCTGCTTTGCTGTGCAGGGAATTGGGTAGGATTGGGCTGCTCCATAGCTAACCTCAGGGAGTGCAACAGGCCAGTAATGGTTAGATGCAGAAGGATGAATCCACCACAACAAGATCATATTCTACTCATGAGGTGTTGGAAACAAACCATGCAGGAGTTGCATTGTATTTCCAGGTTCTGCCCTTTTCTATAAACATTCTTTGAAGTTACTCATGGTCCTTTAATGAGGAGAGAACGTCCTTGTTAATCCATCTTTATCTTAATAATAAAAGAAAGCTCCACTGTTCTGTTATACTGCTCATAGATGAATCACTTTTTTTGTCCTGCCAGAGGTGAATAGCGTACAAAGAAGGCAGAGTTAGAGGCAAGCCATGCTCAAAAGAGCAGGCTACAGATATTCACACAGACACCCCTAAAGGGCAGCTCTAACTTGGGCTCCAGTCAATTATGTGGGCTTTAGCTCTGCTCTAGTCACCAACATGGTATGTCAGTGAGTCATATGCAGGACAACGAAAGAAGGAATTAAGAGGTAACCAAACCAAATTGAGCGGCAATCATAATGCAATATATGACCATCTAGGAAAGATGGTCTGCATGGTCCATATTCTGCAACATAGGGAGGAACCACATGGTTCTTCATTTAAACTTCATTTAGCCACCTTGAGTCCCTTCAGGGAGAAAGGCGGGGTAAAAATAAGTTATTATTATTTATTAAACTACTGATACATTGCCTTTCTCAGGGCTCTCAACGTGGCATGCAAAGTTCATAAAAATCACACTAGAACATACTACAATAAAATATAAAGAATGCAGAGTAAACCACAATAAGCAATACAATCCACATTAAAAACATTTTTAAACCCTACAAAGATAGAGCCAACCAAAAGACAGCATCACCAACCACAATAAAGGAGAAGCAGCAAAGCTCAGGTGGCAACAATAAAGGATGAGAAACATTTTCAGCCCCTAGTTCAAACTGGGGCATCACAACACCCCAGCCTGAAGGCCCTGGCCTCTGTCCCCTTAAGGGGCGGGGTGGCGAGGAGAGAGAGCGATGCAATCCCCAAGATCGCATCACTAAGGCGGCTGCAGGGGCTTGGCTGGACTTGGGCCCTGCTCAAGCTTCTGCCGGGGCTCCCCAGGTCTTCAAAATTGAAAGCGCAGCAATCATGCCCCACTTTTGGTTTTGTGGAGGCGGAGCTCAATCACTGTTTTCATTTTTGAAGACATGGAGAGCCCTGCAGATGCTCACATAGGGCTCCCCACACACCCAGGAGGCTCTGGTACGTCCATCTAAGCCCTTGCAGCCCCCTTAGTGATGCGATCCTGGGGATGGCGTCACTGCCTCTCCCCCACCCCCGCAAGGACTTACTGTTGGGCTCGAACTCCCTTGGAGTTTGAGAACATCTGTCCTAGTGGAAAGCTAACAGGAAGGGCAAACTTAACTAACAGTGATGCAGCAGCGCTGGTACACGCTACACTGCATCCTGCAGGGGACTTTTGGTTGCTGGATGTCTCCTCAGGTAAGGGGACATTTGTCCCCTTGCCCTGGGGTAAGCCTCAACAGCTGCTGTGGTTCAACTCAAATCCAATTGAAGGAACACATCCATGTTGATTCGTGAAGGCAGATGAGGCCCAGGAAGGGGACTGGGATTCGGCATGTGCTGCTGCTGCCAATCCTGCCCTCCCCTTGGCCTGATCCACTCTCCTCCCTGCCCTTTCACTGCCCCATTCTGTCCACCTCCTCACTCTGTTCAATCTTTCCCACCTCCCTCCAACCCCCTTGTGCCAACTCACTCATAAGAACATAAGAACAGCCCCACTTGATCAGGCCATAGGCCATCCAGCTTCCTGTATCTCACAGCGGCCCACCAAATGCCCCAGGGAGCATACCAGATAACAAGAGGCCTCATTCTGGTGCCCTCCCTCCCAGTGCTCTCCTGGTGCCCTCCCAGTGCCCTCACTCCCGGTGCCCTCACTCACTCACTCACTCACATCCACTATCCGTTGTACACAGAGCTTGTTGCGCACAATCACATCCACTGGCCTGGTTGCATTTGTAACAATCATAAAGGAAGTGACATCAGCAGAAAATGTGTGATAATTGACAACATTGGGCTGTCAATCATAGCTGCTGATGCACCTGCCTAAGCAAGCTGCCTTGCCTGGATGCCACTTCTACCCAGCTATCGAGGAGCAGCAGTAAATCCAGAAGAGCTCACTGCTCCATGAAGCAAGTAAAATATTTTCCTTAATTAAGGACTCAGCCTTTTCCTTCTTAACAAAGGGAGATTTCCATAATCAAGCCCCTGGCTGAATGCATAAGCTTCTAAATGAAAGATGCACTCTTCCAGCAAACAGAAGAAATGGCAGCAGTTGACAGTTCTCCTTCCAGTGCTTCCTTTCACCTTGCTAAGTCACTGCCTCATCTTCCTTCAAAAAGCCTCTTTGGTGGCAGCAGCTCCTAACCCACCCTAACCGTGGCGGCTCTTCTCTGATCACACAGCTGGCCAAAGTCTCTGTCTTCTTATAAGCCATCAGGCTTAAGTTTATCCCCTTGTTTGTTCCAAGAAAGCAGCCCTGGTCAGACGGCACAAGATGCTGCTGTAGCTATACAGGGAGTGTGCAAGGGACAACACACTGCTGCTTTTGCTTTGCTGAACGTGCAGGGCCTGCCAAGGGGGAAGTAAATAAAATAGATGCAGTGACATAAATTGTGACAGCAAAAAGAGAAAAATGGAAGACTGAGAAAAGAATAAATTCCATCTTTAATACATCGCACTTGGCAACAGTGAGGCATCCAGGCTCATGTAAACCTCATACATCAGATGAAAGGAAATCTCCAAGTGATGGCATTCAGTATCATCAACATTGCAGTGATGGACAACTACAGTCCAAAGTAAGGAGCTGCCTATCAAATGAAGTAGGGGAGCAAAGCACTATCAACCATACAAGGCCCTTCTCTGAGATGACTTGGAGAATGGTTTCAGAATACTAAAAGATTATTTTTAAAACTACTACAGGTGGGACCTCAGTATCCGCTGATAGTGTATCTGCAGATCTGGTTCAGTGTGGGTCCCCTGGACCCTTGTTGAGCCAGTCTTGGCCCCACCTGAACCATATAAGGCATTCTGAGACCCAGGAAAGCCCTCCAGGGGCTCTGGAGGGCTTATAGGGTTGAAAATTGTGGAATTGATTAACCACAATTTTTGTTATCTGCAGGGGGGGTCGTCTGAGAATGGATCCCCTGCAGATACCGAGGTCCCACCTACATAGATAATCATCTCTAAAACTTGACAAGTTTAGAGAGAAAGAGGGGGGTGATAATATGAAAATCAGCAAACAGTTTGAAATGCTGCTCCCCCCTTCCTAGGCAGCAGGAGTGTTCTTTGTCCTTCTCCTGCTGTTGCACCTGGCAGAGAAAATGTTCTTTACCCAGCTGGGTGCTTTGAAAGATGGGCAGAGCTTAGCAGCTGTTCTGCCTCTTCATTCTCTTCAGTGTTCCTCATGTCCTCACTTCCACCTGCCCTCCCAAGGGGCAGCCTGAAAATAGCTGGATGTCTTCTGCAGATGGGTAGGAATTTTTGCCACAGGTGTTTAGGTCAGTTGATCCCCTATTGTGCTGAACATATTAGGCACACAGACCTTTCAGGGGAGACAGACACAGGTATGAAGTGCCCATAACTGGGAAACCGTGACTGCCAGGTGCCACCAACTTTATTATGGTATTTGACTAACCTGGCCCCAAATGACTGTTTGAAGAGCAGAATGGACCTGAAGAATACAGATGTTGGCCAATCTTGCCTGAGCTGCTCTCACCCTGTTTTTACTGGTGCAATAATAACCAATATCAAATGAATTGATATAATGTAAATGCCTACAGTGCACTGTGACTTCCTCCCTGCCCCAAATAGTTCAGTGTTCAGCCTTTGCAACCTTTTCAGTTTAATATGGACAATGCAAGCAGTTAGTAATGTTTTGGTTCTGCTGGATTTTTATTGCTATGAACATTTTATTTTATGCCTGTTTTGTACCAGTGGTGAAATGTCTAGATGTATGGTGCTGAAGTGAAAATGATAACTACCGTGTTTCCCCGATAATAAGACCTATCCTGAAAATAAGCCCTCCCCTTACTGTGTAAGATTCCTCTAAAATAAGCCCTCCCCCGAAAATAAGCCCTATTGAGATTGCTACTGTAGTGAAGGTGATCCCCTGCGCTACACGCTACATTACGGTACCCTCTGTATGCACCGTCCCCCCCCCGGGTGAAACGCACACCGCGCTCCGAGCTGCATCCAATCAGAGCTGCAGCAGTGAGCACGTCATCCTGTTCTTCCCCAGTGATTTGCTTGCTGGCGCCATTGAGAGCAGTGCCGCGGAGGAGAGCTGAGGCAGGACAACATAAAAACCCGGTATGTAAGCGGGAGTGAGGGGGCATGATGGAGGATAAAAGAAGAACTCAGGAGGCATGATGGAGGATAAAATAAGCACTCAGGGGGCATGATGGAGGATAAAAGAAGAACTCAGGGGGCATGATGGAGGATAAAAGAAGCACTCAGGGGGCATGATGGAGGATAAAAGAAGCACTCAGGGGGCATGATTTGTTCACATTTACCTGTTTATTAAAATTGCTGTCAATGTTCATTAAAATAAGCCCTCCCCTGAAAATAAGCCTTCTGGTGTTTTTCTGTCCAAAAAAAATAATAAGACAGTGTCTTATTATCGGGGAAACACAGTAATCATTCTGTGCAAGTGTGATGTCTTGGTGCCATGAAGACCTTCCTACACCAGCTTCTCCCCGGGGTGGGGGTGGTTCACACCTATAACCATGACTTAGCAGGTAGTTCATTACCCCAGAGCAAAGCAAAGCACTGCAGTTAATTGGGTAGAAAAGCCTGCCCCCATTTCTCCTCTGCTTTCATTTGATCTGAACTCTGCACCCTGCTGTTGAAAGGCATGTTTTCCATATCATTAGGTGGCAGCAAACGCCCACAGAAAATTGTTTGTTCCTCCATGGAGCAAATGAGTTGGGGCAAGGAAAAAATGAGCTTTCATTTCATTCAGGCTATACACAAGGACTACAATCCACATTTTCCTCTTGACAGAAAGAGGTGTAAAAGGAATCTGTCAGCATTCACAAGGAACAAATGTAGAAATTAGACTGAATCTTACCACCCTGCTGAGAATCATTCTCCGTAGCATACAAATTCAACCTCAAAATGCAAGTGGATCAATACATCAGTGAAAAAGAAAATAGAAACACCCCAAATTCCAGTTGGAGGTGACTTGAAAAGTTGGAGAATTATTGAAGATCATGCAGCAGTTTTCTTTTGGTGCTTAAAATGTCACAGGACATTTTCAACAAAAACCTCAGTGCAAAGAAGGTCAGGGCAAGGCAAATAATTCCATCATCATGATTCTTTCTTATTGCACCTTCGATACATGCTTCAAAGGCCTGCTGCTCTAAAGCTTATACTGGGTGTCCGGGTGCAGCTGCTCAGATTTGCTCCCCTGGCCTGCTTGGCCACCTGCTGTTCCGTGAGCTGGGCTCTCCTGCCCCAGAGACACTGCTAGAGCCCCGTGACAAGCACTGGCACTGTGAGGGTTTCCTGAATGGAAGCTCATTGATGGAACACTTGGAATGTTGGACATAGAATACGGGCTCTAACTTGGCCTCATCAGGTTAGTACAAGTGGTGCAAGTGATCAGTGTGGGCTCAGCTGACCAAAGAACAGGCTGAGTGCTGTTTACAAGACTTTTACATGACTCATTCCTGGCCTGTGATGACAAAAGAGAAGGAGGGGACCAGAGAAATCCCACTGAGGTGAACGCGGCTCAGAGAAACTATCAGAGGAAAAGGAAGAGAATTATGAAAAGGTGAGTGATGAAAAATGCACTGCTTTGACCTTGGCAAATTCCTCAATCTTTCCCAAGAATCCATGCACAGTTTGGAGTAGCAAGAGAAGGCCTTTTCATTCATCACTGTACAATGTGAGCCAATGCTCTCACCAATTCAGTGACATTCATGAGTTCTTTGCAATCAAGTTGTTAATAGCCCAATGCTATCCATCCTCTCCCTGCTCATGCAGCCATGCCAAAAAGGTCATGATGTATACAGCAGGGGGAGGTGGATCAGGAGGCTCGGGGGGGGGGGGGAGGAAATGATTTCTCCTCACTCGTTCATAAGCCCCTTAAATGCCGATGGGTCTCCTCAGACCTGCACCAGCTCATTATCAGATGCTGTTCCAAGAAGAAGAAAGGGGGGGTCAGCCTCAAAAAGGAGAGGATGGGATCTGGCCCACTACATTGGCACTAGATCCACCCCTCCTGCCACCTCCCTGCCCTGTTCCTCACCACTTCCCATCCAGTTTCACCACCTGACTCTGTCCCCAACACTTATTTACCACCACTGGTGGCTGCCCCAGATTCCACTGCCCCACACAGTGCCTCAGCAGTCTCTCTGGTGGTGGGGTAGAAGTGCACAGCTCCATATACTTCCAAAAGCTTGTTTATGATGGCCGCAACACAAACCCCACCTCCAGAACGCTAATAGTATCAAAGCAATTCACCAGTCATATATCTTATTTTCTCCTGTAATATTTTCATCTATGGTGGCATGATCGAAATACTTTTGGAAACCGGCACATAGAGGCAATATTACTTTCTGATACTGATCTGAAATTTTTTAGCATGTGATATGATTTTCACATATAAGCTTTGATTTGAAACTTAAAATGATCCTTGCAGTGCGCAGGACTTTTTTTGTAATGGAACGCAACGGAACAGCATTCCGGCACCTTTTTTTCCCCTCTTCCCCGCCCCCACCTTTTTTCCTTCCCAGCCCCGCACTGTTGGCTAGGGAGGGATTTGAACCTCCAACCTTGTGCTCCACAGCCCAGCACTCTCTCCATTGGGCTATAGGAAAGCCTATAGTTAAAGTGTACAGAACTAATATATAAGGTCTTGAGCCCAGCTGGTGGCCATCAGCGCCTCAAGTATTAGTTCCAAACACTTTGAGCCTAAGAGTTCCTATGGCTCAATTGCTAAAGTGCTGGTCTGGGACTGAACTTTGAGGAGTTTTGCAGCCTCAACTGGCCCCCCTTTTGGCAACTGGCAACCAACCTTTATATTTTGCAGCCATGGAGCACCTCCCCACCTAAAAAAAAAAATTATTCCTCATAGGGATTTGAACCCCTAGCCTCCAGCTCCACAGACCAGCACTTTAGCAATTGAGCCATAAGGCCTCTTAGGCTCAAAGTGTTTGGAACTAATACTTGAGGCGCTGATAGCCACCACCTGGGCTCAAGACCTTATATATTTGTTCTGAACACTTTAACTATAGGCTTTCCTATAGCCCAATGGAGCACCTCCCCACCTAAAAAAAATGGGGTGTTTCATTCCAGCTGTGGCAGGAGTGCTTTTGCTATCAGGAAGCTCACACAGGATGGACGTGTGTGTGTGTGTGTGTGTGTGTGTGTGTGTGTGTGTGTGTGTGCGCGCGCGCGCGCGCGCGTGTGTGTAGTTATTGACTACATCTAGTTGTATCTTATTACTTATTTCTCTGATAAAAAATGGTTTATAAATAAATAAATAAATAAATAAAAGATTAACAAGTTGTGAGTTCCTGCACCTTTTTTTTTTTTTTTTTTTTTTTACAAAAAAAGCACTGGTAGTGCGGAAGTATAATTACCCAGGGAGCAGTTACAGAAACTAACACAGGCCACTGTGAATTAGGCTATACTGGTCACACAAACCTACACACATAAATCTGGTAATCTAGTGTTACAACAAGGTCACAACCCACATGCAGCACAGCAGGACAGAGACATTCCACAGCCTCACACAGGCTGCTACCGAGGCCACATCAACTAAGCTGCTTAATGAGTTTTTGCAGCTATGCAGATCTTTGGGATCAGGTTGTCTACTCGGATTTGTGTGACTCCTGTACCAACATTTTTGGCTAGTTTAAAAAAAAAAAACACTTTGATAAAAGAAGTGAGATTAAAATGGCACGATTTTTTTCTTTTGATGATATGCATTTTATTTCTAGAAGAACTGCCTGTGGTATTATCAATTCAAATTAAACCTTTGACTGAAATTATTAAAAATTCTAAAGACCAAGTAAATCTGAGGGGTTTTTTTTCTGCTGTGATAAAAATGTTTCAAAAATCACCCCTTGCAAGGATACGGTATTTTCTTGGACAGACACAAGTAAATATGTATTCTTCACAAAGTTCACATGAAAACACAATTCCAGTGCAGTTTCTGAATAGAGAGCTTGCTTTGCAGTCCTAAAGAGACCCACCTATCATTACCATCCATAAACAACAGCATGAGAGAAGAGCTATTTAAAGTTGCACATCAGCTTTGCATTTTTCTTGACGAGGCCGTACATGGATTCTGACATGCAGAATGACAGTGTTGTGGCATTTTGGATGTTCCAACTGCATTGACAATGTGGTCCTGTTTACAAACGCCATTCTTACAGCAGCAGACACTGACTCACACACAAAGAGCTGAGAGCAAGATTTGGCATTTCTTACCCGTGTGCTGAAATTTGACTGGTTCATTAACCTTTCTTTATGTAGATATGTCAGATTCAGAACGTATGAGTTATTCTAGGGACCACATCAAAACCTGGATTTTTTTTTTCCTCTCTGAGAAATGTTTGGATGAAAAAACGTCATCACAAGAACCTCTGAGGAAGCCCAACTGCAGACGGGGGTGGGGTGGAGCAAGGCAGCAACAGTGCAAGGCTCAGATGCATTACTACTGTTTGCAATGGGGAGGGGGTTCAAGAATTGGACAATTTGACCTCTGGGAATCCGTAGACACTTGGCCAGTGCCCAACCTGGCTGATCTTGTTTTCTGCCCTTCAATCTGTCCACATCCCAGGGTAATATAAACTTGAAAATATGTCTTACAACGAAGGCTATAACTGGATTTATGCAGCTATAGCTTAACTCAGGAGTGCCCAAACCCTGGCCTGGGGGCCACTTGCAGCCCTCATGGACTCCCAATCCGGCCCGCAGCGAGCTCCCAGTCTCCAATGAGCCTCTGGCCCTCTGGAGATTTGCAGGAGCCTGTGCTGGCCCAATGCAACTGCTCTCAACGTGAGGGCAACTGTTCGACCTCTCACGTGATCTGTGGGACGAGGGCTGCTTTCACTACTTGCTGTTTCACATCTGTGATGCAGCAGCGGCAGTGAAGGAAAGGCTGGCCTTGCTTTGTGCAAGTCCTTTCATAGGCCTTGAGCTACTGCAAGACCTTCATTCATTCATGTAAGTTCCATCTCTAATATATTCATTTATGTAAATTTATTCAAATTTAAATGTAAATTAGTTCTTTTTTCCTGGCTGCCGACACAGTGTCAGAGAGATAATGTGGCCCTCCTGCCAAAATGTTTGGACAACCCTGGCTTAACTGTAACCATATGAATCTCTCACTCAGCCACAAACATGGTATCAGAAGAAATGCAAGTAATTTTATCTGCAGAATGTGTCACAAATTGCTCATTGTCGGCTACTGAATCTGGGGAGTTAGATGACAGACTACAGGGAAGCTCTGGGCCAATGGCATACCTGATGGGGGAAGGGCTGCAAATGCCCCAGGTAGCAGGCTTGGGGGGGTTGGCACCACGCTGCCATCCGCTCCCCCTGGCAGTTTACCCCTCCATGGCATTGAATCGGCTTGCTGGTATCAGTGTGCAAATCTGAGGGCTTCTCCCCCAGAGTCATTCTGAGGGCCGGGGAAGCCTTGTGCAACCTCCCAAAAATTGACATGGTTTTTGTCCAAATATCAGAAGCGTTGATTTTCGGCCTCCAGAAGGCCTTGTCTTCTGAGGGCTGGGCGGGGGGGGGGGGTTTGCACGCAGCTTCCCTGGTACTCATAATGCCTGGAGGAGAGGCAGCAGTCATGGGGGCCACCTCCAGGTGGGGGGCAGCACCCCTGGGGGTGTTCCCCGGGTGGGGAAGTGGCCAGGAACACCACTGCTCTGTGCCAGTGGATCTTCCATGGGGGTGGTCTTTTATCTATCCTAGTTTGAGAGGTTTAGCCCTTTGAAAGAGCATTGGAAAGCAGACAGAGGAGAATTTCTCTGCTGGCTGATTTCAAGGTTCTGCTTAAGGGGCTGTATCCCTGAAATGGGGGATGGTATAGGAAAGACCACCCCATGGGAGGCTCATGGATCCAATGAGTTGCCGTTACATCTACCAATGCCTGCATGGCTGGAGAGGGGACCATAATGGGCAATAGTTTGAGACTGACGCTTCTTCCCCTTACCTAGGCCATTCAAACCCCACTGCCATAGCTCTTGCTGCTGTAACCTGTTTCACTGACAGACCCACACCAACACCCTGCTCCCTAAACATGTCTCATAAGCAAACCTAATATCTCCTGAACCAGATAATAACATAAGTGAACTAAAATATTTCCACCACAATTTATATGGTGGCATGAAATGGTGTTGGTGTCTTACTGGAAATTATGCTGTAAAGTACTATTAAACCTGGTGTTCCAAATCATAGAATCATTGAGTTGTATAGGACTTACACAATCATCAAGTATAACCCTTGCTGATGAAGGTACAACATCCCTAATAAATGGCTGGCTAACCCATCTCTGCTTAAGGACCTCCAACAATGGAGCCTACAACTTTCCAAGGCAGATTGTTCCACTACTGAAAAGATCTTATCATCAGGAACTTCTTCATAATGTTTACCGTACTTAAAACCTCCTCAACCCATTTGGTCCAGGTCCTATCTTCTGGAGCAACTAAGATCGAATTCACTATAAGGGGGCCCCGTATCCACAGATCCCGTATCAGCTGTTTCACTTATCTGCAGTTCTGTGGGTGCATCCCCCCTCTCACATCCTCCAGAGGCAAGGTGAGTGTGCTCCCCTCACTTCTGGAGGCTTTAATTTAATTTAAAGACTTGACCTGCACAATGCAGATTCTTGCCTGGAAAAGTGACATGATAATAATCTACAAATATCTAAGGGGCTGTGATGAGAAAGTACAGTGGTGCTTGGTGGCTCCATGGTGGTTCCATTCTGGTCCTCATAATGCCTTTTAAAAGGCATAAAAATGTCACTTCCAGTTTTGTCGAAAAACCGGAAGTCACGGATTTTTGCCTGTATCAGTCATTCTAATCCCCACAGAGGATGAGCTCCCTTTGCCTCTGGAGGATGCAAGGAGGCATCCCTTGTATTCATGGTTTCTGGTATCCACGGGGGCTTAAAGAACAGAAACCCCATGGATACCAAGGCACCACTATACTTTCACATCACAGTCCCTTGAGACAGATCAAGTCCAGGAAGGGGGCAGTATTGGTGACAGTGGTTCCACCAATATCCTATCCTTGTTCCTGGCCACAATCTGCTATCCTGGGTGCACTTGGACTTGCACTAGCTAAATTGCTGACACAGGTCCTAATAGGTCCATGCAGGCAGTGGAGGCTTACTTCCGCATAAGGCACAAATATTTCTGCACCCAGAGACCTCTCTCACAAACACACACCCCTCAAAGGATGTAGTGAGTGCTCCAGTGGTACAGCTGCATCAGCGGGGGGGGGGGGCTGTTGGTAGGACTGGCCCACGAGTTGCCCAAACAATCTTTAAATGGAATCTTTTAGATGTCCTATAATTATTGCAGAGCCAGCCCAAGCTCTTCCAATGCCTAAGGCAGCATGCCAAACGCTACCCCCTTACCTGACGATGTGCAGCCTCAGCTCTTCCCACTTGCCAACCATCTAGCTTAGTACTTTCACATCTCCTCTTCCCTTCTCTGTCCCCTGCTTCCTTTTCTAATCAAGGGAGTGGAAGGAAAAGAAGAGCAATGGAGGCATATAGGTGGACAGAGCTGGGCACCCCCTCCCCCATCAATCTGCTGCCTGAGGCAGCCGCTTAAGTTGGCCTCACGGACAGGCTGACCCCAAGCTATTGCCAAGTATACTAATACACTTTCCCTAAATTAATCAAATTTTGCCAATGATTTTGATGAGAGCAAATTTAGATCTTCGGTTTTCATCCTTATCCACATTGTATTTTTGATGGATGAACACTGCAAATGTCCAGGAACAAGAAGTCATCAACAGCTTCAGGACAAATGCAGAAGCCAGACACAAATGAGTGATTATGAGGCTCACTCATAATCACAAGGAACAAATGAGGACACCAGCAAAAAGAAGTCACAAATGTGGATACAAAATGTATAAGAACAGGATTTTACGGTCTCCTGCATGCCGCCTGCTAACCAAAGATGGTGTTTTATAAAGACAATGACTACTAACACCACTTTGATATGGCAAAAATATATCTTTCTTTTAAAGAAGAATGTGAACTGATTGCAATAATATAGTCTCTATACCTAATCCATTGTTTTTATATTACATAAAACAATTAACACTTTGTATTTCAAACCTGCATAGTGCTAACCTAATGAGGCTTAGATATTAATATTATGCATTTTCCATTTCAGTTAGCAAGTAAATAAAAACATAAGGTCTGTTCATTTATTAAATTGTATTTGGGCACAATCATTGTTAGTCTGTACCTGGTTATATTCCATTCAGGTTATGTTCCATTCAGATATAATATAATCTATGTACGTAATTGTTGAACGCAGGCACAGCCATTATTTATTTACTTACTTACTTACGTACATCATTTTTATCCCACATTTCTTCCCAAGGGGACCCAAAGTGGCTTTTGATGATGTATAACCCATATACACCAAACCATATGGAAATATACATCCAGATACAGACAACATAATGTATGAACAGATCTATTGACTGAGAAGTATCTAGAAGTTTCAACTTCTAATGCCAGCATCTGCCTGCTGCCTCTGTGGACTTCAGAATGGCTATTTCGACCAAAAAACGTGACTTTTGGATTCCCTCGCAAGACCGGAAGTGATGTTTTTATGCCATTTAAGGCATTTTGAGGCCCGGGGAAGCCTGAGGGAAACCATAAGTTGAGTTTTTTTCGGCTGCAAAAGTCATTCGGAAGCCCACAGAGGCAGCAGCAGATGCGCACAGCCTGCGCGGCTTCAGAAAGACCACCAGAGGCAACTGGAGCACAGCTCCAGTCCCTTTTGGAGGTCTTATGGGGCTGAAAATCATGGATTTAATTATCTGCAGTTTCCAGTATCTGCAGGAGGTCCAGGAATGGATCCCTCAAAGATACCAAGGCCCCACCTGTACATTCATCTTCATATTGTCTTTCAAAAATCAACGCTCATCTACTTTCTTTGGACCTCACCAGCTTCTTTCCCTTTCCAAGGGCACAATCCCAAACTTGTAGATGATGAACAAAATCTGGACCATTATCCAGCTGTATAGCACACTTTTAAGTCCATTGATTCCAATGGAAGAACTAAGCATGTGCTTAACTTTCACACAAAATAGAATTTAAAAAGTTATGGCCCAGATTTCGTTCAGCAACTATGGCTACACTGGTCAGACTTTGCTCTCCAGTTTACTGGAACTAACTATCCAGGGAAAAGATTCTTCTCTATTGGGAGCGGTGTGGCTTAGGGAAAAAAAAATTTAAATTAACAGGATCTGACATTATCAGAGCTATTCTTTTGCTTACAGCAAGTATAAATGATGTGTTTTCAGTGTTTCAAGCTTAATTCATTCAGACATTAAGCTACTGAAAAAGCCTTTACTCAACAATGACACATGCTTATTTTTGCAAAGACCTCAAAAGCTGACAATAGCAAAATAGCATACTATTAAAAAATTACTTATTTATCACTTCTTTGCTCTCTGGAATTTAAATGACTGTAGCCTTATGATATAACTCTGCATTTAAATAAGTGTTTTGCTAGTCAATTTTTCTATCACAGGGGTGGGCAAACTTTCAACTTTAGGGACCCTGAGACTAATAATTTTATATGTGATTCATGTCCTTAGGAGACTAATAGCCCAAACCTGAGCTGCCTGGCATGTGGGGCTGCAGCAGCGCCGAAAATGGCTGTCACTGCATCCACCTTGCCCCAGGCAGCCGCAACCACCTTTCATCCCCATCCTCCAAGTAAGGTGAGAAGCCCCACAACGGGGCTACTCAATTCTACGACGACCCTCAGGTTGTCATAGAATTTAGAGCCTCCGTGTTGGGTGAATGGCCAGACACGGAGGCTCAGGAACCGGTGGAGCGAAACTGCACTGGTCCCGCCCCCCTCCCGCCCCACTCCCTACTCCCTAATAGGCTACTCTGATCTGTGGCAGCTCTTTGGACTGAGTGGGTCCAAGAAGGCATGTTGAGTCCAGGCCAGCAGCATAGGATATTGGCAACACTGCTGCCGCTGTTACCTGCCACTGGCCTCCCCAGCCAGTTCCAATCTCCCCTGATCCTCTCCCCAGAATGTCCACTCCCCTGTTCCAGAGAGGGCTCAGCACTCTGTTGGCATTTGCCCAGGGCCTCAGCAGTTTGTGCTGGTGGTCCTACCCATCTGCTGCCTCAGTGGCTGCTACACCAGCAGCCTGGGGCTTGTGCTGACAGTGTGAATACCATCAGCACAAGGCAGTGGCGTCACTAGGATTCACGTCACCCGGTGCTGGAGGCCTGTGCGTCACCCCATGCAGTGGGCGGGGAAACATCCCAGGTAGTGGGCATGGTGATGTACCATCGCCCCACCCCCACCGGTTTTTTTGCTGTACCTTTTGTTTGATCACAGATATTTCAATGTGGTCTGTTTCATTGCATTCTGCATGAAATTACGCATTGATTGATATATAACATGATGGTCTTATTCCTCCAAACTTATTGCAGCAGTTCTCAAAATTTTAGCACCGGGACCCACTTCTTAGAATGACAATCTGTCCAGGACCCATTGGAAGTGATGTCATGGCCAGAAGTGACATCATCAAGCAAATTAAAATAAATAATTATAAATAATTAAATTAAAATAAAAGAAATAATTAAATAAGGGGGAGCCAGACCTGTTCCACCAAGTGAATCTACTGTGAAGTAAGTCCCACGGTGGTCAATGGGGCTTACTCTCAGGAAAGTGTGGGCAGAATTGCAGCCTTTGAGCCCAATCCTATGCATGTCTACTCTGAAGTAAGTTCCATAGTGGTCAATGGAGCTTACTCTGTAGACTGCCTGCAATAACAACCCCCCAAAAAGAATCAGTGAGATTTCCAGCCCTCCCCAGTGCCCAGTTTAAAGTTCTTCTATTTCAGGCGTATCAAGATAAAGACCCACCTGGCTTTGCAAGTGCAAAATAGAAAACTTTCCCTTTATCACCTGAAGCCTCTTTTTTGTCCTTTTTAGTGGCGGGGGGGGGGGAGAATCTGCCTTCTGGAGCATTTGTTGCACTCCAGTTCCAGATCGGGGCCATTCTGGTGTCTCACATTCCCCTTTGCCTGACCTGGCCACCAGCCAAGGCATGTCTGCCTACTCACAAGTAAACGCAATCATTAGGCTGCTTCGCATTCCATTGGGCTCAATAGACTACAGCTGGGAGGGAGGGAGGGACCTCCTCCCTTTTGTGTTTTTGGGGACTGCATTCATTGGATCAGGACCATTCTGACGTCCTTGGAGTCCTCTCAGTCTGCCATTTCCGACGGACTATGGCAAGTACACCTACTCATGAGTAAACGCGCAATACGGCTCACTTTCACTTTCCATAGGGATCCATGCATTTTTCTTTCTGGGTTTTTGGCCATAACTTTTGAACAAAAGGAGCTATTTCAATTTGGTTTGCTCCGTTGCACTCTGCTGGGAATTCCACATCCAACAGTGGCTGGCATGACGGGCTAGCTCCTAAAGCCGCAATTTTAGCGCGTCACCCCCCCAGCACATCACCAGTGCGGCCCACACACCCCTAGCAACGGCACTGGCACAAGGCCCAGATATGACTGGACCATAACAGTGCACTGCTACACATGCCTACACAAAAATAAATCCCATTGTGTTCAGAGGGGCTCAATCCAAGGAAGGTGTGCATAGGATTACAGCCAAAGGGAAAAAGATATTCGGTATATTGAAAAGCAGAATATGGAGAAATCTGCATAGTTTGTGTGAAGTTAGTTCCTGTCACAAATGTGCTATGACAGACTACAACCTTCAATTTCTTTCAGGTCCCATTCAATGACTTTTTATTCACTGTATTTTAAACTGTGATTATAAAAAGCTCTCTTGATGATTTGTTGTATGAAACTGTTCTATATTAAGACCTTCTGATTGCTTCCTTGATTAGGAGCTTGATTGTATTATCTGGTTGTTGAGTATCATAAAGGAGGGTCAAACTTTGGCACTGAGACTTTAAGGAACATTATATGCCCAAATTTTTGATGAATTTGCTTTTCAGAACCCATATCCCTGTTCAAAAGGTAGGTTGAGGATTTGGCATGCATGTTTTTACAAGGTCTGTGCCATTTTCTTTTCAAATGTTTTTCTTTTGCATCAGTTCTCTTAACTAATTTGTGAACCATAAATAATTTGAGTTTGTACATGTTCTCACATTCATTAGCACTGACCAGAGTAAAACATTTCCATTTCTTTGGGATCAGACAACACATAAGGTACAGTTGTTGTCCGATATCAGCTGCTTTTGCAATCTCTAATCATACTTGGGTGCAATAATTTTGGACCACAGTTTTGACCCTGTTACTTAATGCAAACAGGGTCAAATGCCACAAGTAATAATACAATACAAAGCAATATTGATGTTACCCTTAATAGCTACATCAGATCAGAGTGAGGTTTTTGACATGCAGAATGTCCTGTTGGGATTGTCAAAAATAACAGCATAGTCCTGTTAATTCCAACACATCACTGAGCTACAAGGACAGTTCACACCTGTCAGAGCTCTTGTTTCAAATATTTTACAGACCCAGAGAAATATCACTACATTATTTAATTTCAGGTTCTATTTGCACACTGCTCACTATCTGTTGTCTAACCAATAATGTCTATTCTTTTCTTTTTGATACATTCCACTTAGAATGAATGCTGAGAATCAAACTAGTCAACCGGATTTAGTTGCTGAGAAAGATACAGCTATCTTTGACAAGTTTGCTATAATCTTATTAAACATGGCTTGTAAATAGTCTTGGTTGTTCCCTTTAAGCTGCATGGCCATGGAAAGGCAGGTTCCACACAGCTCAGAGCTTTCCATTCCTGGAAGTCCCAAAATGACATTTGACTTCATTGCTGTATGTCTTCAAATGGCAAGGAGCTGCCACGCAGCAAGCAAAGGGGTCCGCATAACAGTGCAGACTCCTAAGTGGGAATATCAGTAGCCCCAAAGTCCATTTTGTATGATCAGGTAAAGGTGCATTGGCAGTAGTTCAGGATCACAGAATAGTAGACTTGGAAGAGAGATTGGAGGTCAACCCCTTGCTCAGTACAGGAAACCCCTACATTATCCGAGACATGCTAATTCCAATTACAGAGATTTGTGAGTGATTCAGCATGAGACTGAATCCATCTTGGTGACTATGCCATCTCTAATGCCATTGCTAATCAGTATTTCTCCAAACAAACTGAGAACCTTCACAGGAGGTACAGTGTCAATTGCATCTAGCCAGAGACCACAGTGCTGTGCCTGCACATGCATACATCCTGGGTGTGAAATGCCTCTTGTTTTAGAGCAGGGACATCAAACACAAGGCCCGTGGGCCAGATGCAGCTCTGGAAGCTCTTTATCTGGTCCCTGTTATAATTGGGCTCTCCTAGAGCCACACTTTTATGATAGTGAGGTTCTCCCCAGTTAGAAGGGTCTCTTCACACGTTATATTTTCATATGTATGCTTAGAAGTAAAACCCAATTCAGGAAGTTCCAGAATAATAGTGCAAAAGTCACTTCGTTGTTCTGTGGAATGCATCTGCCAGGGTGAATGGCTGGAGGTCACCCATGGGCAGCAGCGACCTGCTCCTCCGGCCCATGCTTCCACAAGCAAGTCAATGGAAAGGGCAGAACAGGGGAGGATCATGGGCAGTTCGGGGTCCGGAGCAGGTGAACCAAGGATAGCTGGTGAACCAAGGTGAACCAAGGATAGCTGGGTGAGGATGTTGGTGGCAGCACCACATACAAGATCCTATCCTGCTTTTCCCAGTTGAAATGCCTCCTGACTCTCTTCAGACTTATGCCAGCTAAATACCTGATGTTGGTCTGTAGAGACCCATTGGAGACCAGGTGGCCTTATAGGGCGGTAAGTAAAAAAGACTTTTCTTTCTCCCTCCCAAAGCATCTGGTGTCCATCCTCCCCGCCCCATAGCATGTACTCCATCATTAGCACTGTGCGCTATGGGCTGCAGGGAATAAGACTGGGCCATATAAATGTAAATTCTGAATGTGAATACTCTCTGAATTCAACTCTGAATGTGAAAAACTCTTGAATTCAAAATTCCAGTGCATTGATTAGAAAACAGGCTGTAGTTCTGTCTTGAGGCCTGGTCAGCAACAAACCCAAATTGGTTGTTGTGGATTGTAGTAAATGGCATTCAGTGTTTTGTAGAATTTAAACAGCTTAGTTTCTTTCTGCTGATTTTTGGGCTCTCCAAAGAGTTTTTCAAATCACTGAGAATATCAAGGCCAGCCAGTTTTTGAAAACAGAATTGGGCGTTTGGCCTGCCTCTTATCTTATTTTGTCTGAGCTGCGTTGGCCCATCCCTAATTGTTCTTGGCAAAATGGGACACAGCATGCTCAGAATTAGTTAATGGAGCATGAAATCCTACATGCTGACACTGTGAATCTGGGGACTTGATGTAAGCTATCAATCAGGCCCAAGAGCAGCCTGTTTCATTGCACATTTTCAATTGTTAGTGTTTGCACTTAACACCATTCACATCATCCTTATCATCTGAGGACTGGTGAGCTTGGATAACTCATTATGTGTGCTTTGAAGAGGGTAAGTAAGCCACTTCCATATTATATAGCTAACCTTTTCAATCAGGTCTGCTTTCTTAGATAAGAAATCAGACTGGGGGGAGGGAAACCATGTTTTCAAAATCTCCTCCTACAGCTTTCATTTGGTGAGAGCTAATACAGTCTCTCTCTCTCTCTCTCTCTCTCGCTCTCTCTCTCTCTGTTTTTGTGTGCATGACACACAATAAACACATCTTTCCTTTATTGCTTATTGTGATTGTGGCTTTCATTTTGATCAGCATCATCTTTCAAACCTGGTGTGCAATTCTGACTTGCCTCCTGTTCAATTTCTGCAACTGCTGCAGTGACCTTTGTTGCCCCGTCTAACTGGAAGGAAGGCAAATAATATGTGAGGTGGACATGGCCCTTCAACACATCATTTTAGTTCTATGCACAGGAGTAAGCAGATTTACAAGACTACTAAAAGGTGCTTAGCTGGCCTACAGAAGCTTCACATGACCTGGTCAATTGACTTACAGAGGTAGCATGTAACACCGTGCCTTCAGATATGATGGAGGCAGAGCTGGGTGAAGGATGCATGTTTAGTTCTTTAAAAGATGTACGGTATATCTCACCTTTCCACCAAATCTAGGCCTGCAACACAGTTAATGTTGCACAAAACAAAACAATAAAATGAGAAATTAAAACAAAGAAGCAGTGTAGATTAATTTCATAATTATACATTGGACCACTATGCTGAAACCCTCCCCCTCCCCACAGCAGGTTATTCTCCCCCCCTCCCACTGTTGGAAAAAGGTGTCTATGAATTTAAACTAAGCAGTCATATAGTGGATGATCCTTTTTTCCAATTGCTCCTCATCAACCCCTAGTAACATGCTGCTAACATGAAACAGGAGCAGAAGCAGTAAAAAGGTTTCAAAGAAAAAATACTTGACTTACAGTTTGCAAACAGGTATATCTCTGATAATAGTACTACCGGTCTGAGACTTTGGAACAGGGAGTCCTAGAGCTCTCCCCTTTGCATGGATGTGTGTGTTTGTGTGTGTGAGCTCATGGAGGGAACTGTTTGCACTTTGCAAGGTCAGGAGAGAGCAAGGGAGAAAGCAAAGTAGAAGCAGACCTCCACAAGTCAGAGGACAAGAGTAATGGTCTGAAACAAGTATCCCCAGAGCCACCTGCCTCATGGACAACACACTGCCCCCACAATTTCCTGCAGACCAGTGATATCATTAGGATTTGCATCACCTGATGTGAGAGGCCAGTGCATCACCCCCATGATGGACCTTCTCCTTCTCCAGTGGGCGTCACAATGTCCCAGTGGTGTGTGGGGTGATGCATCATTGCCCTGCCCCCACCGGTTTTTTGGCTATAACTTTTGTAGACTAGAGATACTTCAACACGGTTTGTTCCGTTGCATTCCGCATGAAATTATGCACTGAATGATACATAATCTGATGACATTATTCAAAAATACCAAGACTTTAAAAATTTTGACTAGTAGTGGTTTCACCACCCCCCTGTGTGTCACCCGATGTGGCCTGCACCCAGGCACCTCCTAGCAATGCCATTGCTGCAGACAGCCTTGCACCTGTTTCCCAACAGCCCTAACTCCAGTCCTGTGGTACTGGAGCTCAGACTGGAATACAAGCAGTAAAGGAGCTGTCCCTCCCACCCACTTACCTGATCATGGCTGCGATGTGGCAGGAAGGGAGTTGCTCTCCCTCCCTTGAACTTAAGACAGGCATAGCAGTGCAAGTATCAAGGAGGGATGAAGGGGGGAAGAAGAGAGAAAGGGGAGATAGATTCCACCCTCGTGGCTTCTCTGTTGTCTTTTCTGAAATTATAAGATTATTTCAAATCTACCATTGTCAGTCTTCCTGCCTCCTCCTAGTAATGATCTTTTAAATCACTTGGTCTCTAGCTGGGAGGGCTGAGCCTGTGATCATTATTTAAGCAAGAATAATTTAAAGGACCATTACTTTGCACTTCCTGTGGCAATTGCTGTTGGCAGAAGAGTACCGTCCATAGGTTTGCATCACACATTTTGTGTATAAGTTATGTGTGTGATGTTGGCATTCATGATGGTTAATAGCATGCCAAAATCACCTTTCAAGAATGGCTGTATTAGGTATGCTTCACTAGCTAGCTGAGCTCTGAAGTCTCCAATTTATTGTTTCATAGCACAAGGTATGACTGGGAGCTTCAACATTCTGGCCAACGTTCAACTCTAAATTTCTTTCTCCCCCCCCCCCCCATAAGTTCTCCTTGGTTGCTGCATTTCTATAAAATACACTTCTAATGTAATTTGAAATAAGCAGTAATATCAATGACTATCATATATATATATATATATATATATATATATATATATATATATATATATATATATATAAAACATCCCAACCATTCAATAGTCCAGTGAAAATGGGTGTTGTTAACAAGGTTAGGATAGTATTTGTAGTGGAGGAGAAGATGCAGAAGGTGCAGGAAACGGGGACATGGTTTACTTGGGTGCCCAAGAATATGAGATAAGTAAGATGCAGGCAGTGCAAGACTTTAGTTTGATTTTGAATCACACAGTATTAAGAATTAGAAAAAAGTGACACCTAATAATTCATACACAAAAATATTTAAAAATCTATACAAAATGAGTAGAGAAAACATTAAACAATTTGCTCAGTATCTGTTCACTTGAAGAAAAAAATTTTAACATCCTTTTCTGATTTCCTGAAACACCAGCTATGAAATTCATGATACAATATGTCACGGTCAAGCCTTTATTATTCATTTCCATATTACATCTAGTATTTGCAAATCTTTTGCACGAGAACCAATTTTTATGTAAACATTCACTTTCCAAGCTTATGTCCAGCTTATTGTCCACCACAATACCTATCAGATTGCCGAGAAGTAGAACCTGTGAAATAGATCTTGGCATTTCCAGTGGCAGATAGAGGAAAACCTTACATTTTGAGAAGTTAGTGACCTGTACAAGTTCTTCCCAATGGTCAGTCTGCTCTTTCATGACTTGGCTAAATCTCTGCCAGCCCAATCCTAAGCACCCCCCCTCCCACTGATGCAATCGTGCCACCAGAGTGAGTGCTGCATCCTGGGGGGGGGGGGGGGTTGTCTTGGAGGTCTTATCAAGGTAAGGGAACATTGCTTCCTGGCCATGGGGTAAGTTTCCTTTGCAGTCAACTTGGACCTATGCCAGCAGTTTTGCTGGTGCAAGTTCAAGAGGACCCAGGTAGGTGGATTGAGGCTGGGAAGGAGGACAATATATTGACGGAGCTGCTACCACTGATCTGCCCTGTCAAACACTCAGCACCCCCATGGCCACCTTGTTCCACCTACTCCTGCTCACTGGTGCCAGGGCTCCTGCAGAGGCCACTGTCACCTGGCTGCCACTCTTCACTGTTTGAAGTGGTGGCCAGCCCATGCTCTATATAGCATGTCACTTTTGCAATGGCCATAAAGCATACTGTGCCACTGGGTTGAATGTTCCGGTGATGCGCAGCACCATCGGCTTGGGCGGTAAGTAAAATTGTTGAATTGTGCTTACTGCCTAGTTCTGTTCTGGCAGCGTAAGGCTCTTTACGGCAGTAGCAAAATGCGACACACCATTCACCTGTTTTGTATGTGGCTACATAACATTAATATGTGAATGCATATATTCATCCAAAACTATGCACAGGACTAGAACGACTCTTAATGCTTTGAATGGCACTGCTGGCTTTGCCTGCAGGTTTTTAATTGTATAAAAATAATTAAGAATTGGCTTAGCTTTCTTGCAACTTTGTCAGTGCAATGCTTTGTAACAGTGTCAGCTGTGACTAAAACTGGAGAGTGCCAATTTCTAATCACCCTGTCCTTTCTGTTGGAATCCTTTTTCATCCATTCATTTTGTCCAGTTACTAAGATGGGTCACCCTTTTCCTGATAGAGCTTGACTGTATAATGACTGCTGGTATGAGATGCCAAACTGTTTGTTCCTTTAAGGGCGAGAATTTAGCTTCAATAGTATTTTTCTGTTTAAAAGGTAATCTTATTTCTTTAAGCATATTTATTCCCCCCATTGAAACTGACAGCTGTTCAATGTCTAATTTCTGCTCAGATCCTCTTTATTAGGCATAACCAATTATCTACCCATTCCAATGCACTAATTCAAATGTTTAGTATGATAGTATTCCTTGTCATCATTTCAATTTTTTTTTAATTTGGTTTGTTTTTCTTTCTTTATTTTCCTTTTATTTCTTTGCAGTTTCCTTTTTATTTCACATTACAGTATTATTATTACAAAAAGCAACATTTCTTACAGTAACCATCTGTTCTGAACCAGAGCTCCAATGTGCATTTTCTGCCGCTCAGCAGCCATTTTGACAGTGTTATTGTAGGGTACGGTTGGTAAAACAAAAATACTATGGTGACCATTATTTTATGACACAGGCCAATGTTCTTTGAACGAACATTGTCCCATGCTGATGTTGCAACCAGGTCATGTGATAAGGCACAATGGCTAGTGATATGCAGTAGGCCCCTGGTCCAGGGCCAGTGGCTAAAGTAAGAAACATTGTTGCCTCTTGGTTTTCTACTTTATTTTTTAAAAATCCAAAAAGCTCAAGTGCTTTTATTGTTGTTGGCTTATTTCTTGTTGGCTCCTGATGGGAACTACAGAACACAGCTACCCCCTCCTAGTGATAAAGGAGCAGGTGGGGCAGCTGCTCCTTCTAGTTGCTAGCTTGCCAACTGGGGTGGGCAGTTGGTGGTATCATGTTCCAAGTAGTGCCGCTACCTTGAGCGCCTCTAGCTAAAAAAGAAGCAGTGTATGAAATTTTAGGATGAATAGTTAGGGACAGCCTGGACAGCACCTTGCTGAGACCCTCTCAAAATCTGGAGACATAGCCTGTCTTGTTCCCAACTGCAGCCTCACAAGCTTCCCTCAGTAAAGCCAATGGCAGGCAGTGACAGTCATCAATCTTGTCCTTTAAGATCAGAATACCAATATAACCCACTGTATCTAGTGGCTGCTGTGCTAGTTTACTCATAAAGACCACAAGGGGTTCCAGTCCTTTCAGTTTGTTCTTGTATTTCAGGAAAAAAAGGAAATCCACCAAATTTTATGAGGAAACACCCACACCACTTTAAAAGACCAATTTTTATACTGTTTACAGGTGTCGCAAATGCCAAATCAATATGGTTTCAAATAACAATTGACTCTAGAAAATAGAACAGCCTATCTTGGGCTCACTTTGGAGAAAATGAGCATCACTGATTTGCAGCTAGAATTATTTCCATTTCATCAATATCCCTCAGCTATCATTTAAGGGGCACAGTAAGCCATTTTGCGCAACGCTGCAGCCTCTGCAGTATTCCAGCCAGGTACTATATCTTTGTGCCAAATGTATGTTGCATGGAAGAAGGAAATGGGGATCTGGTTCCAATATCTGAAAGTAAGTCAATGATTTAATTGCTACAGAAACCTTAATTAGGAATCAGTAACTGTTGATAATGTCCTTAAAGACTGAAAGCATTAGTCCTGGTGAGATAGCATCCAGTTCATTTACATGCTAGCTAAGCTTTCAGGTTTTGCAGGAGAGAAATCAAGGTGACAGCATAACAGCCAATAATATCTATTTTCTAGTTCCCTGTTTCCCATTTCCTAGAGCTCTGTATTGCCAGTGTTCGTCAGTAAAGTGGATTCCATTTTCCCAAAACCAAGGGTGGTATCTAAATAGCAGGGTTTTAAGAAGGCCCTTTCCAAAGGATGTTGGTGATTTATTTCCTTGGAACACTTTATTGCAAACACTGCACATTTTACAGAAAATTTTTTTATGACTTTTAAAATACATCATTCCTGTGCATGTCTGAGAGAAATCCTAAGGCAACTAATGGTGCTGGTTGAAACAGCAATTTCACCCAATTCCAAATTGTTCCCTGGGGGGGGGGGGAATCATTAAAATTGATTTTGTTCTAAGATTACTGCCCCCGTTATGTCTTATCAGTTCTAATGTATGGAGTAATGTATGGGGTTCTATGAGAGCCAGGATGGTGTAGTGGCTGGACGCAGACCTGGAAGATCCAGGTACAAACCCCTGCTCAGTAATGAAGCTTCTTGGGTGATCTTGGGCCAGTGTCACTATCTCTTAGCCTAACCTACTTCACAGGGTTGTTGTGAAGATAGCAGGAAGGAAGGAACTATTTATACCACTCAGCTCTTTGGAGAAAGAGTGGTATAAAAATATGAAAATTAATATTGTCTGCTTTGACTTGGCCCACTGTCTCAGGGACTCCAGCTGCTCCATCACAATTCTAATGGGGGAGCAGCCACTAGCACTGTATGGCCAACTCATGGGTGTTCATCTGGTCTTCATACAGTCCTCAGGGCCATCAAAGCACAGAGCTGGCTGCTCCTCACAGGATGAGAGCCTCCCTACTCTGGGTTAATGCTGGGCCTTTAACCACAGAGCTGGACCAGATAAAGCTGAGGGCCAGGCATACAGGACCAATGATGAGAGGTCTCTAGACAGGCTACCTGAGGGCTGCTCTGGAACTGCGGCAAGTCCAGGGAGGAAGCCAGGAAGAGGAAGGTGAGGTAATCTACTCCGAACTGCTGAATTCTGAGGCCTGGCTGGAGGAGCTTAGTTTGCTGGGCCAGCAACTCCCCCTTTGTTTCTGCTGCTCTTTCCAGGGGGCCAAGAAAGGCTCAGACACCAAGCAGAGCACACCCCTCTCATGGCAACCGTGTGTGGGCAAAGGATGGAGAAACTTACAAATTTGTGTTCTATTATGCAAGGTATTCATGCCAGTTCATGACAGCCTCCACAAGTTCATAGAGCTGACAAGCACTCATTACAGGCTGTTGGGTGGTCCTTGCAGATTGCACTGTGGAAAGGAAATTGCACTGATCTGCATTTTCCTAGGACACTTTCTAGTTGATTCTGGTTATCAACTGAAATTTTCATGCCCAACACCCCTAAACAGGTTAGCTGATACCAGAATTACTGTGCACTTAAGGCGTGCTTGACAGTGGACAATGTGTGCTATAGAGAACCCTGAATGACCAAAGTTGAGTGAGTTTATTGTCATCCTCAAGTAGGTGGTTCAGGCAAGCAAGACTGTCTGCAGGAAAGCATGTCAGAGTCCAGACCAGCCAAACATGCTTGGGAATTTTTTTGTATATAGGTAGATCTAGACAAGGATCATTATGTATGCTTGTGTTTGGGTGTCCTTCTCTGGAAGAACTCACCTGAAAAGCATTGTCTGCATATCTCCCAATAAAACATGAGACGAGCAGATTGAATTTAAATGGGCCACAGTGTTATTTCCATTAGTCTACTCAGACTTGCATTGGTCACAACTCTCCTGATAATCTAGCTCAGTGTTTCTCAAACTGTGGGTTGGGACCCACTAGGTGGGTCATGAACCAATTTCAGGCGGGTCCCCATTTTTATTTTCAATATATTAGACTTGATGCTCCCATGACATGTGACTGCATTTGGGGAAATGTTACAGATCTGTACTATTAACAGATTACTCTGTATATGCTTTTAGCAATGACAGTAAATGGGACTTACTCCTGGGTAAGTGTGGGTAGGATTGCAACCTAGGTTTATTAAAACTCTTCCTGCTTGATGATGTCACTTCCATTCATGACATCACTTCCGGTGAGTCCTGACAGATTTTCATTCTAAAAAGTGGATCCCAGTGCTAAAAGTTTGAGAACCACTGCATAGCCCCTTTTAGTGTGGATCCCACACCTTGGAAGAAACTGCGAGCTATTGTCTTTTCCTCCTTACAAGTGTTCCCATGTTGACTCTAGATTGTAGATAATCTTTGACAATCTAGACTTTTCAATGCCAATCCTATAATAAGGCATCAAAGAAGATCTGGACTGTACTATGTTTCCTCAGCCTCCATCAAACTGAGCAGCCCTTGAGGTTGACTTTACAACCCTTGGATAAGGGATTCCCAACCAACATTCCTAAGTCAAGCAGTCCACTACCTCAGGATTGGATACCCTGTTCTTAAGCCCTACCCAGCACTAAACCTGCCATTTGTGGCTGACCTGGCTAAAACACTACATCCTCACAGTCAGCCTGGCAAAAAAACCCTCAAAGCATAGACCAGGGCTGGCCCATTCATGAAGTCAAGTGAACTTTACTTCAAGTCAAGTGGGCAGGAGGTCTGGTCTAGAGGGTAGAGCCTCCGTTAGCCCGAAGATAACATCAGGAGGACACCAGCAGCTCCCTGAATGACTGAGAATGGAGAGAACTTGAAGCAGCTGACAAGCCAAGCTGAGTGATTCCACCTGCTCTTGGTGTGAGCAAGAAGCATCTTGGCTGCCCTCCATGTGAGAGCTGCTTGTCAGCCTGCGTGGGAGAACTGGAGGCCAGAAGTGAGACCAAACCAGGAAGATTCATTCTGAATTGTTGTTGGTTCTTGAAAGAGAGAACCTCTATGATTGTAAAAATTCCCTTGAGGGATTTAGAAATGCCTGCCTATGTAAACCGCCTTGAATAAAGTCAGAGGAGTAATCCAATGACCAGAAAGGCGGTATATAAATACCTAGTTATTATTATTATTGTCACCTCAGGAAGCAGACGGGGAGGGGCACTTCTGTCCACCTGTGTGCCTCCACTCCCTAGAATGTAAAAGGAAAAGGGGGACAAAGCCAAAGTCCCCTTTGGACTTTGGAGAGGGAGGAGAGGACAGCAGTGGTCTAGAGTGTTAGAAGAGCAGAGATTGGCACATCACCAGGCAAGGGAAGGGCAGCATCTGGCATCCTGCAGCATTTCAAGGGCCAGGAGGTCTTGGGCTGGCCCTGCACAGGCCAGGCAAGTGAAGGGCAAAAAATTCCAACTAGCCAGGTGACCAGAAGGCTGTCAGTAGATGACAAGCTCAGTGGCGGACCTGCCATTAACGAAAAGAGGCAAATGCCCCAGGTGTGGAGCCTCACGTGCCTCTAGGACTGCACCAAAGCCTCTGAGGCTCCTGACACAGTTGGAAACTGCTTCCAGTTTGCTGGAAGCACAGTTTAAGAGCCCAGGTAAACTTCACTAGGCTTCCCTGGTGCGTCGCAAAAGGCTCTGTGCTCTCCAGGTAAGTGGGGGGGGGGGTAGTATGGTGCAGGAAGCACCATCACCAACCTTTGCCCCAGGGCATGGGGCTGGGGAGGTTAGCCACTGGACAAGCTAGCCTCATGCTGCACTCCCTGGGGGGCAGGGCAGGGCTTTTCCAATATTGTATACCCTACCAGCAGCAAACAAGGCTTATGCAGCCATTTGGACTGCTGCCTTGTTTGCTGCTAGTAGTATATACATCTGTGAGCTTCCAAACACCCCCTCCCCCAGCTTGGCCTCATGCAAGGTGTAAGGGGCAATAATGTTCATTCAAATGACATATTTGGGGACAGGCAATATTAGGTTGGGATGCAAAATCCACAAGTGAACATCAGGAATTCTCTCATATTCATACAGCATTCTTGTAAAATCTACAGTGATTTTATGTGAATTTGGTATGCTAGCTAGTTCTGCAGTGGTGTGAAGCATTGCAACTGAAATGGTTTCATTACAACATTCTGGGCCTTTATGGATTTGAATTTGAGAAACAATATCTTGGTCTACACTTTACAATGTACTCTAATTTTGTTTATGGTGGTCTAAAACTGCAACGTTACAGGCATTTTCTTGAAAGTAAACCCCATTGAACCCAATGGAATTATATCTGAGAAAAACTGTATAGGATTGCATTATTATCCTGCAATCTTATATGCACTTACCCTGGAGTAAGACCCATTACACTCAAAGGGACTTGCTTTTGAGTAAACATGCATAGGATTGCACTCTTTATCTTGCTTTACTGACTTGCACAAGTGTCGTGTTTTTCTCCATGGTCCTCCAGTACCCTGGCAGACATTTGCCACCATGCTAACTGTTGCATGGGAGCCCTCCAGCCTGTTCTACAGTGCAATACTTTTTTTTCAAAAGAAAGAAAGAACATGACCATAAACTGCAATGCATGGCACAATAATAAGCAAATAATTTTTTCTTGCCGACACATTTTTGCCAACTTGCCAATACATTTGGGGGGTGCTACTAATACTGGAGGGTAGATAAAAATGAACAGTATAAATACAAAATTAGACCTACCATGAATATGAAAACACCAATTTGAGAAACAAGTCACTGTCTTCAGTTCTTGTTTTCATATCACTGATTATGACTATATTTTCATAGCAAAATTGTTTACAGCATAATCTCTTCTTGAATGCATTTATGTTTTACATTGATAGCAAGTGACAGTATTATATTTCCTTCAGCACGAATTATATATTTTTCATAGAAAAAATTTTTTAAAGGGTGAAAACTATTTTTAAAGAAAGTAAAATATAAAATGTATTGTACTACCCAAGTAGAACTGGGTAGACCCGTAGAACTGGATACTGATTCAAGTGCCTTATAAGTCCACAAATCATGTTGACAAATGGTCGGATGTAAAGCCATTTTCAAGGAGTTCAGAGATGTCACCGAATCTGACAGTGTCTGCCTCGCAATGCTTCTAAGGTACTGACAGCAGCATCAGGAGAGTATACACAGACATTTATTTGTTGACTTCAAATGAAGGAAAATTCACAAATAATTTCTTTTCTAAGATGACAAGTTAAAATTGCCCATCTTATTTTCAGTATCATCCATCTGGAGCAAACTTGGAAAGTATGAATCAGACATTTCAATTTTTCAGCCTTATATCTTTCAGGAGGAGGGCAGCGAGGGAAAGAACCTGTTGTGGAAAAAAGATGTCTATGGAGGAGGCAAGACGATAAATAAACTGATGAGCTGTTATTTAGCAATGGCAGTAGGGATAATTTGTTTTTCAATCCTGTGTAAATAACCTAAATACATTTAGGGTTTGAAGACACATGATCAGTGGCAGCACAACCCAGAACACCACCCAATGTCACCTTGAGTCCAGTGCCTCCATGCAATATATATATAAAAAAATAGCAGCCAGTTACTACACTCCTTACCCTGTTTCTTCAGCTGTGGAAGTGCAGGACTTCCATGTTCGATTGAAAGGGATCGTGCAAATGAAAGAGCTCCTTTTTTTGTGCAGTTCCTGTAAATTGAACTGGAGGTCCTACACTTCCATGTTGGAAAGTGACCCACTTTCCATTTGCTTTTATCAGGAAGAAAGCAGATGAGTGGCAACTGGAGAGAGGCAGTGGCAGACTCAGGGTGAAAGACACCCTGAATCCACCACACTCTTGCTCCCCCCCCCGCCCCCCCTGCAACCTGCCTACCTGATGTGCTGTCCCTGCACATGATAGAAAACTTTCAATAAAAGGCTGCTATCAGCCATGACATTTTAGGTTACTGTGAGGAAGGGGCAAAGGCCAGTAAAGGATGGTGGTGGTCAAAACTTTAGATATAGGCTGATGGGTTCTGAGTTGTCTGTGAAAGATCAGGAGAGAGATCTTGGGCTGGTGGCGGACAGGTTGATGAAAGTGTCAACCCAATGTGCGGCGGCAGTGAAGAAGGCTAATTCTATGCTTGGGATCATTAGGAAGGGTATTGAGAACAAAACGGCTAGTATTATAATGCCGTTGTACAAATCTATGGTAAGGCCACACCTGGAGTATTGTGTATTAAAAAAACATGTTTGCTAGGGCCAATAATGTGCTTATGATGTAGTTTGGCAAAAGAGTTTTAGAATAAAAAAGAGACTGGACTTCCCATTTTTAGACTTATATAAAAGCGTATTACCTTATAACTGTCACATTTTTTGTTCCTTATAGGATCTGACATCTAGTCAGTTTCTATTTACCTCAGTATTGAGGAATGTTAGGAGGTATGAACAGCCACAGAGTGTCAGACCAGTGGTCCATCCATTCCAGTGCCTTGTGAGAGACCACATCTGAAGGATTCAGCTTAAGAATCTCAGAACACTAACAGCCCAATTCTACCTAAATTCCCATGCAGCAGTGCAGTGGTGCTGGCTACACTGCATCCTGCAGAGAACTTTTGGATACTAGAGGTCTCTTCAGGGTAAGGGACCATTTGTCCATTTGCCCTGGGTAAGACCCAGCAGCCGTAACAGGTCAACTCGGACCTGCTCCAGTGATATCAGTGGTGCAAGTCCATGGTCATCCATGCAGGTGGATCAGGAAGGGGGTTTGGATATGATGTGTGCCAATGGCGCCATTCCCATGCCCTTCTCAGACCCAAACCACTCATCCACTGCCCCTGTCACTACTGCCCTCCTCCTGTCCTCCTCAACCCATTTCCCACCCTCCCTCCTGCCTGTTTGTTGGACTTATCTGCTCTGGTGGGTCTCCGTTGCTCCACTGGTATGCACATGCCATAGTTAAGATTGGGCTGTACATCTGTTGTACAAATAATGCATTTCTCAGTATATGCCCCCCCCCCCGCCGATTTCAAGTTTTGCTTTAGCTTATAAGAATGAGTTGATTGCTACAGGAGACTGCTCTCTGTCTCTGTGTCTCTCTCTCTCTCTCTCTGTGTGTGTGTGTGTGTGTGTGTGTGTGTGTGTGTGTGTGTAAAACAGTACTGCAGGTCTCCACACAAGCAGGTACTGCACAGAAAAAAAAAATACATGTCCAACTTCTAGATCAGCATTTCTTCAAGTGTGCTTCCTGAGACCCTTTCAGGAGCTCCATGAGCACACCATAAGTTTCCAGCATCTTCCCTTTGCCCAGTTTGCTCATCCATCCCTCCTCTTGCTCTCATTCCTCTCTTCCTGGTATCCAGCTCTTCACTGGTATTTGGCTTTGCTACACCACTCTTTGCATGTACTGGCACTCTGGGGCTCTCTGAGACTCTCTCAGGGCTCTCTCTCTGGGGCTCTCTGAAACTCTGTTCTCATGCAGGCAGGGATCCCTAAGACTCCTTTTAGGAGTGTAAAGTTTGAAACCAGAGACAAAAAAGTTTGAGAATCGCTGATCTAGATATTCTTTGTTGGATCAAGGCTACGAAGACACCTCTCAAACAGATGTTTGTTGCTATAAATGTTGCCCACATACCCCATCCCCAAATAAGAAATGAGACAATGCTTGGATTAAAACTGGGTTACATTGATTTAGATCAATGTGGATCTTCAATCTGTGCAAACCCTGCAATGGGTCTTATCCCCAAGCACTCCTCTCCTTTCTATTGTGTGCACCTAGCCTGGAGAAGACAGCAAACAACCATCTATTCTCCCTTTGGGTGTTCTCACCCTGACTCACTGCTGTAAATCATCTGTTGATGATTCCAGCTTTCACATGCCAGACCCCAAGGGAGACTGAGGAAGCTGAATTGTACCAGCTCCCCCAACCCAGACAGTGCTTGAAGTTGACTTTGCAGTCCAAGCCTGAGGGGTTACCAGCCAGCATCCCTGAGCCAGACAGCCTCGAGATCCGTTCTGGTTCCCTGATCACTCTTGCTTACTTAAGAGTGCATGCCAAATTCCTATTCCTACCAGCCAATTATGACTGACCTGGCTACTAACACCACACACTTAGAATAAGGTGGCAAAATACCTTCTCACTAAAGACCAACCAGGGGAGGAACAAAAAATTGCTACCTGGCTCCAAGATGGGAACTAGCTAGTCTTCAGAGTGCAACAACTGTGAGGAGATCCTCACACAGAGTTGATGTAACCTACTGCTGCATGGAAGGATCTCTGAATCAAGGCCCTGTTCTTTAAGTGCTCACATCTCAGTTTTTCAAGGGTAGAACCTCAGTCTCATGTCCCTCTAACTTTCTGCCAAGCAAAAAAGCCAAACAAAAATGCACACAACATGCAAGTAAATGATGGCCATGTACAAAGGAGGAATGGCGTGCAAAATGATATGTTCTTGGATTGCCTCCCTGGTTGCTAGGAAACAGATGCTTAGAGTGCGAGTCACTTAAACCGTTCTGATTGGAGAGGTGCATGGAATTGCTGACTTGTCCACAGAATCCTTAGATGCGCATTCCAAGTGGTTTACTAGAGAAGACAGCCCTGCCTGCTGTTTTTAAATTTTTCCATGTATTTTAGTGTGGTAAAGCCGTTTAGTGAACGCTCAAGATTACTGCAGCTTGAGGATGACTGAAAAAGATACAATACACATACTCATGTTCTAGGTAGGTTTCAGGTACCTTTTTCAACATAGGAAAGACAAATTGTACTTGATGAAATAAAGAGGCAACAGGTATGTGACAAACGGCGCAATCCCAGGAGGCTTGCGCTGTATCCAGCACAGGACTGTGGCCAGCAGCTGCTTAGCCAGAGGCAAGGGGAAAATTTCCACTTACCCCTGGGTAAGGAGGTGGCACAAGTCAGAGGAAGTGGCACAAGTCAGAGGAGAGCAGAGAGGCTTGGAGCCGCTCCAATCTCTCCAGGAACGGGGGTTGGGATCCAGCATATCTGCTGGATCTCAGACCCGCCTCCCGTTCCCCGCCCACCTGTCCCGGGGTCGCCCATTACCCTTCCCTCCCCCCGCTCAGGAATGCCTCCCTCCCTCCTCCTCCCCGCCCCCCATGCCTACCTTTCGTCCTTGCATCGGCTCATGTGAGCCGACACAAGGAGCTGGGGGGAGCTGGCGCAGAGGCTTCCACGCTGGCACTGGTGCGCAGCCCTACACAAAGCTGGCACGCAGGCCTACATGAACGCCTTGGATCCTGCGGAGCAGAGCTCCACGGACCCTCCTACCTCCCTTCCCCCAGCACGCCTCCTGCCCACCCCTGGCACGCCTCCCTCCGCCCTCTCTGCCCCCGTTGGCCTCCCCCTTCCCCAGAACGCCTCTTCCCTGCCCCCGCCCACGACCCCACCTACCGTTCCGCAGCTTGGCGGTCTGGGAGACCACCGAGCTGCGGAAGCTGGGCGACCACCCCGCACTAGCCCAGCACCGGCGGGCGTTGGGTTAGCACCAGAGGGAGCCAGGTGGTGAGCCCCGCAAACATGCCTTATGGTACATTTGCAACAGTGCTCGGCTGCATGGAGCCATGCCACGGAGCACAGGATTGGGCTCTTATACTTCCAATGTTTTAATGTACCAGTAAGTCTTTTAGCTATGGTAAGGGCCAGAGAATCAATTTTCATTGTCCTACAGTTAACTTCTGTAAATTAGGTAAATAATTCAAAGGAACTGTCCAGGGTCTGACTTACCCAGAGCATCTGATGGGCCACAAGACAGAGGGCCGTAGGGAAAAGATTGCAGCTGCTGACCTTGCTTCGGCCCTTATTTCTAATTTTAGAGGAGGTTCAGAGGCATATATTGTTGTAATTGTAAATATTGCCATTCAGTTGATAATGGCAACTCATATCAATCAATCAATCAATCAATCAATTCATTTAAAAGATTAATATCCTGTCCTTCCTATGCTGGAGCAAATGCTCAAGGTGGCTTACAATTCAAAAACTAAAAATATACAATACTTTAAACAAAAAATAAAATTATAAGAGCAACAACAAATCGGAGGAGGGCAACTATTTATAACCAAAGCACTGATATAGAGACACAGGGGACAGACAACAACACATCACCCAAATGCAAGATGGAACAAAAACACTTTGAGCCCTCACCGAAACATCATGAGGGAGGGGAAATTTCTTAGTTCCTGCAATAGGGAATTCCATACTCTTCCCTGTGACACCATCCCTCTAACTTGGGATAAAGGTGGCACTTGAAGCCCCCTCAGATGATCTAAGACAGGCTGGAAAGTATGGGAGAAGGAGGTCCCTCTGATATATCCCTTTTAGGCCTGCAACCTAAAAAAAAAAAATACCTTGAACTTTGCCACTTAATTGACCCAAAGTAGAAATTGCCCTAGCAGTCAAAGTCTTTCAGAAAAAAGATTCCTTCTTGATCTTCTGTTCTGGGTTAACAAAAAATGTTGGTTTGGCCTATGACTATTTATCACATTAATTTTTCTATGCAATTCTGGTCTTCAAAAATCTGAAGACACTCCTTTTTTTTGATATACGTAGAAAAAACATGATGTTTTTCATATTTAGGCAGTACTAGAGATGCCATAAAATTGTGTTTTTCATGTCTTGCATTGAAGTTTGCAAAAGGCAAAATGCCTCAAAGGACTAGCACAGTGTTTCTCAAACTGTGGGTCAGGACCCACTAGGTCCAATTTCAGGTGAAATTCATTTCAATATTTTATTTTTAATATATGAGACTTAATGCTCCCAAGGTTTGTGTCTGCACTTGGGGAAATGTTACAGACCTGTACTTTTAACAAGCTACTATGTACCTTCTTTTAACAATAACAGTAAATGGGATTTACTCCTGGGTACATATGGGTAGGATTGCAGCCTAGGATTGTTAAAAATGTTCCTGCTTGATGATGTCACTTCCAGTCATGACATCACTTCTGGTGGGTCCTGACAGATTCTCATTCTAAAAAGTGGGTCCCAGTGTTAAATGTGTGAGAACCATTTTGACTGTGTAGGGATTTCAGGCCAAGGAGTGGGGGTTAGGAAATGGTGTGTGCTGCCATTGCCAGTCCTACCCCTTCTTGGGCCCTATTCTCTTCCCACCCAGAAACACCTTCTCCCCACTTCTGGAACACCCTCCCGCCACTCAATTCCACCCCCTGTGCCGTGCATTGCAAAACAACAGTGCCAACCTGTGAAGATAAGGTATTTTGGGCAGCTTAATACAAGCATGGCACTGCACTGCACTGATGCTAATTTTTCTAGCAAACAAATTAGAGAATGTTGAGAACATAAGAACATAACATAAGAAAATAAGAACAGCCCCACTGGATCAGGCCACAGGCCCATCTAGTCCAGCTTCCTGTATCTCACAGCAGCCCACCAAATGCCCCAGGGAACGCACCAGATAACAAGAGACCTCATCCTAGTGCCCTCCCTTGCATCTGGCAGTCTGACATAGCCCATTTCTAAAATCAGGAGGTTGCGCATACACATCATGGCTTGTAACCCGTAATGGATTTTTCCTCCAGACACTTGTCCAATCCCCTTTTAAAGGCGTCCAGGCCAGACGCCATCACCACATCCTGTGGCAAGGAGTTCCACAGACCGACCACACGCTGAGTAAAGAAACATTTTCTTTTGTCTGTCCTAATCTTCCCAACACTCAATTTTAGTGGATGTCCCCTGGTTCTGGTGTTATATGAGAGTGTAAAGAGCATCTCTCTATCCACTCTGTCCATCCCCTGCATAATTTTGTGCCCTTGGTGTATTTGACATACTGAGAGATACTGAGAAAAGAGAGATGAGAGATACTGAGACAGATACTGAGAAAAGATGATAAATGTTAAATACGCTATAATGGCATGTAGTCTTGAAAGACATTGGAAGGAGTGAAATTGAGAAGGACTGTAACCTTGAGAGCTTCCTGTAGCCTTTGAAACTTTTTTTTTCCAGAAAGATTTTAAGCAGCAGCCTCAGCAGAAGGCAAACTGAAAAATTTGCCTAGAACATTGCCTATGGATACAATCCTAACCAGGTCTACTCAGAAGTAAGTCCTATTTTGTTCAATGGGACTTACTCTCAGGAAAGTGTGGTTAGGATTACAGCCTATGTTCATGGCAAGGCAATCATTATCTTTCCTAAAGGCTACCTGAGAGATAGTATTTTTTTATTTTCACATGTTTAGACTGCACTTTCTCCAAGGAACGCAGGGTAGTGAGATAGGTGAGGCCGACTGACTAGCCCAAGGTTTTTTTTAAAAAAGATGAAAAATGGGGAAGTGATGGTTGGGGAGGAGGGTGGATTGGGTCTGGAAAGGGAGTAGGTTTGGTGGCAGCAAAACCAAACCCCCTTAATGGACCAAATCCTGTAGTCTGGGTCCAGGTTGACCTGTGCCAGTGATTTTGCTGGCGCATGTCCAAGTAGATTCCTCCACATGGTGGAGGCTTACACCCAGGTAAATGAAATGCCCTGGGGCATTTGGTGGGCCACTGTGAGATACAGGAAGCTGGACTAGATGGGCCAATGGCCTGATCCAGCGGGGCTGTTCTTATGAAAAAATGTTCCCTTAACCAGAGGTGACTTCTGGGACTCCCCCAACCACCACAGGATGCAGCACACATTGTTTTGGAGTGGCTGAATCAGTGGGGGGGGGGGGAGCATGGGATTGGGTTTTAATAGTAGTGTCAAAATTTCAAAACTGAAGCAAAAAAATGTGCTTTGGGGAGGGTATAAAAAGCATCCTCCCAAATTCCACCTTCCACTATCTGCTTCACTTTTTATATCTGTTCATATCTGTTCCTCTGATCTGCTGGTGCTTCAATATTATTTTTAAAAGAAAATTAACATTTCTTCCTTGTCCTTTGTAACATAATCCCATACATTTGTATGATGCTTTTCCTCCAGAGAAGTCAACACTTTTTAATATGGGTTAGGCTAAGAGATTCCAACTTGCACAAGGTCTCCCAGTGAGGTTTATGACTCAGCAGGGATTTGAAACTAGGTTCCTCACATCCAAATACAATATTATTGCTGCAGCACTGGCTCACAAAAAGGTTCTCAAAGTCACCAGTACTGATGATTTAGAGCAGGGGTGTCCAAAGTTTTTGGCAGGAGGGCCACATCATCTCTCTGACACTGTGTCAGGGGCCAGGGGAAAAAAAGAATTAATTTACATTTAAAATTTGAATAAATTTACATACGTTTACATAAATGTATATATTAAAGATGAACTTATATGAATGAATGAAGGTTTTGCAATAGCTCAAGTCCTATAAAAGCCTTCCACAAAGCAAGCTTGGCCTTTCCTTTGCTGCTGCTACTGCATCACAGATGCGAAACAACAAGCAGTGGAGGGAGCCCTCATCCCACAGCTCATGCGAGAGGTCAAACAGTCGCCCTCACACTGAGAGCAGTTGTGTTGGGCCAGTGTGGGCTCCAGCAAATCTCCAGAGGGCCAGAGGCTCATTGGAGACTGGAGGCTCCCTGAGGGCCACTTTGGGGCAAGTGGCCCCAGGGCCGGGGTTTGGGCGCCCCTGATTTAGAGGATGGTGTGGCCAGTCAGACCCTCTGATGGGCATGGGTTCTTGGCGAGTGCCCAATTTGGCCAACTTCTCCTTCTTCATCACATTTGAATACAAATGTATGTGTATCTACATGTGTGAACCACGTGAAACACATGAATCAGAAGAAATATTTAAGCATTAGGAAACATCTTTTCTATTGCTGAATCCAATTTAATTGTGGTGCAATCTTGTGCATGTCTATTCAGAAATAAGTCCTATGGTGTTCAATGGAACTTACTTCCTAGTAAGTGTGTACAGCAACAATTTTCAACCACTGTGCTGTGGCACACTGGTGTGCCGCAGATGGTCCGCAGTTGTGCTGTGGGACTTTGGAGAGGGTCATTATTAGTAGGGCAATTGGGGGATTTGAGCCCCCTACAAGCATGGTGTGCCTTGTCAATGGTCAAAAAACTGATGGTGTATCTTAACAATTTTAGTGCCTTGTCAGTGTGCTATGAAATGAAAAGGGTTGAAAATGGCTTGTGTATAAGATTGCAGCCTTAGGAGGCTACTCATAGTTGATGTTGCACAAAGTATACTGTGTTGTAAAGGGTTATCTATTCTTTGTTAAGGTTTTTTTCAGAGAAAAGGAGTCACCATTTAATACTTCTCTATTCACTCAACCTTTCTCTAGGTACAAGTAATCTATATTTGCCTTAGGCAAGAAGGATTCTTGTATTCTTGGGGAACCATTTGTCTGACAGCTGAACAGAAATAGCAATTACGATTGTGTTCTACCGAAACATGACATGCTCATTCAAACATTGGTTGCAGCAATTTACAAAAGCCACATGTTCTACTATCATTTCAAACTCCTATTTGCTGACAACCCATTCACTGGTGTATATACATCCTTTTTCAGTCAGATACTGATCAACTGTTTCTGGGCCTTTCAAAAAATATTTAAAAGCCCCATATAGCAAGTGATTTGTTTAGGCTGCAGTTCATAACAAAATCAAAAGCCTCATATATTAGTTGGTTCAAATTAGTATTTTTTTACAATCATCAATTTTAAATACATTAGGTACTCCTTAAAGAGTAATATATTTTTCTTTACATGGTTGGATTTGTTTTTGTAACCCCTTAGGTGCAATCCTATACCAAGTCCATGCCAGCTGGAGTGCTTTAGGATCAGGCTAAAGTCTCCGACCTTAGAAAACCTTGAGAAATATTGACGACGGGAAACTCCATCCAGGGTAGTGGCATGGATATAGCAGCATACTATATCTACTCTTGTCAATTCAATTCTAGTAGCAGATAGACCCAAAATGGGGCAGTGCCATGGGTGTGCCAGAGAGGAGTTGGCTTAGTTCATATCCTAAAAGATTCCACTCCCAGCTCCTTAGGGCTGGCTCACACATTAGGCCAGGTGAAGCACTTGCTTTGAGTAGTGACTGAGGGGCAGTGAACTGGCATGTACACCACGTCTGACAGCTACTTCCATGGGTCCGCCAGCTGATTAGGCACTCACCCATGCCAGTCATGCCACTCTTTCCTGCTTGCTTTGTTCTCCTTCTGAAAAGGGAAGAGAAGCAATTGGAAGAATGATTTTAGTGGCAGTGCTGAAGGAGGAGGAGGAAGGAGGGTGCTGCTGTCACAATCCCTTTCCCAGGTGCTTCTTTTCCCTTGTGGGAAGGAAAATGAGGCAAGAGGGATCATACTGCACACTTCGTCTTCTGTCTGGTGGATCTTGTTCCAAGTTCTTTGCTTCTAAATGAGTTCTAAGCCTCTCTTCACCTGCTCCTGCTGTCGTCTCCTTCACCTGCTCATCCTCAGAGTTAGGATGGATCAAAATGGGAGAAGGAGTAAAAGGCTGAACTGAAGCCTTCCTTTCCCCAAAATAGCTCAGGGTCTGCTTACAGTCCCACCAGATCCACTTGACTTTCACCATTACATGACAATTTAGATTAGCAAAGCTGGAGTTTAATAATTTTAAGTGATGCTTTAGGATTACCCTTCAGTATTGCTAACATAAAAACCAGCAAATTTTACTTCTGCTCTTGCCTCACAAATGACCCATGCAATCTATTTAATGCTGAAGGTACCTGAGTAACTGAAGGTGAAAACAACAAATACTATTTTTATTTTTATGTCATTATTGTTATTATTATTTAAATAAGGGAACTGCCATCATCGTTTCTTTGACTGTATCCCATGTAGCAACAAGAAATCCATTTTGCATCCAGCAGTGTTAATACCTTCAGTTCTCATTATCCGCTAAGGTTAGGTTTCTGGGAAACCTAGTGACTAGCGAATTTGCAGATAATGATCCTATGGGATCAATAGGGTTAGGTTCAAAGGATACCCTGTTGGGGGTGGAGTGGTACCTCCCTTGCCATCAGAAGAATTCAGCAGAGACCCTCAGGAAACCAGCAGAGTGCAACAGGAAGTGCCAAAATATCTCTGAATGCTGCAGAGATCTTCCAGAGGCTTCATGGACTTTCAGAATAGCACCTGAATCCAGTGCAAACCCCTTTGAAATGACTGGTGGAATCTTCTGCCCACCATTTTAAAGGGCTCAGTGCTGGTCGCAGGTACCATTCTGAAGGTCCTTGCAGCCTCCAGAAGGTCCCTCTGGAATAACAAGAACAGAGTTGCAGATAATGAGATGTTGGTAGCAATTCTGTCCCTCCCGGATAAGTGAATTCGCAAATAGGAAATTCGCATATAAAGAGAAATGACTGTAAAATTAAGTCTAACATCACCTGTACTCCATTGTAAGTCTGTCCTGAACTGCTGACTTTGGAAATTCAATATCATATCTAGGCATTTTGTTATTTTGTTTCACATCTAGTCGAGAGAGAGAGAGAGAGATTCACTAGGGTAGAAATAAAGAATAAAAACTAATCAGTCAGTCAGCTTTAAATCTACAGCATAACAAATATTTGCTGATAGCTTTGCAACCAAAGGCTCTACAACTTTGTGACTATGAAAGATGTAAATGAATTAAGAATTCATTTGTTCCGATTTAAATCTGATTGGATTAGGCTGCTGTTAACATAGCCCCAATTACAATCTTATACACAAGTACCTGGGAGTAAGTCACATTGAATTCAGTGGGACTTCTGAGTAGATATGCATAGGATTGAGGTGCCCTCTCCACTTCCTGTCCTTATGTGTAGTGATTTGAGTGCACTGCAGTGTTATTACTACTATCCTCTCAAGACCAATAATGAAGCCAAAATTGAGAGACAAGAGAGAGAGGAGATTTCCCATTTATATGTTATATGTACTTGAAAGCATAAAATAGACCAGCTGGAATTTTAACTGCTGTGGTTGCAAGCAATGCTTTCAGGATAGAGAACTACTGTTGCTTCCAGAATTCAGCTGAGCACCTTGTACTAACACAAGTCATTAACTGTGGCAATAAGCATTTACAAAATACACTGCACAGCAACCACCTCACAACCAACCCATCTACATATCTACTGCTTTTTGTATAAAGTTTTGAGACATGTGAATAGCTTTATATGGCATTTTGCTGCTAGACCAACATGGCTACTCTTCCTTACTGATATTCTGCAATATGGAATTCGTGACAGAATCTCAAAGGATATTTTTCTTATTAAAAATGAATTATTCTCTTTTTCTCTACATAAATTATGTAGATACGAATACAAAATATATTCAATGCATTAAAAAAAACTCACTTCATGCTACACAACAATTCACATACATAAAAATGGAAAGAATCCATTTCAGGCTTCAATTAAAATTTTAAAAATTGAGCCTACATTTCAGTCTCCACTGTAATTATAATCAGCTCTTTCTTCTAAAGAGATAAAAAGGGAAACTGGAAAGCAGGAGAAGGGGAAATGTTAGAAGCCTTTTCACTGGGCTTTTAGGCATTTAGTCCATTTACATTTTTAATTAGAAAATTCCTTTAATACCACATAGGCACTAAGAATCCTTTGGGACAAAAGCACAAAAGCCGTCGTTTCAAAAAAATAAGTATATATATCTTTTAAAAACTACTTCAAAGTTTGCTTTTTGCATGGCTAGGATTGTTGTTCCATGTGATAAGGATCAAACTACTTATTGATTGGGATGAAGAAGAAAGCCAAATTTCATAATTTATGTCTGGAGTACTAGGGACAGCAAGGAAGTGTTAATAGAGCCCACTGAGTAAGAACAAACAATAGGCCAAAATTAGGACTAAGATTGTGTTGTCAATTGCAGCTACATTTCTAAATTGAGGACCCACACAGGTGCCAATAATGTAATTCATTTATCAACAAGATGGAGTCCTTGAGTCTTTGGGAGGGTTTTTGCCAGAAAGAAAGATCTGGAGGCAGGTTGAACTCACAGCACACAGTGAGTTCATTGCACCTGGCCCTAAATACAGGAGGAAGGAAGGAAGGAAGGAACCAACCAACCAACCAACCGCTTTCTATTCTAGCTTTCAGCCACTGAGGAGCTTGATCATAAGACATGCTAAATGAGTAACAAAGCGGTTATAATTTGTCATTAAAATTCCAAATGTATTTATGCTTGTGTCGCCGGCTAGCTGACTTCCTTGCCGTTAGTGGCTTTGCAGTCCCTGGGAGCAGAATCAACTCCGTACTCTTTCACAGAATTGTGCTGACTTTTACTGTGATTTATTCTCAGATTGTGTGTGCGTGTGTGTATGCGTGTGCATGTGTGGCCAAAAACTATTTTTTGTTTTGGTTTTGGAAGCAGTCGCTACCCTGTCTTTTTCAGTCATGTCACAGCACAGACGTCTTACAGCTAATGTGAAGCGTTGCTTAGCAACAATACTAAGTGTGCTGGGATTATCTTGCTGTTGATTTTCACGATTATATTTGGGATCCTCATAATGTGTCTAGCACATAGTAAAGAATAAAGGACACCATGCAAATCCCCTCATTTTATTCTAATACTTATCTTCTCCTTACACCTTAATTATTGCTTTGTAATGGTAGGAAATGTACTTTCCTAAACTGTCTGTTTTGCTCCTGTGAACAAAAGTTATAACCTGGAAAGCAACCCTCGGGGAGCAGCATGCCTAGTGATGGGCCTGAGAAAATGGTCCTTGACTCCAGATGGTGGCTTACCAGGATGTTATTTATTATTTGAAATGCATAGGAGACACCAATGGGACTTCTGAGGTGGCAGGTAATAGGTAACAAATACAGCATTTCCTTTTTCTATCCAAAATATTCATTTATTTTTACTTTATTCCCATTTCTTTTCCATATCATATCTAGGGTTTAAGGGCCCAATCCTATGGGCCTCTTTCACTGGTGCTGAGCTCCAGCACTGGCACTGGGTGTTGCAAACATGCTGTAAGGAAGAGAGGAGTGAGTATTGACACTGAGCCCAGCACTGGATGGACGTCGCCCAGAGCATGGTAAGAGCTCCAGGCAGTGGTGATGGCCTTGGGGGTTGGGGGAAGTGTTCCAGAGTGGGGGGGGGGTGCCGGTGGTTGGGGCAGGGAGAGGGAGCTAGAGGGGGCTGAGACTGGCAGAGCCCTGCTCCTCTGTATCCTCTTCTCCATGTCAGGCTGTAAAGCCTGACACAGAGGTTCTTAAGTCTGTGCCAGCAAAATAGCTGGCTCAGACTTGAGAAGCCCTGTTGTGGGGCCTGGGACTTTCCCAGAAGAAGACCTCCAGTGGCCTCGGTGGCGCCACTGGATGCATCAGTAGTCATTTTGGTGCTGCTGCACCTGGCAGTGCCACCAGGGATAGGACTGGACTGTTAGGCAGGTAACAATAGTCTGAAACAGAACAAAGACCCTCTTCAATCATTTGTGGGGAGAGTAAATATGTGAGGGACTCCTCTAGAATATGGTAGCTCTGCCCCTCACCAATGATGTGTGTTCCAGGGTTCTAATCACAGGAAGATTCACTCCCAAGCATTTGCTTCTGCAGTCAAATGATGAATATGAGGAGAGTGGAGGGCAGGGCTAGCACTTGACTAGAGAAGCGGTTCTTGTGTTCATGCTCCTCAGAAGAACAAGTGAGTGAACAGGGCTGACAGGTTTTTTTCCCCCTCAAAATGCACAAAGCAAGAAAGTCTGACAGTTGTTTTTGGCCCAAGCAGGGACTCTTGCTGACTTACAAGAATATCTTGAAATGCGTTTTAAAAGTCTACTTGAAAACCATCACCAGACATAAACAACTGGGGGCGCAATCCTAACCCCTTATGTCAGTGCTTTGCAGCACTGACATAAGGGCAATGCAGCTCTGAGGTAAGGGAACAAACATTCCCTTACTTTGAGGAGGACTCCGTGAGTGCCACCTAACTGCAGGATGCAGCACATGTCCCATTGGCACTGCTATGCCAGTGCTGAAAAGCACTGACATAAGGGGTTAGGATTGTGCCCTGGGTAAAATAAAAATAAAGCACTAATACCATAGTAGAAAACAGTGAGAAGAATTGAAGCACAGAAGCTAGTGCAGTCAGCCAACCTCAGCTCATAAAGGCTCCCAAAAATTTTTTTTTAAATTGTTAGTTTCCAGAAAGCCAAAAGAAAACAAGTCTTACCTGAAAAAAGCATTTTAAAATGACTCCACAACTATAAAGAAAATGCTGTAGCCCAACTTCAGAAGCCAAAGGCACTCAGAGCAATGTCCCCACCACCACACATGGCACCTGAATGCATGGAAATCACAAGGACCTCTGGGACCCAAACCACATAGGGCTTTGAAGCTCAGAACTGGAATTTTAAATTGCACCCAAAAACTAATTAGGAAACAATGGCACTGTGCCTCTTCAGGAAATAATTGGGGTACTGCATTTTGGCAAGTTGAAGGGTCCAACTGGTTTTCACTGACACAGAGAAAGCTTGCAGTAGTCAAAACATAACGTCAGTGAGGCCTGCATGACAGTGCCCAGACTACTATTCCTCAGCCTGGAAGTTTAAAAAAACAAAAAAACTCTTGGGTATCATTAGCATACTGATTACAGCTGAAACAAGAAGTTTTCAGTTCCATCTTGTCACTCTTGCTGTTTAACATAAACAACTGAATCTAAACTGTAGATTGAGGCTACAACCACACATTCCTGGGAGTAAGCCCCATTGACTATAATGGGGCTTACTTCTGAGTTGACATGCATAGGCTTGGGCTCTCAGTTGTTCTCTTTGTTCCAATTGTTCTATGTGAATGCTGTTGTTTTCATTTTCTATTAGAATATTCTTTTCCAATATTCTCTGGAGCTGGAAATATGTTGTGAATATCTGATATTCAGACTCAATATTTGACAATTGAAGACTCGGCAGTAGCAGTGTATCTCTGACGGTATCCGACAGCTGGCACGCTGTAGCGCTAAGTACTTGACATGTAGCAATCAACATTTGACAGTATTTGACAGCTGACATGCAGTAGCAGTTGGTATTTGACAGCATAGGGTAGGTGACTTGCTCTGAATTTAGTACATTTTGTTTACTTTGCACATGTGCATGCTTGCATATTGTGCAGGGGAATGTGGCACTAAATTAAAAATTGCTGCAGCTCTCAGCTTCAGCTGTTGCAGGTAAAGGGGATGAATGAGGAGGAGCCTGTCTTCTTTGACTTGCTTTGAGTTGCTTAAGGAGAAAGACTAGGCAGGCAGATTGACTGAATGGCCAACTTTCCAACTCACTCCCACCTGCCAAATGATGGTTGAAAGATGAGTATGGAAATAAAAGCTGTCACTTCCCTGGCAATGGGGAGCCCAGACATTTCCAAATCAGCTGGGCCAGTTGCTTTCTAGTTAGCTGGAAAGCATACTTACCTTACAGGATTATTGTGAAGTTTAAATACTGTTCTCAGCCCCTCACAGGCAAGTGGGATAAAATGAAACGAACAGGCCTTGCTGAGGGAGAGTCAGCATGGCTTCTGTAAGGGTAAGTCTTGCCTCACGAACCTTATAGAATTCTTTGAAAAGGTCAACAGGCATGTGGATGTGGGAGAACCCGTGGACATTATATACCTGGACTTTCAGAAGGCGTTTGACACGGTCCCTCACCAAAGGCTACTGAAAAAGCTCCACAATCAGGGAATTAGAGGACAGGTCCTCTCGTGGATTGAGAACTGGTTGGAGGCCAGGAAGCAGAGAGTGGGTGTCAATGGGCAATTTTCACAATGGAGAGAGGTGAAAAGCGGTGTGCCCCAAGGATCTGTCCTGGGACCGGTGCTTTTCAACCTCTTCATAAATGACCTGGAGACAGGGTTGAGCAGTGAAGTGGCTAAGTTTGCAGACGACACCAAACTTTTCCGTGTGGTAAAGACCAGAAGTGATTGTGAGGAGCTCCAGAAGGATCTCTCCAGACTGGCAGAATGGGCAGCAAAATGGCAGATGTGCTTCAATGTCAGTAAGTGTAAAGTCATGCACATTGGGGCAAAAAATCAAAACTTTAGATATAGGCTGATGGGTTCTGAGCTGTCTGTGACAGATCAGGAGAGAGATCTTGGGGTGGTGGTGGACAGGTCGATGAAAGTGTCAGCCCAATGTGCGGCGGCAGTGAAGAAGGCCAATTCTATGCTTGGGATCATTAGGAAGGGTATTGAGAACAAAACGGCTAGTATTATAATGCCGTTGTACAAATCGATGGTAAGGCCACACCTGGAGTATTGTGTCCAGTTCTGGTCGCCGCATCTCAAAAAAGACATAGTGGAAATGGAAAAGGTGCAAAAGAGAGCGACTAAGATGATTACGGGGCTGGGGCACCTTCCTTATGAGGAAAGGCTACGGCGTTTGGGCCTCTTCAGCCTAGAAAAGAGACGCTTGAGGGGGGACATGATTGAGACATACAAAATTATGCAGGGAATGGACAGAGTGGATAGGGAGATGCTCTTTACACTCTCACATAATACCAGAACCAGGGGACATCCACTAAAATTGAGTGTTGGGTGGGTTAGGACAGACAAAAGAAAATATTTCTTTACTCAGCGTGTGGTCGGTCTGTGGAACTCCTTGCCACAGGATGTGGTGCTGGCGTCTAGCCTAGGCGCCTTTAAAAGGGGATTGGACGAGTTTCTGGAGGAAAAATCCATTATGGGGTACAAGCCATGATGTGTATGCGCAACCTCCTGATTTTAGAAATGGGTTAAGTCAGAATGCCAGATGTAGGGGAGGGCACCAGGATGAGGTCTCTTGTTATCTGGTGTGCTCCCTGGGGCATTTGGTGGGCCGCTGTGAGATACAGGAAGCTGGACTAGATGGGCCTATGGCCTGATCCAGTGGCGCTGTTCTTATGTTCTTATGTTCTTATGAAATATAAATCATGTGCACAACTTTATGGAAAGCTCACTTGTTTCAAAGTTGCTCAGTGTAATCAACTTCATTTTAAGAGGAATGTTTCGATAGATCAAATTGGTTTTCATTTCTGAAATCTTGCTTTATTATTGCATTGTAAGCTACAGCAGAAATGCGTTGAATTTGTCAGCATAGTATGCAATTTTAGAAATAAATAAATAACTTCTGATTTTCATTCACTCCCCCTCCCCATTATAAAGGAGTGTATTTTTTCTTTCTGTAAGTGAAATTGTACAGGAATAATTTCGATCCATGTAATATTTATTCTACAATGGGCACAATCCTATCCTGCGCTAGAACAGGCAAGCCAAGAGGCTTGCGCTGTATCCAGTGCAGGATTGTGGCCATAAGTGGCTCAGTCAGAGGCAAGAGGAAACTTTTCCCCTTACCCATGGGTAAGGGGCCACTGGCCCTATGGGTCTCCTCAGACTTGCACCACCTCTTGAGGTGGCACAAGTCCAAGGACAGCTGAGCGGCTTGGTCGCTCCATTCTCCCTGGGAACAGGGGTTGGGATCTGGAATAAGTGCTTGGATTCCAGCCCTGCCTCCTGCTCCCTGCCCGCCTTCCCACCCCTGGGGCCACGCACTGCCTGCCCTCCCCCCGCCCAGAAATGCCTCCCTTCCACCTCATCCCACCTTCCGACACCAGCTAGGCCGACGCAAGTGTCAGAGTGGAAGCCGGCATGGAAGCTTATGTCAGCCTCCGCATGCTGGTGCTTCTTGGAGCACCAGCCCAACTTCCTCTAGAGGAAGCGCAAACATGCCTTATGGCACATTTGCAACCATCCTGGGCTGCTTTTGGATTGCGCCCATAGTCTGCCAGGAGCCCTATATTTTGAAAGAACTCAGGGCCTAATTCTATTGAAATTTCCAGTGCTAATGTAGCCATACTAATGGAGTGTGTGCTGCATCCTGTGGTGGGAGTGCAGTCATGGAAGCCTCTTCAAGGTAAGGGAATAATAATACAGGTATACAGGTATTGTTTGATCCCTTATCTTGGAGCTTCATTTTGGCTTCATTGGTGCTGGAACATTGGATAGCATTGGACCGTCAGACTCTAGCTCCAGGTTTTCATAACAATTGGTTAACAGCCCAATCTTGAGCTGCCTGGCACATGGGGCTGCTGCGGCACCGAAAACAGCTGCCATGGCACCCTAAGCATGCTGGGCAGCAGATGGCAGCTTCTCAGAGGAAAGGGACCTTCACCCTCTTCCCCTGGGTAAGGGAAGTAGCTCTGCAATTCTGCAACAGCTCTTTAGCTGGCGCAGAATTGAGGAGTCCCATGTTGGGCCACACAGTGTAACATGGGGCTCCGGATCCAGTGGAACCGAGCTCCGTGGTCCCACCCCACTCCCTCCCCCTGCCACACCTCTTCCCTGTCTTCCTCACTCTGGAATGCCTCCTCCCCGCACACCCCCACACCCCCACTTATCTCTCCATTGCTTGGTGATCCGGGCAAGCCACCAGGTGGTAGACCGCAGGCCCACTGCCAGAGCAGGCCCAGCACTGGCTTGTGCTGGACTAGCTCCAAAGCTGGGCCTGTGGTAAGGCTCGCAAGTGTGCCTTATGGCTCAGGATTGGACCCTAAGTCAGTTGCAACTGGTATAGGATTGTTAGAAAGCAGAAGATGTTCTTTTCTGACCTTCACATCTTTTTCTTTGAGTTGTACTGCACAATGCAACGTTCTTCAGTATCACACAGAGGTAGCGATATGCTTCTGGGCAATTGCTTTGAATGGCTACATTAGTGACACGGCAGCGACAGTACTGACAGTTTCGCCCTATAGGGTATTCGGTTTTTCTTTTTTTTCTTCCTGCTAACTCTATTTAGACACCTCGGCTGTGAGCTACGCAAAACATTTGCAAAATGTGATTCTTCATGACTCCATCAGATACTCCAATAATCATCAAATAGCTAAGCGAAATTATTTGAAGCCAAAGCTGCATTTTGCATGCAACAATGTCAGAAGAATAACTCAGAACTGTGGATTAATTTATTGGTGATTAGTTGTAGTTCGGCATGTAGCACCAAATCTCATCTCTGCAACACTGCATTATGTCATGGGAGGTGAATTGTACAGGCTCCTGGGATGTTGAATGCCCCACCATATGACATACTGTAAAATGACATGACAAATGCTTGAGACGGTATAACTGTCCCTAAAGGTTCAAAGGCAAATGCCCTTTTAAAAACTGATATTATTTCTATGCCAACATTTTGAACAAGGTGCCGGGGGGGGGGGTGGAGGAAAAAGATCTTGTGGATGAGGAAAAAAGCTTAAAGGTTGATTAGCATACCAGTTTATTTATACAAATAATATGAAGCTATGTGGCATGTATCACACAGAATAGGCCTATTTCCAAAGCCTTTGCCAAGTTCATACCCTGGCACGATGTTTAGGTTGACAGAGGTATGTCTGAACTATATTAATACATACCATTGCATCAAATGTCAACCATTGATTTCAAAGTTGGCTTGGCTTGGCTCTTTGACTGTAGTTGAGATAATCCAAACTATAAATGGGTTGGTAGGTAGAGTCCTTGAAATAGGATCCCAAACGTCATGTATTGCCCTTTCCCTGCTATATGTTATCACCTCTTCAGATTGGCAGTCAGACAAATGTGACAGGTATTTGCAAATATGTGTAGGTTATGCTTGTCAGAACACACAGCCCTGCTTCACTCCGCTTCGGATGTCAAAAGGGTCTGATGTGGAGCCATCGAAGACAACAGTGCCCTTCATGTCCTTGTGGAAAGATCTGATGATGCTGTCCTGCTGAAGCAGGCCTTTGGAACTGCAACAGAAGGCATCTATCTCCGGACCAGATCAGACGGAAAGCTCTTCAACCTCTCCAGACTGAGAGCAAAATCCAAAGTCCAGCTGAAATGTCTGCGTGACTTCCTCTTTGCCGACGATGCAGCTGTCACTACCCACTCTGCCAAAGATCTCCAGCAGCTCATGGATCGTTTTAGCAAGGCCTGCCAAGATTTTGGACTGACAATCAGCCTGAAGAAAACACAGGTCATGGTTCAGGATGTGGACTCACCTCCCTGCATTACAATCTCTGAGCATGAACTGGAGGTTGTCCATGACTTTGTGTACCTTGGCTCAACGATCTCCGACACTCATTCTCTCGATACCGAGCTAAACAAGCGCATCGGTAAAGCAGCTACCACGTTTTCCAGACTCACAAAGAGAGTCTGGTCCAACAAGAAGCTGACGGAACATACCAAGATCCAGGTCTACAGAGCTTGCGTCCTGAGTGCACTTCTGTACTGCAGCGAGTCATGGACTCTTCGCTCACAACAGGAGAGGAAACTGAGCGCTTTCCACATGCGCTGCCTCCGACGCATCCTCGGCATCACCTGGCAGGACAAAGTTCCAAACAACACAGTCCTGGAACGTGCTGGAATCCCTAGCATGTATTCACTGCTGAAACAGAGACGCCTGCGTTGGCTTGGTCATGTCGTGAGAATGGATGATGGCCGGATCCCAAAGGATCTCCTCTATGGAGAACTCGTGCAAGGAAAGCGCCCTACAGGTAGACCACAGCTGCGATACAAGGACATCTGCAAGAGGGATCTGAAGGCCTTAGGGATGGACCTCAACAAGTGGGAAACCCTGGCCTCTGAGCGGCCCGCTTGGAGGCAGGCTGTGCAGCATGGCCTTTCCCAGTTTGAAGAGACACTTTGCCAACAGTCTGAGGCTAAGAGGCAAAGAAGGAAGGCCCATAGCCAGGGAGACAGACCAGGGACAGACTGCACTTGCTCCCGGTGTGGAAGGGACTGTCACTCCCGGATTGGCCTTTTCAGCCACACTAGACGCTGTGCCAGAACCACCTTTCAGAGCGCGATACCATAGTCTTTCGAGACTGAAGGTTGCCAATAATATGCTTGTCAAAAAAGTGCGATTGGCTGCAGCTTTCTGACAACTGTACACTGCATCGAGTGACAAAACAGGCTTGTTGCCATGTAATGTGTGAACTGGCCCTGAAGACAACCATGACTTGCTCTAGAAGAGACGCAAGCGTGCTTTATGGCATGTTTGCGACCTTCCTAGGCTGGTGCAAGGGACTTGTGCCAGCTTAAGTCCTACTTAGGATTGTGCTGCACATTGGCTAATAAATGGAACATTTTTTTAACCCATTACAATGCATGTTTCTGTGAAGATAACTGATCACACTCTGGTGGCTATTGTGAATAATCATGGGAAAGTTGCACATATACCTGATGGCATGAATAAGTGATGTGCTGGACTGGGCACCATTTACATTGGGGCAAAAATACTACAAATATTTGAAACCTATCCTTTTGAGAAGCATATGTTTGAATCTTAGAAACAAAACTGAGTTGATATGTATTTGCCTGCTTTATTACTGTTGTTTGTGCTTATTTGCTTTTAACTGGGTTTTTTAATTATTGTATTTATTTATTTATTTATTTATTTGATTATATACCTCTTTAGGTATTCTTATAGAAAAGAGACTTAAGGACATTTTGCAAATAAAATTAAATAAAACTTTTTTAGTCTTGCAAATAATAAAAAATCAACTAATTTACGTATGAAAGATCACATCTAAACCATGGCAGCTGTCTAGTGCAGTGATCTTCAGCAGGCCTGGGCCAAGCACTGGTACCTCTGCACCAGCATTGGTACCTCCCAATGAGTTCTGGATCACCCACTCCTTGATCAGCCCTGCCACCCCTAATCCCTGTTTCAGTCCCATTGCTTTCATCCCAGCCCACTCTGTTCCTCCACCTTACCTCATTGTTGCTCTCCCCCTCCTCATTGTTCTCACTCCCTGCCATTTCAATAGGAAGAGAGGATAGGATAGGATAGGGAAGTGGGAAGAAGAGCCCCTGCTGGTAGCCTGGAGTGATTTCTCTCCTTCTTTCTCTTTCCCCCTTTTCTTCTCTGCCTTTTGAAATCGCAAGTAGTGAGTTGGACAGAAGAAGAGACCAACAGTGGCTTCTTCTTACTTATTATCACTCTGCCACTACTACCAGGTAATAGGTAATTAGAACACTACCTTCAAGTTGCTATGTGGAGCCATGGTCTCATTGGGGTTCTTTAGAAGACTGGTCCTGGGAATAAGATTAAGTTCCTAATTTACTGCTGTTATGCTCTATTTGTCTATAAAATAGATCTAAGTGAAATGCAATCATCTGTAATGGCACAGTAGATGCAACATGTTGGCCACTCTTACTCTGAAAATGAAGGGATGCCCATTCAGTGAAATAACTTGTCGAACATATTTTTCTCCTGCTTGCCTTGAGTTATTCATCAGTGCAAAGCTTTTCTGATTTCCTTCTTCTGGTTTCTCTGTCATGCTTAAGGGCAAAGGGTAATAATCTTACATTTATGCATGTTTGGTTGACCAATGCTTCAAATAAAACAAATAAAAATAATCCATGCAGACCTAAAGCTTTAAATTCAGGATGCATTGGCATTCTATCTACAAAATTTAAGGAAAAATTTTAATAGGAAAAAAATACACGCCTTGGAGAGAAAATCTGTGGTGACATCTTGGCCATAGGCCCTGCTTTGGGCAGTAGAAAAAAGGAAGAACGAAGTTGGCACTACCCTTGAAATCAACCTTTTAAAATATTTTTTTTTTCTGAAGCATTGAGAAGGCCTTACGGCCAAGATGTCACCTTTCATTTTGTGTGTGTATTTCAAACATGGCGTTTGACCCCATTTTTATTCCTTAGTTCTCACTATGCCATATACTCAGTGGCCACTGTATACTCAAATCTGTTGTAAGGCATTCCACCTGAACGAACAGTGTTTATACCGTTTTGATCAGTTCTTCACCTCACCTCAAATGAGATGAGAGGGATTGCGTTAAACAGTAATTCCATTTTGTTTTGCCCTTCCATACTTTTTAAAAATGATATTTGTTCTGTTCCAAGTAATCTGACTCCAATTCTGTAGTGTGGGCCCAGCATATTTAAACTATTGCAATGAATATTGACTATTTTTGCAACTTGTCCAATTATCAAAAGCTTATTGAACTGTAGCAGCAAGACATGCTTGAAATCAAGTTAAAATTTGCAGAGCTAGACACTGAAGTGTGTTTTTAAAGGAATATTGACCATAGTTTCAAAGATGTATTTTCCCTATTCTTTTAATGTTTATAGTGCTTCAGGATTTTGAGAGCTGAAAGAACTTGGAATGGACTTGGAGGCATGACTACTATAATACATCTTGCCTACATCTTGCCTACAGCTGCTGCAATATAGCCACATAACAAAAACAATACAAACATTTTTCATTTAAAAAGCATCTCATGTTCATTTTAATCTATGATAAATTATATATTACATTACATTTTATTTGTATGTCACTTTGAGCTTAGGATAAAATGGGGTGGATAAATGTCAGCAGCCAGGGGCTGTACTGAAATTCTTTTTTAAGAATGAACCCTGTCCAGAGGCTTACAATATAGAAGGCAACACAGTGAGAAAGAGCGAAAACAAGAAGAAAGAGGAGGATGATATGCATTTGCAATATATAAGGTGTAGGTTTTTTTTCTTTTGCTAAGAATTTAAGTTTTTTTCCTAAAATTACAAAACAAGAAAATACCAGCTAACATTACAATGTCCTTCCACATTTAGCTTGAGCTAACGAAGTTAAAGCAACTTTCTTCTTAAGTGGGGCAAGTCTGCTCAGCTTACTGTAATTTATCATCAGACATGAATCCAGTTGGTGCTCTGTGATGGCCAATTAAATGACCTTCAAGATGTTGTGTGAACTGTGTCCAATTCTACTCCTTCATCACTTCCCTGTTCATTTAGCTTTCTGTGACATTGGGTTGCACCCAAAAAAATTAGCTAAATACCAGTGTTAGCTCCAGCTTTTGGAGGAGCCCTGTCAAAAGATCTGCATGAGTCCTCCATAGTGCATAGCATGCTCTCTCCATGCTTTGGAAAATGCACACATGCACAGGCTGCCTCCCTCATGGAGCCAGAACTGGGCAGCAGACAAGTGCAAATCCCCCTTCATGATGCCATCTGCAGCTGTAGTGGTGACAGTGGACTCTTGCCTTAGTACTGCCTGGTTCCCAGTTAGCTTTTCCAATTGGGCTGTTGCCTGGCAAGCTTTTACTTTATACTTTTGCTTTGTATTTTGTGCTGACAAGTTTGTTTACAAATATACTTGATGCTGGTTGAATGCCAGGAGAGCATAACTGTGACACCTGGCCTGGGGTGAAGCTGCATAGAATGGCAGCAGGGCAGGCTTCTGGCTTTGAAGCGTTGTGATGATGTCATCACTGATTCACTGAGCCTGGCAATCTCAGGAGATGGTGTCAGCTGATGTTCCTGACTGGAAGAATGGAGGTTTAAAAGGTCAAAGGGGTGAAGGACAAGGGGATGAAAGGTATGGAGGAAAAGGCAGCCCCCCCCCAAAAGTGAAGCTGATACCAGGTTCTAGGCATCCCAAAAAGAGGGAAGGAGAAAGAAGGTACTGAAAGTATGACAATGGGGAAGACTGAAGAGGTCTCGGCAGGTAGGGTGTTGGTGGGAGCAACAGTGTTCACTGGATCCTATCTGCTGGGATAGGAGTATAAAATACTTTTACTTTGTTTAGGGGTATTTTAAAAATCTAAATATTTAAAAATCTAAATATGTGCAAGTTGCATCACAGCCACCTCAACCCTACGCTGGATGTGGCACAGGTCAGTTGACCTGCCTATTCCAGTGCAGGTTAGGACTGGGCTGTAAATAACCCATGGTATGATTCTAGCTACGGTGACTGTAGCAGTTACAATGCAGATAAATAATGCATTCTTTGCTCTTCTTCAAGTACAGTATACATGCACTACTTTGGCTACTCGTAGGACAGGGCTGTAAACTAGTACTGCAAAAGGAAATAAAACTAACTATGCTCAAGTGGTATTAATCAATACAGCTGTTCTGATCCAGAGAGCCAGGTATAAAGAAAAAAGTTTTTCTTTTTTTTCCAGTTGATCAATACAGATTGACCACAAGCAATTTTAGGACTGATACAGGGTCATGAAAGCCACTTATGTTAATAGTGCTTATGCTATGTTATGGGTGTTTATAGTTAAATTAGTTTAAAACAAATTATTGGTTTATATTTTTAAAAAATAGGGGAAAATGTTCATATGCTTAGCAGCTTAATAGGGAAAATGTACGCTTAGAACAAATCAAATGTTTAAAAAACCTATATGTTTAGCATTTCACAAACAAGCTTTAATCCATTTTGCTCTGAAGCTTCAAGCAGACAGCTTTTGCTGAAATTGCAAGCAGGCTGTAAATTAGCAAAGGAATGTTTCTTAGCAAACTGTCAGGGACATCAGATAAAGTGAACGCTTCATGAAAAAAGGGAGTATGAAGTTGGAATTTAAATCTGAAGCTTAATTGCTAGTACGATAAATGAAACTAAACTGAACAGATGAATACCCTTGGAAAAAAGGCTTTTTGGATTTTTAAACAATGTTCATTTAGGCTTCTCTTTAAATCAAATTTATAGCCTTGTATATGCATTACACCAAAGCAACATACCAAAGCATCATAGAAGTGCCAATGTTTGCATGCATTCATCAATGTTTTAATAGTTATTGCTTAAAAGTGTAAATTAATGTTAATAGCAATATATGGTAGTTTAAAGTGAATTTTAGCTGTTAGAATAGTTTGATTAAAGCATAACATACACAGAAAGGTGAAAAACTATTAAGAAAGGCTTAAAGCCACAAGTTTGAAAATTGTAATTCAGATGCAACCTTGGCAGAAGTAATCTGTCTCGCAGACAGCTCACAGATATGGAATATGGGAGCTGTATCCCTGTAATCTTGAAAGGCAGATGCCTGGCAAAAGTTAATTAATAGAGTCTAACAGGGAGACACTAGAATGTTACTCCTCAGATAAGACTCTTATCTTAGGCAAGAAGCATTTCTAACTGTATCTCCTCTGTAGACACAAAGTGACAGATTTAGATACTTTTAATTGGAACTAGGGAGTAGCCAGGATGCACTTGCAATAATAAATTATATCTCTCTTGGCACCAAGAGGTGATAAAGCTAAAGGTTATACACAGGTTAGAAACATTTTAATGAGGAAAACTAGCAACATTAGATAAGAAGGCCTTGGCAAAGACAATTCATCTGTTGCTAATTAAAATAGAGTTTTCTAAGATACAGACACCTGCAAATCAGCTAGACAGGAACAGAAGATAACAGAAATAACATTCCTGAAAAGGTCCCCTGATCAGCAAAACATAATAAAAGCCTCTAAGCTGACAGAAGAAGCTGGATTTAGTTAAAATGAATAAGAAAGAGTTCTTAAAATCCTTTTGTACAATAAGAGGTTAGTTTGTCTTGTATTAAATATATGTTTATACATCACAGTAACAAGTCACATATAGAGAATAGAGAAAAGACCAAAAGGCTTAGTTTAAACAGAGGTTAGCAGAAAGCCCACAGTGATTAATGAGACCAGACAGAAAGGAATTTAGAAAGATAGCACTAGTAGCTCATGCCAAGGTCAGGCCAGTGAGGAATGGCAAAAGATAATTGCAAAGGACATACCAAAAACAAGTCCTGAATAATGATTGAGTAAAGAGTGCCATCTACTGGTTGTTTGAAACAATGTTTTCTATATGTCTCAATGGATGTATTCTCCTTTTTTGGAATCTGTAACTTGAAACCAACCAATCAAATGCTTGTAAAGTTATCTGTGGCCAACCCTGAGAAAGCCCCCATCTCTGATGTCACACACCAGCCAATGAGAAGTGTAAGACTCCTCAAACAAAGGAGCCAGAATCAAATATAAGTGAGAGGCTCACACTGGAAAATTGCTCTCTCTGAGGGCTCTGGGAGCTCCCACATGGCTCTCATTGCTCTCTTCGCTTTGGACAGAAGTCCCTGAAGGCCCGTTGCTGGCAACGAAATAAAGCTTGCAGATGATCACCACTCTTGCTTACTGAGTTTGCTTTTGAACTTTGCTCTTGACCTTGCAACAGGACCTCTGACAAGGCAGGGCACATATTTTTACTCCCCTCTCCAACATCTTATTGCTTCTTTATAGACTATCATCTAATAATCCCAAAACATGGTGTGTTTAGACAGGGGAGACACGTCAAGTGTTGTAAGTTAAAATAATTTCTACATTATGGTTGTCAAATTCCTTCTCTCTCCACTTCAGCTTAGACCTAGCTTAGATGTATGACATCCTGACCTATGTACTTTCAAATACAGCAACTATTTCCATCTATATTATTCAGGTACTGGAAATACTTCTCTTTTGTTGGTTGCTCTGGCAGAAGAAACTGCAGCTCATAGGTTGATAGTTCACAGAATTTAGTATTATGCTTAGTTTTCTAGTTTTTATTGATGACTTTCCTACATGTTTCATCTTAGTCTGTGATCAAGGTCAAAAGCTTAAGATTCAACATACTGGAGCTAGTCAGTAATCAAAGAGCACTGCATCTCACTGATCTAAGCAGCTCAGAAATGGGTATCTACATCCAGAACTTGTTATTCTGTATGTATATTAACACTTGAATCTATTGATGTCATGTCTTCCTCTTCATCATATCAACAGATAGGACAGATTCCAATGAGAATATGCATGCGTGTTTGAGAGCTCAGTTTCCACTGATTTCCCGGATCTATTTGTCAAGACATACATTTCCAATTACATGACACTCTATTACTAGCTTACTTCCCAGGTATTTGTTGAAATCAGCAGGGTCCAATGCTCTAGTCTACGCAGATATTGAATATTATGCTCTAGTCTACGCAGAATATCGATAACTACATTTAGCAATATTTATTTTATTCCCTTTTTAGATTAATGTATATTTATAGTTTGCAGCTATTGAATACCTTGTATAGCTCTGAACTTATCTCAGATCCCAGTCCTATCCCTGCCAGCTCAGAATGTGCAATGCTATTGATGGAGTGCATGCTGCATGCTATGGTTGAGCAGGAGACCAGACAGCCCAGGAAAGGAAAGAACATTTTTTTAATTACTTCCCCATAGGCTGTGTGGACTCCAGTGGGTCTCCTCAGACCTATACCAGCTCTTTAGCTGATGTAAATCTGAGAAGACTTGTAGACAGGTCCTGGCCGGGAAGGGGGAAGGGAGGAAAGGTGTTCCCTGGCATCTGCGGATTCAGTATCTGCAGTTTCAATTATCCATGGTTCCACAGATACTGGGGATGCCCTTTAAAAAGGTAGGGATAGTGAAGGTTAAAAACAGCTCTGTTTACCTTAGCACAGTGAAACTGCTGTGTTATCAGGGCTGCAAGCAGTCTTCTGAGCTGCCTGCAGCCCTATTTATCATTCTGAGGCTCCTCCCTTCCCCCAATGCCACCCCGGAATGCATCACGATGCATTCTCTTCCTGGTTGGAATGCCTTCTGGGGTGAATTAAATGAAAGGAGGAGGCTTGCAGTGACCAGGAAGAGGCTGCAGGCAGCTTGGAAGACTGCCTGTAGCCCTGAAAATGCAGTGGTTTCACTGCACTAAGGTAAATGGAACATTTTTAACCTTCTCCTTCACATTCCTTTCCCTATCTTTTTAAAGGGTATCCCCAGTATCCGCTGGTCCCCGGTATCTGTGGGAGGGTTTGTAACAGAACCCCCTTGAATACCTATGTAACATTATTATGAGATTTTCGCACAGTCAAGTGGGTGTTATTGACTGGTTTGTTTTATGCAGACATCTAGTCCTTCCCAAGGACCTGGGATGCCTGGCTTTTATCCTGCTAAAAGCAGATTTACTGGGAACAGCTTACATTTTGAAACAATATTTACAATATCAAAATACCGTTTCAAAAATGTAAGCTGTTCCCAGTAAAGCTGCTTTTTGCAGTTGATTTATGATAATTCTGTGTCCGCTATACTCTTTAGGTGCTTTTCAAGGTGTTTTGTAATAGCACCAAGGGTGCCAGTCACCACTGGGATCACTTTGGTCTTCTTCTGCCACAACCTTTCAATTTCTATTTGTAAATCTTTGTATGTTTTTTTTCCAGTTCTTTTTCTTCTATTCTGCTATCACCTGGTATTGCAATATCAATGATTTTGACTTTCTTTCTTTGCTTTCTTTTCTTCTTGACTAGTTATGTCTGGTGTATTGTGTGATAAGTGTTTGTCTGTTTGTAGTTGGAAATCCCATAATATTTTGGCATCTTCATTTTCAACAACTTTTTCAATTTTGTGATCCCATCGGTTTTTGCTGCAAGTAGCTTGTATTTTATTTTTTTTAAAGATGTTCTAGTGTATCATTGTTGCTACCTTGTCATGCCTTGGTAGTCTGTGCAATCTTTTTACAGCAACTAATTAGGTGGTCCACTGTTTCAACTGTTTCTTTACAAAAAAGACATTGCTGCTTGTTCTTTTTTTCTACTTTTGCTTTTATTGTTCTTAATGCCTATGCTTGTGCAGCCATTATTGGCTAGTTCTTCAAGTTGCCTGTTTTGAGCCACTGCCAGTCTTGGTGATACACTTTTGAACTGATTGATTAGATAAAGGGCGCAATCCAAACCTGCAATTTGGCTGGCTCAAGTCCCTTGGGCCAGCCCAGGAGGGTAGCAAACATGCCGTAAAGCACGTTTGCGCCTCCTTGAGGGGAAACTAGGCCAGAGCTCTGAGAAGCACCGCCCTGTGGAGGCTATCAGAAGCCTCCTCACCGGCTTCCCCTCCACTGCTTGTGTCGGCCCACCTGCAAGTTAGCGCAAGTCCAGCGCAAGTTAGGATTGCACCCAAAGTCTCTCAAACCATTTGTGATAAACAACTGAAAGGCTGACATTTGTAACTCTTTTGTTGTGCTGTTTATTAGAGTATCATCACTGCTCTAGCCTTTGGCACATTCACCAAAGATAACAAAAAGAGAGGCCATGGGCATTAGGTAAGGTGGAGGTGACAGACAGTTCAGCAGTTCATGCAAGAATGAGGCACTCTGCAGGTATGCAAGGTTGAGGGCTGAAAATGCCTTGAACATAAAGCCACGCATATGTAAGCTGGGGAAAAACTTGAATGTCCCAGTTTTCATTCTGGGAGGCTGCGTTTATTGGGCACAGCAGGGTTCAAACTGACTTTCATTCACCACTTTTCTGAGACAGGTGAGTTCATTTCCAAGATAGCTTTGGGAGAAATTTGGTGCCATCCATGTTTCTAAGGACTGTAGTATTTCAAGGAAGGATTGCCATTATAGTTCCTATAAGAACTACAATTCCCAGAAGCCATCCATGACACTCTAATATGCTGAGGAACCAGCAGTTAGGAAGAAGAAAAAATGTCATGTGAAAGGGGAGAGATTAAGGAGAAGGATTTAAAATTCTATAAATGAATAAAAATGCCTCCTTGTGTGCCACAGCAACAGAGAATGAGAAAGGAAGGAAGGACTCCACACACTCTTTGATCCCTGCTTGTTGTTCAGTGCCACTGCTGGGGTGGTAAAATGCTTCTTTAGAGGGCTAGAGGGACGGGCTGACAAGGAGGGACAAGGTTTTCTGTAGTTCATGGTGGTCACTTCCGATGATGAAACTATTTCTTGCCAATTTTTCAGGAAGAAATTGTTTCAATTTCATTGGGAAGTGCCAACTGGAGAAAAGAAGAGTTTGTCCATCTTGAGTTGTGCATTGCCTCTGGCACATCCCGACTTCCTTAATTGTTGTCATCCTATTGAACAATGCTCACAATTTCCTTTCTCTGTGCGAGACTGCATGACTCAAAAAATGTCCGGCAATACACATTTCAGAACAGCTTTCCAATCTTTATGTTCATTTATTGTATTCAGAGTTGTGATTAGGTTGGTTTTAAAGATCAACAGCATGGAGATTTGACAGCAAAGCAGACAGGCTAATGTACCAGAAATAATAATCACTTCTATAGAGCTACCATTTGTTAGATTGAGCGTTAGCCTCTATTAGCAGCTTGCTAAGGATGCTCCAGCATTTCCTTCCTTTAAATGTAATAACCTCTACTTAAATTGCTTCAGTCCAGGAAGGTGCGATCAACTGCTCTCCATACCCCACTCTTCTCCCTCTTACATTTCATGCTCCAGTTTTTCTAAATTCAGCTGTGCCAAAGAGAAACCACTTCCTCCGATAATTGTCTTTTTCAAAGCAATACAAGGTAACTAATCAGAATAATGATGCTAGCAGCTGTGACTTCTAATGAAGTTTGAGATTTTCACTTCAGATAATCATTGTCTCTCCTCCCCAAAACAGCCCATCCTACTTCATTACCATAGTGCGTACATAACGGATCCCACATATTATGTACTGGCATAGGTATAGGAATTCATATTTCAAGGTTGTCAAGCTGAGATGCTATCAGTCACTGCTCTTGCATCAGTTGACACCTGCCATGAAAGCTACAATTAAAGCATGTACCAGATAGCTTAGATAGTCATAAGTTGTTAAATCCTATGAGAACAAACATCACTGAAAGAAAACGTTTTAGACAAGTTCATACACTTTCAGAATTACTACTTTTCTTGCTAGAGTTTGACTATGAAAAAATCACCATATCCAGGATCAGTTTCATGCAATCAGAGAATATAAGGGACCTCTAAGGAAGCTAATTCCACTTTTTCTATTTCCTTGCATTGTGTCAAGATTTCTGACTAGATATCTATTTGCATTGATAACAAAATCTGAAATACAAAATTTATTAATATTTGGAAGCTTTGTATTTCAGATTTGTGACCATCAATACAAATATTAATATTACCAGATGTGCTCCTGGATACACAAGAAAACATTTGCTCATGGGGGAACAAATATACATGCAGGGACCTGATCCATTGGCTAATGGTACATCTCAATGGACTTAAAATGGCAAGATAGAAAGAGAAAAGGTTGCAAATATAATTGTATTTGCTGAAGGGATAACATCCACAGTAAGTGGGGGGAAATCAAGAGCAAAATGCAATAAAATGAATGAGCAATGTTTTTAAAAGGCTATACGTGTAACAAACTAAACAGTATCAATTACTGGGGGAAATGAAGCACTGAAAAAAACTAACTTTGTAAAGTGAAAGGAATGCCAGAGTGTGGCACCAGGATGCAGGTTTCTTGTTGTCTTGTATGCTCCCTGTGGCATGTGGTGGGCCACTGTGAGATACAGGAAGTTGGACTAGATGGGCCTTTCGCCTGATCCAGCAGGTCACTTCTTATGGTCTTAATGTGAAGACACAAGCTGAACAGGAGAGAAAACAGAGGGGGAAGGAGAGTATCTTCTAGTGCAGTGGTTCTCACACTTTAGCACTGGGACCTACTTTTAAAAATAAGAATCTGTCAGGACCCACCAGAAGTGATGTCATGACCGGAAGTGACATCATCAAGCAGGAAAATTTTTAACAATCCTAGGCTGCAATTCTACCCACGCTTACCCAGGAGTAAGTTGCTTTTACTATCATTGTTAAAAGAATATACATAGTAGCCTGTTAAAAGTGCAGAGCTATAACGTTTCCCGAATGCAGTCACATGTCATGGTAGCGTCAAGTCGAATATATTAAAAATATTGAAATGAATGGAGATCCACTTGAAATCAGTTCATGACCCACCTAGTGGGTCCCAACCCACAGTCTGAGAAACACTGTTCTAGTGAAAAATAAAAATAACAAAAGCAGACAGAGAGACTATAAATGTGTAAGAAAAGTAGACTTTTAGCAAGGGGATAGAGACTCTGGCTGCCCAAACCTATCCCTCATCATTGGTGCCAATGCAGCTGTGCCAACAGAGTACATGCTGCATCCAATGGAGGGGAGGAGAAAATGGCCAGCAGGAGTACAGGAAAAAAAAAAATGCTTGCCCTCTGGTTAGCTGTCTGGTCATTATGTGCCTCCTCAGATCATTTTGCTGGCGTAGGTTCAAGGAGAAAAAAGGGCAAAGTGGTTTGGAAAAGGGGGAAAGATCAGGTGCATGCTGGCACTGCTGAGATCCAACACCTCCCTCCCTTCTCCGATCTTCCCTGAAACTCCCCCTGCCTTCCTCCTTCCCACCCATGATATACCTCTGCTGCCACTCACTGGCACTGACAGAGGCCCCTGGAGCCACTGTTGTGCACCCTGCATGGCCCAGCTTTCATGCCGCCATAAAGGACCTTACGCTGTTGGAATGTTGGGGGTAAGACTGGGGCCTTACAGCCCAATCCAATGCTTCCCAGCACCCAGGACTGCAGCAGCACCAAAATGGCAACCGCTGTATCTAGTGGGACGGGGAAGCAGTGCCAGGTCACCTAGGGTTAAGAAAGATTATGCTCCCTTACCCCAAGAAAGATCCGGGTGGCCTCAATGGGTCTCCTCGGATCTGTGTCCGCTATTGACTGGGTGCAGAATCAAGGAGACCCATGTTGGGTTTCCTGGGCCAGGAGAAGGGTCAGAAAATGGCAGCAGAGTCTGCCGCTGTCTCCACCTCTTCCTACCCCGTTCTAGCCCCCTGCCCTGCTTTTCCCCCAACCAGGATGCCTCCCCTGCAGTCGCCATTCTGCTGCCTAGAGCTCGCCCGGAGCTTCAGGTGGTGTTCAACTGGCTTCCGTCTGGCAGTGATTCCATGTGGGCTTACACTGGGCCAGTGTCGGCTGGGTGGTGTCACAGGCGTGCCTTATGGCACATTTGTGACACTGAGCACCAGCACTGGGCTGGCATGGGCCCAATAGGATTAGGCCCTTAGAGAGGATGGAGAATGCACACTGAATGGTACCTTCAATTTGGTTGCACACTGGGTTGGGGGCGGAAGAAAGGCTTTGTAGCCTAGCATTCCTTTCCTGAGCCTGCTATGTTGCTTTCAGTGGGAAACAATGCAGAAGCTGTGGGACTATATAGCCAAGAATTGTAAACTTCTGGGAGAAGCTTGGGACAGGTTCAGGTGGGAACAAGGGAGAAATAGGCAGTAGTGCAAGAAAGGCAAAGTACTTTCCTAGGGGAAGGTACAGGAAGGGTTTGCTGGGCAACTAAGCAGGCACTGAGCTGCAGCTTCATGGGGAAGGGGTAGGAAGATGGGTAGGAAAGAAAAAGAAGCAAAGCAAAAAGAAAAGGAGAAGAGCTAATCTCTTGACTTGTGTGCCAAGTGGCATAGTAACTCTTGCTGTTGAGGTAAGAGTGCTTAACGTAGCACAAGTGGGTGATCCTCCAACCCACCAATCTTGGTGGAAGGAGAAAGCACATTTGAGGGTTCTACAACTGGGTCTTCTATAGAGACTTCTGCCATATATCAGTGGTCTACAACCTATTTCTTGCCACAACCTGGATGAATAATGAGAGTGGGGACCCACTGCTGATCCTGCCCCCCTCCTGGGACTCAACCCCACTGCACCCATCCTGTTTCACTCTACCTCTTGTGACTTCAGAACGACCTTGTGAGGTTGCAGGCTGAGCAGGGCCATCCATAGGAGCTGCAGGGCAAGACAGCGAGAAGAGGCTGTGCAGGATTATATCAAGAACTCGGTTTTGTAAGGCAGTAGCACCATCATTAGATTGGATCCAACCCTTCTCTTTCACAGACTTTGAAAGGTTGCCACAACCCCCCAAAATGAGGCTTCGTGACTCCATTAGTGTCTGACCCACAGACTGAAGAAAACTGGTTTAGACAGTTGAGGTGATGGTTTCTTCTGGATGGAACTCAGTTTTGATAAGGCAGTGCCATTATTGGATTGGATCCAAGCCCTCTCTCACATATATAGATAAGCATGTAAAGCACTGGTTCCCAAACTGGTGGGTTGCAACCCACCAGGGGAAATGGAAACAGGTCATTCCCCCTTAAGAGTGGCCATGCTCCAATGGCAGTGAAGCACTGCAGAGATTGCAGCGCTGCTACTGCCAAGGGGCTTTTTTATTTACGGGGGGGGGGGGGGGGAGCCCTGCCTCCTATAGGGTCCTGGAGGCTGGCAGCCCCCTCTGATCTCCTCTGCAGCTTGTTTACAAAGCTCTTATCTCTGATCTAAAGCTACTTCTGTTTTTTTTTGGGGGGGGGGAACAGGGAGTAGCTTTAGATAAGAAATAAGGGCTTTGTAAACAAGCTGCAGAGAAGATCAGAGGGGGCTGCAAGCCTCCAGGACTCTGCAGGAGGCCAGTGCTGCCCCCCCCCCCAGTAACAAAGCCCCTTGGCAGTGGCAGTGCTGCAATTTCTGCAGCACTGTCACTATTCCCCTCCCTGCCCATGCAAAAACTCCTCTGTAGAAGTTTGGGAACCACTTGTGTAAGGTAAGTGAGAGTGAAGCTTGAGCCATTTTTTGTTCCTTTGAAAGGTTGCCACAACCTCCAAATGAGAGTTTGTGACCCCCTTGGGGTCACAATCCAAAAGCTGAAGAACACTACCATAGGTTAACAACCTCTTGTGGGATAAGCTCACCCCATGCCAGCTTTATGTTCTGAGGTGGTCCTCCATGGGTTAGCTATCATCCAACCCTGATGGAGTTGCCTGTTTCCTATCATATTGTACTCTGGGTGTCACTTGAGTTTTCAAGAGATCTGGGTCCTGATTACGATACAGCTCTGCATTGAAGTGCTAGTGAAGGTGATGAGAGGAAATCAGAGGCTCTTCTTTTGTGATCAGAAACAATTCTGCTTATTTTGGAGACAAGTAGCTTCAGGGTGTCCCATCCAAATATCTCAACTCCCTTCTAATGCCCACTTTTTGGCTAATTAATACCCTCTTTATCTCTAGAACAACCGCTGTGGTGTGCAAAGGAATGAACACAGAACTCCTTATCTATAGCAACTACCCAAATTTATTGCCATGAACACAGACACTCCCTGCAAGTCCTCTTGTCCAGAGGCTTTCCCTCCCCAAAACTCCACTTAACTCAGTGGGCAAAGGTCTGAAGCCTCCAATTCAAGTCCAATCCAGTCTTCAAAGCACAGTCCAGTCTTCTGTGTCCTCCAGCAGAGTCCTGGCAGTCCCCTTCTCCTGTAGGTCTGGTTCCCTCCGGGTCCAGATCTCCCACTGGGTCAGCATCCCACTCTCCCTCTGGGTCAGGTAGCTTTGCTCCTTCTGAAGCTGCCTTTTTTCCTTGTATGTCCCATTAAGTCAAAATGCAGCTCAGCTGTGAGCTAACTCCTTAGCTCATTCAAAGCCCCATCAAGGTCAAATGAAGCTCAGGTGTCCAACCAGGTCTCCATTGGCCTTGATTGACTACAGCTGCGGACCAGTGCTCTGAGAAGTGCTGGCCTGCGGAGGCTGACGTAAGCCTCTGTGCCGGCTTCCTCTTGAACACTTGAGTCGGCCTAGCTGGGCTGATGCAGGGACAAAAGGTAGCCAGGGGGACCTGGGACGGAGGCGTTCCTGGGTGGGGAGAGGGTGGGCGGTCCTGGGGGCGGGAGGGCGGGGAGCGGGAGAGGGGGCTGGGATCTGGCAGTTATGCCAGATCCCAACCCCTGTTCCTGGGGAGAACGGAGCAGCTTTAAGCTGCTCCGCTCTCCACAGACTTGTACCACCTCAAGAGGTGGCACAAGTCCGAGGAGACCCATAGGGGCCAGCAGCCCTTACTCGGAGGTAAGGGGAAAAGTTTCCCCTTGCCTCTCGCAAAGCTGCTTATGGCCACTATCCTGCACTGGATACAGTGCAAGCCTCCTGGCTTGCCTGTTCCAGTGCAGGATAGGATTGCACCCAAAGTCTCACAACCAATACGTTGGACTGACTTTACAGAAATCTGCTCAGTGCCACTTGTGTTTTTTACTCCCAGACTCCAAAACTCCCTTGCATATCTACATCTTTCTTACCAACAGTGCATACACAGTATCTCTTACTCTAGGCGCCACGTGACATTTGTCCAGCCTCTCTTTTTCTATGCTCCTTCTTTCCTCAAGTCTCTGTCTTCCCCTCAGGCCTCTGCCTTCTTCATCATTTCTGACAAATTCCTTTCCTGTTGTGTTCATGCTGGGGTAGCAGTGTAGGACAAACTAAGACTGAGTGACAGTGTATATATGTTGCCTGAAATTATAGTCAAACTAATATTTATTTAGTTATCTGTGCAATGAGGTGTATTTCTACAGTGGACTTTTCAAAATTGCTATAACTGTCCCTTATCCCTAGGGATAAGTTCAAGATAAATGTTTTCATGACATCTTCCCCTAAATTAGATGTTCACTAACTACCTTGCCAATATAACACATGGCATAAGAAAGAATTGTGCTCTGTAAAGATTTAACCACTTATAACATTTTTTAAATTCAATTCTATGTTTATTTTAATTTGAACAAAATATTTAATAACAAAAGCTGTTCAGTTTAACATGATTCACCAGCAACAGATTGTGCTTCCTAAATGCATTTTTACCTCCTGTGTGCTTTTAAGAAACAGATTTATAATCAGTGGAAATGGAAGCCATCTAATGGCAAGCTTACTACTAGTCATGGCTGGGAAAGGCATGCAGAGTGTCATTTTCTCACAGGGATTGCTGGGACCTTTCATCTCAATGAAACCTTGCTGAAGAAAAGACATTCCTCCAGGGCCTGAACTGGTCCTGTGCTCAGGGCCAGCCCATCCATGAGGCTAGCTGAGGTGGGGGGGCACCCACCTCCATCCTCCCACTCACCTCCACTGCTCTTCCTCTTCCTCCCACTCCATGGATTGGAAAAAGAAGAGAGAATGGAGTAGAAGAGTGGTGAGCTAGACTGTCAGAATCATGGAATCTGCCCCATCCTGCTTCCTTTTTCAATCCAGGGAGCAGCAGGAGAAGAGACTGATACGTCACCAAGTAAGGGGGGTAACTTTTAGCACAGTGCCTCAAGTGCAGGAGGTCTTGGGCTGGTCCTGCCTCCAATGTCTCCACCAGTGCCACAAGGCAAGTTACTGGGTACCTCTGGACAGGGGGAAAGGGAGCTGGTAATGATGAAGATGGCTTAGAGTGCCTGACCACCATTGCCTCTGCTGCTGCCCCCTTCGTCCCAAGGTACTCTTTTTGGTGCTTTGGAATGGGGGAGAGGAGGCAGCGGCTGAGATAGTGTGGCTTTGGCACTTTCAAGTGGCTTTTGAGCAATGCATGCCATCATTTCCAAGTCCTTGGGAATTTGTACTTGAGGAATGGCAAGCTGTACATGGGGGCAAGATGGGAAAGGAGAAGGAGTAAGCAGAGAGATAAGTGAGGGTGGTGGGTTCTTTGCAGTGAGTTTGGGCTGGCCATAAGAACATAAGAAGAGCCCTTCTGAATCAGACCAAGGGCCCATCTAGTTCAGATTCCTGGATCTCACAGTGGCCCACCAGATGTCTCGAGGAGCACACAAGACAACAAACTACCAGTATCCTGTTGCCATTCCATTGCATCTAGCATTCAGAGATTGGCCATGTCTAAAACAGCGATTTTCAACCTTTTACATCATATGGGACACTGACAAAGCACTGAAATTGTCAAAATTTTGACACTGAAACTATCAGGTTTTTGATAATTAACAAGGCACACCATGCTGCCAGTGGGGGGCTCACATTCCATTGGTCCTACTAATAAATGACCTTCCCCCAAATTCCTGTGGCACACCTGTGGACCACTCATGGCACACCAATGTGCCACAGCACGGTGGTTGAAAATGGCTGGTCCAGAGGTTGCATACAGGATGACAAAGAAGAAATGTTCCTAATATCAGTGACCCCACAGGCTTTATGGCTTCATAACTGGTTTCTAGCCATTCTTACTGGGTATCAGTAGCAGAGCTTAGTTACAACAAAGGCATGTGACTTGACTTCAGTGGACTACAAGAAAAATGTACTTAAAATGCATATATAACCCAAATTTAAAAATATATTTAATACATTTTTTTTAAATTCAGGATATCTTTTTGTCTAACATGATAACATGAAAAAGTCACGTAAAAATATTTTTTCTCCTTCAAGACTTCACATTAATGTGAAAGTAAATGTCTATTGTAATTTGTCAAACTGAAAAATCTTCCATTTCATTTCTCAGGCCACTGAAGCAATTTTCACAACACCCAAAATTACTGTGTGAATGAAACCTGCTAAAGTTTGATTTCACATTAGTTTTCACGACCTCTTCCAACTGTGCACAAAGGAAAATACTCAGAAAATAACAATGCAAAGCATTCCAAGTGTAATGGAAGGCATAATCAGTTGCTGCACATTTCTGTGTAATTCTTCATATTTTTACAGAGAATGTGCTCTTTCATATGAAACTGGCTGTGATCGCAGAAAAAGAGGGCTTTCTCAAGCACCATGTATTTTTATTCCAGCCTTGGTACCTGAGGGCGCAATCCTAACTTGTGCTGGAACAGGCAAGCCAAGAGACTTGCGCTGTATCCAGCACAGATTTGTGGCCAGCAGTGGCTTAGCCAGAGGCAAGGGAAAACTTTTCCCCTTACCCCGGGTAAGGGCTGCTGGCCACAATAGGTCTCCTAGGACTTGCGCCAGCTCCTGAAGTGGCACAAGTCCAAGGAGAGCGGAGCTGCTTGAAGCCGCTCTGTTCTTCCCAGGGACGGGGGTTGGAATCTGGCATAACTGCCGGATCCCAGCCCCGCGTCCCTCTCCTCGCCCGCCCACCTCTGGGGCCGCCCATTTCCCTGCCTCCCCCCACCCAGGAACACCTCCCTTCCCTGCGGGGCTGACGCAAGCACCAGAAGGGAACCCGGTGCAGAGGCATCTGTCAGCCTCTGCAGGCCGGCGCTTCTCAGAGCACCGTCCTGGCTTCCCCTCGAGGAGGTGCAAATATGCTTTACAGCATGTTTGCGACCCTCCCAGGTCGGCCCAAGGGACTTGGGCCCAAGGGACTTGGGCCGGCCAAACTCAAGGTTTGGATTGCACCCTGAGTGTCTAGTAAATTAATTTAGTGCCAAACCAGATATGACTGTAATGTCTTGGACCAGGGCATGCTTGCTTTTACTTATGTACTGTTGGGGTGCCCTCCTCCCCGCCAGACCCAGACTTACCTTGCAAGGGGGCCAAGAGGACACAAGGGGAAGGCAGCTTGGCAGGGGAAAAGGGAGAGCCACCTAGCTCAGGCAAGTCTGCCCGACAGCCTCACACACCCCCAGCTTGTGGGGAAAGACCTGCCGACAGGGCACCTCTCCCTGACTGGAGCACCTGGTGTTGGGGAGAAGGTGGGAGGCCAGAAGGACCTGACCCAGTTAGAGATCAGGGAGGAGGGAGAGACAAGGGAGGTAACACCAGGAAGAGAGGCCCTGGGTGGGGGTCCCTTCTATGCCTTCCCCAGGAAGGAAGGAAGGGGCTGGAGGAGGAAGCAGCCTATATAACTGACAGGAGGCCTATGAAGAGGGTAGAAAGCCAGGACTGGAGAGGCAGCAGGTTGTGTCTCAAACAGTGCCTGCCTAGGACTCCGTCTGAAGGGCTATGCCAGGGAGGAGGACTAGGGTGACTTAATCCCCCCCAGACAACCTGAGGCCTCCTACAGGGCCCTAAGCAGGGACCACTCCCAAGCAAAAGCTGCCTTCTCTCCCAGCCCTCCAGGCACCCTACATGTACATAGCATGAGTTGGTGGTGTCTACATTGACATTCTAGATTGAGATCATGAAGGCAGTGTTACGTGAAAATCCCCTTTTCCCTTCCAAGTTGTGTTTTTATATCTAGTTATGTCTTTTGGACTATACAGACCAAGCAAGCAGGCCACTCCTCCCCCAGCACATGTTTCTAAGGGCCATGGCCAAGCTACAAACACATGAATTACACAAACCCCCAATTCCTTGCAGGTCAATGTATAACCTAATCACTGTGTCTCCTGATTATGCAAAACAAGCATGCACCTATGGAGGAGGAAGTCTATTGTTCTTTTGTTGTAGCTTTAACACTCTTAAGCACCTTATGCAAATTGCCTCCCTCCCCCAGAGCCAAGCTTTGCTGATAACTGAGTTCTGGACCCTTCCACCTTTTCTTTACATACTCCAAGTGTTACTGAGCATGCCCACAGCTCTGGGATACTTCCGGTCAGTTTGGATTGACTTCCAGGTCAAAGACAACTCTTAAGAGAGAACTCAGAGCACATGCGGGCTCTCTCTGATTGCTCTCTTGCGAGAGTGGTCCTGTAGGACTCTTCCTCCAGCTCCCCCCCCACAGGTAAATATATCGTGCGTCTAAACTTCCCCCCCTTCTTCCCTACCTATTCCTCCCTTCTCCCCCCATCTTTAGTCAGCAACTGGGTTTAGCAGATTAAGGAACCCCTAAAATACCTTCCTACACCCTAACCATTTGTTTCCTTTTCGGATGCACCCCAAATACATAGCACATGCATCCACCACGAGTTAGGTACACCAGACAAGTATATACTTATTGATTCTCCATGTGTATTATGTTACCTTTGTGTGTTTTTGCAATAAAAATATAATCCTTTGATTGAAAGTTACCTTCCTCCCAGTCTCCTCATTAAGCTAAACAAGGGATTTCTTTGCTCTACGCTGTCTTGTATCCAGCCTATGGTCCCAAAAGTTTCCAGAAGGCTAATATAAATAATTCCCCTAAACAAAACAGCCTTTTTGGTAACAGCAGGGGGTCTTTAAGCCTACCTCCTAGTATGGTACCAATCCAGGTGCCCCTCTCCACAAGTTGTATTTGCCATGGGAAGAAAAAGTAAACCTTCAATTGGTTTCAGTGGTTTTTCCCAGGGCAAATAAGCCTCCACAGAGCCCCAATCCATATTGGGACCACTCTAGCAAGTAAGCTTGAAGCCCTCACCCCATCATAGTCCGGGTTAGTATATATATTGTAAAAAAACCATATGTTGTGTACGTAAGAAATTATGTGATTAAAGTCATGTCTATTCTGGCCCTTAGAAGGAAAATACTTTAAAACATAATCAGTCAAAACAGAGCATGCAAATTACACTGAGCGTGTACATAGGCTGCAATCCTATATACACTTTCCTGGGAATAAACCTTATTGCACAGTGTGGGACTTACTTCTAAGTAGACACGCGTAGGATTGCGCTGTTAGTTTTGGACCCATGCCAGCTAAGTCTGAGGAAACTCAAGTTGTGGGGAAAAGGGGATGGGATCTTGGCATGTGGAGAAGAGATAAAAGAATAAAATATATGGTGGGGTTATGGGTAGCTTACCAGTGCCAACGAGATGGCACAAAGTCCTTCTTTTTTCACTGAAAATGCCATCTCTTCCTGAAGCAGCAGGAGAAGCACTTTAAGCACTGCTTATCTTCACTGCTGCCCAGAATACAGAAGAATGTACTGCTTCCCTGATATGTTCCAGGATAGAAAATTTTTCTGGTACAGAAATGAGGAGAGTAAGGAAGAGGGAGAGGAATGGGGATAGAAACCTGGCGCATTCTGGTGCAGCTGGGATCCACCCCTCCTTCCCTCATTCCACCTCCTGCCTGCTCCTTCCTACCCAGACACTCCCTTGTTCCCCCACCTCCCCGCCCCATTCATCCCACTGCCCTCCTCCTGTGCTGGCATATACCTGACTACAGCAGTGGACCTTCAATACTGCCACCATTTGCAGCAGCAGTTCCAGAATGGTTGCTGGCAGCACATAGTGCACGATGCCATAAGAACAGCCCCTCTGGATCAGGCCATAGGCCCATCTAGTCCAGCTTCCTGTATCTCACAGTGGCCCACCAAATGCCCCAGGGAGCACCCAAGACAACAAGTGCCCTCCCTTGCATCTGGCATCCTGTCATAGTCCATTTACAACATGGCCATTAACAATATGGCCATTTACAACAGCAGAACTATTTTTCCACTATCATAAAGCCTGGTTAGGATTGGGCTGTTTGTCACTTTTGTGGGTGCTCCTAAGTATGCAGTTTCTACTTAGAGCCTCCCCCTTAACCTTGAAAATGATCAAAAGTGCTGAGACAAGAAAGTTTCAACATACCAATAGACAAAATAGAGCCCTGAGGCACACCACAGCATGTGCAAGGCAACACTTCTTTTCTGGTTCAAAACTCAAAACATCTAAGAAGATAAACTATCCAAAGTAATCAAAACAATATCAGAACAGCTTAATAAAACACTACAATAATGCAGTCAGCAGTTGAAAGAAGCTAGAATTAAAACAAAAGCTTTTCCTGTACATTAACATTTGTCCTCTTCCTTACATTGTTAGGATGTCTCCTCTTCATTAAATTTTAGCTTGCAAGCTGGATGATGTAAAGCACAAGGCACATCAATGGTACGAGGGCAGGATCAGCAGTCAACTGGCGCATCAGAGGGTGTAGTTGGCCAGGCCAATCCCTGAATACTCAGTAATGGTGACAACAGTACCATACAGTATGCCACCCAAGGATACAATGGTGAGTAGTACAGAGTTTTGCAGTTACCTGATTCCAGCAGTGGAGGGTGCTATATAAATGAATTATATTCATTTTCAAACATGCTTTCAATAAGTCAGACCTTTATCTTGGATTTTGGGATCCAATAGTGAATGTTGATGTTGCATCAAATACTGCCTATCTTGTCCAGATACTCAACTTAGGATTTGAATATCGCTTAACCTGCCAAGTCCGCTACCAGGATTATGTCTTAAAGCTTTTGTGAATCTCAGCTATGAGGGTGATTTGTGGGCCGACTCACCTGCTGCCTCTGTGTGTTCTGCTGCAGTTCTTCTGTCCTCCAAGGCCTGCTGTAGTTCTGAGGTAGAAGAGGCAGTAAATCATTCTCCGTAGTTCTCTCAGACCACTAGCCAGAAATGTTGTGGCGAGGGATATTGCAGAACAAGAAAGCATTGCAAAACATATATAGCGGCAGTGTAGTACAAAGGTCATTTGGCACCCAGGGCCCATAAATTTTTGGCAAATCCCCATGACAAAATTATTTTCAGTGATATTCATAACATTAAATGAATAACAACAATGGCCAGAGAAGAGGCGCAGACAGTGAACATTTTCTTTTATTGAACTTTGTGTATATATATACTAGCGTGATACCCATGCTTCAGTACGGTATTTAACTACTTTAAATCCATTTTGACTACAATAAATGTTCCTTTGATTGCAGTGAACAATTGAAATTTAGCACAACTACCCCATGTCAGGATTGATGTGCTGCTATCGAGACTCTGTCACTCTGTCGACCATGGAGTAATTTTGTTGATACTTGGCCACCGCAGCACAATACGCCACAGGATTACTCTGCACATATTTCCTTGCCACACCCTTAAGTTGCTTCCTCCTTTTAGTTTCTGTTTGTCTGGCATGACGTTTGCCAGGAGCCTTCTTGGGCAGGAAGAAGTGATGGCTGTGAAAGTTGTGAGGTGCAGTTGGGCTGAGGGAGGGGTGGTGTGGTGGACATTCTGCAGGTTCATATGGTAGGTACGCATCAAAATGGCCCCTAGAAAGGTCCTGCATAATGCGTAGCATCCTCACAGAATGACCTTCAGCACCAAGACTCTCACAGAGCCCTCATTGTGGTAAACCTTGAAGACGAACTTGAACAGTTGCCCAGCTGCCACCAGCTCGCATAAACCGTCATGAGTAAAGGGTTGGGACATATGAGTGAGGTGCTCAGTGGAGCTGGTGTAGTTGTCACCTTCGTCGTCATGGGACGTGATGGAGAACTCTTCCCAGTTGTCCACCACATGCCTCACAATGAGCTTAGGTTAGTATCATACATGAGATAGGAGAGGGACCGGAACAGGCAGGGGACAATAGTGTGAGGCACCATCTCCCCATTGACATTTAAATACTCAATTGCCATACCAACTTAAGTTGAGGGACCCTCAGCTGTTATTTACAGCAACTACAGGCAAGAGAAAATGCCTCCTGTGAGGGAAGTGAGACTGCGTCACACAGCTCTTGAGCCAGTGCCCCTCCCTAACTGTCCTCTCTCTGGAACGCAGGGAGAAGCAGAGCAAGGGCTGGCGATAGCACAAGTTCTCAGGAGAAAGGCGTGAGCCTTGAGCCAGAAATACATTTCATTTTATTGTTCAGAGTAAACACTAAAATGACTGTTATTTCACTGTTACTACCCCTTGCCTTACCAACTTAAAAATGGTTAAGTTAAAAGGGCTGGCCTGGCCTCAGTTGCCATGTAGGTCACAGGCCTCTCAGGCAGTAGCACAGGGAAAAAGCCAGCCAGGCCTAAGTAATAGGAAGGGATCTGTAATTCACCCCTGCACTTAGATTTGCCCCTTTAGGGGTTGATTAGGGCAAAATCCTGAGTTATGTTTTTAAGCATTTGTATGGGTAAACTTTAAAGCAAAAACCAAGTAGATATCTCATTGGGCCTAAGAGATATTGAGGAATCCGTGAGGACACAATTTACCCCTTTTCACCCCCTTAGGTGTCGAATTAAAAAATTCCTTCTTAGTGTGTCATTACATCATGGAAGGAATATACTCCCCAAATTTCATTTTTTTTAGGTCCAGGGGTTTGGGCTGGCCGTTAATGAGTCAGGACATTCATTTATATACATATATGAGAAAGGTCTGAAATATATTTGTGGGGGATCAGGAACCAACATGGTCTGGGTAACCCCTGCCCTGAGCTCTGTGACATGTGCAGTTAGGGGCTTATTTGACACCAGCAGAATTGCTGGAATGTAGTTAGATAGGATGTGTAGAACAATGTAGATAGGTACAATACTTCTCGCTGAGTCATATTTTACCATCATCACCTTAGCTGGCAACCTTCAGTCTCGAAAGACTATGGTATCGCGCTCTGAAAGGTGGTTCTGGAACAGCGTCTAGTGTGGCTGAAAAGGCCGATTCGGGAGTGACAATCCCTTCCACACTGGGAGCAAGTGCAGTCTGTCCCTGGCCTGTCTCCCTGGCTATGGGCCTTCCTTCTTTGCCTCTTAGCCTCAGACTGTTGGCCAAGTGTCTCTTCAAACTGGGAAAGGCCATGTTGCACAGCCTGCCTCCAAGCGGGCCGCTCAGAGGCCAGGGTTTCCCACTTGTTGAGGTCCACTCCTAAGGCCTTCAGATCCCTCTTGCAGATGTCCTTGAATCGCAGCTGTGGTCTACCTGTAGGGCGCTTTCCTTGCACGAGGAAGGCATCATCATCACCATTACCATCAAAATTGTAATTTGTTTGGATGCAAAATGTGGCCAGATGGTTCTTTGTATACACAAGGCTTTCCTGAAAACCGAACTCATCTTCAGAAAAATCTGACTAATCTATATATAGTTGAGGCTGCTTCTTAGCAATGACCAGATGTTGGAGGACTTGACTCAAGGGTAATGTAATAAAATTAAGGTAAACAAACTCATTTTTAGTAAAAATTGATATATTCAAGGTTTCTACTGGCTGAACTGTTGCTATAGTAACACATTCTTAGCAGCTGAAATCTATTAGTACTGGTCGTTTTCTCTCAATCTCAGGTTACGTAGAGAATTTGATGACACAAAATGACTTCAAAACACTTTACTACTAATGGGAATTATTTATCTGCTCTCCACTAATTAGCAGTTGACTGTTGCTGAAGTATATTAAATAATTGGGGAAAGAGGAAGAGTTGCTTTCCCCCATGAAGCAAAGCATTAGAGAAATACCAAAGTTTATAGCTACTCTAATAATTATTTTGAACACAGGATCTATGAAAAGGAGATATCAGATCGAAGACAAGATGGATCACAGGGGATTGTTGCACTAGTTATGCTATTTATACAACAGCATGCAGCTGAAGGAGAGGTCACATCTGGCTCTGCCTGTGATAACTGCAGCTATTACTTGAACATACAGAACTGTTCACATGTTCTTTGGAGCGGGCACAGAACTGAAGAGACCTGTGTTGGGTCTTTGGAGTGAATCTTCCTGTGATTCGGGAGGGGGGACAGGATGCAGCAGCAGAGTCTTCCGCCATCTTCACCCCTGTCCCAGGCCTAATCCTCCCCTCCCTTTGCCCTTCTTCTGCCCATTTCCACTCCCTCCCCACCTTCTACCATCCACCCTGCCCCCAAAACCATAGTGCTAGCCAGCAGTGACACTCATCCCCACCCACACTTCAGTGTTGACCCCCCCCCCTGGCATTTTTGTGACAGCCAAAGCTGATGGTAGCAGCATGCCACTGGCACTAACACCGATAGGATTGGGTCCTCAAGCTGCCAGTGAAACTAGAATGCCAGGAAAGCTTACCATTATATCTCATATTGCTGATGCTTCCCTGGTGTCACCTATAAAGAGTTTGAAAAAGATATTCAAGTTGAATTTACAGGTCAATTACAACTTCACACATCAAGCTTTTCCTGCAGTGAAAGTATGTCCACATAGGGAAACCTATGAAACCCTTAGACAGATGTGTCAACAGTACACACAAAATTGAACACTCTCATGTCAGGACTCAATTGTTTGTAGCTGTCCTCTGTGTGTACAATGGACTCATATACAGGAAAATATATGCGCATTCAGTTATCCATGCACAATTTGCTGTGCAGGTTTGCTATGCAGTGTAACTTGTGAAGCATCTCATGGACACAACAAATCTGGGCTTTTCCCCAACGGCTTCCAATGGTAAGGTCATGTAACTTGATTCCACAAGGGAGGACTGTCCAGTAAGAAGAAACTACCATGTGCAGAGTAAGGGGTGACATCATCATTCACCAAATGCTATTGGATACAGCCAAGAACTCGGGAGGGGGGGGCATGAGGGTGCGATCAGGACTTTCCTTAAATAGAAATGAACAATGACCCTGCCAGCAATGAAAGCAGTTGTACAAATAAGTGCTTACTTGTCATTGTAATTTTCTCAAGAGCAGCGCTGTTGATGGTGCATTCAAATACTGTATTGCCTTTCTCTGTTGGCTGAATGCCTTTAAACAGGCCCATGTTTTTTATAAATCACAATGCATTTGGGAGCCAAGCACCCCCTCCATGCCACCCTTCGATAACACTTCTAATGTGATAGGAAATGTTTTCCAGTTTCTCAAACGGGTTAACACTGCAAGAGGAAATCGCAATACAGCACTTGAGAGTTGTTTATTTGGTCAGTTTCCAAGGCACAGCAGCTGCAGTGGGTGATTAGCTTTATGTGGTGTCAGTTGCATTTTTATCCAGCAGTGACAGTGTATTGTTTGTTTTCCTTTGAAGAGGTTCATCCTTGTTGCTAGTACAGGTGCAGATGGGCTTTTGGATCAATGGTCACAAGGTATTTGTGGGTGGACAGTGAAAAAAACAGGATTGAGCACAAAAAAAGATTACTTTTGTTTTTTCTGCATGCTTGTTTACAGAAAGTCTTTGGCAATAAGCTTCCCTTGGCCCATAATTTCAAATAGGGCTGAGTGGGGGAGCCTCTTAGTTACCAGTTTCAGTTCACAGCTCTGGAAATTTATCTGACAGCAAGAACGTGTAACTTGCCATGACGTTTTGCCCAAGTGAATAAAAGGGTTTATTTAGGAACTTGGAGTTAGTATCACAACTAACTAGGAACAAGTTGTTAGTATCACAACTTGCAAAGAGAGAGAGCGGTGCCAACTTTCTACTAGCTTCTGTATCTGAGATCTTAACAGTGGCTTGATATACAGGAATTAGCAGGTGTAGCTTTTCACAGCAAGAGGAGACGTGTTATATCACCTGCTAAATGCTGCTGTTAAAGGCATGTGTCTATAGGCCTGCTGAAAAGTTGGCAGACCTATAAGGTTGGGGATTAAAGGAAGCAATGAAATGCTGCCTTCAGTAGCAGACTGCTTGGGAATGGTTCTACACATGCAGTGTAATGGCCCAGTCAATTTGGCCCAGTGTCTGATTTCACTTTCCAGTTGGCTGAGCCCAATGTTGATAATGGCTCCAACAAACCTTCAGGGAGAGTACCAGAATCAGAGCATTCACTTTTACTACCTATATTAGCTTGATGAGACTCTTGTATCCTCTTTAGTAAGGGAGACCACTTTCCACAATGGTTGGAATGTCTACCCCTTTAAGAGCTTTAAAACAGGTCAGCTTTCCTTAGGTACAACTTTGTCTATTATTGTAACTGAATACACTAAACAAGCAAACAAAGATGTAGACTGGACAGAGGAAGAGAGGTATTTCTAAGTGTCATTGGTGTATAGATTATACAGAAAGGGGTGGGAATTGATGAAAGGACCTAAAGAGAATGAATAGCAAGTGACCAGTAAAGAATTCTGAGGAACCACAATATAGAGGGGGAAGGCTGAGATGGGGAATGTGGACAAAATAAATGAGGACAGTAGTGTGGTTGTCTAATCAAGAGATTTTGGTGGAAAAAAAACAAAAGGATTAAGGGAGATGGAGAAAAACTGTGTGCTGCAACCAGCACAATGTAAACACACAGTCACTGAGTGGACACAAGCATTGGATGCTGAAGTCAGCAGTGTGGCTTTTATGTCATCGGCCCGAGATTTGGGATGGCAGATTGAGAGATCTGCCACCATAAGGCCAGGATAGGACTGGGCTGTTAGTCTCTGTGGAGATTAACAGCCGAATCCTATCCAGTTTTCCAGTGCCAGTGCATCTGTGCCAATGGGGCATGCACTGCATCTTGTGGTGGGGCAGCAGTCACAGAGGCCTCCGTAAGATATGGGAACATTTGTTCCCTTACCTTGGGGCTGCATTGCAGCTGCACCAGTGCTGGAAAATTGGATAGGATTGAACCCCAAGGCTGCAGTTCTGTCCACACTTACCTTAGAGTAAGTCCTATTGACAATAATGATACTTATTTCTGAGTAGACAAGCATAGGATTGGGGTCTCAGTAAGTAAGGTTAGAAAGTGGGGGGGGGGGAACAGGGGTTGGGGAGGTGACAGAAGGTGCCTTCCTCCTCCTGACTGATCTGGCAATCCTACCTTGAAGAAGTGCCTTGAAGTGGAAACAGTGCTTTTCCCCTGTGAACAGGTGCTTTTCTCCTAGCACCTGCTAGTCTCCACAGATCTGTTTCTAAAGGCCCAAGGGCCCTTTTCAGATCAGTTGGCAACCTCACTGAAAACATGCCATTTTGCGAATAACCAGCAGCCATTTTCAAGAAACAGTACATTTCAAGGAACAATGCATGTTTTCTGTCAAACAGGCTACAAGAAGGACAAATTACAGCTTGTGATTGTGGATGTTCTTGGCAGGAAAGGTTGAAGAAAATAAAGATTTCAGGATGAAAGAGAGAGAGACAGACAGACTAGGAATTCTTTGAATGAATTCTACCATCCCCAAACAGGAGAAAAACTTTTGGACCCTGAAACCATTTTCAACACCCAGTGTAGTTTATACTTCTTCTGTGTTATCAATTTTGGTCCACTTTGACAAGTATTTTGCAAGGTCAAAGTGTAATCAAAGCTATTTAATGATAACTTCCATGAATTAGTGATCATCTTTGCAATACCCATATCACCTGCTGTTCTGTCATAAGAAGATAAGAACAGCCCCACTAGATCAGGCCATAGGCCCATCTAGTCCAGCTTCCTGTATCTCACAGCGGCCCACCAAATGCCCCAGGGAGCACACCAGATAATAAGAGACTTGCATCCTGGTGCCCTCCCTTGCATTGGCATTCTGATATAGCCCATTTCTAAAATCAGGAGGTTGTACATATGCATCATGGCTTGTAACTCATAATGGATTTTTCTCCAGAAACTCATCCAATCCCCTTTTAAAGGCGTCCAGGCCAGATGCCGTCACCACATCCTGTGGCAAGGAGTTCCACAGACCAACCACACGCTGGGTAAAGAAATATTTTCTTTTGTCTGTCCTAACTCTCCCAACACTCAACTTTAGTGGATGTCCCCTGGTTCTGGTGTTATGTGAGAGCGTAAAGAGCATCTCTCTATCCACTTTATCCTTCCCATGCATAATTTTGTATGTTTCAATCATGTCCCCCCTCAGGCGTCTCTTTTCTAGGCTGAAGAGGCCCAAATGCTGAGCTCCCAACATTTATTGTTGTTAATTTGAACCACGACCGTGTGAATTGTGGCATAATTTCAGAAATGTAGAAAATGTTATATGCTCCTTTTCCCTTTTAAAAACAACATGTTCACAGCTATTGCCAACTGCAACAAAGGAATGTATGGCATTGTAAAGACTTACAAATGTAACAGTAGCACAGGTTTTGTAGACTACAACCTATTTATGCCCCAACCCTACATGATACAACCATATTGCAGGAGCACATGCTGCATCCAGTGGGGAGGGGGGGAAACGAACTGGACAGCCCAGAAAATGTAACCTCCTGGTAGGCCACCTCACCACCAATAGGTCATTTGCTGGTATAAGTCTGAGGAGAGTCAAGGGGTGAATCCGGTCTGGGAAGGGAACAGATCACACCATGTGATACTGCCACTGAGATCTCCCCCCTCCTTCCCCCAAATCACCCCTGCTGCCCCACCACCACCTTGTCTGCTTTGGTCATTGTCCAGGATTTGCTGGCAAGCATATGGAGCCTCTGGTGATTTCTGCTGACAGCTGCAGAGTGCACAGCAGTGCACCTTTGCACCACTGAAACAGGACTTACAGCAGGAGATCATAAGATCCATTGTCATAGGCCCTGTATAAGACTGGATCATTAGTACTTGAAAGCTTATACTACAATACATTTGTTAAAAGTGTCGCAAGATCATGTTTTTGCGGGCTACTGCAAACTGACGTGGCTAGACTTCTGAGAGTTATTCCTAATTGCTTTTCAGATCCCTAATATTGCCTTGACCTGCATTTCAGATTCCTAATATCTGCTCTGGAGCAAGCCCTTTGAGGTCTGCCTGGTCAGATTACTGAAACTAGCATGAGTCAGGTTATTTACTTCCATACATCTACTTAAAGCTTTGTGTCCAAGTTTCTCCTCTCCACTTTTCAACCCCCAACTTTAGAAATCAACTCTTCTATGCTCATTATCTAATCCATTCCAAGGCATATTTTAGGAACAAGCCATTCTAATTATATGGAAGTATATCTTTTGGATGGAAAACTCTCTGGGAGGAATGTAAAATACTAATAGCATACAACAGGGGACATTAATACCACACTACAGGTTCCTGACACTTTTCCAGAAGTATTTGTTCTCAGACTGGCTTAACATCAATCTAGTTTAGCAGTTTCTATTCTGAGATGAAAGAAATGATGATATTCTGCTAGCATGTGTTTGCTTAGCTTATATACTATATTAAACTCATGACTGCTGAGTTAAACCGCTTGCTTATTTAAGGTTCAGGCCAGGTGTTTAGAACAGGACATAAGTATGTGCTCATCCAGGAGACAAGAAATAGTTATGCAGCAGCCTGGATATTTGTTTAGCTATTTGCACTCATTGCTCAGAACTGGGCTGCAGTTCTTGCTGTTCCACTACTCAATGAACCTATTTGCAATAAAAAGAGGCAATCAAACAACTTTCTTTGGGATCGTGCCATTCAGTCCCATGGGTCTCCTGAGTGAGACATTGCACCCTGCATGTGGTTGACGATGTAAGTTTGCTTGATAGTCCAATTGAAACACATGCAAGAACAGACCTCTTTGAAAAACAGAGCATATCCCACTTCCTTTCTTTGTAAATAATTTTCTGCTATGTTCGTGAAACTGTTGGGTTTCCACATTTTGCCAAAAGAAGCATGTGCAAGGCTTTTGCAGGATTCTGTGTACAGGAAATGCACATGACCTCAAATTTGGTTTTGTTTCACCATACCATAAATTAAGCCAACATGTTTTCAGTTTTCTTTCAAAATATTTTTTTTTCACTTTAGTGTATTGCTAACCATGCTCAGGAAGCACAATGGCTAGTGCAATTTCTTTCCTCAGGCATTGGGGGAGATTTTCAGCACAGTGTGTGTGAAATGAGAAGGTGATGGAAAATTGACTCTTTAATGTCCTTTTGTGGAAGGCTGCAATTTGGTTCTGTCCATTTGAATTTTCCTTTGCGTACCTGCCTTGCTATGGTGTTAAGCAGTCCAAGTGTTTTGTTCATGCACCCAGAGCTGGGTAACCATAGTTAAATTGAATTTGCAGTGACATATGCTTGTCCTTAGCTCTGTTACAGGTTTGCATGCAGATTTTCTCCTATCTCCGTTTTACACAATGCCTTGCTCCTCAGGGAATGAAATTATGTCTATTCAAGTAATTATCCTTTCTAAAACTGAAGCCTCCTCTAATTTGCATTTTTTAAATTCAGGTTTATATTATTTGTCTGTCAGCAGATTGCTAGTGTGCACCTGTATCTTCCCTTTATATCCTTTCCATTTCCATTGACTGCATTTCTAAATAAATAAGCACCCTAATACAGAATATAGTCTGAATATAGTTTATCTCCCATGGCCCAGTTTGGACTCACTCCTTCTTCATTGCATAACAGTTCAGAAGGTATTTTCCGATGAGTCTCATTGCAAATTATCTTGGATGTATGTATGCAGATGTGTATATATATGTGTGATGTGTGAGTGTGTATTCAAATTCCTAATACAGATTAGAAACCTACCCTATATAGAGATTAACTATCTTAATATAGTAGAGATATAGTTAAAATATTAATTATATTTTCTCCAGTTTCCATTGCATTTGGATACCTTCTAAATAAATGTAATTGGTTGATTAATCAGTACAGATTATGAATTTTAAGGGGAGGTGCCCCTTGTAACAAGGTATTTAATTGCATTGCCACTGGCATTGTATGTGCATTCATGGAATGGATTTAATGAATTTCCACCTATACGTAATTTACCTATGCTAATTAGTAAAGATAAACTTATCCTCATTAAATATGCCCCCAAATATCACCTGTATTCAAATTCGGTAATTTGTAATTAGTTAATTGAGTAATCAGCTAAAAAGCATTTAAAAGCAAGGTGATTAGTTGACTGCAAATCGTTTACATGTTTGACAGCCTTATTCCTCAATTCAGCTTGCTAAGAGTTTAAGTGCTCTAAACTAAGGATGAGGAGGGGCTTACACTTTCAGCAACCATAATGTCAATGCTTTGTGAACACATGGGAACTGTTGTTGGCTTTCCAGGTAGGACTGACCCATAATGAGGCAGGGTGAGATAGTTGCCTCAGCTGATGGTGGCTCCCCACACCCATTGTTGCCATCCCACCACCAGTACTGATGACATCCTTCTCCCCCCTGGTCCCACTCACTCTGCCTTTTGAAAAGATAGAGGTAGGGAGCAGGAATAAGGAACAACTAGAAGGCATCTTGAACAGAGACATGAGAGGCAGGCTGGAAGATGGACAATGGAGGAAAAGGAAAGCCTTGGGGACCAGGTCAGGTGGAAAGATAGAGGAGGAAAGGCATGGGAGAGGGCTAAAATCAGGTGTGTTTTGTATACCCAGAGAAAGACAGGGCTGCCACAGGCACAGCCTGTTCTTGGGTTGGGCCTGCTTGCAGGCAAACATCAGTTCCATGCAGGTAGCATGGAGAAGAACTAGCACTTCCACATGGGGCTTGTGACCATGGTTGTGTTCTCCCCCCCCCCCCCCAAGGAGCAACTCCACTTTGAATGGTTCGGGGTAAATCATATTTCTTACAAACAGGAGTTGGGGACAAATGAACATCCCATCAAAAAAAAAAAAGGAAAGCAGGTAGACAATAGAAGAAAAAGTGGGGTGTCCTAGTGCACCTCCTTGGGTTTCCTCACCCTAGCTGCCAACCTGGATATAAGCCCCATCTGCTTCCTGTCTAAGTATCCCCTCCAGCCCAGCTGGTAACTTAATAGAATGCTAGGGTGCCTTAAGGCTGAATCCTCCCAGCATGCTGCTTGGACTCACTCTCTCATCCTGTAGGTGGTCAGGGCCTCAATTCCCCAACCTAACCCATCCTCTGTCAGCCCTGGGACTTGCAGTGACTATTCCTCTTTTATGGAGTAGTTCCCACCAGCTGTCCTGGTAATCCAGTGGTCCTCCACTTCAGGGGATCCTGTCTCCCATTGGCCTGGCCAGTCCTTGTCCCCCCCCCTTTTCTCCCCATCCCCTTGTCTGATCCTTGTCTCTCCCCTTCATGCCTTCTTTCCCCTCTTTTACCTCCTCCATTCTCAGTTCCTCTGCTCTTGCTCTCTCCCTTTTCTCCTCTCTTCTACTTCATCCTTTGTTATTCCACTCTGCTCTTTCTGTCCAGACACCTCTCCTCTGCCCACCTTCTCGACACTTCTCTGACAGACCTTGGAAATTCACCAGTTGCCTTGTCTTCAGCCCTGCAGCCCCACAGCTAGCTGCAGGCATGTGGGTCACACATATTTGTTTAATCACTGCAGTCGGGGGGGGGTGTTGTAAAAATGGCACAGACTTTCAGGAGCTGCATGTATAGCACCATTGAGGAAGCTCTTGTTTTAATAAGGAGCATCTTCAAGTGAGCAGCCTCCATGCACTCCCAAGGCATCCATGAGGCTCCTCATAAAGGTGAATGACTGCTAAGGATTCAATGGAGCCAGAATCTATAAAAACCCTTGACTTCAAAGCCTTGTGTTCTTTGCTCCTAGGTCAACATTCTCTGCTCTTTGATTCATGTGTAACCTGAGTGTGGACCATTAGTGCTGTGGTTCCCAAACTGGTGGGTCACGACCTACCAGCCAATGAAGCACATGTCCCTGCCGGTGGGGAGGGGGGGAAGGCAGCAACATGATCCCCCAAATTGCGCTGCTGCCAGGGACAGGAGGGTTTTTTAAAACTCACCAGCCTCTAGTGCTGGAGTACTGGGAATTCCAGGGTGGTCAGGGGAGCCCTCTGCAGGGATCCTGGCACCTCCAAACATATAAAAATAGGAAAAAGGGCACTTTCAGTTTTGCAATGAAACTATGCCCGATTTAAAATTTTTTTTTACATTTTGGGAGGTTTGGGGAGACTTAAGGATGGCTCCCCTGACCCTTCAGGACTCTGGCACTCATTGGAGTTGAGTAAAAAAAAACTCTCTCCCATCCCCAGCAGCAGTGTGATCCATCGTGTTGCTGCCATTGTCCCTCCCCCACAGACACTTACAGTGCTTCCAACTCCCTTGTAAGAGTTTGGGAAGCACTACTCTAGTGCTGTGATAAGTCACTCCCATTCCAGCCTCCATATGAGAACTACCATGCTGGCACCCAGGATGGTAGCACCCTGCAACCCCCTCCTGTTTCTGCCTTTGCCTTCCTTCTCTCCCCAAGTGCTGCTGACTTGCTGAAGCCAGCACTCCTACCCCCTTCCAGGAAGAAAGGCAGCTCAGCCCCCTTGCCCAGCTCCTTCGAGGCTACAGCCTCCCCTTGCTTCATAGCCCTATTTCTGACTTTGAGATCTCACTTGTCCAGGGAGATTTATGTGGTTGGCCCTTTGCTGCCATGTCTCCTGCAAGGCAACACCCTCAAGCTTCGCAGACCAGGGAGCTTGGTCCATGGTGCTGCCTTATCAAGAAACCACTGAATTGCTCTTTCTTTCTTCATCTTTGTCTCAGCAAAGTCAAACTGACTGCATGCTTAGTGGTTGTCTCTATCTCTCCTGCACTTGTGACTGCTCTGTGTGAGTGAGTGGAATGACTGGATGAGTGAAGGAAGACTTTCTTTCTTTTTACCCACCCACCTACCCACCCACCTACTTACCTACCTACCTGTTGTTAGGCTCATCCCTTGCCTAGATCTCCTAGTTCAGGCTACAGAAAACCATTTCCAGCCACAGCCTTTAGCTGTGATCTGAACCATCTGACACTGCACTTTTCTTCCTTACTAATCTCTCCCCATTTCCTTTCTTCCCTGCACCCCAAAACCTTCCTTTCTTCCCCCAGATCCCTCTGGAAGACTCAGCTAATCTCTGACAGCCCTTCTTTCTCCATGTTTACCCTCTGCCTTTTGCTCTGTCCTCTCTGCTTCCCTCCTTCTCTCTCCTCCAAACTACTTTCTTGCTTTCTTCTACTTTCTGCAATTCTATGCTTGGGATCATTAGAGAAGGTATTGAGAACAAAACGTTTAATATTATAATGCTGTTGTACAAATTGATGGTAAGGCCACACCTGGAGTATTGTGTCCAGTTCTGGTCACCACATCTCACAAAGGACATAGTGGGAATGGGAAAGGTGCAAAAGTGAGTGACTAAGATGATTACTTACTTACTTGGGCAGGAGGTCTGGTCTAGAGGGTAGAGCCTCCATTTGCCTGAAGATAACATCCACAAGGTCGCCAGTTCAAGGCCACCAGCACCGTGCGACCTTGAAGCAGCTGACAAGCTGAAGCCGAGCTATTCCATCTGCTCTGAACGTGGGAGGATGGAGGCCAGAATGTGAAGCCAGATCGGAATGAAACATCTGAATGTTGTGGTTCTTGAAAGATAGAACCTTCTTTCAATTGTAAAAATCCCTACTGGGATTTTAATAAGCCTGCCTATGTAAACCGCCTTGAATAAAGTCTTGAATAAAGACCAAGAAAGGCGGTATATAAATACCTGTATTATTATTATTACTGGGCTGGAGCACCTCCCTTATGAGGAAAGGCCACAGCGTTTGGGCCTCTTCAGCCTAGAAAAGAGACGCCTGAGGGGGGACATGATTGAGACATACAAAATTATGCAGGGGATGGACAGAGTGGATAGAGAGATACTCTTTACCCTCTCACACAACACCAGAACCAGGGGACTTCCACTAAAATTGAGTGTTGGGAGAGGATAGACAAAAGAAAATATTTCTTTACTCAATGTGTGGTTGGTCTGTGGAACTCCTTGCCACAGCATGTGGTGATGGCATCTGGCCTAGATGTCTTTAAAAGGGGATTGGACATGTTTCTGGAGGAAAATCCATTACGGGTTACAAGCCCTAATGGGTATGTGCAACCTCCTGAGCTTAGAAATTTGCTATGTCCGAATGCCAGATGCAAGGGAGGGCACCAGGATGCAGGTCTCTTGTTGTCTTGTGTGCTCCCTGGGGCATTTGGTGGGCCACTGTGAGATACAGGAAGCTGGACTAGATGGGCCTATGGCCTGATCCAGCAGGGCTGTTCTTATGTTCTTATACTTTATTATGTATGCATGTGATTGGCAGAATTCCTTCCTTTACAGTTTAAGAAGTGAGTGTATTAGCATAAGGAATCCTAGCTCAAACTGCCTTTTGGTTTTTGAGCACTTTTCAAGTAAACTTGGTGCACCATAATTTTTGGCTCAGTCATCTGTCACCACCAAATTATATAGACATGCTGTTCGTTTTGACACAGGATCCCTGCACACAATTGCTTTCCTCCTTGTTTGCACATGTTACATGCCTTCTACTACCAGTAACAGCTGACATATTTGTGTCTTGTTCAGCATTCGCCTAAAAAAGAGAAAGACAAGCCAAGTACAAAATTTTACAGGCAGCTTGGCAGGAGTCATAATTAGATGCACATCAAATTAAATGATACCTCATTTCAGGTGCTAGTTCTGGGCATATAAAAAGTGAAGGCCCATAAGGTTCTGATTTTTAACATTCATTATCTGCATATTCAAAAACCGACATATACAAGAAAACCTCTATATTTTTTTGTATCCCTGCAACAATCATACAAGACAGGAAACTCTATTATGACCTCTGTGTGAACAACTAGGAACTGAATGATTTTTTTTTTTTACAGCCCAAAAAAAGTGTGTCACATTCCAAGGGACTGGAAACTAGTCTGTCCATGCACAAAGTTAGCGGTTATTCCCCTCTTTCTGTAGGGACTGCTTTCTGGTCCATTCATACTCATTCAAGAAAGATGTGATATGTACAGACAATGGGTTATATACTTTAGTCATGTTCTTTAATCTTGACAGATCAGCTAATATAAGTACCGTAGTGTCTGCATGCATCCATCTTTCTTTCTGAAAATTTTTTTTTAATGTTAACTGGTGATTTTCCAGCAAATTACAGACACAATGCAAAAAGAGAAAAGATAGTCAAGAAAGTTCTCACTATATATCCTCATGGAATGCTGACTGAATTACAGTACAGGCGTGCCCCCATATTCGCGGGGTTTCCATTCTGGAACCTGAATTCACAGATACAAGAGGACGCCTATCTCCACCCCCGCCTATCCCTACCTTCCGGAGGCTAGGGGAGCGAAGCTGAGCCCAGCAGAGGCCACAGACATCCATTCCATTATGAATGTTTTTTCATCCAGACATTACAATTTTATTTTTTTTTGTAAACTGGGGCTTCCCCAGTCCTCCTAATGCTTTATAAGGCATTAAAAACATCACTTTCAGTTTTACAGAAAAACAGAAGTGATGTGTTTTCCCCTCTAAGGTTCAGTCTGAGTCCAGCAGAGGGCTCAGAGGACCCTCCTTTCGTCTTTGGAGGAGGCATGCGCCAGGGGGTGAACACGGGGCATGGACCCGATCTGCGGATAATTGAGTCTGTGGATATAGGATCCATGGATACAGGGGGTCCATGTATAGCTGGGATTTGCTGAGAAAATCAAATTGATAAATGGAAGGCTATCCAAAGACATCTCTAGTCATGGGAAGGCATAGGAATTCTTTCTCTATGGCATCTTAGAATGAAGGTACTCAAATCACTTGTTACCCTATCTTCTTCCTCTCTAAGTTTGAGAAACTCACGGACACTATATCTTATGCCTAACTCCTTCGGAACCAATATTTAAAGTTGGAATATGCAGAGCTATTTTCACTGCTATGCCCTGATGGTGGCAAAGTGACATCATTGCTTCCAACTAAGGTCTTCTATGAGCAAACCATACAGGAGAACAACACAGAGCCAGAGAACTCAGGGAGGGTGCACAGTGCTTTTACATTACCAACAACACATGTGCACTGGAAGCAATACTTTAAAAAAGCAATTTTAATGTGATCCCATGTACAGTTGTATCAAGGTTCTTTTTTGTATTGTGCTTTACAAACGTGCAGGACTGCATGTGCACATCCAAGGAAGGCTTCAGAAAGCAAGTGTACTAGGGCACATTCAAAGGGGCTGGCTGAAGGACCTCAGCTGATTACCTCATCATTACCTTCTGTGGGACTTGTGGCAGCCTTCACATTGCCTTATGACAATCTAGGGTTGTTTAGTGACTCTGGATTTTCTTAACTCTATGTGCAAGTCATGCATGGTTGTCGATTTCCATAAGTCAATTCTAAAATTGCCACAAATCCCACAGCAGATAATGAGATTCTGTCAGAATTTATCTTAGACTCCTATGAGTAGTCCCTATTAGCTGTTGCAGAAGAGATGGAGAAGGAAGTGCCTATGCAGACCCTTCATCCTTCATCCTCTACCTAGGAAATCAATGCTGTGCTGGCTGGCTGTCCAGCACACATCCAGAGCAGGAAGGGCTAGAGGGAGAGAAAATGTCCCTGCGTGTCTGCCTTTGTGCCCTAGGCCATAGTATGTGTATCCTCCAATTCTAGAATTAGTTTTAGGAATCACCCTCATTAAAGCACCGCAGACTCTCACCCATAAATTAATAAGAAATTAAATCTGGATAAGACAGAGGCTCTCCTGGTTCGGAAATCCTCGATGCAGGTGCTGGACTATCGGCTTGCGCTGAATGGGGTTGCACTCCCTCTGAAGGAGCAGGTCCACAGCTTGGGGGTCCACCTGGACTCGCAGCTGCTCCTGGATTCCCAGGTGGCGGCTGTGGCTAGGGGGGCCTTCGCTCAGCTTCGGCTGGTGCGCCAGCTGCGGCCGTACTTGGATCATGCAGACCTGGCCACGGTGATCCATGCCTCGGTGACATCGAGATTAGATTACTGTAACGCGCTCTTTGTGGGGCTGCCCTTGAAGATGGTTCGGAAACTGCAACTAGTGCAGAATGCGGCGGCCCGTGTGGTTACTGGAGGTAGGCGGTTCGACTCTGTCAGTCCGCTTCTCCAGCGGCTGCACTGGCTGCCCATTCGTTTCCAGGCCCAATTCAAGGTGCTGGTATTGACCTTTAAAGCCCTATACTGCTCTGGACCAGGGTATCTTAGAGATCGCCTGCTCCCGTACAATCCGGCTCGCCCTCTCAGGTCATCAGAGAAGGCCTTTTTACAAGTGCCGCCACCTAGGGAGGTACATGGGGCGGCTGCAAGAAACAGGGCCTTCTCAGTAGTGGCACCAACGCTATGGAACTCCCTTCCCCTTGACTTAAGAATGGCTCCCTCTCTTGAGACTTTTCGGCAAGGCCTGAAGACCCTTCTGTTTAAACAGGCCTTCTGAGTTCTTGGCCTTTTAACATCTTTTTAACATCTTTTAATATTTTTTACAGGCCTGATTCTTTTATGACTTGCTGCTGCTCTATGCTCTTTTTACCTGTTTTTTTTTTACTCTGACTGCTGTTTTTAGTATGTGTTAATATGTTTTTATTTGTTTTTAAATTGTTTTTAATATGTTGTAAGCCGCCTTGAGTCCCTTCGGGGAGAAAGGCGGGGTAGAAATAAAGTTATTATTATTATTATTATTATTATTATTATTATTATTATTATTATTATTATTATTATTATTATTATAAGTCAACCCACAGATAAGTCAAGGGCAAATTTTGAGGCAACATTCATGGAATTTTCTATGACCATCGGATAAGTCGGGGGTTAAACTTAGGGGGGTGTCTGACTATAGTTTTGTCTGATTTTACCCAAAGCCAGATCCTGAAAAATAACCTACCACTAATTGTTACCTAAGAACTGTATTGGCAACCTTCAGTCTCGAAAGACTATGGTATCGCGCCCTGAAAGGTGGTTCTGGCACAGCGTCTAGTGTGGCTGAAAAGGCCAATCCGGGAGTGACAATCCCTTCCACACCGGGAGCAAGTGCAGTCTGTCCCTGGTCTGTCTCCCTGGCTATGGGCCTTCCTTCTTTGCCTCTTAGCCTCAGACTGTTGGCCAAGTGTCTCTTCAAACTGGGAAAGGCCATGCTGCACAGCCTGCCTCCAAGCGGGCCGCTCAGAGGCCAGGGTTTCCCACTTGTTGAGGTCCATCCCTAAGGCCTTCAGATCCCTCTTGCAGATGTCCTTGTATCGCAGCTGTGGTCTACCTGTAGGGCGCTTTCCTTGCACGAGTTCTCCATAGAGGAGATCCTTTGGGATCCGGCCATCATCCATTCTCACGACATGACCAAGCCAACGCAGGCGTCTCCGTTTCAGCAGTGAATACATGCTAGGGATTCCAGCACGTTCCAGGACTGTGTTGTTTGGAACTTTGTCCTGCCAGGTGATGCCGAGGATGCGTCGGAGGCAGCGCATGTGGAAAGCGCTCAGTTTCCTCTCCTGTTGTGAGCGAAGAGTCCATGACTCGCTGCAGTACAGAAGTGTACTCAGGACGCAAGCTCTGTAGACCTGGATCTTGGTTTGTTCCGTCAGCTTCTTGTTGGACCAGACTCTCTTTGTGAGTCTGGAAAACGTGGTAGCTGCTTTACCGATGTGCTTGTTTAGCTCGGTATCGAGAGAATGAGTGTCGGAGATCGTTGAGCCAAGGTACGCAAAGTTCTTAGGTACCTAAGAACTGTAGTCTCTAATTTATTAAAAACACAGTAAAAGATCATAAGATACATTTTTATTCTTTTTTAAATTCTGGTCTTCACCACTTTTTTGTAAACACTATCAGAGTAAGTGCACTGTAAACTACATACCAGTAAAACAGTGGTTCCCAACCTGGTATTCATGTACTCCCAGGGACACTCAACAGGACCTTTAGGGGTACTTAAAAAAGAATGGAATAATGGCAGAAAAAGGCAGGGTGGGCTCCAGAATGCACGGCCTGGAAGGGAGGTAGCTAGTTGGCTGTGAAAGCCACACCAATAGCTAGTTTTTGGTCATCAATTCTTCTATGAACCAGTGATTGAAAACCAGCACAGTAAAAAAGCTGAAACATAATATGGAAAGTGATCAATCACCCAGAATTTCTCAGCACACTTCTGGTGCAAAACAGTGCAAAGGCAGAGTCTTCTGTTCTTCAAACAGATGAAAAGAGAAAACACTGTGATAAATGCATGAAGTCTGGGCTTTCATATGGAGGAGATGAGGGCTTTCATTATTAATTACAAACATTTTGCTAATATGAAGGGTACAATTTATGGAAATGGGCTGCCAAGGGATATGCAAGTGAAAAAGGTTGAGCCATGAATCCAAGACACCTTTAAGGTGTCTGGTGTGTTAAGCCAGAAGCTCTACATACAACATACAACCCATAACACATAACTGGGAGTGTGCAATTAAATTCACAGCAGAGAGATGTAGCTGCATATATTTGCAGCCCTTTTTACTCAGAAGTAGACCCACTGCTTTCCATGGGTGTTATTCTTAAATAAGGGTGCGTTGAATTGTAGCCTGGGAAGGAGAGTCCCATCCTGGTGTTTCCAAAAACAGACCTGCTTTGCAAGCATTTGCCAAGCAGAACCAGGCTGAAGCAGAAGGAAGGAGATTAAAAGATTAACTTTGGCTGGAATTTCCCAGTTGCCAAAGTAGAAAGGATCTCTGCCCTGCTTGCCTGGTGTCTGCCTACTGCTTGAGAAACTTGGCTCCTGCCTGTCTGCTGCTTGAGAAACCGTTCAGAATTGAAAGGCTTTGCCCTCTAATTGACCCGGTGATAAGTCGAAGTGAGAATTGGAGCTTGATTACTTGGCAAAAATTTCACATACTGTAAGTGAGTATCTACTGTAATTGCATGGAGAGTGGAATAACAATCATAGCAATAGCAAAAATATATTATTTCTTAAGCAGTGAAAACAAGGCACAGTACAAAAACAAAATTAATGACAAGAACTTGCCCACCAGCTTTCCATCTAAACAGAAAAACCATCTAAGACAGAGAAAAACTGCAGAACAATAAAGGAACAAAAGTACTCTGTGCATCCCTAGAGGTTAGGTTGTTCCCTGGATTTGAGGACAGTCTTCTTTATTCTCTTTCTGGGTGTAGAAGGCAAATGCTGAGAAATAAGTCCAGGTGAGGGAAACTTTCTTTCTTAATGTGTCTGCCACCCAGGCTATCTGCAAATGTTCACAAGAGCTTCTTCCCTTAGCAAGCCATTTTGTATACACTCCATTCTGAGAACTATGATTCCAGAGATTGGAATACAAATGTCTTTTATGATGGCTGTGAAACGACCTTCTGATTATCTGCATGATAAATGGAATCAGAAGCAGCCAGTCAGATTGCTGCCTGTTCTGGAAGAAAGGAGAAGTGGATGCTCACAGAGCCAGTGCTAGAGCAGGAAATGCCATCAAATAGCATTCAGAAGCAGAATGCTAAGTCAATGCTAGGACAATTGAGTAGTGCTGAGAGCAGATGCAAAATGCAATCATCCCCTCCTTGAAAACAACAGGGAATACGAATCCCTTCTCTGTGTCGAGAACATTATTAGCTTTTGCCACATCATTGCCCCTTCTCCTTCTGGGTGACAGGGTGACACATTTTGTATAACTCCTACCATTTTTATATACTGAATGCAAACCATAATTTGCACAAGCTGCTCCTGAGATTAGCATTTCCTCTGTTTACAAACTTTCAGTCCATCTTTATAACGATGAAGTCCCGGGATTTTATTTATAAGAAGCCCAATTCTGCATTCACAACTGAAAATGCCAAAAGAGGAAGGATCTGAAGGACCAGGCTGCCCAGTCCATCTCCAGTTCATCACTCTCCCCAGACTTGCAGCTTGTCTCATTACTTGTCTCATTGCTGCCATTACTTTAATGCACTGTATTCAGGGCTCCCCTTAAAGACCTTTCAGAAACATCAGCAATTCAAAATGCATCTGACCAGTGCAAGAGAATTTGGCATGACTTGCAGTTGTTGTTTAGTTGTGTTACAGCCAAATCCTGACCAACTTTCCAGCACTGATGCAACCCTAAGGGACAGGTTCCCATACCTTGAAGATGCCTCAGTGACTGCCACCCCCAGTGCAGGATGCAGCATATGCCCCATTAGCACAGCTGCATCAGCACTAGAAAGTTAGTTTGGATTGAGCTGTGAGTTTCCAGTTTGTTTCCCCGTGCAATTCAAGGTACTGATTTTATTAACTTTGAAGCCCTACATGGCTCAGGGCCAAGGTACTTGAAGGACTGCCTTCCTACCTGTCCACTGAGATGAAGGAGGGAGGCTTCACTTGAGTATCATGCTGCCCTCTGAGGTTTGGTAGGTGGTGATATGGAAGGGAACCTCAGCAGTAATGCCCAATTTGTGGAATCCCCTGCCCTCTAGCGTGAGGCTATCTTCTTCCTTGCAGGTGTGCTGCTGGAGACTCAGAGCTGGCTCTTTAAACAAGTCTTTCCTGAACTCACTTGATTATCCTCATGATTTTGTTTAGTTTGTTGCTACTTGTTTTTATTGCATTTGTGTATTGTTTCTGTTTTTAATTGACTGGTTTAATTGATATTTTAAAGCTTCCTTTAGTCCATCAAAAGAGAAAGGTAGGGTAATATGTTTTAAATACAGTAATAATATTGAGGTCCACAAAGTCTGGCTGCACTTGGAAGCTAAGAAAGTCTTTTATAGGGAGGTAATGAGGAGCAGAGGTGTGTGTTATCCTAACCACTCTCCTTTCATTAAATGATGAAACATTCTAGCACATAATGTGACTAGCATCAATTTGAAAGAGGCACCCTTTACTTAACTGTGAGCCCAATCCTGAGATCAGCGGCGCCTGCACGCACTGTCACAAATGTGCTGTAAGGCAGGTCAGAAACAGTTACTGCCAGGCTACCGCCCATGCTAGCCTAGTGCCAGCCAGTGCTGGGCTAGTGCCAGGCTAGCATGGGACGGGTGCCCAACCTCTGCCGCTCGGCAGTCTCATGGTAAGCAGTAAGCATGGTAAGCGGGGGTGGGGAGGGGGGAGGCTGGCGGGGGTGGGCAGAGACTGGAAGGCATGCCAGGGGGGAGCGGGGAGGCAGGAGGTGGGTCTGGTGGAGCTCTGCTCCACTGGATCATGTTCGTTCGTGCAGGGCTTGGCGCCCTATATGAACGGCTTTACCTTACCGCCCACCTTTTGGTTGGTGGTAAATTGAGTAGCCCCATTGTGGGGCTGCTTTCCTTACCCGGGAGAAGGGGACGAAACCCCTTCTCCCGAGGTGCCTCCCATGGCAGGCTGAGGTGTGCAGGATGCGGCGGCAGCTGTTTTCGGCACCGCTGCAGCCATGCATCCCAGGAAGCTCAGGATTGGGCTGTGTGTCACTGGTAGCTTTATAATCATTTATTGTTTCTATTACTTTATACTAAACTTTATACTATTCTATTCTTTATACTAGAGCAGTGATTTTCAGCCAGTGTGGTATGACACATTGTCGTGCCATGAATGGTCTGTGGGTGTGCCACAGGAGTTTGGAGAGGGTCATTTATTAGTGGCTGCACTTGCAATTGTCCAAAAACTGATGGTGTGCCTTGACAATGTGAGTGCCTTGTCAGTGTGCTGTGAGATGAAAAAGGTTGAAAATTGTTGTATTAGAGTCTTTCCCTGCTGGCCACCAGTCTTCAATTTCAGTCCACCAGAAATGGTGCAATAGGAAGAAAAGGTTCAAGATAATTTCATTCATTACAGAGGCAAATGGCAATCTATGCTGAGCAATTTTATACAAGCTGACAGAAAATCCAAGTTTAAGAAAATAGTTTAGAGCAACTGTTAAGCACAGGTGAATTAGCAATTTCAGACCTGGAACATTATTACATAACTTCTCACTCCTAGAATTATATCAATGTCAGGTCCCAACCAGATGTGACACAGGAGGTCGGTTAGTAGCATCTTCTTCCTTCATTTCTTTTAGATCTAAGCAGTCATGGGGGGGGGGGGGTCAGACTGGGACCACAGCACTAGGATGCGATTAACCCTTCTTCTGAACCCAACAGTTCAATTCTATTTCAATCCCCACATGGTGATGCAACAACACTGGTGCAGCAACCACAGTATCCTATAGAGGACCTTCAGCTGTTGGAGGTCTTCCTGCAGCATTTGCCCCCTTGCCCAGGAGTAAGCCCTAGCAGTCGCTATGGGTCAACGATATCACTGGTGCAAATCTGTGTTGACCCAGGAAGGCTACTGCTGCTGATCCCACCCCCCTCCCATGTCTGATCTGCCCTCCTCCCCATTCCTGTCACCACCCTGTTCTGCCCACCCCCTGCCCTGTTCAATACCCTGTTAAAAATAAGCAGGAGATCCCATCATAAAAGTCATGCCTCTTTTACCCTTTTGCCATCCTCCCTTCAGTATAAGACTTCTATGTCACTTCATTTAATCCCAATAAGTGATGAAAATATCATCATCAACAACAACAACATCACAATTTGCACTAATACAATGCAATAGATCTTTTCTGATGCTGAGTTGTTATAATGCGGATATATTCTACTTAAACATTGCAGAACATCTTTTTTAAACAGAAGTCTAAATTCCAAATGTATAAGTCAGGGGTGTCAAGCTTTTCATACTGTGGGCTGAATAGCATTCATGATGCATGCGGAGTGCTGGGAGTGATGTCATTAGGCAGGTCATGACCAGAAATAATCACTTTTTTCTCACTTAGGAGCTCATTAGCTGCAAATGACAGAAGAGAAAATACACACATTTGATAGTATTTTCAAGATATGGAAGAGCCCAATTATCATGTGGGCTGTCCTTTCAGCAGTGACACCTCAGCTCAGCAGTTGAGAGCAGCTGATAGTTGTACTGGGAGAGCCTGAGGGCTACATAAAGAGCTTCCAAGGGCTGCATCTGGGCCTTACGTTTGACACCCCTGGTTTAAATCAACATTTTTAGTTTTAGTGTTTTTTATTCCTACTTATTATAGGTGTGCCTGAAAATTTTGCCCCATATGGCAGTTAACGACACCTGTTAGGAAGACAATCCAAAAGCAAGTCCATATTATTTTTCTAAGTAGGTATTGCAAAGGTAATGAATGGCAGGCTTGCACCGGGAAAGGCACTGAGCAAGAGGCAGGAAGGAGTTATCAAATGTGCAAGGTGGGCTGGAGGAGGAAAGACAGAGCTGCTTTTACTTTGCATTCTCCATTTGTTGCTGTAGCCAAGATAGCAGCTTACATTATTACTGAATTTGCTAAAGCACTTTGTGACCTTTCAGGATGAAAGGTGTAATTTAGCCAAAAGAGAATTCTCTTTATCGTTGCTTTATTATCGTAATGAATGTGCTGAAATGAGCTTTGTGCTTAAAGAGGCTGCCTGATAGATAAATAGAATTTTTGGAGCACGGTACTGCATATTGGGTGTTCTGCTGAGAATGATTGTATGCTCATGTTGTTCAGCAGTAGCTATATTTGAGACTCACCATTTTTTTTCTTTCTTTCAGCAGAGAAAATTGTTTAAAAGGAACTTGAAAGGTTATCAGCATCACAGCAAAGGGTGACATAACTCACAATTTGAAGGTCTTTGCACCTTCAAAAGCCTTAAATATTAGAGGAAGAGTATACAGATTATTTTGAAGCACTTTCTTTCTGTATTACATATGGAGAACCCCAGTACTTGATGACACAATCCTTTGCATGTCTACTCAGAGGTATGTCCCATTGAGTTCAGTGGGGCTTACTCCCAGGAATGTGCACAGAATTGCAGCCTGACTGATATTTCTACTTCACGTACCAAAGCTGCCAACCTAGGCACACTTTCTAGGAAGTGAGTCCAGTTGACTTAAAGGAGAGGGTCAGGAGGGCTAAAGCTCAGAATGAGTTTAGAAGCTCAGTCCTAACCAACCTTCCAGCACAGCTATGCCAACCAGCGGCATTGCTGAGGGATCTGGCATCCGGGTGCAAAAAAATTTTTAACACCCTGGGTGCCAGATGCCCAGAACACCCTCAGGATGACCAGGAGCTGGTCTGAGGTGAGGTGAAGCTGAGGGCATTTCCAATTTTAAAAGGCACTTCGCTAAACCAGAAGTTCAGCAAAAACTGGAAGTGCCTTTTTAAGGCCTATGGTGAACCTTCTGAGACCTGGAGAGGCATTGCACACTTCAGACCACCTCCAAGTCTTGCAAGCCTTCTGGAAGATGGACTAGGTTTCATTTGCTCAGGAGTCTATATGTCTGTTCCTGGATTTGACCTCTCTCTGTGTCTGCTTTAAAGCTGAATGCTTGAGAGATTCATCCTTGGATCTCCCATATTATATCTGTTTTGGCCCAAAGCCAGCATTACATTCTACCTTGTAGAATGTAATGGTTGGTTGAATCTGGTGACAGACCTAATTCACAGTTGGCCTTCTTGACCACATGTAAGAAGATCCTATAGCCAGGAAGTAAATTTTACAGGTAGGTATGGTCATTATACAGAATCTACTGGCAATCATCCTGGAAGTGACTTTTCATGACTCTTTTCTTATATAATAATAGTATGTATTTTTAATATGCATTAATATGTGCAATATATTAATATATTTACATTAATAAATATATTATATTTAATACTTTATATTAATGAATCTTTGTATTTATTAATGGACTCTAATTTTTAATAGCAACTGTTACCCTGCACATGCCCGACCTCGTCTGATCTTGGAAGCTAAGCAGGGTCAGGCCTGGTTAGTACTTATGGATGGGAGACTGCTTGAGAATACCAGGTGCTGTAGGCTTATACCATAGTCTTTCGAGACTGAAGGTTGCCAACCATAATTTTTAATGATAATAGTGATGATGGTGATATTAGCATTGTGTGTTTTGTTGACTTGATTCACTATGAATGGGTTGCTAGTCCCTTGACAAAAATACTGACAAAATATTTCTTAAGACTGTTGGTATGACCAATTTATCTATAGGTCAGAGGGTCAGGTTACATACTACATTAAGCATACACATCAACTGATCTGCTTGTTTTTTGCTAAGCCAGATCAGCCCCCTCCCGTGGATAAGGAGTGTGGTGTGAGGGCAGGTGGCCTTTAATCCTTTGTTCTTCATCCAGATTACATCACCCTCCTGTGGTTGCAATTTCCTTTGAAGAAAAACTATTAGTTCCCAGCATGAGCTTCTCCTCCAGAGCACGTAGCAGTCATGGGGGGCCCTGATTTGGATTTGAACTGCAGCAGAGGCCATACACAAGGCACCCTGCCTTGTCTCTGAAGTCACTGGATAGCTACATACGGTCATAATATTTAAATAGGGAATACACATATGCAATTCAATGTATTTAGACTCAGATAGCAGATTTTATCTGGGATAGTGATCATGCTGTACAAGCTTATAATCATTGGGTTTTATGCTATATTCCCACCTTTACACCCATGCATAGACCTGGTGACCATCAGGATGAGATGGGGGTGGAAAGGGATGGTGCAGTCTGATTCCCCACTATGTCTGGGAAGAGTTATCCAAACTGGACCAGAATGGTAGACTGCACTCCTATATGCACATATCTGAGAGTAAGGTATGTTGAACACAATGCAATTTACTTTTGAGAAAACATGTAGGATTGTGCTGAAATTCTGTTTGCTATGCAAGGGCTTGGCATCAAAGCTAAACACTGGAAATAAAATCTTTTTTACATAGTGGGGGAGATGAGTTAGAGTCATGGGGAGGGTTATTTTTTTATTTATCAGGGCTGGAATGCTAACCTTGCAGCAACCCTGTGGTTTCTCCTTTAAATTTAAATGCAGCATTATATTTTTAACCTGAGTTGTGCAACCTCCAGCTATGTGTTTCATACTTTCAAAAAAAATGCATGGCATTCTAGGGATGCACAAGGAGTAGAAGACAGAAACCTATTCCAACTGTGCCTTAGGTTAATACAGTCAGTTCTTGTTATCTGCTAGGGTTAGGTTCCTGGACAACCTAGTGGATTCTGAATTAGCCAATACTGAATCATTGAGCCTATGAGGAAAATGGGGTTAGGTTCCAGGGCACCCTCTTCACCATACACTCTATGAACTTTATGAACCTGAATTTTACCTTGACGTGTGTGGGGTGGGGTGATAATGAGGGTACATCAACATCCCCAACATCTGTTTCCTCCTCTGTGCTTACTATGCCTTGACTTGTTGAAGATTGCTGGCCCAACAACAAGAACTCGGAGTTCAGCGGTGGGAAGGGGGTTGCTTCATCCTTCTGCCTCTTCTTCCATCTGTCCCTTGCTTGCCCCAACCCCAGAGTAGCCCGCAGGTAGCCTTCCAGAGACCTCTCTTCATGGGCCTCTCACCATCACCAAGGTTGTGAAAGTTCAGCTGGTGTCCCCGGGATGGTGCCCAAGATGATGAGGCAAGTCTGGAAGTGGACGCAAATGTGTCTGATGATTTTCCAAAGGCCAACACCTTTGGCCCGTTTGATGTGGAAAATTGACCCAATCCAGACAACTGTATAAAAAATGAGGAGTATAATTGGCTGGATGTGATTACCACAACCCCCTCCCCCACTGGCCACATCATAGCTGTGCCAAGCCTTCCCTATCCCCATGCACAGTATTCGCAGATAGTGAGAACAGAGTCATGGATAACAAGAGGAAGGTGGCAAGATACGCAAATTCACATATAAAGAGAGCTGCCTATAGATCAAAAGTGTATAATTGGTCTGAAACAAATCTAGTGAAAACAAAGGAGCTGTGTACAGGGGAAAGTGGGGTCATTATAGGGATGCAGGTGTTGTGTTGGTATGTGGGGGTGCCCCTGCAATTTATAACTCAGAAATCTGCAACCCTGAAGTTGGGCTGCAATCCTATACATATTTATCTGGGAGTAGGTTCCATAAACTCAATGGGATTTACAACTCAGTCCTGTCTCCCGCCATCTTCTGCCATGCAGTTGCACTGGCAGAGTGTGTCCTGCATTCTATTGGAGAGGAGAGTAATCAGGAGGCCAGTGAGAGGTAAGTAAAAAACTATTTTTTTATTTACCTCCAGGTAGGCCACCTGGTCACCTATTGGTCTCTTCAGATTCATATAATCTATTTCACTGGTGTAAGTCAAAGGAAAGGAAGGGGGTGGGGCAAGTTTCCTGCCAAGATCCACCCCCTCCAGCCTGCTCCCTGCCTCCTCCCCTCCTCCATCCCTGCCCCAAACCTCCCCCTGCAAGTCCACAAACTACCCCCACCATTACCTTACCAGGGCCAGCAGGTGTCTGGGTTAGTCTGACACATGTGCAGTGCCACTAGCCATTTCCACAAGTGGCTCCGATGTGCACAGTAGGAGTGCTGCTTTCACACCACTGCCATAGGATCTACAGCAGAGGATTGTGAGATCTGCTGTCGTGTGCCCTTGATATCATTGGGCTGTTATGAATGGAGATGCTACATCTCACGATTGAACTGTTAAAAAGATTATCTGAATTGCACAAAGAAGAAAAGTATGATTCAGGCCACAGAATAGTAAGCTAGAGTGAGCAGAACCTCCCTCCTGAAAAACATCCCTTTTCTTCTAGAAACTCATTTGCTTCCTATAAAAATGTTCAGATGTCTCACCTGATGAAGTTCTTTTCAAATTTCACTGTTTCAAACTTTTGATTCCAACCCTAGAAACTAGCTCCCATATACAGATGCCATATAAATCTTGCACTTTTTTTGCAAGTTTGGGGCCCATAAAAACCTCTGTTTCTCTATGTAATTGGCAACACATGTAATAATAAATAATAATAATAAACTTTATTTGTATACCACCCTTCTCCCTAAAAGGGACCCAGGGCGGCTTACAACATGTAAAAACAATTTTAAAAAGCATGATTTAACACAGGTAAAAACATATTAAAAACACATTAACAAAGGCCATAAAAACAGTAGTCAGAATAAAGTCAGAATAAAAAGAGCATAAAACAGCAAATCATAGAGGAATCCAGCTTGTCAAAAAGAAACTAAAAGATGTATAAAAGTGTTAAAAAGGCTATGGAATCAGAAGGCTTGTTTAAAGAGCAGGGTCTTCAGGCCTCACTGAAAAAGCTCAAGAGAGGGAGCCATTCTCAAGTCAAGGGGAAGGGAGTTGCACAACATTGGTGCCACTACTGAGAAGGCCCTATTTCTTGCCGCTGCCCCACGAACCTCCTTGGGCGGTGGCACTTGTAAAAAGGCCTTCTCTGATGACCTGAGAGGACAAGCCGGATTGTACGGGAGTAGGCGATCTCCCAGAGATAGCCTGGCCCAGAGCAGTATAGGGCTTTAAAGGTCAAAACCAGCACCTTGAATTGGGCCCGGAAACGAATGGGCAGCCAATGTAGTCCCCGGAGAAGCGGACTGACCGAGTCAAACCGCCTAGCTCCAGTGACCACACAGGCTGCCGCATTCTGCACTAATTGCAGTTTCTGAACCGTCTTCAGGGGCAGCCCCACATAAAGCGCGTTACAATAATCTAACCTCGATGTCACCGTAGCCTGGATCACCGTGGCCAGGTCTGCATGATCCAAGTACAGACACAGCTGGTGCACCCACCGAAGCTCAGCGAAGGCCCCCCTAGCCACAGCCGCCACCTGGGAATCCAGGAGCAGCTGCGAGTCCAGGTGGACCCCCAAGCTGCGGACCTGCTCCTTCAGAAATTGTACAAGAAATTTCCAATATTTCCCAGACACTACAAGAAGTTGCTTCTGAATCATAGTCTTTACTTACATCGAGTAGTCAGGATGTCACTTCAATGTTTGATGTGAAAGACAATACCTCCAGCATCATTCAAGAATCATCAATATGCCTAAGATAGCATTTCAGTTTCAGCATTTACCTACAGGAAAAAGCATTCAGTTGTAACTTCAGTTGCCTGCACTGCTTGGCGTACTGGTTGTTTTGTTTTTTAAATTCTATGTTCAGGCACATTTTGTTAAAAATGGAGTTGGGTTTGGCACTCAAAATGTAGAATGTAGTACAGAATGGTAATTTGGGGAAAGAAAAGAGCTGAAAATCATCCAGGAGACAGCGGAGTAGAGATGTGGTTACCATGACAACAAATCCACAAGAAGTCTTTACATTCTTATTGATTCTTATGATTGATGAGCCTGTTTGGGGCAGGCAGGCAGGGTGGGTTGGGGCTGGGGCTGCCAGGTTAGGATTTATAATCTTATTAAAGAATTGCTCCCAATTTAAAGCACATCTCTGAGCAATATAAATTTAATAGCATTGTTATATTCTTGTATGCTTTTTTTCTTATAGAAATTGCATGAGTATTTTCTTTATTATAAAAATATAGTTAAATATCACTGTTCAAAATGTACATCTTCAGTTATAATGCAGATCAACATGGAGATAACTGCCAATCTCCAGGAACAACAACTGGAAATAAATATTCACAGAAATGAAAGGAGAGATCCCACATATTCCTAGATTCTGTACTCCCTGTCATGGGTTAGGCTGTTTTTCTCATTGAAGTCCTAGGTGTTTTATAAAAACTACAGCCACACGGATAAAAATTGTTTTGTAGATTAAGGTCCCCACCTTAAGGGCCCAATCCTATGCACTGTGCGCCAGCTTGCACTGTCAGAAATGTGCTGTAAGGCAAATTTGCAGGGGTTAGCACTGGCCAGCACTGGAGCTGGCCCAGTGCAAGCCCGTGCAGGGACAGCACCGGTAAAAGGCCAGTGATCTGCTGCCAGGCTCTCCGTGCAAAGTGCCTGGTGGCGGAGAGATAAGTCAGGGTGGGGGGAGGGGGAAAGGAGATGTTCCGGGGTGGGTAGAAGATGGAGGAAGGTGTGGCAGGGGAAGATGTGCCAGACTCAGGTGTGGGGCAGGAGGGGGGCGCGATTCATGGAACTCAGTGCCGCCAGATCTAAAGCCTGATTTCGGGCCTTGGGATGCAACACAAGGCATGTTGTTTCACCACCGGCTAAACAGCCACTGCAGAATCAAGTAGCCCTATTGTGGGGCTATTTTCCTTACCCAGGGAAGGGGCAAATGTCCCCTCAAGAAGCCAGTGGTGACTGCCTAGCATGGTCAGGATGCCAAGGCAGCCATTTTTGGTGCCATGGCAGCTCTGTGCACTGGGCAGCTCAGGATTGGGCTCTTAGGCCCAAATCCTAACCAACTTTCCAATGCTGGCAATGGGATGTGTGCCACATCTTGCAGTTGGGTGGCACTCACAGAGGCCTCCTCAAAATAAGGGAATTGTTTGTTTGTTTGTTTGTTTGTTTGTTTGTTTGTTTGTTTGTTTGTTTGTTTGTTGGATTTGTATTCCGCCTTTCTCTCCAAAGGGTACCCAAGGTGGCTAACAATCAAGTTAAAAAAATACAAGGCAGATAAACATTAAAAATACAAAACACTTAAAAACAATTAAAACAAGATAAAATACATAGCAGCAGACTGAAACCACGCAGTAAAAGACATGTTATAAATTTATAAAAACAGCCCTTATTTATAAAAACAGCCCTTATTTATAAAATAGCCCTTGAAAGCTTTCCTGAATAAAAAAGTCTTCAGGCCCTGCCAGAACGTTAATAATGAGGAAGCTGCTCTCAATTCAAAGGGGAGGGAATTCATTAGTGTAGGTGCCACCACCGAAAAGGCCCTGTTTCTGACCGCCATTCCCTTCACCACTCTCAATGACGGCACAACCAACAGGGCCCCTTCTGATGACCTAAGAGAACGGACCGGATTATATGGAAGAAGGCGGTCTCTCAAATATGCTGGTCCCAAGCCATTTAGGGCTTTAAAGGTCATAACCAGCACCTTGAATTCAGCCCGGAAACGAATGGGCAGCCAGTGCAGTCGCCGGAGTAGCAGCGTGACAGAGTCAAACCGCCAACCCCCAGCAACTACGTGAGCCGCCGCATTCTGCACTAGCTGTAACTTCCGGACCATCTTCAGGGGCAGCCCCGTGTAGAGCACGTTACAATAATCTAATCTTGATGTCACTATGGCATGGACCACCGTGGCCAGATCCGCCTGAGACAGGTACGGCCGCAGCTGGCGCACCAGCCGAAGCTGGGCAAAGGCACCCCTGGCCACAGCTGACACCTGGACATCCAGGAGGAGCTGCGAGTCCAGGAGAACCCCCAAGCTGCAAACCTGATCTTTCAGGGGGAGTGCAACCCCATTCAGAGCAGGGCGATAGTCCAGCACCCGTATTGTGGATTTCTGCACCAGGAGGACCTCTGTCTTATCCGGATTTAATCTCAGCTTGCTCGCCCTCATCCAGATTCCAACTGCCTCCAGGCAACGCTCCAAGACAGAGACAGCCACCCTGGAGTCAGGTGGAAAGGAGAGATAGAGCTGAGTGTCATCAGCGTACTGATGGCACCCAACTCCAAATCCCCGGATGACCTCTCCCAGTGGTTTCATGTAGATGTTAAACAACATGGGGGACAATATAGAACCCTGTGGCACCCCACACCTCAAGGGCCAGGGTGCCGAACAGGAGTTCCCCAATACCACCATCTGGGACCTGTCGGCCAAGAAGGACCGGAACCACTGCAAAACAGTGGCCACCTTGGCCAACCGTCCCAGAAGGACACCATGGTCAATGGTGTCGAAAGCTGCTGAGAGGTCCAAAAGGACTAGCAAGGATGCACTCCCTCCATTCAGCCCTCGGCGTAGGTCATCCACCAAGGCGACCAAGGCCGTCTCCATCCCGAAGCCAGGCCTGAAGCCAAATTGAAAGGGATCCAGATAATCCGCTTCATCCAGGATCCTCTGGAGCTGAAATGCCACCACCCGCTCGATCACTTTGCCCAGAAACGGGAGGTTCGAGACTGGCCGATAATTATCTAATATAGAGGGGTCCAGAGAGGGCTTTTTCAGGAGGGGGCGAACCACTGCTTGCTTTAATGCCAGAGGTACCACCCCCTCCCTCAAAGATGAGTTTACTACCCTCTTTGCCACTCAGCCAGTCCCTCCTGGGCAAATCTAATCAGCCATGCTGGGCAGGGATCCAGCGGGCAGGCAGATGGCCTCACACTCCAAAGGATCCTGTCCACATCCTCAGGTTCTACAAGCTGAAAAGAATCCCACAAAACAGGATTGACAGGTGCTATGGGGACATCACTAGACATTGTCAACATGGAGTCCAAGTCGTGGCGAATCCAAGCTATTTTATCCACAAAGTGCCTGGCATAGGTGTTACAGTGGACCTCCGTGTGGTCCTCTCGATCCACTGATGGGGTCTGATGGAGGAGACCCCACACCACACAGAACAATTCAGCTGGCTGGCTATGTGTGGACGCAATAGCGGCAGAGAAGAAGGAGCGCTTCGCTGCCACTATCGCCACAGAGTAGGCCCTGTAGTGAGCCTTAGCCTGTGTCCAGTCAGATCTGTCATGAGTCTTCCTCCAACATCGCTCAAGACACCTACCCTGCTGCTTCATCATTCGAAGCTTCTCGGTAAACCAAGGAGCCACTTTGACTCTGCTAGCTGGGAGGCGCCACTCAGGAGCAATCTCATCCACAGCCCTGGCCATCTCCGTGTTCCAGAGATCAACCAGAGCCTCAGATGAGACAGTGGCCTTAGCAGCAGGAAAATCCCCCAGAGCCCTCAGGAAACCATTCGGATCCATCAGTCTTCAGGGGCAGACCATACAATAAGGTCCTCCGCCTCTGTGGAGACAGGAGGCCGCAACAAGTCTAAACCTCATCAGGAAGTGATCTGTACATGACAACGGAGTGATGTTGATCTCCTCCACATCCAGATCACCATCCCTTTGCCCAGACAAAAACACCAGGTCTAGTATGTGTCCAGCCTCATGGGTTGGGGTAGAGAACTTTTGTGACAGGTCCATGGCGGCCATGAAATCCTGAGCTGCGCCTACCTCTGGGACCTTAGCGTGCACATTGAAGTCCCTCAACACCAATAGGCCAGGGGCCTCCAATGCAATGTCTGAGATCAACCCAGTCAGCTCAGGCAGGGAGACTGTTGGGCAGCAAGGTGGACGGTACACCAACAGAATCCCAATCCTGTCCCGCCCTTCCAACGAGACATATATGTCTCGGGGAATTTTATTCCCTTACCTCAGAGCTGGGTTACCCTTATGTTGGTGCTGGAAAGTGGGTTAGGATTGCACCCTTAGTCACATAAGAGTGTGAGTACATGTGACTTTGACAAACATGTTATACTTCCTTTTCCTGAAGTGATGCTGGGGGCAGCGTCATTTGTGGGTGGGAGTAGAATAATTAACCCTTCCTGCACCTACCTATTCTCCCCTACAAATGGCTCAAAGGCCACTTTACTCTTGCGATGTTACCAGTGCTTATATATTATGACTTGAAAATACAAATCTAGGAGGCTCAGGTGAGGTGGACATTAAAGCCCTGAAAGTTCTTCTCCAATTTTATTCGGCACCAGAGAAGAAGTCAAGTCCTCCGTCCCTCAGTCTCTCACTCCTATTTGCCTGCCTCCTATCTACCCTTTAGCCTTCCATTTGTTCTGGCAGCCCAGAACATTCTCTCTCCATTCCCCTTGCACCAGGCACACAACTATGGCTGACAGTAAGGTGCTTAGGAATGCCGAGATGGCGATTCTCCAGCACAACTGACATCTGTTGGCATTTGGAGGGAAACAGGCAGAAAGGCAGGTGGGAATGTAAGGGGAGAAAGGAGGGGATTGGGGGGCTTATCAAAGGGGGGAGAGAGATTGAACCCTGCTGCCTTGCACTTAGGACCATGATGGTGTTCAGTTTGGCTCAGAACTAGGCTCTGGAGGAAAAAAAAGAAACTATTTGGGGGAAATATTTGGCTTTCTGAGTCAAAATTCAAGTGAATTCATGGGATTTCCACCCATCATTATTTTTCTCCCAGGTAAACTTCTTTTGGGTCATAGATCTCATCTGGGCCTAGAGTCATTTGCAGGCAACACTTGGAGGGTGGGGAAAGGATGACACACCTTCCTGCTTACTAATGTCACAACTACAATAGCTTTAGGGCCCAATCCTATCCAACTTTCCAATGCTGGTGCAACCACAATGCAGCCCCAAGGAATGGGAACAAACATTCCCTTACCTTGGGCATGCCTCCATGACTGTCCCCCTACTGAAAGATGCAGCGCATGCCCTGTTGGCATGGCTGAACAAGCACTGGAAAATTGGGTAGGATTTGGCTCTCATAAGGTCGTTTGCCTCACAATATAGTTTGTTTCAAAGTGGCACTGAAGTCAATGAAGAAAAGAACGAAGAAGCATTGAGAAAGTATCACGTAAGGGGGGAAGGATGTATGTGTGTGTTGCCAAACTGCCATATTTACAGAATGTATGTTCTCACCAGTAATTCTCACCAGTCAGTAAATGCATTCCATACCATCAACTGCATGAGTGCTTTGAAGGCATTAAAATGCAATGCATGACTCTGTACAGTAAGAATATCTAGAATGGACTACCTGGATCTTTGGAGTATGGGTAGGATTTCTATGATGCACTGCATGACATTATGACCTGAACATGATCACAGTATTCTCGGCATCACAGAGCTATGCTTCAGCCTTTGCTGAAGTTCCTCATTAGAAGCTGTTGCAGCAGCAGGTATGAAGCATGATTAATTGGGATGGGTCAGAGAATAGGTTTACATTGCAGTAGCATATTAATCTTCTGTTGCACTAGTTAGTGGGACTGACTGTGGAAATCAAACAAACCATTGATAATTGTGTCTGTACCCATTAATAACAATGAGGGTTATCACTTTTAGAGCAGTTTTCTTTGTACAGTTAATATGCTCTAAAGCATTGGGAATATTCACCTTCCTCCACTGGAGAGAGGTGAATCAGTACCACAAAGCCTGCTTCACTCTTGGAAAAAAAGACAAAGCCTTCCTGAGATCTGTCAAAATGGCCAAAGGAATTGCGAACAGTGGAGCTGGTTTAATTTTCTCCAGATCATGAAAAAGGCATGTTATGTGTGTGGTTTTTTCTGCAGGAGAATCACTGGAGGCTGCCTGTGTCTATGCCAATAACATTTCTTTCTCTTGTTTTTTGGTTCTGCATCTTTCATTAGCCACAGGTGTCCTTCATTGGATATATGGCACAATATTCAGATTAAGAATATTTTGCTTGACCAGCAACCTGGTGTGGAAGTTGGAGGCATTCCACAGCTCCATTTCTGTCTACATGGGCATTTCCAGAAGGTGGTGCTGTTGCTCCACACCATGAAAATGATGGAAGCGCTGAACAGCTGCTTGGGCTTGGTAAAGTGGGCCAACAAACTGAAAATGCAACCCCTTAAGGGAGTGGTTCCAGCAGCGGACCTCCCATAGGAAGAATGGGGCAAAAGCCTAGGGTGCAGACCTTGCACGCCTCCAGGACCATGCGGGAAGCCCTAACGAAGCTCCTGACGTGGTTGGAAACTGTGCTTCCGGATTTCTGGAAGCACAGTTTAAGATTGTGGGGAAGTCTCAGACGGCTTCTCCCGTCAGTCCTGGAGTTGTGCAAGGCGATCCAGGTGAGTGGGGGGGGGGCAACTTCATGGCACTTTGCCCCAGGGCGCCTCAAGGGGAGGTCCACCACGGAGTGGTTTTTTGGCAGGTGGTTCATCTGACTGAGGAGGTGGGTTCAAACTGTCCTGGATAGGATTGTACTCTCCCTTAAGACTGGAGTTCACATTTTGGGAGTGCTGTTAGACCCAGCCCTTACTTTGGATGACCAAGTGCTGTCAGTGGCACAAAGCGCTTTGCAGCAGCTTAGACTGGTGCAAAGCTTGGGGATTGCTATGGCCACAGTTATCCACATCCTTGTAACATACATGGATTCTTGCAATATCTTGTACATGAGGCTGCCCTTGAAGATTTACCAGAAACTTCAGTTGGTTCAAAATGCAGCAGCTGAAATGCTGATTGGCACTCAGGGCCATTCCATCCATACAGCCACTAGAAGAGACTGCATTGGTGGCAGATTGTGAGGGGTCCAAGGCCTTTCACCCCAAGTCTTCTGCCACTTCCACCTCTCTCCAACTGCCGCCACCGCCTTCCTCCCTCAATCCAAGAATGATCTGCTTCACACTGGAGTGACCATGAAGCAGACTCTGCTTTGCACTCACTGGAACATGAAGCAGATCATTCCCCTATTTGGCATGCAAAGAACACTGTAAGCATTTAGAGTTTTTATTAGCATGGGACAGTGGACCCAAGTTGGCATCAGGTGGCATTCCTGGTCATCCTGCCCCTACTGGCACTAGTTACGTAGCTCATTTCTTACCAGTTTTGAAACAGCTTTGCTGGTTTTCCATGCATTTCTGAGTGCTCTTATTTTTGTGCTTTTGCTTGGCAGCTGTTTTGTGATTCATTTTTGTTTTGTTTGTATCCTGCTTGTTGTTTATTGTCCAGTTTTACATTTACTTTTACCTAGAAGCCACTCAATTTTTTTTATAAGAAGGGAAATAAATAAATAACAGCCCAATCCTGAGCTGCCTGGCACCCAGGGCTGCAGTGGCACCAAAATGGCTGCCGCTGCATCCCATGTATGTTGGGCAGCCGTCAGCATCTCCCAGCGTCTCCTTGGGGGAAGGAGACATTCATCCCCTTCCCTTGAGCAAGTGAAGTAGCCCCGCAATAGGGCTACTCAACTCTGTGCTGGTTATTTAGTCAGTGCAGAGTAAAGCGGGCCAGGAGGCCTGATGTGAGGCTATGGATCTGGTGGAGCTGAGCGCCGCCCCTCCACCCCCTCCCACTCTGGTCTCTCCCTTGCCCCGCCTTCCCCACCCTCCCGCATGCCTCCTCCCACACCCCCACTCATCTCTCAGTTGCCAGGCGCTCGCCTGGAGCTCCAGCAAGCAGTTGCCCACCCTCTGCTTGGCGCTGGCCCAGTGCCCACACTGACCCAGTGGTGTCGCAGGTGTGCCTTACAGCACATTTGTGACACTGCGCGCTGGCGCTGAGCCAGCATGAACAGGTCTGTATCGGGCCCAAAGACTTCAGAATTGGCTTCCTGCATCCCAACCTTTCCAGCGCTGGAGTTGAGAGATATTTCTCAGTTAAGTGATGATATTGATACGTATCATTCCCGGGCAATTGTAGCCAAACCCCGAGAGCAAGGAGCACCCTGTGTGGATACGTAATTGCTACCTTATGCGGCCCCTGAGGCTCTGATTTCAGCAGAACAGTCATGTGTGCTCCAGTCCATTTGCAAGCTCTTGAAATTGCTTCAGAGACTCATAAATTTGCAGACTGTTGTGGAAATTCATACTGAACCCCCAGAGGACCAGTTGAGTGTAAAGGATTCCAGATGGGAATTTAAATGCTAAATTTCATGTCATATTATTTAACAGGTTAGTTTATCCCTCATTTACTTGCCATCTGTCATTTTTTTTCAGTTTCTGAGCAAGATTGTTAGGGTCATTTACAAGCTTTTGAAAGCAGCAGAGAATCAAAACTAATTTCAACCATGTCCCTGAAATGTTGCATTTGAAAATAAGTTTGGAAATATATGCATACTAAACATTATGAATGGTTGAGTATTTTGATGAAGGACATATTTGTTTTAATCCCATGATTTTTTTTTTTTTAGTTTTAACATCTGTTGCCAATTTATTGTTGAATGTTGATCGTGTGTTGTTATTACTGTTACATGGCAAAGGTAATCCTATTTTAATCATGTATAAACTTCCCCTATGGCAGAACATCTATGTTCTTCCCCTATGGCAGAACATTCCCCTATGTATAAACATCTCCTATGGCAGAAAACAAGCCCATGTAAATCAACCTGTCCTTTAAGATTTTCTGAGGGCTCTTCTGCATGTGCCACCACCCATGGAGACCCATTTGGCAGAAATGTGTGAAAAGGCCCCCACTGTGATGGCACCCAGGTTATGGAACTGTCTGCTTCCAGACTTACCCCACCGTCTTGGGGACTCCAGTGGCCCATCAGAACCCTGGTAGGGGTCAGCCACTAGCACCATACAGCCAATGCATGGCTGTATTGGTCTGCCCACCATCCACAAGGTATCAAAGCACAGGATGAGGGCCTCCCAATTAAGGGATGATATTGGCCCTTTAACCACCAGGCAGAATCAAGTAAAGCCAGTGTGGGGCTGGGAGATATACAGTCCTGGGCTTCATAAAGCACTGGGGACTAGTGTTTCTTCACTGTCCCTGATGAGGTTGGTCTCTAGATAGGATGACCTGGGACAGGAACAAGTCCAGAAAGGGGGACAGATGGACAAAGGGGAAAGGGATTTCCTAACTGCTCTTAAACTCTGAGGCCTGCTTGGGGATCCTGGTTGCTGGGCCAAGAACCCTTTCTTTGTTTCTATCCCTTTTCTCCGGGGCAAAGAACAAACCACCAGCAGAATGCACCCCTCTTGCAGCAACCCTGCCGGGGGTGGAAGATAGAGAGATGATGTGAAGTCAGTGCTTTCTTTGATTGAATTTTGATACAGGCTAAAGACGCTTTGGTTTCATTCAGCTTTTGGTTTATTATTTTGACTGTGTATTTTCTTTCTTTGTTGCCCCATTTCTGCTACTGCTTTATATATATTTTTTGTTTGTTTTTGGGATGATTGTTTTGTGCTTTTATGCTTTCAGTGGTTTTAATCAATATTTTTGTAAGCTCCTCCTTGAGGGAGGGGAAAGTTGAGGCATCTAAGAGCCCAATCCTGTCCAACTTTCCAGCTCCGGTGTAGCCACAATGCAGCCCCATGGTAAGGGAACACATGTTCCCATACCTTGAGAAGACCCCAGTGATGGCCCCTCCACCACAGGATGCAGTGCACGTCCCACTGGCACAATTGCATTAGCAGTGTAAAATTGGAAGGGATTGAGCCCTAAGACAGTGGTTCTCAAACTTTTAGCACTGGGACCCACTTTTTAGAATGAGAATGTGTCAGCACCCACTAGAAGTGATGTCATGATCAGAAGTGACATCATCAAGCAGGAAAATTTTTAACAATTCTAGGCTGCAATCCTACCCACACTTATAAGTCCCATTTACTATCATTGTTAAAGGCATATACACAATAGGCTGTTAAATGTATAGATCTGTAACATTTCCCCAAATACAGTCACATACTATGGTAGCATCAAGTCTACTGTTTAAAAATAAAATATTTAAATGAATTGGGTCCGACCTGAAATTGGCTCATGACCCACCTAGAGAGTCCCGACCCACAATTTGAGAAACACTGATCTGAAATTTTTGCCAAGTAATCAAGCTCCAATTCTCACTTTGCCTTATCTCTGAAGAATAACACCCATGGAAAACAGTGGGTCTACTTCTGAGTAAAAAGGATTGCAAATATATGCAGCTGCATCTCTCTGCTGTGAATTGAATTGCACACTCCCAGTTATGTGTTATGGGTTGTATGTTGTATGTAGAGCTTCTGGCTTAACGCACCAGACACCTTAAAAGTGGATTTGATTCATGGTTCTCCTGCAGGGGTTCCCAACCTTTTTCACTTGCATATCCCTTGGCAATAATAAATTGTACCCTTCATATTAGCAAAATGTTTGTAATAATATAAGCCCTCATCTCCTCTCTATGAAAACCCAGACTTCATGTATTTATCACAGTGTTTTCTCTTTTTATCTGTTTGAGGAACATAAGACTCTGCCTTTGCACTGTTTTGCACCAGAAGTGTGCTGAGAAATTCTGGGTGATTGATCACTTCCCATAGTATGTTTCAGCTTTTTTACTGTGCTGGTTTTCAATCACTGGTTCATACATGAATTGATGACCAAAAACTAGCTATTGGTAGGACTTTCAAAGCCAACTAGCTACCTCCCTTCCTGCCTTCCTGGTCCTTGCAAGGCATTCTGGAGCACGGCCTGCCTTTTTCTACCATTATTCCATTCTTTTTCAAGTACCCCTAAAGGTCCTGTTGAGCGTCCCTGGGAGTACATGAATACCAGGTTGGGAACCACTGATTTACTGGTATGTTGTTTACAGTGCACTTACTCTGATAGTGTTTATAAAAAGGTGGTGAAGACCACAATTTAAAAAGAACAAAAATGTATCTTATGATCTTTTACTATGTTTTTAATAGAGGCTACAGTTCTTAGGTAACAATTAGTGGTAGGTTATTTTTCAGGATCTGGCCTGGGGTAAAATCAGACAAAACTATAGTCAGACACCCCCCTAAGTTTAACCCCCGACTTATCCGAGGGTCATAGAAAATTTCATGATTGCTGGCTCAAAACCTGCCCTTGACTTATCTGTGGGGTCGACTTATAGGCGAGTGTCTATGGTGACTGAGTACTTATTGGCAGGGCAAAGTAAACAGTGGTGCGGTGAAAATATCTGCCTTTGTGACTAAACTGTGCCATCACTTTGATCTGTTTATTCACAAATTGTCACATTGCTATCAAGTGGTCTTACCAGTATTACGTGTATATTTGGTTTCATTTCTTTTTTATTATTTTGGAATATGGAATATATCTGATCCCTATTATTAGGCATTGATAGTATTGAAGTACCCTTTTTCTCATAAGACAGCCACTGTGTCACTTATGCTACTCACTGGAAGCTGATTTGTGCTTGAACAATACATTTATACCATACTGTTGGTATTTAACAGCAAAACAACTGCTGGAATAAATACTGCAAGTAACCCTTGACAGTACAGTTCATATTGTGGTAAGTTATTTGTCTGATATAAGGAAGAAGATCATATAACAAGTGGGGTAATCCATACCGCTACAGCAAAGTAATTCTGAATGATTAACTTGCCATCAAGATGCAACAAAGATATTCGCCTTCTGATCAAATCAGTGCCAATAAGGCCCAAGGGATTTGATATTCTCCAGGCAGTACTTCTAGATTAATTGTAGCATCCACTAAAGATGCTGAAATATCCCCAAATCAGGATAAACCTGTATTGACAACAATGTTTGGACCCTTTGGCTTTGGCTAAGTTCTCTGTATATCTGACATCAGGTTGAGAACATTACAGTATCTGTTGCAAGTTACAAAGCTCTGCAAATCCTACATCAATTGCCACTCTTCTAATACTGCACTTGCTATTAAAAATCTTATTTCACTTGCTAAAGGGCTAAAGTTGTCATTCATCTGTTTATACTATGACAAAGCGTAGTGCGATTGGCCATTTCCGAAGGAATAAGTATTCCCATGAAATATAATAATAAATATTCAGATGAAAGCAAAATACTATAGGTCAGATTTTCCTCTTAGTTAATTTTTTGATGAAGAATTATCCAAAAGAAGCTTCATTTTACAGGTCTATAAGTAGAGAAATATGTAAATGATTATAGTAATGCTTCAAGCTTTGATCAGTAGATGAATCTATTAATCTGTAGCGGCCAATTTTAATCAGTGAGAACAGTATTTAATCTAAGAATGGTCCTGAAATGCAAAAATATTGAAGATAGCCTTTCTTTCTGGCAATGAGTTTCTTTCTTGGCCTTTGGGTGCAATCCTACCCTGTGCTGGAACAGGCAAGCCAAGAGGCTTGCACTGTATCCAGCACAGGATAGGGGCCAAAAGCAGCTCAGCCAGAAGCAAGGGGAAAGTTTTTTCCTTACCTCTGGGCAAGGCACCCTTGCCCCTATGGGTCTCTTTGAATATGTGCCACCTCTTGAGGTGGTACAAGTCTGAGGAGAGTGGAGCGGCTTGAAGCTGCTCCAATCTCCCCAGGAATGGGGATTGTGATTCGGCATAACTGCTGGATACCAGCCCCGCCTCCCGCTCCCCGCCCACTTCTGGGGCCCCCCAACACCCGTCCTCCCCCCACCCAGGAACGCCTCCCTCCTGCCTCCTCCCCACCCCCTCCCCACCTACCTCAGAGCCTTGCATTGGCCCAGTTGGGCCGACGCAAGACTCGGTGCCTCCGTTGGCACGGAAGCTTGTTCCAGCCTCGGCAAGGCCGGCGTGCCTCTGTGCGCCAGCCTAGCACGACTCCTAGCCGTTGCCTCCTTACGGCACGTTTGCAGCCCTCCTGGGCTGGGGCAAGGGACTTGCACCGGCCCAAGTCAAGGGCTGGAATGCGCCCTTTGTTAATTAAATTGCAAGTATTTCACACCTCCCTCAGTAAATATCTCAAAAGTCACCTATACTGAAAATTTGATGTATTTAATTTCATAAGGAGATGTTTCATCAGGTTCATCAGGAGATGATTAACCAAATAATTTTTATTTCAACAGTGAACTGCCTTTGTTTACATTAATTAGTATTGTGCAGACCAAGACTGCTGTTGGAATATGGTTCACGTCTCTGACAGCTCAATCCTATCTAAACTTCTCTGTGTTGATACAGAGGCACCGCACAGGCTACACTGCATCCCATGGAGGGGTTTAACAAGCAAAAGGGCTCCTCGTGGTAGGGGAACTGCGCAACAGGTCAACTGGCATTATGCCAGCTATATAGCTGGTGGAATGCTGGATTGATCTATTTTGCCGGATCGGGCCCAGGAAGAAGGATACAGATCATGGGATACAGTGTGCAGCAGCACAGCAGATCCTGCCCCCCTCCTGGGTCTGATCTGCCCACCCTATCACTGCCCTCCCTTGCCCCATTCCACCCTCTCCTTGTCCTGCCCCTGCCTTGTTCCACCCTGTGGTGTTCAGCGCAGATCTTATTCATTCATGTTATCAACGATATTAGTTGAATTTTGATGTCAAGTACTGATTTGGTGCATCGTGTGTCAATTTTTAAGTCAGGTTCCAACTTCAAAATCTGAATAGCTAAATTTACATCTTCAAATGTGGACTCTGAAATTTCAGTTCAGTTCTCTGCAGCAATTCTGGGTGATTCTTTGAACCTATAACAACTTTTTTTAGTCAGTTTGGTCTGTCGTAGACCGTAGCCAGTCAATGGTTTTTTCTGCCATTGACCTATTCTACTGCATGATGGCCAACCAGCAGCATGTATTGGCACTACAGATTTCTGAGCAGTGGTAAACAAAGGTCAACAGGTGATCTTGCTGAGAAAAGCACGAGTTGGTGAGATTGGGCATGACTGACTCAGAACCCAATCCTGTGGTTGGCGGCACGGCTCCATACCGCTGACCACAGTTGCAAACATGCCATAAAGCACGTTTGCGGGGCTCACCACCAGGCTCCCACTGGCTCGGCAGTCTCCCGGACCGCAGAGCAGTGGAACGGGAGGCAGGGGTGTGGACGGGGGTGGGGAGGAGGCGTTCTGGGGAGGGGGGAGGCAGGCGGGGCGTGGCGAGAGGGGGGAGGGGGCATGCCAGGGGGCGGGCGGGAGGCCTGTTGGGGGGAGGGAGGAGGATCTGCGGAGCTATGCTCTGCAGGATCCAGGGTGCTCATGGAGGGCTGCACACCCTACATGTGTCCCCTTCTCCCAAGGAGTCTCCCACGGTAGTCTCCTTGTCAGTGCCACCAAGCCTGGGCACTCTGGGCAGCTCAGGATTGGGCTGCCCAACTTTGCCAGCCACAGTGGAAATGCGGACTAAAAACATGGTTGCCTCAGTCTTAAAGGGTCACTGGAAATAGACCCCATGCATTCAAGGGCAATTCCTAGGAGCATAAATTATATCATTTGCACATCAAAAATTAAGTAATGTACCAGAGTTCATGCCAAGATATAAAGAAATAAGAGTTTCTGATTACAAGGACCAGTGCTTAGTGATCTGGAATTGGAGTGTTCACTCTGTGAAACATATTGTATGAACACGCAATTAAGAAGGTAAATCAGTGAAGCTTTGTTGGGAGCAGAATCACAGAGCCAAGGACTGAGGGGACCAGATTGTTAAATGCAAAGTAGAACTGCATATCATGGAGAAATGTAACTAGAACAAAAGGTTAGGTCTCTTTCTTTCCACCACCCATGCCTAACTTCAAAGAACATTAAGAGTACGCAAGGCTATTTGGCAGCTGGAGGTTTTCAAGCAGTGCCAATTCTCAGCAACCTCACATTTACTAGAAGTGCTTCAACAACACTAGAGAAACAGCACCCCACTACTAAAACAACAACATCCCAATCATCTCTCCATCAGGAACTAATCCAAAGCCCACTAAAGACAATAGAAATAAACAGGTTGGCATTACTGTAAAAACATCCCTTCATTGCCTCACCATTTCAAGCACAGCACCACTCCGTTGCAGAACCTCTCTGCGGAAAACAACAAGCAGCCTTTCATTACAAATGGAATGTCACCCTTTTCTTAATGGCAAATTTCTGTAAGTGTCACACTGGCAGTGGGGGCCAGGGAGAAAGCATCTTGAGAAAAACAGGCCTACCCACTCTTGAAACTTCTTTTTCTTCCATGATTTATGTGTTTAAGGAACATTTGCTAAAAATGTATTGGTTGTAGCAACACGCAAACTACATCTGCATAAGAGCAGTGGTCTTCAACCTTTTTTGTGCCACAACCCAAATATATAAAGTATGAGACTGGAGACCCCACCATAGATACTGCCCCCCTCCCAGGACCCTATCTGCTGACCCCCATCACAGTTGCAACCCACTCCCCACCCCTGTAATGTCCTCCCAGCACTATTCACTGTCACCAAAGATTCTTATTAGAGAGAGCAGGAAAAGTAACCCTGAAGTCTTGCACTAGTGAAAGCTATTTTAGAACAATTGCTAAGAACCTGAGCAAGACTGGGACACAAACTCCAAAACCTGAAGGGGTACACCAGATGTCTCCCTTTTTACCTGGTGGTGTTCTAGTCCAGTGGTCTTCAACCTTTTTCATTCCTGTAAGTTGCTGTGACCCCACAACTGAGGCTTCATGAACCTATTCGGGTCCCAACCCCAAAGTTGAAGAACACTGCATTAAAGCATGGATTTGGCAGTGGTTCCTAAACTCTCCAGGAGCTTGGGAGCCACCCTGAGTCTTTGCGGAGGAGGGGGGAATGCAGTGATGCGATCCCCAGGATCGCGCAGCTGCCCGGGGTGATGGGGCTTCATTTTACTCACTGGTATCATCAGCAGCCTCCAGGGGAGGCAGGAAGCCCTGTGGAAGCCTCTGTTTGGCTCCCCAAGGCTTGGAAAATCTAAAAATGAAGATCATGACCCACTTCTGGTTTTGCGATCATGAATTGCCTTAGGGAATTTCCTAAGATCAATTATAGTAGCTGGTTTAGTATCTAATATATGTCATTAGAATTATCTTGTGTAGCAGCTTGTGATTGCTCTTGTTTCAGCACTCGGACCATAAATACTATACAAACTCTTTTGCTATTATAGAACATCATACTGAAGTAGAGAAACAATGCAGTGGTTCCGATGACACTTTCAACTCTGAACTGGCTCCATGCAATAAAAGACATGCACTCTCACACTGGGCACATATCCTATACACTCTACTCATGTCCTGAGGAATTTGGCCCAGTTCCCTTAATCGTTGGGGGGCCGTAATTTTTTATAATACTAATTGTAGGGGACATGTTTTTAAAACTCCACTGTAAGTTCACAAAACTCCAGAGTGAAAAGGATGGCAAGCTGAATGTTGCCATTTTTTCCAGTCTGTTTTTTCCACAAATTTGGTGCTTCACTTTTTGCTGTCTTCCTCTGTAGGTATGGAAGCCCAATTGGGAAGGATATCACAGCTGGGGACCTTTCTTTGCCGAAGTGCTGCGATGTGCAGCCTTAAGGAATTATAGGGTAAGGCATCCCAACTGAATTTTTTCTGTTCTTTTTGCTAGTTTTCTCAGGAGGTACACCACTGGAGGCCTGTGCAATTTAAAATAGACAGTAACTTTTAGTCTTCAGGATGTTTGCACCTTGGCAGACAGTTTTTAAAAAGCACAATTTGCAATACCCTACAGCATGCTCTCTAGTGCACTTCCACACTTCTTTGGGAAGGTAGAAAATCAAGGGGAAATCTAGGTTCTTACCAGCTCTTGAATCACATCGCTGATATACTATCACCTGATGTTCTTCTATTGTGCATTGATTCATCTGAAGTGCTACACATGTTTGTATCTCTTTAGTCTTGTGTCAGTGCCTTAGAGCAGCACTTCTCAGTGTTGCTCCCCCATGTACCACTTGCTGTCACACTGTCCTTGGAGGTACCACTGGACATCATCACCAGTTACTTCTGGGTTCAGAGACTGCGATGGAAGCTTCCAAGGTTAGTTACAATGCAAATCTACCTTGTGCTGGAATGAGCAGATCAAGAGGCCTGCTCTGTATCCAGCGCAAGATAGAGGCGCAAAGTAGCTCAGCCGGAGACCAGGGGAAACTCTTCCCCTTACCCCCTGGTAAGCCACTGCAGCCCCAATGGGTCTCCTTGGACTTGCGTCACCTCAAGAGGTGGCATAAGCCAGAGGAGATTGGAGTGGCTTGCAACTGCTCCGCACTGCTCAGGAATGGGAGCTAGGAGCCAGCATATCTGCTGGGTCCTAGCCCTGTCTCTCAATTCCCGCCCACGCACCCCTGGGACCACCCTCCGCCCCACTCCACCACCCTGGAATGCCTCCTTTTCACCCTCCCCAGACTCCTGCATTGGCCAAGCTTGGCCAATGCAACCTACCAGGGGCAAGCCAGTGCAAAGGCTGGCTGCAGCCTCTGTGCTCCAGAGCACCTCCGTGTGCTGGAGTGGCTTGCTCCTGAGGAAGCGCAAACATGCTTTATGGCACTTTTGTGACCCTCCTGAGCTGGTGCAAGCTACTTGCATCAGCCCAAAGGTGCTTTAGCTTTGCACCCTTAGCGGCTTAGGGTGAATGGGACAGCTTTTTCTTGTGCTTGAAAACCATGTGCTAGCATTTTACCTGCTGCTTGAGCTTCCTATTGCCATTGGAAGCTCTCATCGCGGTCTCTCTGCCAGAGAGACCCAGCACCACCCAGTGTACCACCGGTTGAGAATCCCTGCCTTAGAGCTGTGTCAGAAAGGAAAATGAGCTCTTAGGACAAACCCCAAGTTCGTCTAACTTCTATTAATTACGATGTGCAAATGAAATAACAGTTACAAGAAGTCAGATTGAAACTGGCAAGATTATGTATAACTATAACATCTACATGGTGTTTTATATAACATTGGCCCAATGTTCAAGAAATTTATAAAGTCAATCTTTAGCTCCCCTAGTGCAAAGTTTTGATCAATAGTCTGGTATTGTCCAAAATCAATAGCCTGATCAGTAGTCTGGTATTGTCTAAAATTAAGCTGCATCGAGAGATGAGACAATGGTGTGTGTGTGTGTGTGTGTGTGTGTGTGTGTGTCCCACACTACTATTAGTTAAACTTTGTATGAAAACTCTTTTACTAAATAGGGCATGTGAGACATATGTTTTGCATAATGCTTCAAAATGGTTCATTTAATAAACTATTGCTAACTGCAAATGATGCACTGTTTACAATTATCTCATCCTAAAAACTCTTTGTCTTATGGAAATTGTGAAGAATTTCAGTAGTACTGGGTTATCAAATTAATGTAACAAATCTGATCCATGAGAAATGAATTTAGTTGTCCAATTAAAAATGCATATTTCCATTTTGTGCTCCTGAAGGTGACGGAGGAATCTGCTCTTCAGGAGTCATTCTTTCTGATAATCCTGCCAAGCTGGTGGCAGATAGATCTGATCTTTTGGTTCAGGAAACTGAATAGGATATGATAAGGTGATATCTTGGTTCAGATATCTTAGCTTTATTTACCATTAAAATAACAATTTTGCCTACAGATCTTTATCTTTACCTGGCTTTTCTGCTATTATCTTCCAAAAACTCCTGAATGAAATACAGGAAAAAGGGAGCTGTGATTTATTGAAATTTTGATTTCTTGCCCTGATGTATGTTACTTTACACTTACTTACTTGGAAGCACATCTACCATTTTGCTACCCATCCCTCACATTTTGAGAGATCATTCTGGAGTGCTTCACGATCCCTTCCGGACTTCACCACACCTGAAAAGTTTAGTGTCATCCACAGAACTGTCCACCTCACTGCTTATCCCCAACTCCATGTCATTTATGAATAAATTGAAACACACAGGTCCTAAGACTGATGTGTGGGGCACACTTCTTTTCACCTCTGTCCATTGTGAAAATTGCCCATTGACACCCACTCTCTGTTTCCTGGCCTTCAATCAGTTCCTAATTCATAAGAGAACCAGTTGCCCACATCCACCTGCTTGTTCACATTTTCAAAAAATTCTAAAAGGTTTATGAAAAGAGTTTGTCATTTGGAATCTCAGTTTGTTCACCCTCATCCACATTCCAACTGCCTTCAGGCAATAGTCCAGGACCTCAGCCCAACAAAGATAGATATAAAAGGGAGAGAGAGAGAGAGAGAGAGAGAGAGAGAGAGAGAGAGAGAGAGAGAGAGCGGGTAATGCACGCCTAACATGCACTGGAACAAGATGGCCAGAAGCCTGCCTCGTATCCAGTTCGAGTTTCAAGCTGCAAGTGGCTCAGCCTGGGGCAAAGGGAAATGCCTCAATGGGTCTACTTGGTTCTGCGCCACCTAAAGAGCAGAACTGAGCAGCCTGGAGCTGCTCTGTGCTGCCTGGGAATGGGGTCAGAATCCAGCAGAACTGCTGGGTCCTAGCCTCGCCTCCCACTGCCCACCTGCCCATGAGCTCACCAGCTGCCCATCCTCCCCTGCCCTGAAATGCTTCCTCCCCACCTTCCCCACACACCCCAGACCCCTGTACCAGCCAAGCCGGCTGGCGCAGACTTATCTTCTGTCAATGCAGCGGAGGCTGAATGCAGGTGCACCTCTATGTGCCAGCCCAGTCGATTCCTTAGGAGGCACAAATATGCTTTACGGCATGTTTGCGAACTTCCTGGGCTGGCGCAAGTGACTTGCGCTGGCCCAGGGCGCAGTTAGGATTGTGCCCCGAGAGTGTCTTCAGCATACTGATGGTACCCACTCCAAATTCCCAGCTGACCTCTCCCAGTGGTTTCATGTAGATATTAAATAGCATGGTGGACAAGGTTGAACTCAGCAGCATCCCATACCTCAAGGTCCAGGTTATTGAACTGGCACTTTCCTGCTCCATTTGAGACCTATCCACCAAATAAAAACCACTGCAAAATGGTGCCCCAACCTCAAATCAGCCAGTTGGTCCAGAAGGACATCATGATGAATGATGTAAAAAATCACTAAGAAGCAGTTGTGGACAAATGCCCTAGGCGTGAGCCTCTAGGACCCTACGGAAGCCTCTCTGAGGCGCCCAACAAGGTCAGAAACTGTGCTTCCGGTTTGCAAGAAGCACAGTTTATAGTGTCAGGGAACCTCAGAGAGGCTTCCCCAACGTAGTCCTGGGTCGCGTAAGGCTCTGTGAGCCTCAGGTCAGTGGGGGAGGGGGTTGATTTTTGTGGTGGGGGTGGTGACAGCCTGTGAGGGGCACCATCGCAGACCTTTGCCCCAGGTACCCAGGTACAGGGCTGGGGAGGTCCACTGCTGCTAAGATGGCCAGCAGGACAAACAAGAACACACTCCACCTGTCTAGTCTCCAGCATAGGTCACCCATCTAGGCAACCAAGATGGTTTCCATCCCAAAACTTGGCCTGTAGCTAAATGGAAAGGAGTTCAGATAATCTGCTTCATCTAAGCCCCTCTGTAGCTCTGATGCCACCAACTGCTCAGTCACTTTATCCAGAAACAGAAGGTTTGAAACTGCCTGGTAATTATCCAGCATGGTGGAATCCAGGGAGGGCTTTTCAGGAGGAAATGAACTACCACCTACCTTGCGAGTGGCAGCACCCCTTCCCTTAAAGATGTATTAACCACACTCCATGGCCAGCCCCTCTGGGCAGATCTAATGAGCCATGTTGGGCAAAGAGCATGTGGGCAGGCAGATGGCCTCACACTCCAAAGCATCTTTTCCACAACCTCTGATTCTGAAAACTGAAAGAATCCCACAAAACTGGACTGACAGGGAAACAGGGAACGTTGCCAGACATTTTGATTGGAATCTAAGTCATGGCAGATGCAAGCAATTTTATCTGCAAAGTGTCACAGCAGATCTCTGTGTGTTTCTCCTGATCAACTGGAAAGGCAAGATGGAGGAGATGATATTAAATTTAGGAAAAAAAAATTGCTTGATTACTTGCTATCTTGCTTAAACATTGAAGCCCTATAACCAAGGGTAAAAATATCCCAGCGCCCCTTTTGTCACAGGCAGTGGCGTAGCTAGTGGGGGCGGGAGGCGGTCCACCCGGGGCACCAAACTTGGGGGGGTGTAACATCACAAATGCCCCAACATTGCTAACATCGCAGAGGTTCAGAGTAACCCTATCATGTTATATACCGTTGGATGTGGAATTTTGAGCAGAATATAATTGAAGAAACCGAATTGAAATATTTCCTTTACATCAAAAGTTATGGGCAAAAAACTGGGAACGAAAAAATGCATAGAACCCTATGGAAAATGAAACTGAGCCATATCGCGCGTTTACTTGCAAGTAGGCAAACTTGCCATAGTTCATCGGAAAGGGCAGGTTGAGAGGAATCCAACAACACCAGAATGGTTCCTATCCAATGAAAGCAGCTCCCAAAAACACCCAAGAAGGTAGTCCCTTCCTCCAAGCAGATGAATGTATTGAGCCCTATGGAAAGCAAAAGTAAGCCACACGGTCGCCTTTACTCACAAGTAAGCAAATGTGCCTTGGCTCCTGGTCAAGTCAGGCAAAGGGGAATGCAAGGCTAGCTACATGGTCCCAATCTGATGAAAGTGGAGCTCAACAAATGCTCCAAAAGGCAGCCCCCCCCAAAAGAATAAAACAAATGCTTGAGCTGGTAAGGTGGGCACTGAGGAGGGCTGGAAATCTCACTGATTTTTTGTGTGGGGGGGGGGTGTTATTGCAGGCAGGCTACAGAGAAAATTCACTTGGTGAAACAGGGCTGGCTTTCCCTTATTTATCTGTTTTTCTTTAATTTAATTATTTATAATTATTTTATTTTGCTTGATGATGTCACTTCCAGCCATGACATCACTTCTGGTGGGTCCTGGACAGACTGTCCTTCTAAAAAGTGGATCCCAGTGTAAAAAGTTTGAGAACCATTGCCTTAACTCAAAACAGGCCAATGAGACATCCAGGGAGGGGGGTGACACCCTAGTGACCAAAATTCTGGAAATCGTGGCTTTTAGGAATAATACCATCATGTTGTACATCATTTGATACAGAATTTCATCCATTGCTTGTGGAGAAATAGTTACCATTTATTTTTTTGGCCATTATTATTATTTATTCCATGTCTATTACTATTTCTGTCTCACCTACCTCACAGGGTTGTTGTGAGGACAAAATAAGGGGAGGAACCGTGTACACCACCCTGAGCTGCTTAGAGAAAGGGTGGTATAAAAAGTGAATTAATTAATTAAACAATATAATTAATAATTAATTGATAATTATTAATAATTAATTAATTAAGGGCACAATCCTAACCATGCTGGAGCAGGCAAGCCAAGAGGCTTGTGCTGCATCCAACATGGGATTGCAGCAAGCAGCAGCTCAGCCAGGGGCAAGGGGAAACTCTTCACCTTACCACTGGGTAAGGGCTGTGCGCCCCTATGGGTCTTCTCGGACCCGCATCACCTCCAGATGTGGCTCAAGTCCGAGCAGAGCGGAGCGACTTGAAGCTGCTTCGCTCGCCCCGGGGACAGAGGTTGGGATCCAGCATAACTGCCAGGTCCCAGCCCTGCCCCCAGCTCCCTGCACTCCAGCCCCCGGGCCTGCCCTCCCCCTGCCCAGTAACGCCCTCTCCCACCCACTCCCCATGCCCCCACATGCTTACCTTTGCTGCTTGTGCTGGCACACTTGCGCTGGCACAAGTGGCGGTGCGGGAGTCGCAGTGGAGGATTTTGCCTCCATCCGCATGTCGGAGCATCTGGATGTGCCAATGCGGCTTCTGCCTAAGGAGGTACAAACGTGCTTTATGGTACATTTGCGACTCCTCCAGAGCACCTATAAGTGCTATAATAAGGTATTATATAATACCTATAAGTGCCGGTCAGGAATGCTCCCTAAGTCATACGGGGTGACAAAAATTTATGTGCCCCAGGTGTCAAATGACCTAGCTACGCCTCTGGTCATGGGTGACTTAAAATATCCCAGTGCCCATTTGTCACTGGTGACTTAAAAATTGACGTTGGTGACTGGTACTTGAAGAGGATTGACTAGGAAGCAGGTTCTGAACATGCCATGGTCTGATTCAGTATCAGACCTGATCACCACAAGTGTTCTCTTTAAACTGCACAGCCATGCAACTGGGAAGCCCTGGGAAGCTGAGCTCTGTGCAGCTCAACCTCAGCATTGACCTTAGCAGAAGTCTGGCAATGACATGCATCCGGATTCATGCAGCTGGAAATGTCACAAGGCTCCAGCACAATAGTCAAAGGAGTCTACACACTAGCTCAAGCTCCTTAGAGAAATTATTGGTCACAACCTTGTACACTCTTATTCTTTTTCTCTTTGTTTTCCAGCCCTGCTGGATCAGTTCAAAGGCACATATAGTCCAGCTTCCTGTATTTCCTAGTGGCCCACCAGATGCTTTGGGGAGCCACACAAGAAGACACCTTCATCTGTGCCATTCCCTTGCATTCTGAGGGAGGCTACTTCTAATGTCAGGAGATTGCACTAGCTCATCATAGCTTGTAACTGGTGATGGACTTTTCCTCCAAAAACCGTCCAATCCTGGAATCAGGATTTCAATTGAGCTCCTGTTCCCAGGGCAAAACTCCAGAATTTTATTCCTTGCCAGGATTCAGCTCTGCAGATATGAAGCCGTTAGAAGCAGACTTACTGCGAACGTCTGAAGACTGTAATTCACTCTCCATAGAGGCATCCTAATTTGTAACTAGCCTTTCATAAAAGGAAAAACTCTGAATTCAAAAGCTATAACATCCAGGCAGGTTTGAGCCAAAACTCCTCTCAATTAAGCCCTACCTGGATCAAGAAGTTTGCAAATAACTCTTCACCTCTACCTGTAACATTCATCCTTCCCTGAGGTTTGTAGCACCACACTCCCTCCCACCCCATGTGACTTCTGCTATAGTTAGAAGTATTTCTGTAGCTTTTCAAATCCTTGAATTCCATTCTTCCTTCCCTAATGTGACTCAAATTAAATCCTATTATTTTAAAGTTGAACTGTTCAGCGAGGAAAGCCAAGACTGCCAACAGCTATTTTTTATAAGTGTGTTTGAAGCCAGTATTAATTGTTTTAAGAAAATCTGGGCAGCAGAAATGTGACAGAACATTATGAATGTACATTTATATTATAGAAATTGTTGTAATGCTCTCATTAGATTATTTGTTATAGTCCTTATTAAAGCTAAATCCTGACTTGAGTGCAGTCCATTATGGCCTGCCTCCAACATTATATTCATTTGGGACTAAATACAAATGCCCAGTGGAGTTCTCAGTAGAGTTTTTCTTTCAAATCTAAAATAATTACTTCTTGTATAGTAAAGCCAAATATTGCTCCAGCCAGGTTTCACTGCCACAGATGTTCCCCCTACTTATGGTAAGGTCTTTGCAAATAATCAGAAGGCACTTAGAAGGACAATCAACAAATGTTCTTCAAAATTAGTCTGCTGAATTCTCACTCTTTGATATTTTCATTACAAATGTATTTGATAAAAAAAGGAATGAATAAAGATTACAATTTTACCACATGTTCTGGCAGCAGGGCCTCTGAGAGGAATTTTATCAGGGGGTACAAAGTTTCTTTTGAGTACAAAGAGGGAGGGGTTGAAACAGAGTAGCGGGGTGGCAATGGGGGGTGAGCAAAATGGGGGCTAAACAGGCAGGGGGAAGTGGCAACAGCAGGAATAGACTTTGGAGCCCAGGTCTACCAGTCTCCCCAATGCAGAGCTCAGTTTTACCTACCTGCCCAGTGTTGGCAGCTAGATACAGTAATACAGAAAACCAAACACACTCCTAAGTCTCTTTAAAATCTTTCACATGTAGAAAATCATTGCAGGAGATTAGTAGCATTGTATTTAGACTCATGCTAGAATGGAAAGTGTCCTCTGTACAACAGAACTAACTTCTGCAGCAGGTGCAGTCCCACAGCTGTATCGCTGACCTCCTCTACATTCGTTCATAGTAAGTGGATCCAAAGACCTATTGCAACAAGTCTGTTTCCTCCCAGATGTGACACTGTTAAGGTATGTATGCATTCCTGAGCCTAGTGTGTACGGCTTTTGGCAATAGTGGCCACCATGTGCCCATGGTAATGCTCCTAGCATGGAAAATGTCAGTTCCCAGGAACTTTCTGGGCCCCCTCCTTTGGCTCCTGGGCCCCCTTTCTGACCCTGGGCCTGCCTGCTGCTCCCTCCAACATGCTATTGATGAAGGTGCTGCAATTTGCACTCTCATTCCCTTTCCATTCACTCACAACATCCAGGTAGTGGCAGTCCCCTTCCTCCATCAGGTAGGAGAGGGAAAAATCCCTGCTATGGCCACATCTGCTTCCACCCTTTCATTTCCTCACCCCAACCACTTAAGAAAGTAGCCAAATGGGCCAGGAGATGCAGAGGCAGAACTCCCCCCCCCCCATTTCCCTGACCTTCAGCTGCTGTGGGTGTAGCCTCTTTGCTCCTCATAGTTCCAGTTTAAAATGCCTCAGAAGAGCAGAGCAGCTGAAGCAGGAGGGTAGAAAGAGGGCCACAGTTCAGCTTGGATCCCTCCTCCTCAGCCACTCAATGGGGAAGGGAGTGGGAAGACTTGTGTGTGTGCAAGATTTTTTAGTTTTTGTTATTTTGGGGTGGGAAAAAGTAACATTATGTGACTGGCTCAGTTAGCATATAAGCACCATCCTGACCCGTGCCACCAGACATCTGTACCTGCAAATATGGTGGAATCATCCTTATCAATTGGCAGGATGATCCAGATGACTGAGCTATCTCAGGTGGAATTGATCCCTGAATACTACCCTCACAAGAGCATATAGGCTATGTGTCTAAGCCTTAAGAAAGAGGAAAAAAAGCTGTGCAAAAAGAGCTTTGTATTATTAAAACTTTCATTCATTGGTACCCTATATCAGGGGTGCCCAAACCCTGGCCCGGGGGCCACTTGCGGCCCTTGAGGTCTCTCAATGCAGCCCTCAGGGAGTTCCCTGTCTCCAATGAGCCTCTGGCCCTCCAGAGATTTGTTGAAACCCACACTGGCCCAACGCAACTTCTCTCAGCGTGAGGGCGACTGTTTGACGTCTCGTGTGAGCTGTGGAATGAGAGCTTCCTCCACTGCTTGCTCTTTCATATCTGTGATGCAGCAGCGGCAGCAAAGGAAAGGCCAGCCTTGCTTTGTGCAAGGCCTTTTATAGGCATTGAGCTATTGCAAGACCTTCATCCATTCATATAAGTTCATCTTTAATATATTCATTTATGTAAACTTATGTAAATTTATTCAAATTTTAACTGTAAATTAATTCTTTTTTTTTCCCCAGCCCCCGACACGGTGTCAGAGAGCTGATGTGGCCCTCCTGTCAAAAACTTTGGACACCCCTGCCCTATATCATCTTGTAAAGTTGAAGTTGGTGAGAGGTCTTGAAGGCCTTCAGCTTGGACCAATGGCAATGTAACTTCTTACCAGTATTCCAGTTCCATGCTTGGGAAGAATAAAAAGGAGTGAACACTCTGACATTCAAGCAAGAACTATGCATTTCTAGTTCAAAAACAAAAAAAGGAAAATGTTATAAAGATTTTTCATTTAAGTATAATTTATGTATATTATTACTTCTGAAGTGGAAAGACAAACTTCAATGGTGACCTATATTCATACTCTTTTTTTTAATCACAGGGAAATTAATAACAAAATAAATAGTGTCTTGTCCCTAGGGATGCTAAACTTTTTTTTTTTTTCAAATTGAGGCCAAATACTGACTTTCATTGTATCCTACCCACTGCCAAATTAAAAGTGATATTGAAATCAGAGTGCATTTTTACTTTGCATTACTGAAACATACAACTGTGTATATGAGGCAAAGAATCTCAGGACAACAAAAAATAAGCACAGTTTAGGGACGGATTAAGGGAATGTGATATAATTGCTGAACAATATTCTTGAACTCACAGTGTGATCACAGGGCCTTCTCTGCGGGTGTTCCAATAATGTCACTGGGCATCTTATATCAAAATTTTCCACTGAACACACTGAATAACAGACACATGGCCTCAGGACACATGTGCTGGTGCCACACTAGACTGGACCCTTGTAATGTGTTTTATGTGGGGTTAACTTTGGAACTGTCATTGCTTCAAAATGTGACAGCTGCATTATTAATATGTTCTGGCTTAGGGAGTGTGTTACATACATGGCTCCACCAGCTCCCACTTTCTGGACACAATTCAAAGTGTCACTTTCAGTTTGTAAAGCCCTGAAAGGTCTGGGCCCATAAATTGAGTTCTCCGTTCAATGTATGTCTCTTTCCCAAGCTTTGAGATCTGCATGGGAGAAGCTGTTCTGGATGTTAGTGTCATCTGAGGTGAGAAAGGTAAGGACAGGGAGTAGGAAAGTGGTTTCCAAACTTTTTGGACTGCCAGCAACCTTGATGTACTGGGCCATTCACCATGGCTCCCCATTAGGGCTACAATCCTATACGTTGTATAGGGTGGTGGTTTTTTTGCAAGGTTTTCATGGCTCCTCTGGCTGGTTTCTGCATCTCCCCATGGAGACAAGATTCACAATTTAGGAACCACTGGAGTAGGACCTACTCTATGGCTGCAGCCTGTTTGTGGAACTCTCTAGGTAGGGAATTCTGTGTGACCAGGGATCTTTTGGAACGTGACTGCAAATACTATATTATGGAGCTGTCATCGATACTTCTCTGCTATTTTAATTTGTGTTATTTGAATTTCAATTTTATGGTGTTATGTAAATTGTTGGTAAACTCCACAAAAGCCATACTGTTGATTTGAGAAACCAAACTTTTAGCACAATCCTATATATGTTTACTCAAAAGTAAGTTTCACTTTGCTAAATGGATCTTACTCTCAGGTAAGTGTGGTTAGGATTTTAAACCCTAGGATTGCTTCACAGGAAGTGAGGCAGGGGGTTGAAAAGCATGTGACACTTATCATATAATTTGAAGAGCTTAGCATTGTGTTCTTTTCAGTCCTCTGTCTTGCTTCCTGTGAGTGCTTCCTGCTTCCTGTCAGCATTCACCAAAGAGCCTGCAAGACCCAGAATTTTGCAGTCAGCAAAGAGCCAGTGAGAGCCAGGAACAGTGAAAGGAAGACTGATATCAGATAAGTCATTTGTGTGATGGGGGTGCTATGGGGGGCACAATGGGGGGAATTTTTTGAACTGCATGCAGTGATTTTCAACCTTTTTCATCTCATGGCACAATGGCAAGGCACTAAGATTGTCAAGGCACACCATCAGTCTTTTGACAATTGACAAGGCACACTGTGCTGCCAATGGGGGTTCACATCCCCAAAAGTCCTACTAATAAATGACCCTCTCCCAAATTCCCACGGCACTCCTGAGGAACATTGGTGGCACAACAGTGTGCCGTGGCACAGTGGTTGAAAATGGGTATTATTATTATTATTATTATTATTATTATTATTATTATTATTATTATATCATTGGCATCCTTCAGTCTTGGGAGACTATGGTATTGCGGTCTGAAAAGTGGTTCTGGAACAGCGTCTAGTGCGGCTGAAGAGGCCAATTCGGGAGTGACAATCCCTTCCGCACTGGGAGCAAATGTAGTCTGTTCCTGGTGTGTCTCCCTGGCTGTGGGCCTTCCTTCTTTGCCTCTTTGCCTCAGTCTGTTGGGCAAGTGCCTCTTCAAACTGGGAGAGGTCTAATATATCGATGGACGACTGGAAACAAATTTGGAATATAAATATTAAGATAACTAAATATTAAGATAACTGTCTTTTAAAGAGAATTTATATAAAATGTTTTATAGATGGTATTTAACTCCAGAGAAATTAGCAAAAATGTATTCTGGGTCATCAAATAAGTGTTGGAAATGTAAAGAGGTTGAAGGAACCTTTTATCATATGTGTTGGACATGTGAAAAAGCAAAGAAATACTGGAAAATGATACGTAAATTCTTGCAAGAGATATTGAATTGTGTATTACCATTCAAACCAGAAATATTCCTCCTAAATGTGACATCAGAAATTAAAGACCAATATAGAAAATACCTTATTGTACTCATTGTGACAGTGGCAAGAATACTGTTTGTGCAAAATTGGAAATCTACAGACGTGCCAACTAGAGAAAATTTAATAGACAAAATTTATGAAATGGCAGAAATGAAAGTTTTAACAGAAAGAATGAAAGAGAGAGATTTAGGTAGAGTAAGAAAATATTGGAAGCCGTTTTATGATTGGATAGATAATTTTAGTTAAACAATACTGTTACCCTGCACATGCCCAATCTTGTCTGATCTCGGAAGCTAAGCAGGGTCAGGCCTGGTTAGTACGATGGAAGACCACCTGGGAATACTGGGAATTCCCAGTATTCCCAGACTGCCTGGGAATAAGCTGTAGGCTTATACCATAGTCTTTCGATACTGAAGGTTGCCAATCAACCATCAAGTGTTTAGATAAATTTAAATTTTTATAATGGCAAATATGAAAACTTTTGTATTGAAGATTATTGTGTTTTTTTCAGTCGTTTCATTGTTTTTCTTTCTTTCTTTTTTTTTTTTAATAATGCATGTTGTAATCCAGGGCCATATCCTTATGTAGTACCTGCCCAAAGTCTAACCCATTTTCCTCACCTGTATCTGTAATAAATAAATAAAATACTTAATTTAAAAACAAAACAAAACTGGGAGAGGTCATGCTGCACAACCTGCCTCCAAGCAGGACGCTCAGAGGCCAAGGTTTCCCATCTGTTGAGGTGCACTCCTAAGGCCTTCAGATCCCTCTTGCAGATGTATTGCAGCTGTGGTCTACCTGTAGGGCGCTTTCCCTGCACGAGTTCTCCATAGAGGAGATCCTTTGGGATCCAACCATCGCCCATTCTCACGACATGACCAAGCCAACGCAGGCATCTGTTTCAGCAGAGCATACATGCTAGGGATTCCAGCTCATTCCAGGACTGTGTTGTTTGGAACTTTGTCCTGCCAGGTGATACCGAGGATGCGTCTGAGGCAGCGCAAGTGGAAAGCGTTCAGTTTCCTGTTGTGAGCGAATTGTCCATGACTTGCTGCAGTACAGAAGTGTACTCAAGATGCAAGCTCTGTAGACCTGGATCTTGGTATGTTCTGTCAGCTTCTTGTTGAATTAGACTCTCTTTGTGAGTCTGGAAAACATGGTAGCTGCTTTACCAATGCGTATGTTTAGCTCGGTATCGAGAGAAAGTGTCGGGAGATTGTTGAGCCAAGGTACACAAAGTCATGGACAACCTCCAGTTCATGCGCAGAGATTGTAATGCGGGGAGGTGAGTCCACATCCTGAACCATGACCTGTGTTTTCTTCAAGCTGATTGTCAGTCCAAAGCAGCAGTTTTCAAGCACTGTGCCGCGGCACACTGGTGTGCCATGAGGCTGCCTCAAGTGTGCCGCGGGGCCAAGGAGTCAGGCAGCAGCAGCAGCAGCTGCGTGCATGGGACAAGCGGGGGCTTGGAGCCTGGCGCGGCAGCAGGAGAAAAAGGGGCAGTCACGCATGGGCTTGGTCGCTCCTGCTGTTGCTGGTGCCTGCCCCGCATGTTGATTGGGCAGCCAGCCAGGCAGCCAGAGGAACCTGGAAGAGCTCCCGGCAGGCAGGAACATGGAGAGAGTGAGGGCAAGCGGCGAGAGCGAGGAGGGAGTGAGAGCGAGCCTGAAGGTGGAAGCAGGTAGGAGCCAGAAGCAGCTGGCTGGAAAGGATCCTGGAGAGACCCTTTTCCTTGCCAACAATACCCCAAAGTGACACCCTGCCTGTGTTGCCTCCACTGGCAAGGCTTTGGCAGGAAGGGCGCTGGGCCACAATCTGATCCACACTTATCTAGGATTTAGCCCCATTGACTATAATGGGGCTTACTTACAGAGGCTTGGTTGCATTCTTTCTTGAATATATGAGCAGGCAAGTGATGCTTTTCTTCCCCCTCACCTCCTCTCCTCCTGCACACACATCCCCCATCATAATTGCAGTTAACCCCTCTCTTTCTGCCCCTCCCCTCCCTCTTCCCCACCTTCCAAAGTTCAAAACCAGTTGCCTCCCATTCATTCTCTCTCTCTCTCTCTCTCTCTCTCTTCCCCCACCCCAGTGACTCCTGCACTTGTTTCAGCTACATCTCCTCACTGCCCCTCACCCCCCCCCATTTCTCCAGTATGCTCAGTCTCATCTCTCTTTGCCAACACCTCCAGGCATATCAGAGCATATTGATTGATAACTGTTCGAGCGGACTTGCTTCAAAACATTGTTCTTCCTTTCCAGAAACCACATACACCTCCCTCTCCAAGCTTCTTGGGAATTTCTTTCATTGTCATGTAATGATCTAAGGCTGCAATCCTAACTACACTTTCCTGAGAGTAGGTCCCATTGAACAAAATAGGACTTACTTCTGAGTAGACCGGGTTAGGTTTGTGCCCTTAGTTATATTAATTAAATTAATTGTAACATAATAATGTAATTAAAAACTAGTAGTGTGCCTTGACAACTTTAGTGCCTTGTCAGTGTGCCGTGAGCTGAAAAAGGTTGAAAATGGCTGGTCCAAAGTCTTGGCAGGCCTTGTTAAAACGATCCATGAGCTGCTGAAGATCTTTGGCAGAGTAGGCAGTGACAGCTGCATTGTCGGCAAAGAGGAAGTCACGCAGACATTTCAGCTGGACTTTGGACTTTGCTCTCAGTCTGGAGAGGTTGAAGAGCTTTCCGTCTGATCTGGTCTGGAGATAGATGCCTTCTGTTGCAGTTCCAAAGGCCTGCTTCAGCAGGACAGTGAAGAAAATCCCAAACAAGGTCGGAGCAAGAACACAGCCATGCTTCACTCAGCTTCGGATGTCAAAGGGGTCTGATGTGGAGCCATCAAAGACTACAGTGCCCTTCATGTCCTCGTGGAAAGACCTGATGATGCTGAGGAGCCTGGGTGGACATCCGATCTTGGGGTGAATCTTTAAGAGGCCGTCCCTGCTGACAAGGTCGAAAGCCTTCGTGAGATCTATGAAGGCTATAAAGAGTGGCTGTCATTGTTCCCTGCATTTCTCCTGCAGCTGTCTAAGGGAGAAAACCATATCAGTGGTGGACCTGTTGGCTCGGAATCCGCACTGCAATTCTGGATAGACACTTTCTGCAAATACCTGGAGCCTCTTTAGTGCAACTAGGGCAAACAGCTTTCCTACAATGCTAAGGAGAGAGATTCTGCGGTAGTTACTGCAGTCACCCCGTTGCCTTTGTTCTTGTACAGTGTGATGATGTTTGCATCCCTCTCCACCTTCTCTCCAGCAGAGACAGAGGATTTCATGCAGCTCAGTGGCAATGATCTCTTTGTAGCACTTTAGGACCTCAGCAGGGATGCAGTCTTTCCCAGGTGCCTCGCCAGAGGCAAGGGAGTCCAGGGCCAGGAGTCCAGGGAGTGAAGTTCTTCTAGGGTTTGTTCACTGTCAAGCTCCTCCAACACAGGCAGGCACTCAATGTTGTTTAGCGCTTCTTTGGCAACTATGTTTTCTCTGGAATACAGCTCAGAGTAATGCTGCACCCAGCATTCCATCTGCTGCGCCCGATCCTGGATGACCTCCCTGTGACAGACTTCAGAGGGACAATTCTGTTCTGTGTTGGACCTAGGGCCTGCTTGATACCATCATACATCCCCTTGATGTTGCCTGCGTTAGCTGCTATCTGTATCTGGGAACAGAGTTGGAGCCTGTAGTTGTTAGCACATCTCCTGGCAGTCTGCTGGACTTTGCTGCGAGCAGCTCTGAGGACCTGCAGGTTGCGCTCACTGGGACAGGCTTTGTATGCTGCTAGAGCGCTCCTCTTTTCCTCAATGACTGGTGTCAACTCCTCAGAGTGGGCTTCAAACCAGTCTGCCATCTTGTTGGTCTTCCTGCCGAATACAGACAAGGTGGTTATTATTATTATTAATTATTACAATAATAATAGTTTAAATCTGAGTTGTGCTGCAGCTCCTGGAATTTTTCACAGATTGGAGAAGTGGGACAAAGAACCTAACATTCCTAATGAACTGTTAGTTGCTATTGCAGTAACCTTATATGTGATTTGTATATGAAGTTAACACCAACTTATAAATATGGTTATCAAAAACTGAGATTGGTACAATGAAGAGAAGCTTTCTTTCTGATGAAAAATAAAGTCTGAAGGGATTGTATGAGTTGCATGAGTAATCTATTTCAGAGTGACTGAGAACTATGTTGAAAACCTGTTTTGTAGCCAGCTATTCTGAACACTATTAAAAGCTGGTGTGAATGTAATGACATCAATAGTGTCAACATATATCAAAACAAGTATTAATATTTGCTTAACGCTTAATGCAACAACTGTCTTTTTTCCTCCCAGGCCTCCAAATAGCAGCCCATTTTTAGACTGCTCACTCGGATATTGCAGATCTTGATTGTAACAAAAGTGTCAGCCAAAAAGAAAAAGACCTGACATATTTCTTTACTGGAATCTCCTTGTTATAAAATAAGGAGCGATTTAAAATAAGAACATAAGAAAAGCCCTGCTGAATCAGGCCAAAGGCTCATCTAGTCCACATTCTGTTTTCCACAGCATCCAACCAGTTGCCCCCTAGGAAGCCCAGAAGAAGGGAAGAAAAGCATACTTCCCTTGCAAAGCCTCCCTTTCAACTGGCATTCAGAGGCACCTTCTTCTTTAGTCCTTAGCTGGCACTTGGGGAGCAGGTAATTGTCTCAACCAATATGCTGCTGTAGGCGTCACTGGGATCTGTGTGTCATTCATGACACATTTCAACACTTGGTGATGGTTTGCGATATTGTTAGCCTTGCTGACAGTCAATTGCTGGTTTCTTAGATCTTTCTCAATGTGTTTGAGCCATCTTTTCTTTGGTGCTGCCTAGCAGAGAGGTTGTTCTCACCAGAGGAGCTTCAGAGGCATACTGGAGATGGCACATAGGCCATCATTGTGACTTGGAACCATTGAAAGAACTGTGTGAATTTATCTTCTTAATATTTAACTGGGGGACAGCAATTGCCCCTATTCATTCTAGCAGAGTCCTTACCAGTGGCTTTTGCTATTGTCTTGGTGCATTGTGAGCCCTTTTGGGACTGGGAATCAACCTCTTGTTTCTGTTGCTGTGTAAACAACTTTGAGAACTGTTTTTGTAGACATTTCTGTTTCTGGGCCTTCCTTACCTACAGTCTCAGAATCTGTGGATTCCACCATCTGTGGATGGTGCACCTCAGACCTCAGATGTTCTCCAGGACACAACCAGAAGTGACTTCCAGTTCCTATTCATGTCTTTCGGTTACATCTGAGAGGTGTTCTGAAGTCTGAAGTTGCTCATTTATTCCTACTCTTTGCTTCCTGTTCTTTAGCCAGTTACCAGTCCTTAAAAGGACTTGTTCTCCTATCCGTAATAATAAACTAATATCTATCAATAATTTTATTAGTTATGATAATAAAAGTAAATATATGTCTATATAGATATAACCACTCCTTGCCCAGCATGAATGCCAATTCATAATGCTTGCTCAACTCAACAAACCTTTATTAGGCATAGAATTATTATAACAGCTCCATATAAATATCTTATAGGGAATAAACCTAAAATAACAAACCTCTGTGTGTGTGTGTGTGTGTGTGTGTGTGTGTGTGTGTGTGTGTGTATAAAAGTAACAAGTTACTTTGCAAAATTACTCCATTTTTCTTGAAACCAATAGCTTAACGCAGTGATTTTCAACCTTTTCCATCTCAAGGCACCCTGGCAAGGCACTAAAATGGTCAAGGCACACCATCAGTTTTTTGACAAATGACAAGGCACGCTGTGCTGCCAGTGGGGAACTCACATCTCCCAATGACCCTACTAATAAATGACCCTCTTCCAAATTCCCACGGTACACCTGGGGACCATTCATGGTGCACCAATGTGCCACGGCACAGTGGTTGAAAATGGCTGGCTTAACGTAATGCTTGCACTTCATGTCATACATAATTCAGCACAGATGAGACTGAACCCATGTTATGGATCAAAAAAATTATTTATTTGCTTATATAATTTAAGAAAAAAACCCATTCGTATTAGCAGGAAGTTGCAGTTGCGGATTAAATGGAGACAATGGATGTCATAGGCCAATACATCTCAACTATATGGTACTTTTAGGAGGTGACCTCAACATTGCCTGCAGTCTTGTCCCCATCTGCCCTAGGTTTTTTTGAGCATGGATGCCTCTGGCAACTTGCCACTAGCATAAGATTTGACTTACTGCTATTTCTGTTTTTCAGACCTCATCTCTTGGCATACTTGCGTCACAAGCTTTAGTATGAAACACATAAGTCACCATACTACAGAAAAGATTTGACTGGGTATTTAATAATGGTACATTAATAGACAAATCTATTATAAAGGTAGTTGCTCAGCTAGGATATTTGAACTACTGTTCAGAATTTTTAAAACACACACACACACACACACACACACACAGACATAAATAGGTTCATGCTCCATCACAACTCCCAACCTACTCATTTGGGTTTTTTTTGGGGAGGTGGGGTTGGAGGAAGGGAGGTGTGACTGGTGGAGCTGTGCTGCACTGGATCCAGAGCCTCCGTGTCAGGCTGGCCACCCAACATGGCAGCTCTGAATTCTACACTGACATCCGAGATGTCGTAGAATTGAGAAGCCCCATTGCGGGGCTCCGAAGAGGAGGAGGTGGTGGCTGCCTGGAGCACGCAGAATGCAGCGGCAACCATTTTTGGCACCACTGCAGCCTGGCGCGCAGGGCTGCTCAGAATTGGACTGTTAGTCATGCCTCCCCAAAGGCAATAGATCACCTTTGACCAAGCCAATATGCTGCCCTCCTGTGGAGTTCAAAGAATTTCATACAGGTTTTGACCCCCCCCCATCTCCCCAGGCTCCTTCTCCCCTGCTCCCTCTCTGCATCTTTCCCACTCTTGCCACCACCCCTTTGCATCTCCCTCAAGCCCCTGCTGCCAAATCCTCAATCTCCTCTGCACCACCTCCCCCCCCCACCCTGGATCTCCATCTTCCATCCAATCTGGCTCCTCCCCCTTAGCTTCTCTTCCCCCACCCCCAAATTTCTCTCAGTGCCTCTCAGGCTCCCTCCACTGACACCTTTCTGCATCTCCCCTGTCTCCCCCATGCCTCCGCCAATCTGCCTTGTGCCCTCTCCATATTACTTGCACCCGTTTCCACCCTGTCTCCCCTTCAAGAAAGTGGTAAGTCCCTTAATACCACTACTGCTGCTGTTCTTCCCCTTCTCCTTTAAAAAGGTAGAGAGGGTGAGAAAGGGAGAAGGAAAATTGAGGGAGGCCTAGAGCGTCTTTCTCTTCCCCAACCTCTGTCTTTGTAAAAGACAGGGAGAGGAAGGCAGCCAAACCCTGAATTTAGCATGCCTGACGCTAATAAAGGCCTATATCTAAAATGTTCATAAATACCTTCTTCATACACACTTGAAATAATTTTATACAATTGCTCAGAAGGAGAGCACATGCTTTGCATGCTGAAGATGCTGGAGTCCATCCCTAGCATTTCCTGGTAAAGGATTTCTGATAGTAAGTGTTGGGAAAGATTTCTCTTCAGCCTGAGACTTGAGCCAGTGCCAGCCAGCAGACAATACAGGACTAGAAGTATCAGGTGCTGATGCCAGGTTGTTGTGCAAAGCCCTGCATTGGCCCCCCAGTGACACTCCCTGTTGGCCTCTTGATTGTGCACTAGGTGCTAGTGCAGTACTTGCGGTTCAGTGGTTGACCTGGCCACGTGGCCGCCCATTTGGCTTTGGTCTTCAACCAGTGCCCTGCTTGACTGACCACTGATGCTTCCCGTGAAAAGGACCTTATACAGGCTGACTCCATATAAGACAGCTTAATACATGGAGGCACCCAAAAAATGTTCTACATTCACAGTTGATAGCCTTTCCAGTGAACTGTGCCATAAAAACAACAGATTTGGTATCTCATAGCACCTGATCTACTGCACCATGAGGCACAGGACCAATGAAGTTTACAGCGCTGTCCATGGGTGTGAATTAGCTTTAGTTTTATGGTGGATTTGGGGCATCTGCATGACAAAGTCATGGGGAATTATGGGGATTTGTCCTATGGCTATTTGTTTTATTGTCACAAGAAATTGTCACAAGAAGCATTGTTTTTATTATGCAGCCTGTCATCATGGATATGTACGGCCAGCAAATTTTTATTGCCTCCTTATACAAACTGTGAAAATTCATGTCTGCAACTTGCACTTTTGTGCCATGATTCAGTCACAAGGTGTGTATTCCTTTTGTGTTGCAGACTGTAGGCATGAATTTTAGTTACACAGTGAATGTGATTTATTTGCTTGTAAACATAATGAGAGTGCATGTCGATGGACTGCCACTCAGACTGGTGGACATTTTTCTTGGGGGGGGGGGGCTGCCAAGGCAGGCTTATCAAGGTTCTGAAAGGCTGCAGTTTCACTCAGTAGAAGCTTCACACTCTTCAAACATAACACAAGCATTAGGCAAATGCTCCTTGGGGCTACAGCATCATCTCTCATTGCTCTTCCTTCATCTTTTTCTTTGGGTGGTACAGATCCTAACCACCATGATGTTCAATGGAAAAGCATTGTGCAAAATTGTTGGTCCAGCAAGGAACAGATGTCTCATCCTCTTGCTCATGTACCTGCACTTTCCCTCTGGATAACAACAGTGGTGGGGATCATGCCCAGCAAACCCAGACTTCCATACTTTACTGCCCAGAACGAGGGTGAACAATAAAGAAAGCTGTTTGTGCGAGAAGCAGCTTTCTCTTGCTCAGTTACTTGTTCAATCTGTGAATGAATAGAGCAGGTGAAGAACTGACACAGAGAGGGAAAATGCCAATGAGTAAGGAGAGAAGCAAAAAGACTTGTGGTCTCTGTTCCATTGCTTTCCCTCTCTAGGGCTGTTCACATATACTGTACCAGGGTATAGTTGCCTGGACTCACATATACATTTCTGTACGAATGACTGCACCTAGCTTATTTTTACAAATCAACAATTCGCATCATTATATACAAATTGTACCTGCATTGAATAGAATATGTGAGTATCTGTATCCAGCTACAGAATGATTACAGGGTACCTGGGTACACACCGGCACCGTGCGACCTTGAAGCAGCTGACAAGCTGAGCCGAGTTATTCCATCTGCTCTGAGCGTGGGAGGATGGAGGCCAGGATGGAGGCCAGATCAGAACGAAACATCTGAATTGTTGTAGCTCTTGAAAGATACAGCCTTCTTTCAATTGTAAAAACCCCTACAGGGATTTAAATTAGCCTGCCTATGTAAACCGCCTTGAATAAAGTCTGAGGAGAAATCTGAGGACCTAGAAAGGCGGTATAGAAATACCTGTATTATTATTATTAATAATAAGTGCATAACCCCTCTATCATGCTATGCTTGCTTGCTCCTCCACTGTGTGGTACAGTAGAAGTCCAGCCCACAGGGAATTGGAGCCTGAAGTTGTGCCCCCTGCTGCTGCCTGCCTTCCCCCATGAGCCCCCACTGCCTCTTCCTTCTTAGGTTCAGCAGAGGAAATGAGAATGGTAGTTGCACCCAAATTTTCTGTCCCCCCTTTTGTTGTCCACATCCTCCTTGCTCCTTTAAATAGCCCAGTTATTAAGGGAGGGCACCAGGATGAGGTCTCTTGTTATCTGGTGTGCTCCCTGGGGCATTTGGTGGGCAGCTGTGAGATACAGGAAGCTGGACTAGATGGGCCTATGGCCTGATCCAGTGGGGCTGTTCTTATGTTATGTTCAGTTATTTAAATCAGGCTGGGAAAGGAGAAGTGGAGGGGCACTGCAATCCTTCCAGGAGCTGTGCTGCCTGCTAGTTCCCACCCAGCCACTTCTTCAAACACAATCTGGGTAGACCGCATGCTGAAAGTGGAAGAGGACTCTGCTCCCTCCTGCTCCACCTGGCTTGTATACTTGCAGAAGCAGCAGGGTGGGAACCAGGAGAAGCTTAGAGAAATGGAGGGGTTATTTTGCCTCAGCCTCCTTCTTGCTAGAGGTGGGGAAGAAGTGGTCAGAACTTCACCTCCTTCTTTCTCCAGCACCATCACCACAGTAGCTTGGGGCAGCAGTGCTAGACTAAGAGTTGCCGCTGACCCAATTCTCCTCTCGCTTGCTCTTGTTGAGACCAGTTTCTGCTCCAGCACTGCTGCAACAGAGAAAAAGCACAGGTGAGAAAATGAAAAGAGCAGGCATTTTGTGCAAGCAGATGCCTCTGCCCACTTGCACACCTGTGCTCTTCCTATGGTGGTGGTGGGAATTGGGTCTAGTGGCCCCCATCCTTCCTCATGCTCTGATCAGAGAGCAATGGTGAGCAAGTGACCAGACTTTTTCCTCCTGCCTCTACCAGTTCCTGGATTACCCCACCATCCCCTCCATCATGCCCTCCAGACTCCTGCCAGACTCCAGATCTCAACCTGCATCCACTCTCAGATCACACTTCCTGGCCCATCCGTCTTCCCATTTGCCCACCTCTCAGCTCCCTTACAGAGGTGACCCCAGATAATCTGCCACCCCCTGCCACTGTGTATGTGTGTGTCCAAAACATCCCTTCCCCACAGCCCGTCACACAAAATTCATCTTTTTTTGTTTTTTGGCACACATGTTAGCACACATCCTCTGCTGCCTCCTCCTCTTCTCCTTGCTGCCTGGATCCCAGTCAGTGCAGCAAAAGAAAGGGGGAGGAGATGGCATTTGGATGGTTGGATCCTCTTGGCCTGGCCAGGAGGAGGAGCCAGTGGTTGGTTGCACCAGCCAGGAGGAGAGCAGGCAAAGATGGCGGGAGGAAACACCTGCGGCAGTGGCAGCAGCAGCAACTTCTTCCCACCTCCTCCACCATAGTCTTTGGCAGCAGCACTGAAGGCAGGTCCTCCAAAAAGACTTCTTCCCCTTTCTCAGAAGTGAATTCCAACCTCCTCTGCTGCTGTCTTTGGAGACTGTGGAGGACAGAAACAGAGGCGAGGTGAGGCGGCCAGTGGCATAAGGTGTGCCTGTGCTTGCCCTCCACTCAAGGCAACCCACCTGGCCTCGTGGATGAGTGCCCCTTGCTCCCCCGTCAGCCCTGGGCCTCGCTTACCACCACCACTCTGCCCCCTTGCCAGAGCCGCCGTCTGGAGGGGAGATGAAAAGGCAGCAGCCCTCCTCAAACGAGGGGGAGGAGCGTGGTGGCAGCCCTGCCCCCCGAGGGGTCCACTTAGCTGCCGGCCCTGCAGAGCAGGCCAGTGGGCACCTGGCCTTTTCAGCGGAGCTCCCGCCTAAAGCGCCCGCTCCGATTGGCCGCGCCTGGAGGCTGGGGACGCGGACTCGGGCAGTCGCACGCCCAGCCCTTCCCGCGCCTGGCAGGGCAGCCGCAGCCACTGCACGAGCCCGGCGAGGCTGCGCCTTCCTGTGCCCGGCGCGCGCGGGGCGGGCTCTGGCTGCTCGGCGAGGGGCGAAGTGGGGCGAGCCACCCGCAGGTGTGGGTCTCAGCTGGCGGGGCGGGGCGGGGCTGCTCCTGCGAGCGGGCGCCTTCGTCCTTTGTGCGGCGGCGGGAGAGTCTCCGGCGGAGCAGCCACTGAGCGGCGGGCGCCGAGCTTTAAATGAGCGCGGAGAGCGGCGCGGGCTGGCTCGGACGGGGCGCGCGCGGAGGCAGCGGGCGCTTCCCGGCCACTCCGGCGGCAGGTAGGTCTGGCGCCGCTCGAGAGGGAGGCGGAGGAGGGTGCCTGCCTGGCTGCCTGGCGCTCCGGGGAGCCCTCTGCGGAGCCGGAGTGGCGAGGAGGGCGAGCGCGGGCAGGCGGCGGGGCGACAGGAGAGGCTGCTGGCGGGCGGTCTTGGGGGGGTTCGTGGACTGGGTGCAGGGAGAGGGACAGGGTCCTCGTGCCTGGCCACTGCTTGCTGTCGCTCAGCCCCCTCCACCTGGGTGCCGCTAGTTGCACAGCGACCTTCCTGCTCCAGTGCCACTGTGTGTGCTGGCTCCACTTCCAGCGCTGAGGAAATATACCTCTGGGGGCGGCTGCTGGGAGGTGGAGTGGGGGGTGAGGAAGAGAGCACAAGGCGAGGTTGGCGGGTGCTGATCACCCTCTTGGACAGGTAAAGCCAATCGCCGTTGACACTTGGTAGAGAGAGAAGAAGGGGTCCTGTTGGGAGCTCAGGCTTCTCCTCCAGCCTGACTTGGCGACCTGTGGCATCTACCTGTCCTGCACGGGCACCGCGTCTCCTGTTTCGGTGCGACGCACTGAAACCTGAACTAGGTAGCAGCCCTTGTGGAAATGTGTGTGGAGAATCCCCTTTGCTCACCAGCATAGTTGACCAGCCTGTGCACACTGGAAGATGCGAGTAGCGGGACAGGGGTTTCCGAAACAGGTATTTTAAAAATACATTTGACTTGCACGAAGATTGTGAAGACTTTTGCGGCAGTGTACAATTGCTTGTCCTTTTGACAGAAAGAAAGGTTTGATTTTACTGTGCAGGTATTGGTGTAAGATGCTGTGTGGTCCAGAGAAAGGGGTAATTGCTGCTGCTGCTGCTGCTGTAATTGCAAATGCAGGATAATACAACACACTCAGATCCTTGTAAACTAGATCCGGTTAACAATGAAAAAACAGTTAGTCAAAGCTGGTATTTCATATCGATTTCAAGGGCTCTTCTTTGGTTTAATGAAGACTAGAATGTTCGGTTGTGATCCTAGTTTACTCTTTTTTGTTATGTTGAGATCAATTGTTTGCTTTGGTGTAAAAAATTATCAGGTATGTGTTGAGAATATTATGCAGCAGCCACACACAAAAATGTGCTTATACTCTGTGCTGGTTGTTGGCCACTTTCTATTTTCTCCCTATTTGCACCCTGTCATGTTGTCTTCTGCATAACAATATCAACAATGACACAGAATGCTTGAGATGCTCCTGAAAGCCAAGAGCTTTGATAATGAAGGTCACTGAACAAGCATTTGCCTAATGCCAGCAGAGTCATTCTTGTCTCCCACGTCTCCCCAGAGGCAGAATTCTTGAAGGTATTGAACTCTAGCCCAACCTAAATTTACCTGTAGATTTTTGAGTTGCAGAAATAACTAAGGACATGCCCATATAAGCCTTCAGCAAAGACTGGACTGGTACACTGTGCTCCCTCTTTTTTTGGTCAGTGAAACAAAGCATTAAAAAAAATTATTTCTTGTCAGCTTGAAATGTTTTCATTCTGTTGAACTAGGAAGTCTGAGCAATCAAAAGACAATCAACATGAATAAAAAGGACAGTGTTAACTTGAACCATTAACTAGATACCTATAATTTGTTAAAGAGATCTTAATGAACTTTGTCAGTTCATTTTTTTAATGATTTTTTTAGTGATGATTCAGACACATTCACATCATCATAATTTCTGTTTGAATTTGGAATGGAGGAAGGAGATAGGAAGTCAATGAAAATGTAATTCCTAATGGATTGAGGAAAATTAAACATTTCAATTGATGATTCAGAAATTACAGTTGAAACAGTGATGATTTATGAATTGCTGTCACAGAGCAGTATATGTTTTGAGTGAAAATTGTTCATTCAGAGTAATATATTTTTGACTTTTGATTGATATTACCAGCATTCGAAAGTTAATGAAATTTTCAAGGCATGGGTTTGCAGAAAAGCAGTCAAATTTAGGTCTTTAAAAAAAATTGCATGTCCTATGAGTGTTGTAGTATGTTGTTGCAGAACATGCACATTGGTTGTCTTATGAAACAAGGCTAATGAAACAAACCTTATTAAAATAGGTACCTTGGATTTTCAAATGCAATGCAAAATTTTGTAGTTAACAGGTAAAATATTTCATGGTCAATAGACAAGTGTATATGTGCATACATATAAGTGTTTGTGTACACACACAAATAAACAAAGGTTCTGGAGATCGGAAAGACTTATGTTCACGTATTTTCTGATGGATTCCATCTAAGCATTTCACATCTTTGCCAATGAGCATTCAGATAGGATGATGTCTTAAAAATAACTTTTACACAGAGTGGAGATGTTTCAGAACGACACAATTGAAGTCCAAAACTGAGTTAGGATTCAAATTATAATTTGACAACCTGAAAATGCATTTATAACTACTTCATAATCCATTTGAAGCTATAATTTCTGCTCACTTATCCTCTTTACTCTGCTGCACTGAATATATTTAAACATTCTCAACAGAAGTGAGTGAACTTTAAAATAAATCAGGTCAGGAACAGATTGCGGGCATACAATCTATGCAATTTATGATGTCCAGAAATAGCTACTAGATAAAGCATGACAAACTTCTTTTTCATGTGCAAATCAGTTTTCTTAAGGGAAAATATATACTAGTATTTTTCTGTTACAAGAGCCCAGGAATATGATTTCGGTTTATTTTATAAGAGTTTATATCACTCTTTTAAGACGGAGAACAATCCAATTAAGAGTTAAGCACTTTTGAGTCTCATTTCCATACCAGAGGTTTAAGGCTGTGCTTATTTTTCCTATTGAAATGAATGAAACTGTAAAGTGCTTACCTCTGGCTAGATTATGCCAGCAGATTACTAATTTTAGTAGATTTATTTCCAAGACAGGGTTCTTATGTAAATGAAGATATAATCCTGGAGGTTAGTTGCTAATTATTTATTGACTTCAGTTGGATTTGAGCAGACTGTGTGTAAGATTACATTACAACTAAACATTTAAGTGGCTCACATTGCAATCCTATGCGTACTACTTAGAAGTAAGTCTCACTGGATTCAGTGGGATTTACTGTCAGGTAAGCATGTATATACAATTGCAGCCTTAAATGATTGAAAATAAATCTGCTCTTTTTGTAAAAGATTGCACACCAACTTGCTTGTGGACTGAAACAATTTGCAGAATAAATATCTGTGACTTTTACAAGATATTTATAGAAAATTTTGAAGTAGACCCTGATATGTCCTTCAAAGTCCCAAAATGAGAGACATCCTCTTCCTATAGTTAATTAGACACTTTTTTCCACTGCCTCCTTTGCTTCTTATTGGGTGATTTTTTTTTTATAGCTAGAAGCAATGAATTACTAATCTCAAAGACAATGATGTCACCACATTCTTCCACTTGATTGATCATCAAAATAGGACAATAATGGGTTCTGAAGTACATGCCCCATCTTCTTAAAATTGCTCTTTCCTTGAGGGGACTGCCTGTCCTATAAGGCTAAATTTCAAGGAAAAGGCTGAATGCAATGTGTAAATAAATACATAATTCGGACATTGGCAAAAACTGAAGACAAAGTGGTATCGAAAGGGATAAAAATGACATGAACTTCATCTCATTCATATATATATATATATATATATATATATATATATATATATATATATATATATATATATATATATATGAGATATATTAATAATAATTAATAATAAATTTCAAGCCTTATTTGATAGTATACATTAATTAGATTGATTATGTTTTAGAACTAAATATCCTAAATCTTTAAACATCAAAATGATCTGACTTCACGCATTCTAAGCTATTTTCTCATTATGTTGTTTAAGTACAAGAGTATTTCTGGAAATGACAGATTTTGTTATTGAGATGTACAAATGTGTTTAAGAAATGGTTATGTACCACTGAACAGTCCTGAAAATATTTAATAATTAAATGTAAGTTGAATGAACTATGGCTATAAACGCATATAATTATAAGAGTTATTTGGGCAGTTGTCTATGCTGGAAAGACGTAATTATGACAGCTGTACTTTTAAAATAGTTCTTTATGCAGTGCTCTTAAACCTTCTTACATGAAAGATGGTTTCAGTAAATCTGTAGTATTCCATATAAACTTCTTTTGTGCTGCTGTGATAATGTAGTAAATGTTATATACACTAAGTATTAAATGTAGGTCATATTTCACTGGTTTACTTCTATTGGATGCAATATTAGCTTTCATAGTTTCACTAACTATGTTAACCTGCTTAGTTTGCAGATCACTGTAACTGGTTGATCTGATATTTCAGTGCTCCTATATTATAAGCGGTGCTCACTGCCTCCACATGTTGGACTATGCTGAAACAACTCAGGGCCCAATCCTTTCCAGCTTTCCAGTGCTGATGCAGCCACAATGTAACCCCAAGGTAAGGGGACAAACGTTCCCTTACCTTGAGGAGGCCTCCGTGATTGTCCCCCACCACATGATGCAGCACATGCCCTGTTGGCAAGTCTACATTGGTGCTGGAAAATTGGATAGGATTGGGCCCTCAACTGTCTGTAGAATGCCTGGTAATGGTCTTGGGGGAAGGTTTACTTATGATTTATTTGACTTTTGTCATTTGTACATTTGTTTCAGCATGCATTTTTTATATTTTATATTGGATTTTTTTCATACTGTATGAGCATTATGCTACTGGAGTACAACAATAGAAGACTATCACGTGTTGATGTAGAGAAAAGGGGCAGCTCTGTGGCTAAATCTGAAAAAAAATCTACAAAAATTAAAGTCTGAAGAAAGATAGTAAATATCACCTTTTGAACTTGAAGTATGTCAGTGCGATGTGGGAGAAACAGAGCAATCAAGGCGCTACAGGCTCCTCCCACAGGCAACAGTCACAATGACCAAAACACAATTTTTCTTGAGAGGAATGTTGGAGCAAACAAACATGCTTATCTTCAACATGACACAGTTTTCATCACAAGTTGTTGTGCTATGTCATGTCCACAAAGATTCCTTGATATTATATAGATGAAGATAGCAGATTAGATTGAGTAACATGTGCTTTAAATTGGAATTGACACACAGTAAACAACTAATACAGATATGATCTTAGGCTGTGTTCCTCAGACTTTAGTCCAATACCACTTCACTAGTGCTTGTGTTGAAGCAAGTTCTGCTTTAACAGTGAAACATGATGAAAATTAGTATATAGTTCCAAAGTCCTGTGCACTGGAAGATGCAGAATGCAGTTCTGATTACATGAATCTTTGTAACATTTTTTTCCTTTGAACTGGTAGCAAAAGTCCTCTGTATTTCAGAGCAGAGTAACAAACCCATCATTTCTCAGTATTATTTCCGTGTTAATTTGTATTTTTAAAAAATTATGATTATTTGTATACTGTATTTGAATAGTATCCTGCCTTAGTTAACCTGGTTTGTTTGGGTATATTTGCATAGATTTGTAAACACTTACAAATCATAAAAGAAAATAAATTTTATGAGGCCATTAAAAATTATTATTACATTATGATTAATAATACTAGAAAAATTAACATTATTTAAACTGTATTTTAGTTTGATTGCTTAAGGTTGTAATCCTGTGCACACCTTCCAGGAAGGAAGCCCCAAAACAACAGGACTTACTTCTGAGTAGATAGGCTTCTGCTGTAAATAAATTACATTGTTAAGACTTGTAACATTTCATTTGATTCATTCAAGATTGCTAGAGGTAAGAGACTCAAGATAGTGTAGTTTGCAGCTCTTTCATTTGTGGTTTGCAAGAGAAGAGCGCGCCTATGGAGTAAGCCTGACATTAGAATCCTATGCATATCTACTCAAAAGTAAGTCTCATTGAATTCAATGGGGCTTACTTCCAGGTAAGTGTGTATAGGATTGCAGTCTTAGATAAATGATCAGGGTTAATATTTTGCCTTTTAAAAATTTAATCAATAGCATAGTTTTTTGGTATGGGATTTTATATTTTGTCAATCTGATTAGGTTATTTGTGGATAGAGCTGTTTGAAATGGCGTTATTTATTTTACTTGGAAGTAAGCCCATAGTGTTCAGTAAGACTTGGGTGGTAACCTTCTGCAGTAACAATTGCATGCCATCATATTATTGTATTGGTCCATACACATTCTTCAATAAGTCTCACATGCACATCTAATTAAAATACTCAAATGATAATGTGTAATGGCATTAGTTCAGTTACTGATTTAATACATAGCATCATTTTTCTGGCTCCTGTTTGCAAAAAAAATTTTTTTAAATACAACCTGGGAGCAAAAGATGAGTTTGAGCACTGGAATACACTTGTGCCTTTTCATGAATTTTTTGGAAACATCAATTCACATGCTGTACCTCAATGTCATTACGTATTTGGTTAGAGAAATGAACAAGAGTCTTTTTAAAATGCTTAGTATAACAGTTCAAGGCATGATTGGTGATCTTTAAGCCAATTCTGCCCAATGTTTCATATACACAACAGGGACTAAATGTGTACACCTGTGGGCCAGGCAAAAATAGGTTAATTCAGTAATGGCTTCTTCAGCTGGAGATGACTGTGTTGTTGGTCGTATAGAGAATGACGATGAAAAAAGTCATTATTGTGACAGAATTCATTGTGGAAGTACAAGGTCAGCTGTAGCTATGGTTAAGATGAAACCTGAGGTAATAATGTCTTGTGGCACTATAGTGATCTAATAGTGGTAGACATGGTGCACTTATGTAAACCTCTAAATTTTCTAAGGAAGACATACATGCAAAACTGCAGCATCTATAAGTTTTTGTAACTGACAGATTACAATCTATATTAGTGCATTCTAAAAGGAAAATATTTGTACTGCCTAAAATAGTCTCTTCAACGATGTTTTACTTAAGAAAGACTATACATCTAATTGAAGTCTAGTTCAGTAGACTGAGGACCCAATCCTTTGCTGCTCACTCTCTCTGTGGTACAGCAGTACTAAAATGGCCGTCACTGCAGCCTGTGGGGCAGGAGAAACAGCTGGAGGTCTCCTCGGGGTAAGGGAATATCGGTTCTACTCTGGAAATATTCTACTGGAAAAATTCTACTAGGAAATTGCTGGTGCAGATCTGAGTAGCCCATGTAGGGCTTTCAGGTATGGGAGGAGGGATAGGATCCATTGGCAGCCTCTGCCCAGCCTCCCTCCCAGTTCTTCTCCCTCTCTGCCTTCTCCCATTCTCCCCTGCCCAGGAATGCTTTCCTGCCAAGTGGCAGAGCATTCACCGCTTGCAGGTGCCCAGCTTACTTTTGCCAGTATGGAGGCCCAGCACTGATTGGTGCTAGCCCTCCTTCCAGTGCCTCTCCCTTCCTGGCCACCCAACATGCCTTGTGGCACATTTGCAACTGCCATTGCCTGGGTAGCGTGTCTGTAAGTGGTGCTGCCCGGGGCAGACGATTGGGCTGCCCATGTCAGGAAAAAATTGAAATTTGAATTAATTATAAGTTAATAACAGCACAATTCTATGCAAATCTATTCAGAAGTAAATCTTGTTGTATCCTTTATCTGAAATATTTGGGACCAGAAATGGTTCGGATTTTGGATTTTTTATTTTCATTTTGGAATATTTGCAAATACATAATGAGATCTTTGGGATTGCACCCAAACCTTAACATGAAATTCATTTATGTTTCATATAGACCTTTTACACAGAGTCTTAAAGTAATTTTATACAGTATTTTGTAATGATTTTATGAATAATACAAAGTTTGTGTACAATTCACCATCAGAAAGCAAAGGTGGTTACTATCACAGCCACCCTTGTGGACAGTCTGTGTTAGTTTGGCATCACCATCCTGACTCTGAATTTATATGCTACCAATAAGTAATCATTTCCATACACTTAGGGCCCAATCCTATCCAACTTCCAGTGCTGATGCAGCCCCAATGTAAGAGAACAAACATTTCCTTACCTTGAGGTGAGGCCTCCATGACTGCCCTTCCAGATGCTGCACATGCCCCATTGGCACAGCTGCATCAGCTCTGGAAAGTTGGATAGATTTAGGCCCTTATTCACACATCATTACTTAACAGTAAAAAATATGCATGCCATCAATACAGTGGGGAAAAAATAATGGAATAAATAAATGTATTGGATTTTGGAGCATTTTGAATTTTGGATTTTCGGATAAGGCATGCTCAACCTGTAATAACCTACAACAATAAAAACCAGTGCTGTCAATAGCTACTGTGGAGTGTAATGGCAATAGTTGAATAGTGTTTTGACAGCTCAGTACAAACTCTATGGATTAATTGTAAGTATTTATTCTTTTTTATACTGTATAGTTGAAACTGCAATATTATGCATATATACTAGGGGCCATTAATACGATTTACTTTTTAGTAAACTTATCTAGAAGCATGCTGCACATTTTTTGAGATATCAGTCCCATTGAAATCAAAAGGACATCATGAAAAACATGTTTTGGTTCAGGTTGTTAGTTGAATTTTATTTATTTTACAAATCTTGGGCTGAATTTCTATGCATACATTCACAGGGAACTAGGCGTATTGAAGAATGTAATTTACAGGTCCAGCCTTGTTATACATGAATTTCTTATGCACAGATTTGACTTGATAACAATGTGCCCAGCTCACAATATGGAAATATCCCAAGATGCCCAGTTCACCCATAAGGCTCTTCCCTGACCAAAAAGCTATCCCTCTCAGAGAACCAGTTAACTGTGATATTACGCCTCCAAGGGTGAACAGAAAGGTTCTAGACAAGGGCAATCAACAAACGAGGATAAAAAGGTTAGGGTAAAAGGGATGAGTCAGAGTGCCAGACCCCCTCTAACGGATATCTCTGTAAACAAACTGCTGATGTGTATTGAATTGCCATCCTCAGATCAACATCCTGTACTGATAACATGCCAAATGTTTTAGGCGTCTGCCTGTATGTTATTTTTCCCTATAAAACCTGCATGATTGCAATCCTTCTGGGTCCTCCAAGTGTGTGGAGGTCCCGTTTGCAAACAGTAAACGTTAAGAAGTTCTTTGAATTCTCCTGTCGCCTGTTTGATTGCCTCTCCAAAATCCAAAGAACCGTGTGTGTGTTCGTTCGGGGTCAGTCTCAACACAAATGACCATTGCAAATTAGAAGGATCCCTGGAGAAGGGGAAAAATGCATCCCTTTAAAATCAGATTTAAAAACTGAACAGTCCTTTAACAATAACCTCTTTAATGAGAGAGAGAGGGCAGCTGGCTGACAATCCATCAATCCTTCTCTCTCCAGGTGACCCCTCTCTTCCCCCTGAGCACATGAAAGGAAGGTGATCACTTTGCATTGGTGAAGGGAGGGGCTGAGTGAAGCACCTTTCTAAGTGACTGATCTATGGATTGTCTTCTTAATGACTCTTATCTTACATCACAAAGGTCAGCAAGGCTGTTTTAAAATCCCCAGAGCAAAGAAACTTTGTTTTTAAAATTGATTTGCTATAGCACGTTTTTTGCCATCCATATGAGTGCTTGGAATGGGACCCACGCGAATAATGAGGCTCAACCTGTACTTCTGAGTAGAAATGCAAAGAGTGCACTGTAATTCATTCTTAATTTTACGTGATCTGTGTTAACGAATTTTTTTTAATATTTCATGGTCAGTATGTACTATACAAACACTCATTAGGAAACTTCAAAATACCAAAATAGTACAGTTATGGACCTTTGAAAGCAAATGGTATTTATTGTTTTCTTAGGCAATTATACTAGCAGTATCTTTTGAGTGGAATATTTCTGTTTCTCCTAACAATGCTCAGAAGGCTATCATTTACATTTAGGGTAGATGTGAAGCACTAAAGCTTTATTATTTAATATTGACTTGAACATTTATTAAGATTGTTAGGGTTTTCACCTGAATTTGATTTTGAATGTTTCAATGCAAAATAATTTGAAGCTGCAAATGCATGCTATCATTCTGAAATTTAATTAACTTGTAGATTTGCAGTCTTCGAACAAAAGAAATGACTCCAGTACAGTGGATCTCAAATTTTTAGCACAGGGACCCACATTTTAGAATAAGAATCTAAAGTGATTCCGGAAGTGATGTCATGATCGGAAGTGACATCATCAAGCAGGAAAATTAACAATCCTAGGTTGTAATCCTACCCACACTTACCCAGGAGTAAGTCTCATTTACTATCTTTGTTAAAAGCATATACAGCAGGGGTGCTCACACTTTTTTGGCTCGAGAGCTACTTTGAAACCCAGCAAGCCCCGGAGATCTACCAGAGTTTTTTTTTACAATGTTCGCACCATCATAACATATAACATTTATGTGTACAATGTATGTTGGTGTACCTTGAGCCCCACTGAGTATAACAGCACTTACTCCTGAGTAGACATGCCTAGGATTAGGCTGTGAAGCTGCAATCCTAGCCACACTTACCTGGGAGTAAGCCCCATTGAGTACAGTGGGCCTTACTCCTGGCGTTTCCTCCCAGAGGCACCTGAAGGGGGGGGTCGGCACTCCGCGATCTACTCATTTTGCCTCGCGATCTACCGGTAGATCGCGATCCACCTATTGAGCACCCCTGATATACAGAGTAGTCTGTTAAAAGTTCAGATGTATAACATTTCCTCAAATGCAGTCACATACCATGATAGCATCAAGTCTAATGTATTAAAAATAAAATATTGTAATAAAGGGGACCCACCTGAAATTAGCTTGCGACCCATCTAGTGGGTCCCGACCCACAGTTTGAGAAACGTTTCTCTAGTATATTTTAAAATGATTTATACATTTTAGAGCCCAATCCTGTGCTTGGTGGCACGGCTTCGTGCATGGGAATCCAAGTCTAGTATTTGTACTTATTCTTTAGTTATCTTTAATATGATGGGGTTTACTAATTTCAATATAAAACAAAAATAATGGACAGTTGTTGGCATCCTTCAGTCTCGAAAGACTATGGTATCGCGCTCTGAATAGTGGTTCCGGAACAGTGTCCTCTCCAGTGCACAAAGCCTGGGTAAGGTAGATATGGAGGATAGACTGTTACCCATGCAGCAAATCCCCCCTCTCCATGTTGCTGAAATGGTCCAATGGAAAGGCAGAAGCCAGTACGGTTGGTTCCAGTGGCGTCACAGGAGTTGCCAGAACGTGACTGTGTTCAGCCATGAACTGCCTCAGGGACTCCGGCTCCGGATTTTGCCTTGAGGTTGACTCCTGAAGCCTTTTCCATAACTGGATGTAGCCAGTAACTGTAGCCATAACTGGATGTAGCCACAAGGCAGTGGAGGTTTGGGATCAGAGTTTTCCTTCTCACAGATGAGCTGCCTTCCCAGGCTAATGAGCCCCTTCTACCTGGTGGCTGTTTAGTTGCCTCTTACAACAAGTACAGCCAAACCGAGGGCTGTAGCAGTTTTATGTTTTATAGTTTTATATAGTTTATATAGTAGTTTTATAGTAGTTTTATGTGTTGGAAAAAGTGATAGCTATTATTCCATTTATTTCATGTTTTCTTCAAAATAAATGTTGAAATGCATGCCTTTTACTTCAAATTATGAATATAATATATCATAATAACAACTGATGGACTAGAGAGTCATTGAGGTACAAAATATCAGTACAGTGTTTAGAGTTCTACTTTTTTTCTTTTTTTAATATATTTTATTTATTCATTACAGATACAGGAAAGGAAATAGGTTTAACTTTGGGTAGGGTACAACAAAGGTTACACAAGGTTTGGCCCCAGATTCCAACATATTCTGTGTTAATAGAGTTCTACTTTCTAGAGGAAGGATACGTGAAAATAATAAACATTTTGCATTCTGTGTGTGTGCGCGTGTGCGTATTAGTACATTTAATGGGTTCATAAGAGTTGTCTTTTCAAAATAGCTAATAATTATGCTTTAACACTGGCAAAGCTTGCAAACTCTTCATTGCTTGGTAAAATGAAGCTGAGCTTTTTCCAAAACTATCTCTTTCATAGTTTGCCACTTGAAAATGAACTGATTTTGGTACTTTGTGAAGTTTTAAGTCTGTTGCAACTTGAATGTCAAAATGTAAACATTGGTTAAGAAAAAGATATTGAAGGAATCGCAGGCATTCAATGACATTTCATTACCAATACAGCATGTTTCATTATAATACACTAATAAGCTTCTAATCAGGAGATATGATTGTACTTATTACTGGAAAATGATCTCTGTCTGATTTAACATTACTTGGCCACAAAGTGACTGCAGCACATTCCTATGCATGTGTATTCAAAATTAAATCCCACTGTGTTCAATGGGATTTTCTCTTATGCAAGTATGCATAGGATGGCAGCTTCATTCTTGCATCCTGACACAATTAGTGAAACTGAAAATACAATGCTAGTTACTTGCTATGCTCCTTGATTTATAGAAACGGAACATTTCAGTGTTTCTGCTTTACCAGAGTTTCAGACACTCTGAAACATTTTAAAGTCACATATTCAGTAATCTATGGAAGCATTATGGATTGAATGCTAAGTCTTTTCCACTGGATATGGTGAGAAATTTTATTTAATGGTAGATAAAATTAGAATTAATTAAATTATTATTTCAGTATTTTGGGGAAAAAAGCTTAGAGTTTGCTAGGATGAATATATTGCTGGGTGAAATGTTTATAATCTTCAGGCCAAAGAATGTTTAATTGTTTGAGATTTAGAATAGTAGTGTGCTTTGATAATCTTGTATATGTCTTGTACATTTTGACCTTTTTATAGATTACGCAATACTTTTATATAATACACAATACACATAAAAGTGTGTTTAGCTGTGTTCCACTCAAAGTATACAGTGAGCCTACAATACATTCTGACACTGTTAAACAGTGGGTGATCTTGGCAATGAACAACAAATAATTGTATATACAAAATATATATATAAAGCCCATGAGATAGATACATATAATGGATAATTTCTAAAAGGTTTAGTATTATAAGCAACATACAACCAAGAAGGAATTGGTTTGACCCAGATGCAATTCTCCCTTAAAGGTGGTTTCTGGACACAATCTGTCCTTTCTAGGAATACAGATTAATGCCCCATTCTGCATTGCTCATTCTAGTCTGATTTGTTTGGCAGATAAAGGAAGTGGAGGTGTAGCTCGTTTCTTCAAAATCTTTAGTGGGATTCTCAGCCTCAACTGGGAACAGGGTCAAAACAGAGGAGACTGCTCAAAGTGTTTCCTCGTGCTCAAAGACTGGATTTTCTCCTTCACTTTCTGTCTTTCTCTGTTATTTCATATAAAGATCAAGCATGTGTATCCAAATGTTCATGAGACACAGTTCTAGATATATTGATTTAAAGTGAGAGAGAACCTTGGCAAAACCAATGCAGAAAAACAGGGCGTAATCTGAAGGAACTTGCTTCATCTATTTTTAAATCATTTAAATGCATGTGAGATAAGTAATAAAATCTTTTGATTATGGCTCTGCTTATTTTTAAGGAAAACAGGTATAAAAATGATTTAAATAGATAAATTAATATGTTATATAGTTAATTGTTGTCCCATATGCTGTACTCTCAATTTCAGTGATAGAGATATGAACATTGTTGCATCAATGCCCTGTTCTCACATCAGGGATTACTGTCTATGACTGTCCCACCTTCCTTACCCATTGCTGAGGATTTTTTCTCCACCTGCTGCACTTTGTACATGTACTCCCTGACCATTCTGAAATGGGTGTGTCAATGTTCCTTTCTTAAGACTGGGGACATGAATCAACCAAAACTGAAGTGTTTAAATTCTATTTACTTATGTTGGAAAGTTTTAAGCACATGCTTAATTTTCTTGCTGAAATTAAGGAACATGGAAGTACTTCACTTTGGCCCACTGGCATAGCTGGGGGGGGTGGCACACTAAGTTTTGCAGGGCCTCCTCGCCCCTTTGGAGCCATGTGGGCAGGGGGGGAGGAGTCACAAAACCTAAACCTAGTGCGCCTCCCCCCCTCTAGCTACTTCAGTGCTTTGGCCAGATCATAGAATGCTTAATCTCAATATGGATGACATTGTATTTATTATAGAGCATAATTGTAGAGCATTATTTATTACATAATTCTGATTTATGTAACAGTAACTTTTACTAACTAGGTAGGCCATGATAGTGTTGCATGCACCAAAATGAGATGTCAGAATCCTCAGCTGTTAGAATGGACTGTGCTACTTCAACTCCAGATGGGAGAATGTCATTTTTCTAATGCTCTGCCCCATAAACACTTCCTGCATGAAGAAAAGAAGCATACCAGGAAGAAATACTCTAGTTTGCCAGTTTACAGCATTAGTTTTCTTCTTGCAAGGAATAATTTTTTCTTACATAGGTGAGTATTCAAAAACAATCCTTTGCTGCAGTATGAAATGGCATTGTGCATTCTACCACTTCAGAACTCTACCTCATTTCCACCTCATTTTGCTGCACATCGAGATCTAGCCTTATGCTTGCTTTCTAGGATGCATTCACTCATCTATAGAGATATAACTTAAAGGTGAGGGATGAGAACTGAAACCTGTAGAACTTTAGTGCATGTGTGGATACACTATTTTAAAACGCATCTCTAACTTTCCCCCCAAAGCAAAATAGAGACAAAATTATCATGGGCTGATACCATAAAATAAGGACAGTGGAAGTACACAGTATTAGTACTTGCAACTGAAAATAGTGTCAAATTATGACAGCACAGGGGTGTCTTTTAGAGAAAGGTAATGTCTACAATTACTGACAGGTGCAGAATAGCACGAGGGTAAAACTCATAAGAAACACCGAGGTTTCACACAGTATGGCTGTGTCTGCACACAGAATTGTCTCAGTATCTGATGGCTGATCCACATAGCCTTATGGACTATGTGTTTTCACTTGAGGTTATTGCCAAATTTTTCTGTTGTCATCTTGCTTAAGACATGAAGATAACTAGGGGTAGGGAGGGATATGTGTTCAAGAGCACATGGTAAGTCAATGTATATCTGAAATAGCATCCTGCTTGGAGCTACTGCCTTCACATCTTAGCTGTACCATGTGAAACAGCCCTGAGGTTGAGTTTGCATAAGCATTTGACAGGAAAAATTTGCCACAGAATGACTTTTCCTCATCATATTTCTCTGATGATACTATCATGTGAATCTACCTTTCCATGATCAGATCTATATTTAACCTCCTCTTTGCAGAGGTTACATAGTACTTGAGGCCTACAGGATGAAAGGATGAAAATCGTATTTGAAACTTCCCTTACCTGGGAGAAGGGGACGAGGCGCTGCCCCCAGCAGGCTGAGGTGTGCAGGATGCGGCGGCAGCTGTTCTTGGCGCTGATGCAACCACACGCCCTGGGCAGCTCAGGACTGGGCTGTTACATGGGAATAAGCCCCACTGACTATAATGGGACTTGCTTCTAAGTAGACATGCAAAGGATTGCCTCATAGTATCATAAAGTCTTCCTGGTACAGCGGAGTTCCAGGTACTCTTAAAAATGTGACTAGGTATGCGGAAGGTCTAAACAAAATATTGAGGTTCTTTCTCTGCAGATGGCCACAAAGTGATTGTTTGTGGAATCATTTGAATTATCCTTGCTCCACCAGCCTTATATCAATTATAAGATGAATAGTCTGTGACTAAGCCAAGAGATGCTAAATACTGGTCTGTAAAGCTTCCCTGTTGCTGTGAGTGCAACAACATGGCCTTACTGAATTCATTTAGAAATATGGATTCAATGTTGTGGCATTGTCCACTCTTAGGAGAAAAAACAGTGATGTTCAGATAATTTTCTATAGGTGAAGATAGTAGGACACAATATCAGCAGTGAGTTCAGCACCTATGCCATTGACTGTTCTGCTTGAATCTGGCCCATAACCCTTACACAGCACAAGCACCATGCAAGGTACTTTGTTTGATGAAGAAAGATTAGAGAGAAAGATGGTATTTCAAATGTTGGGAAAATATTATGCCCCCATCCCAAAGCTCACTGAGAGGGCAGAAAAGTTCTACAGTTGATTCAGCACTTTGTACCAGATGAGAACTGCAGCAAGGGGATTTCCCCTTTCACATGTAAGTCAGGTGGATCTGTCGAACTCTGTTTTGTTTTTCTTGTAGAAGATTATACATAGTATGGCAGCTGCTACCACTGTCAGCCTCCATTTATGCCATGCTTAGTTGCAGCACAGTTGCGGGAAGTTATAGGAAAAGTACAATAGATTTCTTATAGCCCAATTCTGTGCTGCCTGGTGTGTGGTGCTGTAGCGGCACCAAAAATGGCTGCTGCTGCATCCAGCAGACCCTAGGAAGCTACCACTGCCTCCTTGGAAGTAGGGGAATTTTGTCCCCTCCCTCCCGGGTAAAGTGAGTAGCTCTGCAGTGAGGCTACTCGATTCTCTGCCGACCCAAAGATCGGCACAGAATGAAGAGCCTCTGTGTTGGGCAAGCGGCCCGACACGAAGGTTCAGAATTTGGTGGAGCAAAGCTCCATTGGTCCCACCTCCCTCCCGCCCCACTCTCTCCCCCAGCACACCTCCCCCCCCGCCCCAGAACGCCACCTCCCCTCACGCCCCCATTTTCCTGTCCACTACCCAGTGATCCATGAGCAGTGGAGCTCCAGTGCTCCACTGGTGCTAGCCCAGCACAAGCCAGCACTGGGCTATCACCAGTGCTCCACTGGTGCTAGAGCCCACAAACATGCCTTACAACACGTTTGCAACAGTGTGTGCTGGCGGTAAGCCAGCATGCACTCTTTAGGATTGGGCCCTAAATCATGTTTAGTGTACACACACAGTATTCCATATATTTAGTATGAAAGCATCCATCATTCTGCCTTCCCCAAGACTGAGTCCACTTCATGTTCTAGGGTAAATCTTCTAGCTGAGAAACTACTAGATGATTTGTCAAGAGACACTTTCATAAATTATTTTCTACTTGAAATTTAAGAACATAAGAACAGCCCCACTGGATCAGGCCATAGGCCCATCTAGTCCAGCTTCCTGTATCTCACAGTGGCCCACCAAATGCCCAGGGAGCCACCAGATAACCTGCATCCTGGTGCCCTCCTTAGCATTGGCATTCTGACATAGTCCATTTCTACAATCAGGAGGTTGCACATGCACATCATGGCTTGTAACCCATAATGGATTTTTCCTCCAGAAACTTGTCCAATCCCTTTTAAAGGCATTCAGGCCAGATACCATCACCACATCCTGTGGCAAGGAGTTCCACACACCAACCACACGCTGAGTAAAGAAATATTTTCTTTTGTCTGTAGTAACCCTCCCAACACTCAATTTTAGTGGATATCCCCTGGTTCTGGTGTTATGTGAGAGTGTAAAGAGCATCTCTCTATCCACTTTATCCTTCCCATGCATAATTTTGTATGTCTCAATCATGTCCCCCCTCAGGCGTCTCTTTTCTAGGCTGAAGAGGCCCAAACGCCATAGCCTTTCCTCATAAGGAAGGTGCCCCAGCCCAGTAATCATCTTAGTCACTCTCTTTTGCACCTTTTCCATTTCCACTATGTCTTTTTTGAGATGCGGCTACCAGAACTGGACACAGTACTCCAGGTGTGGCCTTACCATCGATTTGAACAACGGCATTATAATATTAGCTGTTTTCTTCTCAATACCTTTTCTAATGGCCGTAAGCATAGAATTGGTCTTCTTTACTGCTGCCGCACATTGGGTCAACACTTTCATTGACTTGTCCACCACCACCCCAAGATCTCTCTCCTAATCTGTCCCAGATAGCTCAGAACCCATTAGCCTATATGTGAAGTTTTGATTTTTTGCCCCAATGTGCATGACTTTACACTAACTTACATTGAAATGCATCTGCCATTTTGCTGCCCATTCTGCCAGTTTGGAGAGATCCTTCTGGAGTTCCTCACAGTCATGTCTGGTCTTCACCACTTGGAAAAGTTTTGTGTTGCCTGCAAACTTTGTCACCTTATTGCTCACCCGTCTCCAGGTCATTTATGAAGAGATTGAAAAGCACCGGTCCCAGGACAGATCCTTGGGGCACACTGCTTTTCACTTCTCTCCATTGTGAAAATTGCCCATTGACACCCACTCTCTGTTTCCTGGTCTTCAACCAGGTCTCAGTCCAGGAGAGGACCTGCCCTCTATTTCCCTGACTGTGGAGTTTTTTCAGTAGCCTTTGGTGAGGGACCGTGTCGAACGCCTTCTGAAAGTCCAGATAGATAATGTCTGCGGGTTCTCCCGCATCCAAGTGCCTGTTGACCTTTTCAAAGGATTCTAAAAGGTTTGTGAGGCAAGACTTACCCTTACAGAAGCCATGCTGATTCTCCCTCAGCAAGGCCTGTTTGTCTATGTGTTTTGAGATTCTATTTTTGATGATAAATTTCCTAGTTGGTGGCTAAAAAAACAATGTTTATTCCATATGGAGCACAGTGAGGTTGCTGTAGTGTTTGATGTGTAAATGCTAGACACAACAACTGAAAGCTTTCCAAGAATGTTGAAAGATGGTTTCTGGAAGCCAAATTCAGATCAGAGTGTAATGATTTTAAATTTGATAATGTCATATCTGCTCTCTAAATTTGAGTGATAACATTAAAAGGTTGAATCTGTTATTTCCTGGATGTGTTTTATGAATATATTCATCATTTACATATCAGAAAATAACATCTGATAGCTGCAGCAGTTGGTAATTAATTTTTCACCGCAATAGATGCGCACTGAGATTTTGTCTTTCAAATAATTAGTAAGTAACATAGCATTGCTGTACCATTAGATTCATTCAGACACATATTCATCACAGGGATTCAAGGTCTGCAAAGATCTGCCACTACATTTATCTGGTTTAATAAAGATAGTAAGAGTTCCTTCCCTCTTTAATTTCCCAAGCTGCCACTGGATTAGAATGCTGTTGATCTATCTGCAAAGCAAAAGAGTATTTTTTCCTCTATTTTATGTTTTTTTTCTTGCATCTGTGCTGCAGGGTTATTAGCACAAACCAGCTCAGAGTGATGGCTTGGACACCAGAGAGTCTAAAAGCCTCTAATAGCCATAATAATAGAGTTGGTTGAAGGATACTGGTTGCCTTGGCAACTGTGCACGTGCCATACAAGATAATGTAACTGCTCTGGTAGCGAGATCTGCACTGCATATAGATTCCAAGAGTTTTCTGCCATGCTGTGTTTTACATGTCATCCTAAAATTTTGACCAGGTAAATAATGTAAGCTAATAGATTCTTTCTATACATAAACAAGAAGACTGGTCTTTTCATGTGTTCATTTGTTTATTGTTTGGTGGCATAGTTCAATAGCCCATAGTGCACATAAATCTGTTAATGCAGTCAGGGTGCAATCCTATGCATGCTTTCCTGAGAGTAAATCCCATTGAACACAACATGATTTACTTCTGAATAAGCCAGTAGGATTGCACTGTTGGAGATGTTTCTTTTTCATCACAGCACTGCTGCCCAATCCACCCAACAAGAAGGATTTTTTACTATTTGGCATGGAAAGAGTGTGCAGGCTGTTGTGCTAAAAAAAAGTAAATGTTTTTAAGTATGGTGCATAATTTCTGTGTACATATAAATGAATCTTGCTAGATTGTGACTTCTAAGTTCCATTGATTTCTGTGAAACTTACTGTCAATAAAGACCATGTAATAATAATAATAATATTATTATTAATAACAACAACAACAACAGGTATTTATATACCGCCTTTCTTGGTCTTTATTCAAGACTTTATTCAAGGCGGTTTACATAGGCAGGCTTTATTTAAATCCCTTATTAAATAGGGATTTTTACAATTTCATAGAAGGTTCTTTCTTTCAAGAACCACTACATTCAAGGTGTTTCATTCCGATCTGGCTTCACATTCTGGCCTCCATCCTCCCACGCTCAGAGCAGATGGAATTGCTCGGCTTCAGCTTGTCAGCTGCTCCAAGGTTGAACGGTGCCGGTGGCCTCGAACTGGCGACCTTGTGGATGTTATCTTCAGGCAGACGGAGGCTCTACCCTCTAGACCAGACCTCCTGCCCAATGTAGTCTTTCTTGTGGGGTCATCATCGATGAACATTTTATATAAATACCAAGGGGATATTTTCCATAATACTTTACTAAATACTGTAATATATTTCTTAATCCAAATAAACAATTCTGCTGATTTTAATCCTTTCATTTATGTCAATCAGGGGCATCTGAGATTTTCATATCTGTGTGTAATTACAGTTGTAAGAAAAATGGCTCAGTAAAACCTGATAATATTCACATGTGAAGAAAGAGCATAAAGACAAACAGCATTATAAAATATTTTATGTACCATAAATGATAAAAAATTAAGGTTTCTCCATTTAAATAATAATCTGTAATATTTTTAGCACTTTCTGAGTGTTCAAAGTGTTTATTTCAGTAATTCTTCTGCTCTTAACAACAGTGGAAAACAGGCAGCTCAATCCTAACTTTCCTTTCCTCAGTCCTCAATCCTTAGGCAGCTTGGGGGTTCTCCTGGACTCGCAGCTCCTCCTGGATGTCCAGGTGTCAGCTGTGGCCAGGGGTGCCTTTGCCCAGCTTCGGCTGGTGCACCAGCTGCGGCCGTACCTGTCTCAGGTGGATCTGGCCATGGTGGTCCATGCCATAGTGACATCAAGATTAGATTATTGTAACGTGCTCTACACGGGGCTGCCCCTGAAGATGGTTCGGAAGTTACAGCTAGTGCAGAATGCGGCGGCTCACATAGTTGCTGGGGGTTGGCAGTTTGACTCTGTCACGCTGCTACTCCGGCGACTGCACTGGCTGCCCATTCGTTTCCGGGCTGAATTCAAGGTGCTGGTTATGACCTTTAAAGCCCTAAATGGCTTGGGACCAGCATATTTGAGAGACCGCCTTCTTCCATATAATCCGGTCCGTTCTCTTAGGTCATCAGAAGGGGCCCTGTTGGTTGTGCCGTCATTGAGAGTGGTGAAGGGAATGGCGGTCAGAAACAGGGCCTTTTTGGTGGTGGCACCTACACTAATGAATTCCCTCCCCTTTGAATTGAGAGCAGCTTCCTCATTATTAACGTTCTGGCAGGGCCTGAAGACTTTTTTATTCAGGAAAGCCTTCAAGATACTATAAGGGCTGTTTTATAAATTTCTCTTTTACTGCGTGTTTTCAATCTGCTGCTATGTATTTTATCTATGTATTTTATCTATGTATTTTATCTTGTTTTTAAGTGTTTTTAAATGTTTTGTATTTTTAATGTTTATCTGTTGTCTTGTATTTTAACCTGATTGTTAGCCGCCTTGGGTGCCCTTCGGGGAGAAAGGCAGAATATAAATCGAATGAATGAATGAATTCCCCTCTTCACTGATGCAGCTAGGCATTGGAGGGAATGCTGCATCCTTATGTGTATGTAGGCATTCTTGGAGGTTTCCTCCACATACGAGAACATCTATTACTTGGGGTAAGCCCTTGCTGCCCCACTGGATCTACTCAGATCTGCACTAGCAATTTTGCTAGCACAAGTCTGAGTGAACCTGGGAAGGCAGATCGAGGCCAGGAAGGGAGGGGGGTAAGATATTGAAGCTGCTGCTGCTATCACCCCCCTCCCAGCCTTGAGTTGTCCCCCTCCCTGGACTGGCCTCCACCTTGTTCCTCTCCCTCTCTGCCCTATTCCACACACCCCCATGCTGACTTACCAGCATTGGGGGTCATTGGCAGGTTGCCGGTGCTCAGCTATGGCTGCTCACCACTTGTGCCCCCTCCGCATCCAGATACTCCCCTTAAGAAAGTTGACTTAAAGTGATCCTCCAAGGCTGGAATCTGTACAGATTGAGTGAGTTGATGCTGAGGTGTCATCACTTGCAGTGAGTTGATTTGCAAACACTGGATTAAATTATTCCTTTTTGCTACTAATTAATTTTAGACTGTATTATTATATTTATATTTCTGTCCTGTCCTTCCTCCAAAGCTGTGTACATAGCTATCGCACAGACAGCCTCGCATCTGTCACCCTTGAAAAATACATTGCTCATTTGACAGTACAGTAGAGGCAATATATGTACGTCAGGTATGCATTTACTCCATTTAAACTTTTATGCAAATTGTATTCGTGCATTACACGCAAAGTAGGGGCACTCCTTGGTTCATGGTACATTTCCCACGTGGTCACATTTGGTGAAGGAGCTCAAAGAGGAACAAAAAAGGCAATCTGTAAATCAGGTGATGTATCTGCTTAGCTTCCTAGCCATGTGTTCAGCAGATCTGAATGTTGTTAAATAGAAACAGACATGCCTTGGATGCTTTTCAAGTTCAGTTTTCACATATCTTTAGGCCACTTTTTTCCACTTGCATCTCAAGAACAAGAGTTGGGAACAGTAACATGGAAAATGGCCCTGTGAATAAAACTCTTCACTGAGGGAGTGTCACAGTCTTACAAAGCGCCTGTTTATCCCCATTCTGTTCTGGGGTGCATGGTTTCCCAGGGCAGCCACTGGTCGAGCAGGAAGTAGGAAGCAGGCCACTGTCCAGTTCACATCGTGCTTTACAATGCATTGCAAACCATGATGAGGGGGATAAAAGAAATACTCACCCTTGCCAGTTCTTTGGAGGAGACAACTGCTTACTATTTTGGAGGCTTCTACCATGCTTAGGGCATTTTTGACCCTGTGTTTCTAGATAAAGTCTGCAATGGAATTTGTGTAATTTCATAAAGTCTCAATCTGGTATTGGTTAGTGTATGGTATGGCTTGTTTATAAGAAACTGCTCCTGAAGAGAAGCTCTTAAAAAAAAAAAAAAAAAAGTGGAAATGCTAGTTGCTAACATTATTATCTTCTGTAATTACCTGCAGGGCTATTCAACTTTACATCATGAGCTTTCAGTAATTTAGAATGCCAATTTCACATTCCCAGTAAATTCAATTCCCCTTCAGTTTATTACCCCTGCCCTTAAATCCTCTTGTTGCCAGTCAGAAAGGCAACTCGTTAATTTAGCTGCTAATATATGACCCCCTCATATTCTAAATTTCTTTCGCCTGCCTATCCCTTGAGATCATTTATTTGTCTGCAGACTTGAAAAGTGAGATAATCCTGGCCATTTAAAGTGATTGATTTGGGGTAGGATCCAGAAAAGAAAATCTAGAAAGAAAAGAGTGGTAGACTCTCCTCCTAACTGATTTTCAAAAACAATTCATATATTTACCATTTTGCACCTTGTTGTTTGCTGTATGAGGTTAAAGCATGTTTTTAAATTTTATGAGGAATCCTAGAAGAAATTCTTTTGGGGCCTAGAAGAATCTATCATGGTAGATGTAGTAATTAATTTCATTAGTCTTCTGATAGAATTTACAACGATAGTAATCAAAGAGCATTAAGGATCCAACCTGGTATTTGTGCTGATTTGATATGCTGCTTTTACACTGGGTACAATTTTAAGGATGTGGCGATTAACATATTATGTGAACATAAGTTCCATTGGTTTTAGTGGACTGTGGGGATAGGGTGCAAATACCTTTTATCAAAAAAGGCTAACTGGCCTATCCTAAGGCTTTCTGTGCCACTTAGGACTGGATTTTCCAACAGTTACATCAACAGAGCCACCAAATACAATATTACAGTGGTGCTCTAGGAATATTAAACCATCTCAAAACATCTCAAAAAGGACATAGTGGAAATGGAAAAGGTGCAAAAGATTATTACTGGGCTGCGACACCTTCCTTATGAGGAAAGGCTACGGCGTTTGGGCCTCTTCAGCCTTGAAAAGAGACGCCTGAGGGGGGACATGATTGAGACATACAAAATTATGCATGGGAAGGATAAAGTGGATAGAGAGATGCTCTTTACACTCTCACATAACACCAGAACCAGGGGACATCCACTAAAATTGAGTGTTGGGAGGGTTACGACAGACAAAAGAAAATATTTCTTTACTCAGCGTGTGGTTGGTCTGTGGAACTCCTTGCCGCAGGATGTGGTGATGGCATTTGGCCTGGATGCCTTTAAAAGGGAATTGGACAAGTTTCTGGAGGAAAAATCCATTATGGGTTACAAGCCATGATGTGTATGTGCAACCTCCTGATTGTAGAAATGGGCTATATCAGAATGCCAGACGCAAAGGAGGGCACCAGGATGCAGGTCTCTTGTTATCTGGTGTGCTCCCTGGGTAGATGGGCCTATGGCCTGATGCAGTGGGGCTGTTCTTATGTTCATTGGTACACGTAGATATCCCAGTCCAAAATGATTAGCAGCAGAGACCCAGTTATTCAGAGTGTTCATCTTGGTAGCAAGAGTGTCACCATTCTTTCTATACTGCAAGAACTTTCTGCTACAGTCAAAGGTTTTATAGTAGTATAGAGAGAGTTCCACTACATAATTAAACATTAACAGTCACATTCCAAATAGCCAGTTTTTTCAGACAATCCATACTCCATGTTTCTGCCTCTGTCATTCAGTACTGTGATGGCAACATGTAATTATTTTACCTTTGATTATTTCTGTTGAAGCCAGTATGGTCCATGGTTACAGTTTCACATCCTGTTAACATGTATTTAAGCCTATTAGCTTAAGTGGGATGCAATGTGCATAAGTACATAAGAACATAAGAACAGCCCCACTGGATCAGGCCATAGGCCCATCTAGTCCAGCTTCCTGTATCTCACAGTGGCCCACCAAATGCCCCAGGGAGCACACCAGATAACAAGAGACCTCATCCTGGTGCTCTCCCCTACATCTGGCATTCTGACTTAACCCATTCCTAAAATCAGGAGGTTGCGCATACACATCATGGCTTGTACCCCATAATGGATTTTTCCTCCAGAAACTCGTCCAATCCCCTTTTAAAGGCGTCTAGGCTAGATGCCAGCACCACATCCTGTGGCAAGGAGTTCCACAGACCGACCACGCGCTGAGTAAAGAAATATTTTCTTTTGTCTGTCCTAACCCGCCCAACACTCAATTTTAGTGGATGTCCCCTGGTTCTGGTATTATGTGAGAGTGTAAAGAGCATCTCCCTATCCACTCTGTCCATCCCCTGCATAATTTTGTATGTCTCAATCATGTCCCCCCTCAGGCGTCTCTTTTCTAGGCTGAAGAGGCCCAAACGCCGTAGCCTTTCCTCATAAGGAAGGTGCCCCAGCCCCGTAATCATCTTAGTCGCTCTCTTTTGCACCTTTTCCATTTCCACTATGTCCTTTTTGAGATGTGGCGACCAGAACTGGACACAATACTCCAGGTGTGGCCTTACCATCAATTTGTACAGCGGCATTATAATACTAACCGTTTTGTTCTCAATACCCTTCCTAATGATCCCAAGCATAGAATTGGCCTTCTTCACTGCCACCGCACATTGGGTCGACACTTTCATCGACCTGTCCACCACCACCCCAAGATCTCTCTCCTGATCTGTCACAGACAGCTCAGAACCCATCAGCCTATATGTGAAGTTTTGATTTTTTGCCCCAATGTGCATGACTTTACACTTACTGACATTGAAGCGCATCTGCCATTTTGCTGCCCATTCTGCCAGTCTGGAGAGATCCTTCTGGAGCTCCTCACAATCACTTCTGGTCTTTACCACTCGGAAAAGTTTGGTGTCGTCTGCAAACTTAGCCACTTCACTGCTCAACCCTGTCTCCAGGTCATTTATGAAGAGGTTGAAAAGCACCAGTCCCAAGACAGATCCTTGGGGCACACCGCTTTTCACCTCTCTCCATTGTGAAAATTGCCCATTGACACCCACTCTCTGCTTCCTGGCCTCCAACCAGTTCTCAATCCACGAGAGGACCTGTCCTCTAATTCCCTGACTGTGGAGTTTTTTCAGTAGCCTTTGGTGAGGGACCGTGTCAAACGCCTTCTGAAAGTCCAGATATATAATGTCCACGGGTTCTCCCGCATCCAAGTGCCTGTTGACCTTTTCAAAGAATTCTATAAGGTTTGTGAGGCAAGACTTACCCTTACAGAAGCCATGCTGACTCTCCCTCAGCAAGGCCTGTTCGTCTATGTGTTTTGAGATCCTATCTTTGATGAGGCATTCCACCATCTTACCCGGTATGGATGTTAGGCTGACCGGCCTATAGTTTCCCGGGTCCCCCCTCTTTCCCTTTTTAAAAATAGGCGTGACATTTGCTATCCTCCAATCTTCTGGCACTGTGGCCGTTTTGAGGGACAAGTTGCATACCTTAGTCAAGAGATCTGCAACTTCATTCTTCAATTCCTTAATAACCCTTGGGTGTATGCCATCAGGGCCCGGTGACTTATTGATCTTTAATTTATCAATGAGGTCTGAAACATCTTCTCTTTTAACCTCTATCTGACTTAACTCCTCGGTTAGGAGGGGCCGTTCGGGCAGCGGTATCTGCCCGAGGTCTTCTGCCGTGAAGACAGATGCAAAGAACTCATTTAATTTCTCTGCCATCTCTAAGTCTCCTTTTATCTCCCCTTTCCCTCCCTCACCATCCAGAGGGCCAACCGCTTCTCTGGCGAGTTTCCTGCTTCTAACATATTTGAAGAAGCTTTTATTATTCCCCTTAATGTTGCTGGCCATGCGTTCCTCATAGTCTCGCTTGGCCTCCCCTATCACCTTCTTACATTTCTTTTGCCACAGTTTATGTTCCTTATTATTCTCTTCATTAGGGCAAGTAGGCAAGCAGTTGAATCCTTTATCTGTTTTTCTTGGGCCAGCTAAACACTGTTTAATCATATAGTACAATTTAAAAGATTCATAATGTTTAATTGCTAATAAAACTCTTTCTGGTTAGCAATAGTCTCTTTAATGCATTCTCAAGTTTTAAGAGCACAAGATGGAACATTATTGTGCAATAAGAAAAACAGGCTAAAATATTTCAGTTGAAAGTTGAATGTTAATGAAGATCATGAACTTTGGTAGTAGCTATGTTTTATGGTAGTAGCCAATTATTATACAGAGGTTCTGCTGAATTTTTCTGTAATTATTTGTGAAGAATCTCGGAATTTTTATCATTTCACGTCTAATATGTAAGAATTTACATATAAAAGTTATACCATTTTTGTAAAATATTAGATGTTAGGAAATGTCTCCCAAAAGTTAAATATCATTTTATTGAACAAGGCAGTTACCCTGCACATGCCCAATCTCGTCTGATCTTGGAAGCTAAGCAGGGTCAGGCCTGGTTAGTATTTGGATGGGAGACCGCCTGGGAATACCGGGTGCTGTACGCTTATACCATAGTCTTTCGAGACTGAAGGTTGCCAACCATTGCTCTTAGTGTCAAATTGTGTCATCCTGCACCAAAAGAATGCCTATTGGGGGAGATAGCCAGCTACTACCTATTCTCCCAGTGAACATCCCATCCAGGCTTAATCAGCCTAATCCTAATGGACAATTCCACTGTTGGAACTAGCAAAGCTGCATGCTGTTGGGGTGCTGGTAGGGAGGCTGGAGCAGCTCTGGAGTGGCATTGGCATCATGAAGGCCTGCCAACCCAGGTATGTTGGTGGGGGAGGGTAGAATGGCTGCAGGAAGACAGTTTGGGTCCTAAATCCAAACCCCCTTCTTGGACCCAATCCCACAGCCAGTGTCCACTCAGACCTGCGCCAGCAATTTTGAGTAGATCCTTCTTTGCCTTGGAGACTTGCCCTCAGGTACAGGGAAGAAATGTTACCCAGAGGAGACCTCCGGGACTACCCCCCACAGGTTGCAGCACAAGCTGTTTTGGCATAGCTATGTTGGTGGGGTGGGAAGTATAGGAGTGGGCTGTAAGCCAACAATCAGCATATTAGTAAACATTGCTTGTCAACACCAAGCTCTTTAAAGGGGGCTTAAGGAAGATCTAGATCAGGGGTGCTCACACTTTTTTGGCTCGAGAGCTACTTTGAAACCCAGCAAGGCCTGGAGATCTACCAGAGTTTTTTACAGTGTTCACGCCATCATAACATATAACATTTATGTGTACAATGTATGTTGGTGTACCTTGCATAACCGCATGAGCCAATATTGCACAACACAACGTAATTAACTATAAACATTTTTTGTAATTACTTGAGTTTACTTTGATGACTTGCACTGAAGTGAATCAGCCAAGGATGCATAGTCCAGATAGTAGCTGCTGACAGCCAGCCTCAAGCACACTTCCAAATGTTCATCAGTCATGGTGGAATGGTACTTGGACTTAATGATCTTCCTGTAGGAAAAGGCTGACTCACATAAATAAGTGGAGCCCTTCCTGCCTCAGGTGCTCTTATATCCCTGAGGGCCCTATTGCCTTCCAGTGGCTGCAGCTGTGCAGCACACTCTGCTGGATGCCCAGGCCTTACCCTTAAAGGGGCCACTGCTGACACCACATCTACCTCCTCACCAGATCTTCCTGGATTCCAATACAAGTGGGGGGGAGCAGATCTCCATACAGACCAGTGCAAAAACAGGGGAAAGGTGTGGGGGAGGGAAGATCTCTATATAGACATCACAGCAAGACCAGTGCAAAACCCCTTGCACACAGAACCAACAGATGGAAGTGGGGGGGGCAGATCTCCATACATATCAGTGCAAAAACAGGGGAAAGGTAAGTCATCCCCAGGAGAGTCAACGGGGCTCACTCCCAGGGGTGCGTGGACAGGAGAGAAGCCTGCTAGTGGCTCCTCTCCAGGACTACTCACGAGTCAGCCCCAGTAGAGTCAATGTGGCTCACTCACAGGGATGTGTGGACAGGAGTTCACTCCCAGGGCGGGGCTCACTTGCAGGAATGCATCACTCCCAGGGAGGGGCTCACTCCCAGGGCGGGACTCACTCGCAGGAATGCGTGGACGGGAGAGAAGCCTTTGATCTACTCATTTTGCCTGGCGATCGACTGGTAGATCACGATCGACTTACTGAGCACCCCTGATCTAGATTGTACTGCCCTCCTCAAGTCAACCAAACTTGATAACAAGGGGTTCCTAACCAGCATCCCTGAACCAAGCAGCCTCCTTGGACTGGTTCTAGCTCCCCTTTGTCCACTCCTCTTTCTCAGGATGCACAATGATCCCTACTCCTAATCTCAACCCCTACCATACCTGCCAATTGTGACCACCTTCCTAAAATTTAACTGATCAACTTGACCAGTCTGAAATAGGCAGAAAAATTCCCTTGCCCAGGCCAATTAGGTTATTGCCATGACCTCACCTTCAAAAGTATGCACAGTCTCTCATAACTCCATGCCTGTTCTTTAGCCAACATTCCTAAGCCAGGCCTTTGCCCTGGAGGGGATGCAGTAAGGCTTGCTCTAGGCCAGGTGTGTCCACAGTTTTTGGCAGGAGGGCCACATCATCTCTCTGACACTGTGTTGGGGCCAGGAAAAAAAAATTAATTTACATTTCAAATTTGAATAAATTTACATAAATGAATATATTAGAGATGGAACTTATATGAATGAATGAAGGATTTACAATAGCTTAAGGCCTTGCATAAAGCAAGGTCAACCTTTCCTTCACTGCCACTGATGTATCACAGATGTGAAACAGCAGGCAGTGGAGGGTGCCCTCGTCCCACAGCTCATGTGAGAGGTTGAACAATCACCCTCATGCTGAGAACAGTTGCATCGGGACAGCATGGGCTCCAGCAAGTCTCTGGAGGGCCAGGGGCTCATTGGAGACTGGGGGCTCCCTGCAGGCCAGATTGGGAGTCCCCGAGGACCGCAATTGGCCCCCGGGCTGGGCTTTGGGCACCCCTGCACTAGGCAAAACAGTGCTAATAAAGGGCCATTGATTGAGTGGAAAGCTGCAGCACTGCAGGGCATCTGCATCCCACCTTCCTAAGGTCATGCAAATTCAGTTTCCACTGACACAATTTTGCTTGCAAGCTCATGCATAATGAATTCCTGGACAGTCTTTTCAGCTTACGTGTCCTGGAAGCCTCTCCCACCAACAACCTAAACGTGAGTGCAACCCATACCCTGCCGTACCTATTGTCCCCTGGAAACCTCTCTGAGGGCCCAGTCCTATCCAACTTTCCAGCACTGACACAGCTGTGCAACGGACCTTGGGCTGCGTCCTGTAGTTCTGGGGGCAATCACATAGGCCTCCTCAAGATAGGTGAACGTTTGTTTCCTTGCCTTGGGGCTGCATTGGTGCTGGAAAGTTGGACAGGATTGAGCCCTGAATGGGGTACAATTCTTAGTGCCCACCTGGAAGGACACATCTTAATACAATCAAGCCCAGGAAACTCCTAGCTGCACACCCAGGAAATATACTATTATTAATCCAGGAATGTCTTTGTCCAAAATCCTTTAACTTCCCCTACTCTGAGATCAGAATCTTGGCATTTTCTCAATCCCTGAAGGTATCCACACTGTTTGTTTGGTAGACTCTTCCCTCCATAGAGACTTCTATCAGGAGGTCTGGTCTAGAGGGTAGAGCCTCCGTTTGCCTGAAGATAACATCCACAGGTTGCCAGTTCGAGGCCACCGGCACCATGCGACCTTGAAGCAGCTGACAAGCTGAGCCGAGTTATTCCATCTGCTCTGAGAGTGGGAGGATGGAGGCCAGAATGTGCGACCAGATCAGAAAGAAACATCTGAATGTTGTGGTTCTTGAAAGATAGAACCTTCTTTCAATTGTAAAAATCCCTATGGGGATTTAAATAGCCTGCCTATGTAAACCACCTTGAATAAAGTCTGAGGAGAAATCTGACGACCAAGAAAAAGGCAGTATATAAATACCTGTATTATTATTATCATCATCATCATCATCATTTTGTGGTATTTTTCTTCCCCACTGAATGAGCTCTCTCTCTCTACTTTTGGTAAGATTTTTCTTACTTGGATGGCCTCTTGCTTCAGTAGCAGCCCTCATCTTCAGAAGTGTTACTTTCTCTGCCCAACAAAGGGCACTTTTTTGGCCGTTTTCCTTTTTCTCTGGAGTTTGAAGCTGTGCAACCTGGTCTCACATCGCAGAAGGACATTGAACCCACCTACCCAACAGATGAAGTATAGGTAATTTCTGTTCTTCTTTTACTCTCTAACTCCTCCTTCCTCTAAAATCCTCCATTCCCCATTACTTATCTTAAACCTGCTATTAACTTTTTCCTTTTCTCTCGCTAGGTGATCTTTTGTGGAGGAAACTTGGTCCAGCTGGCAGCCTGACTTTCACTCTTGTTCTTACCCTCTTTTGCTTAACCTGTGCTATTGGACACCTATTTGGGCATATAGCTATTTACGATATTCTTTTGACGACAACCACTTAAATCCCTATGTATCTGATCTTACAAGTAAACACTGTCTTTTCCTTGTTTCTCTATATCTCTCTTAATAAAATCTATATTATTTTGAAAAACCCTGTCTCGTTGTTACTGGTGGCCTAACTGGAGGCACTTGAAGGTTGCTTGTTCTGCCATCCAGTCAATGAGCCAAAACTATCATGCACTACATCTTAACCTCTCACTTTATAAAGTCCCCAATTTAGCTTAACTTTGGGTTGATAAGACCTGGGCCTAAGATTTATGTGTGCGTGTGGAGGGAGTGGCCATTAATGCTACCGAGACTCCTGTTGTGTTGCTGTAGCAGGACGACTTAGCTGCACCCTTATTGCTTCTTCAGTGCCATGAGGGAATGGAACAAAATGCTGACTACATCAAGAATGGCTGGCACTATTCTAAGGAACAAAATAATAGGCTACAATCAAGGACACAGTTGATATGGGTCAGACAACATTTTCATCCCAGGCACTGTTTAACCTGCTGTTGGGCATAAGCTTAGCCCATTCAAATTGTGTTCTTATTTTCTGACATATAAATGAGTGACTGCCATTCACTCCTACATGAAAACAAAAACAGAAACATTGCCTTGAGGACAGTGTTGCAGAATGGGAAAGATTGTACCTGTGCACCCCTCCCCATTACTGAAGATAGAGTGGCTAACATCCTAATCTGGTCATGGCCTTACACTGATGGGTCTGGGAATCCATCAGCTTAGGGCCAGGCCCACAAGTCGCTCTGACAGTGGGTGACTCACTACAGATGGCAACAGAACTGGGAAGCCCCACACCACCACGATGGGCTGCCAAACCTCCACCAGAGCAGGCAAGTAGGTCAGCAGAGGGGATGATTGAGGGATGGTGGGGGCAGGGATTGGGATAGGCTGGAGACAGATCTCAGCTGCTGTGGCATTCACAAGATCTTCTGCTCCTGGCCTGGGCCCGACATGCCCATACTTTGGCCATGTGCCCAGGTAGGCCCTTTGTGGCCAGGGAGTGACAGAGTAGGTAAGTAAAAATTTTCTTTACCTATCTGGGTCCCAGGACGCTGTGGTGCTGTTTTGGGGCTGCTGCATTGCATAGACCAGCTCTGAATAGTATTGGGCTATAAGTATCTACTGACAGGGTCTCCATAGGCAGCAATATGATTCTGTGCACAGAGCTCATATGGGTAGATTACAAAAATCAACAAACACTCAAGCCATTCTTCCTTCAGGCAGCAATCTGCAAGTTTCTTTATGCACTCAATGTCATCATAAACATTGTGATTTCACTAGTTATAATTTTGAAGTCATATTTTCACCATCGTAATGAATGATAGAGGATCACAGTATGAGGTTCTCATAGCTAGTGAAACTAATAGAGGTGGTTTTTTTGTAACTGCGAACTACTGCAGTATAATGCAAAATTTGCATTAAAAATGAAATAAAACTATTTTTACTAATAAAATGAAATTACCCCAATTACTCCCCTCAGCGCCTCATGGTCCTGTTTTCTTTCAAAATGAGTGACAGAGGCCTCTAAAGGCCAGGAAGCTCCAGTAAGGCATCATGGGTTCATTTATCTTATTGGTGCAGGTTCCACTGCTAGATGGCTTCAGCTTTCATTCAGCAATATCCACCTCAGGCAAGGAAACCATGGCTTTCAGAAGGGGCTTATTCTCATAGTTCCATTATCCCACTGCAAGAAGGTAAGGTGCTGGGCATTGCAAGGAAGCACACAGGCTGTGGATGTGTGAATAAAGGTTGCTCTGACCACTTTGTGGTAAAATGATTTTGGGCTGTTCAGATAAAATTGTCTAATGAATGCTATGAATTCCCCCCTGTAAATATTGGACTATGCCTCTGTTCTGCAGTCTGCCTGGATGTTCTACATTTGTATGATTTTGCATGCAGTTTTTTATTTGGTTGTGTTTTTTTTTTTTTTGCTACTTTGCATGCCCCCCCCCACTGAAGCATCCGTTTGCATTTTTTTCTGTGCTGTCTTCCAGAGTAGCCCTTTGCTTCCTCCAACACCCTACCAGAAGCTCCAGAATGCCTGTGGGTTTCACCTGCTTTATTGTAGGGGTCTCCAAACTTTTTGGGCAGAGGGCCAGTCTCAAGGGCCAGAAAAATAAATGCATTTTAAATATAAAATTTAAATAAATACATTAGATATGGAACTTAGATGAATGACTAAATAAATGGGCTCTAAGTTCCAGGATTTCTCCAAGCATAAATACACACTACAGTAATAAAGCATACACTCAAATAGAATCCCATTCCAGTACTTGCAGCTTACTTACACATAGAGGAGTAAATAACTCAGAACCAGCAGATCACAGGAAACACCCAGAGCATGGAGGCCTATCCGTCCTTCAGAAAATCTAAGGCCTTCAGAGGATACAAAAATGTAACTTCTGAGGCGTGGCCTCCCTGGCCCTTAGAACACTCTCCAGTCTTGACTGGAGCACAGTTTCATCACATTTGGTCAAGTGGGCCAGAGGCTTGTAGGGGACCAGAGGCTTGTTGCAGGCTGGACAGAAGCTTGCCATGGACCGCATCAGGCCCCCAAGCTGGAGTTTGGAGACTCCTGCTCTATTGCCTATATCATTTTCCTAGTGCACATATACTCTGTCTCAGTGATTCTCAAACTTTTAGCACCGGGATCCACTTTTTAGAATGAGAATCTGTCAGGACCCACTGGAAGTGATGTCATTAACATAGAAGTGATGTACTGGTCAGAAATGACATCAGGTGGGAAATTTTTGACAATCCTAGGCTGCAATCCTACCCAGGAGTAAGTCCCATTGGCTATCATTGTTCAAAGCGTATACATAGTAGCCTGTTTAAAGTACAGGTCTGTAACATTTCCCCAAATGCAGTCACATGCCATGGAAGCATCAAGTCTAATATATTAAAAATAAAATATTGAAATGGGGACCCACCTGAAATTGGCTTGTGACCCACCTAGTGGGTCCTGGCCCACAGTTTGAGAAACACTGCTCTATCTGAACACTTTAACAGCAAGTAAAATTTTTTAGAAATGTTCTTAGAATAAAAGCACATAACGCCCCTTTTTGCCTTTCAATTTATTTGTCAAAATTTGCGAAAAAATAACACCAAAAGCACACCTCTTTTAATAATTGTAGATGACACTCATAGTCCAGCAGCACGTGAGATGAAGTAGTCACCTCAGGCAGGATGCTAGTGGGTGAGGTGGGAGTCAGTAGAGTAACTGTTCACCTTACTAATTTAATCTGATGATTTTTTTTTTCCAGTAGAAGCTAAATCAGGCTACTTAAAGAACCTGAAATTTGACTATTACATGGTCTGGTTTTAAGATTGTCTCATGCATGTTTTTTTTGGCTCAATAATTCCAATAAAATGGATAGAGTGCAAATATGACCAGAGATGTAATTGTACCAAGGTAAGCCTATATTAAGGAAAAGCAAATCTGACCCTGAAATTCCAGGAGGAGAAATCAGGTAGAAACGGGAACTGTGATATCTGTATATTAAGGGACAAACAAAAGTCAAAGGGGGAAAATACTGTGATGAAAGTGCTCCCATTCAGTTCTGTTGCTTAGTTAATAAGGCATCGTGTTGAAAGGCTTTACTGGCAAACATTTTTGAGCCACCACCTCAGTGGCAGCAGTAGCTACCCACTGTCATGGCCTGCTTTGGTGCAGGTAAGACAGCATGGGGAATGGTTTATTGGCAAGGGAGGGGGACTAACAGGGCATGTTGACGGGGCAACCAGAGGGCATGTTGGAGAGGGAGGGAATGGATCTGATGGCAGTCGTGCACACTACAACTTATCCTCTCGTTTTAAACCCTCCCCATCCCTTTCTCTCCTCAGACATATGCCATCAATGAGGCTGGCATACATCTGAGAAGCCCTATAAGTGGCCTGTAGGATTATGCAAAAGTAAGTAAATATGTTTCTTGCTTACCTCCCATTTGCCTTCAGATTGACTCCATCATAGTATGCAGTGTGTGCCATTTTGGTGTGGCTGCCTGCTATAGCATGGTGGGGAATAGGATGCTCAAAGAAAGGTGGAGCTGGGTATCATCCACATATTGATAGCACCCAACTCTGATTGCTACCTGATAAGTGAGCTGCAGTGCAATCCTATGCATGTCTATGTAGATGTTAGCCCCATAGAGTTCAATGAGAATAACTCCCAGGAAAGTGTGTATTGAACTGCAGCCTTACAGCAAAATCTTATACAAGTTTACTGAGAAATAAGTCCCACTGTGTTCATTTGGGCTTATTTTTAGGTAAGTGTGTATACAATTGCAATCTTTTATCATCTTTTCTATGGTTAGTCCTCAGGTGTTTGTATTAATGCAAACTTCATTTAAAAGATAACTTACATATTTTGAGTATATAATTATTTTATTGTACATAGCTGTTTATCAGTAATACATAATAAAGTTGAGAAAATAATTTCTAAGCCTAAATAGGTGAAAACAGCTAAGTACCCATAAAAGCAAAAGGAAATTCACTAATTGTCTTCCACCTCTTATGAATGTGCACAGCTGCAATGGTGCAGAGAGTAGCTTGTACCAGTGAAGCTAGTGGTGCATCCTATGTGAGGGAAGCAGGAAAGTGCATCCGTATATATTATCCATCAGTTGCAAATCAGTAATATTAGCTTAGGTAATAATAGCTTACCTAATATTAGGGGTGCAGCTGAAATACCTACCCATGCAGTGGTCAAAAAGGTTTTCAGATGGGAAATAAGTCTTTTGTCATATCTCTCTGCCAATTTTTGAGTCGCATAAAGTTTTGGGTCTGCCATTGTGTTGCATCTATTGGATGGATGTTATTAATTGAGCAGTGTTCACTCATTATTGCTGACCTGGTTGATTTTATTTACTATGCCACAAATTGCAGTGTTGACATGCACAAAAGTTCTTAGTGGCCAGTTCTGCTTGTTTATTTGGCTATACAGTGGATCCCATGATCAGACCATACAGATTGTTTGCTAATGCATTTATTTTTTAGGCTTGTGTCTAGTTTTTCTAAAAGAAAAAAAAACTCAGAGCAATTCTTGGGCAGCCCAATCCTAACCTGCTTTGGAACGCTGGCAGGCCAGCTGCAGGGTAACTCAGGGCAAGGGGAATTAATTCCTCATATCCCATGCAATGCAGCAGCGGGCTGAATGGGGCTACTTGGATCTGTGCCACCTGAAGAGGTGTGGAAATTAACCTGGAAATTAACAAATTTGATGAAATGGAACAAATTACCAATCTCATTGAACATTTATATGCTGTTATGAGGTCTTTTGTTCACCATAGGTTTCTTCTCTGTGCCATTTTCCTTCTTGCACTTTGCCATCACTGCCCTTGGTCTCATTTGCCTATCGTACTGTTATGCGATTGGCTTAGCCACCAATGTTATTTTTTTAATCAGATGTAGCCTCATGATGTCATTCACAAAATCATACACTCCTGAAAAGAACACTCCTGAGATACACTCCTGTTGTATCAATACAACGCAAATATATTTGTGATGTGACAAATACATTTTTATGTACAATGTATAAAAAGTTACAAAGGCTTAAAAACAGAACACAAAAACAAGGTAGGTAGTTTCAGTTTAGCCTTAAAGGCAATATGATATGAACTTAGCTGTCAAGGAGAAAATAGTGATGTTACATTTTCAGAAGGAAAACAAGCCATTAATTCAGTTATTTTCACGTTAGGTTTTATAGCCTTACCCATATTTTCTCATTTAAAGGGAACATTGACCCTCAGTTTGGTTTCTGTAGACTGGGATCAGCTGCTGGTTGTTTTTATTTGATTCTATTTCTAAAGTATATTATTGCCCATGCATCAAACTCTCAGAATGGATGTGGTTAAATGTCAAAAACAAAACAATACAAAATGAAATAGAACAAATTTAGATTTACAAAATGATTCCTTGCACGCTGAAATAAATGTGCATCCAGCGCTTTTGCCTTAGTATTGTTTTCTACTAATGTGTTAATATACAGGTGACATAACATGTTGGAACTTTAATTCTGTAGTGAAAATGGATTTGACTACTTATCGGGCTATAAAGCACCTATTGCTAAAGGAAGCTCTGACTGCTTATTCTCAGTGACATGTATGCAGGGCAAGGCAATTTAAAGAAAATAACCTCTTATTAGCCAAAGGAACTGTCTTCAGGCTACAATAAAGCTTTTTATTTTAGATGTAAACCAATAACAGTTTGTCTAAAAAAGGGAGCTGTAACTCTAGGGTAATCACAGGTCTGAAACCCAGAAGAATACAATTCACACAGAGAATATCATTTTGAATGGTGATTATATGGTTTTAGGCAAATACGCTTCCTTTCAACAAATTCATCTACGATAGATGGGCAGAGCAGCCCAAAATGCACCACTGAGTTTTGGTGAAAATCATTGTGCTCTGAGAGTGTGCTTTGAGAGTGCTTTGTGTGCTTTCATTGTGCTTTGAGAGTGGATTGCAGAATTCAGAATGGCTTTCACAGTTTTGTTCTGGCATGTACAGAGACTTAATTTGGCCACAGGCATCTCTGTGCATGCCTAAAGCCTTCCCAAAAAGTGAGAAAGTAAAAACACTGTCCCTTTTCTGTATAGCAGATGCATGAGGAAGTTCCTCTAAGCAAATGGGGGTGGTGGCTTTACTGATCCTTTGCTGCTTTGGAGACATTTAGGAACAGGGTATAGAGTCCTATTGTGCCCTGGGAATGTCTCTAAGACACCACATTCCAGTCTAGCCATAGGCTTGTATGGGGAGGAATTATAATGGCCTGATATCACCAAATTGTGCTGTATATATCTCCATATACCTCCGCTTTACAATCCTGAAGGCCTTTCAGGCATAGAGGAAGAGGCAGTGAAATAATCCCATTTAGTCTCTCTTCCCTGTAACCTGGAGGGTTATCTGTTTCCATAAATGACTGGAAAGTTTCTATAGATACCAGAAACTGGTTGTCACCTGGATTTTGGTGAGGGTAGAATTCCATCCCGTTCCTAATATCTACAAATCATGTTTCATGTGTAATGTGTTTTAGATTTCATTAACATTTTAATCATCTCATTTTAAAGATGTCTAGCAGACTGTAGTGAAATACAAACAATATCTGTTCCCACCACCACCATGGAAATACTGCAACAAAAATGCTTTGCTTTATTACACATTCTATTTATTAAATACCCATTTTGCACATTTGAAACAATACTGTTTTTCAGAGAAATAAAAAGAAGGTAGAGTTGAGATTTCTTTTTTAAAAAATTTGGAAAATTGATCTTAAATTTCCAGCCATTCCCCTTACAAAAAAGATAACTTGCTCATTGAAATACATTAGCAAGGTACTGTTGATACCTGCTGTTATCATTGTGCAGTCACTCACACATAGGGGTCACAACAGAAGAAAGTGAGCAATAAAGTAAGATCCCTGCTAGATTAGATCAAAAGTACATGTAATCCAACATTCTATTTCCATCTAGTTGATACCTCTGAGGAACCAACAAGTAGGCAACAAAAATAGCCCTTTACTGCTTCTCTCCTGAATCTGGTATTGAGAGACCTACTAATTCTGGACTTGGAAATATGTATTATCATGACTGATAACCACTGATAGATCTATCTTCCATATTGTCTAGTCTTCTTTTAAAGCCATAATAAGTTAACGGCCATTAATGCATCTTGAGGCAGTGAATTCCATAGAAAACTGCATGTCCCAGAGAATAATTGCATGTTTGGATGTGAAAGCCATATGGGTTTCCTTATCCATTTGTTTTTCCTAAAGAATAACCCAAGTACCTTTTTTACTTCTTAGATTTGCGAGTTCTGAATCATCTGCATGGGTTTTGAATGCATGGTTGGAAAACTCATGATGGTTGTTATCCAAAAGTTTTGATTGCTTGGAGGATGTGACCCAATGTCCTAGATCAGTGTTTCCCAAACTGTGAGTTGGGACCCACCAGTGGGATGCAAGCTAATTTTTGGTGGGTTGAAATTTTTTTTGAAACATTAAAAAACAAAATACAACTTTGTAAACTAACCTGTGGTATGAAGTAATTAATCTCCATACCCCCAAATTAAAATGTCACTTTTTCCTGTTTTCTAATTGGCTTCCCATAGATCACAAAATAAGGACAGCTTCAACCTTTTGTCTAGCCTGGAAGTCCCTAACTGCATCCTTGGGTTTGTCACTTTAGGGGTTAACATCTCTAAAGCTGGAAAAATACTCCAATTGGAACAACTGCAAAACATCAGCGTTTGATATCAGTTATCTTATTTTTTTGACCAAATCTTCTACATCACTTAAAGGGCAGTTTTAGATGTGAAATTTGAAACTCATGAAAATGTTTTTTCATGATTCTAGAATGGTTTCTTCAGTGCAGCCACAGACCTCCGCAGCCCCACGCCTCGGGCAAAGCTCCGCGATGGTGCCCCCCTGCGGGCTATCGCCCCCTGGGGAAGAAATCCCCCCCCACTCACCAGAGGCTCACGGAGCCTTGTGTGACCTCCTCCCAGGCCGGGGAAACCTCTGTGAGGTTCCCCTGCGCTATAAACTGTGCTTCCGGCAAACCGGAAGCACAGTCTCTACCCCTGTTGGGAGCCTCAGAGAGGCTTCCGCGGGGTCCCAGCAGCCGGCGTCTGAGGCTTTTGCCCCATCCCGGTCTATGGCAGGCATGCAACTGCTTCAACAATATAACTTTAGGGCAGCATTTCTCAACATTTATCCCCCACTGTACCACCCTGCATGGTCCATCTATTGGAAGTACCACTGGAAGTGACTGCAGTGATGTAGTTGACAGTTCCTTCTGGATTGAGAAGCCTGATGCAACATGAAAAACATGAGTAAGAGGCTTAGGGTGAACAGGAGGACTTTTCTGAGTGTGTGAAAAGCATACGCTGGAACTCTGCCCACTGAGCCAAGTCTCCTACCTGGAGCTGAGCAATTGCTGCTTGTCGCATTGCATTGCTGATCTTGCTGCCAGGCAGTAGGGTCTTTGGGTCCCGTGAGTACCACCAGATACCACCTTAAGAACATAAGAACAGCCCCACTGGATCAGGCCATAGGCCCATCTAGTCCAGCTTCCTGTATCTCACAGCGGCCCACCAAATGCCCCAGGGAGCACACCAGATAACAAGAGACCTCATTCTGGTGCCCTCCCTTGCATTGGCATTCTGACATAGCCCATATCTAAAATCAGGAGGTTGCACATGCACATCATGGCTTGTAACCTGTAATGGATTTTTCCTCCAGAAACTTGTCCAATCCCCTTTTAAAGGCGTCCAGGCCAGATGCCATCACCACATCCTGTGGCAAGGAGTTCCACAGATCGACCACACGCTGAGTAAAGAAATATTTTCTTTTGTCTGTTCTAACTCTCCCAATACTCAATTTTAGTGGATGTCCCCTGGTTCTGGTGTTATGTGAGAGTGTAAAGAGCATCTCCCTATCCACTCTGTCCATCCCCTGCATAATTTTGTATGTCTCAGTCATGTCCCCCCTCAGGTGCCTCTTTTCTAGGCTGAAGAGGCCCAAACGCCGTAGCCTTTCCTCACTGCTTTAGGGTAATGTTGATAATTATGACCTTGAAAAAGAATGAGGAATGTATGCTGAAAAGACAATTTAGGGCCCAATCCTATCCCCTCTCTGCGCCAATGGAGCTTGCACTCTGCTGGCACAGGCTGTCACAAACATGCCTTAAAGCATGTTGTGACAGTGCAGAACTTAGTAGAACTGGCAGGAAGGCCTACATCATTCCACTGCCTTGATGTGCACTGGAGCAGATAAACATGCCAAGGGGCAGGGAGAGAGGAGAAGGAGGGCAGGGAAGGGGTGTAATAGGGCGGGAGGAGGTTGGGATGGGTAGATTGGGACCGGGGCAGGATTGGTAGCAGTGGTGCATGCTGTATTATATCCCCCTTCCTGGGCCAGATCTGCCAATACAAGGCAACACAGACTTCTGCCAGCAATTTAGCAGGGTCAGGTCTGTGTTGCCCAATTGCAGTAGCTGAAGCTTACCCCTGGGTAAGGGAACAAATGTCCCCTTACCTCAAGGAACCTGCCAGCATTCTAACAACCCCCATCAGATGTAGCAGAGTCTGCGCTGGTGCGACTGCAGCAGTGTGGGGGAGGTTGAATAGTATTGGGCTGTTAATCAGTATGCATGATGTTGCCCTTTACCTACCCCAATAAAGGTCCCCCCCTCAGAGAGTGTGGTAAACAAGGGGCATGCAGTGGCATCTCTCTAAGCATTTAGGAAGCTAGCTTAGGGTTTTTGGTGTATGAAAGAAGAGCTACTATACAGAGATCTAAAAGTGGTGCCCTGCTTTTGACTTAGTTTTGACCTTTCATAACATAAGCCTGTCCACTTGTAGTGTTTTATGCATGAGAAGAGGATGAGGTAAGACCAAGATTTTACCCACAAGCCAAAAAGAGAAGTTGATAAAAACCTGTTCCTGTCTATGTTCCCTATGTTTGTAGGCTGTGCCTGGACTACATCTCAGCTACACTTTTAATTTATAACAGTGTTTCTCAGCGTTTGTCCTCCACTATACCACTTCACATGGTCTACTATTTTGATGTACCCCCAGAAATAATTGGTGATGACATCATCGTCAGTTACTTCTGGGTTGAGAGATCACATACGATGTGACAAACACCAGTAAGAGGCTCAGGGTGTACAGGAAGGCTTTTTCAAGCAATGGAGAGCATGCTTTGGAACTCTACTCACCGAGCTGAGCCTCCTACTGCTGTTTGATGTGTTGCGTTATTGGTCTTGCTGTTCTTGGTCAAGCAGCAAGAGTCCAGGGGTCCTGTGAGTACCACCAGACACCACCTCAAATACCTGTACCACTGATTGAGAACCACTGATTTAGAACATCTACCCTTCCAAAGACTCTATAGAGTTCTTGCAGTGGAATCCAGTTCTCTTCCACAGGCATTCAAAGGGCAATTTGTTTATTCCTAACAAGTATACTTTGCCCCCACATGCAATAAAGACACAAGGTACCCCAACATATATTAATCACTTCTAGCACTCGATTGTCTTACTTTGATACATGCTGGAGTTAAAGCCATAAGTCTAGTTCAGCCATATTAATATATATATTCATTTATTTATTATCCTTAAACATATTATAAAATAAAAGCATTAAGACCCTTAACACTGCTACATTTTAATTGCCCTCAAGTAGATATATAGTAGGCAATGCTTATTATACAGTGCAGAACTGCTGAGCACTTGCAAGAATCACTTAGCAACTCGATTTTCCCAAAATGTATCTTGCTTGTCTGAAATGTCAAGAAAAAAAAGGCTTTCAGGGCTTTTGATTACATTCATCAAGGAACAAATCTACCAGGTGTTTGAAAATACTTTTTAAAGACAACAATGCTGTAAAAATCACATTGAGTACAAATGTGTTTGCAGGCCAAACATAAAAGTCTAATATCTCTATTACAGCTGGAACTTGAAAGGATGTTTTGAGAGTACCAAAATTTAAGGGTAGTCCTCTCCACAATGGAAAAAAGCTATAGCCAGGAAATATATTTCATTTATTTCTTAAATATTCTTGAGGAGAAAACTTGTAACTATGTGGAATGCCAGAGATTTCTGAATAAGTTGAAATCAACAATGGTAACTGAATTGGTCCCATATCTCCAAACCACTTTTACGAGGCAAGTTAGTTCTCAAATAAGTTCCTGTATCAAATTGACAGCCCAATCCTTTCATTCCCCCTCCTCCAGTATAACAGAGCCAAAATGGTGACTGCTACATCCTATGGGGATACAGTTGTGGATGGGAATATTTGTTCTCTTACCTGGCAGAATCCCCCATGGCACAGGGGAGGTCTACTTGAACCTGTGCTGGCTAAACAGCTGGAGCAGGTTCACCTGGACTCATTCCATGGGATTGAGTTCAGGAAGGGGTTTTAGGATATTGGCAGCGCTGACATTGCCTAAACTGTCCCTTTCCAGGCCAGATCCACCCACATCACCACTCTCCCTCTGCCCCGTTTAGCCCCCTCCCCAGCCCATTCCACCCTTCCCCACCCCCTCATGCCTCTCCCACTGACTTACCGCTCCATTGTGGCAGGAGGAGTGCTGGAACAGATGGGAAGGCACAGAACTTTCTACTGGCACTTCTGGCAGTGCATCAGATAGCAAGCACTTTTTATGACTAGTGTTTACAAATTTGCACCTTTTCACATTTACTGTTTTATAGTGAAGTGACCACCATGATAATCTTATGCAGGCTATTATGCCTGCCAAGTGCAGCAAATCTGTGATGAGGGAAAAGGGGACACACTAGCTATCCATGTGCTTGTGCTGACACACTTCCCTAGCTACACACCCTAAGTGTTCCTGCAATCAATGCTGGTCTTCATAGGCAAGTGCTAAATGGGACATCCAGGGATTATGACTAGGGAGCATGTTGTTGTGGGTGCAAAGCTATATGTTTTTCTTCACGATGGAAACACTGTACAGCAGACCTTATGCTTGCATAGGGCTTAGAATGGATTTTTTTAGTGCTCACTTTTTGGCTCTCGTTCCAGGCCCCTCATATCTCCTTTAAAGCACATGCTCACCATGCAATTACTTCTTATTGAGAGTCCAGGTAGTTTATGTGGTCTGGGGGGGGGGTGTTCACAAAGTGGTCAGTATGTCTTGACACTCCAACCTCACTCAGTAGGGTTCCTGTGAGGTTCCATATTGGACTTATGGTTTATATAGGACAGCCCAACATGACTTGGAATAGAATAGACAAAGTTGATTTAAGGTCTATCTGCAGAATAGATTTTAATTAATCCAAAAAGTTATTTGGATGATTTGATGACTGATGTGAACAGTATTCACTTGTATATTTTATAGACAGTTTGAAAAATCTTTCTTATTAGTTTCTGGAAACCTCATACTTAAAACAGCTAGTGCAGAGGAAAAATGTAACATTTTGTAGCAATTTACTAAATCTGAACAGTTCTATACTTTATGCTCCAAATTTTTTTCTGTGCATACGCACCAGTTTTCTTCTCACAAGAAATGCATATACGCACCTTGAAATATTTGTGTACACACATCTAGGAATCCTGACTGGGGCATAGTCCCCAGAAAGCTACATGAGTGTAGGTTACATTCGTGTTTGCTGAAGCAAATATGTATACTTTGAGTAACACCAGTGTATATACCAAAAACAGGAATTATGGAGCTGCACGAACTGAGAGCCCAATCCTGAGCTCAGTGCGCTGGCTCACCGCCGGTGCACACTGTCACAAACATGCTGTAAGGCACATTTGTGGGCCCTCGCACCGGGCAAGTGCTGGTGGTAGCCCAGCGACCTCCACCACTTGGCGGTCACACGGACCACTGAGCAAGTGGGGGCGTGGGGGAGGCAGGGAGGAGGAGTTTCAGGGAGGGAGGTGGCAAGCGGAGGATGGGGAGGAGGCGTGCAGGGGGGAGGAAGCAGGGAGGGAGGGATGCACTCTGCCGCTAGTAAAATAAATGAAAAATCCAAAAGCAATCTTTTGTAGTTATGCTGGATCATGCCCAGTTCTTGAATCAATAAGTGCACATAATGATGTTGCTGTTGCAATAATGCCATTGTTTAAAGCATTTTATAGTACTTAGTTTCAACAGAAATCCAGATTTAAAACTGCACAAGTTGAAACTGTGATTGATTACTAGGTTATTCATGCTTTCAGGCCGAGTTGATAGAGGAAACACAGGATCATGTAACCTTTCCCCTGTGTCAGTACCTGACATGACCCTGAGAGATACCCATCCAACCTTCTTAAAAGTCTTCAGTGACCAGGACCCCATAGATTCCATTGGTTTTACATTTGGAAGATTATAGTCCCTGCTAAAGAAGCTTATCTTTTAAAAAAAGAAAAAGAAAAAAGTACATCTAAAATTAGCCTACCTCAGGCTACTGAGCTTCAGTGAACATTTTTATAAGTGGAAAAAATTCTCCAAATCCATGACCAGCCAAGGCAGCATTTTCTACAAAAACACCTTCACATATGACAGTGTTGTGTGATCTGAATGGAAAACTTTTCCTTGATCCTTTTTTGAGGACATAGGGTAAATGGGGCCCTTGCTTGTGCAGCAGTTATCAACAAAACCTGCAGCCCTGGCACACCAGTCAGCATTAACCCCTATTGCTGGCAGGATATAATGTGTTCTGTTGTTGCACTGATACAAGCATCCTTGTGTCTGATCATAGGCTTTTTGGCAGCAGGGCATCGGATCAAAGGATTGGTTGTAAGGTTCAGGAACTATGCAAGTTTTTTGGAAAATTAATTTTGCTTTTGAAGGCCCAGAATGCTTGCTGACAGGATGGAGGGAAAGTAAAAAAGTGGGGAATTTGAATAAAAGAAGTTGCCTTATACTGAGGCTATCTTACACCATTATTTACTTACTTACTAACTTTACTTACTTTATTACAGTATGTATACAACACCTTTCTCAGTAGACTCAAAGCAGTTTACCTAAATTGTTCCTGCTTGGTGATGTCACTTCCGGTCATGACATCACTTCCGGTGGGTCCTGACAGATTCTCATTCTAAAGAGTGGGTCCTGATGCTAAAAGTGTAAGAAACACTGCAATGAACTAAGGCAAGTTTGCCTACTCTTGAGTAAATGTGCTATAGGTTTTAGGGCGCAATCCTAACCAACTTTCCAGCATTGACATAGTTGTACCAATGTGGCATGCACTGCATCCTGCAGGCAATCTAGGGGACATCTTCAAGGTAAGGGCATGTTTGTTACCTTAACTTGGGGCTGCCTTGCAGCTAAGTCAGTGCTGGAAAGTTGGTTAGGATTGTGTCCTTAGTTTCTCTTTCCATCGAGTTTCATGCATTTGCCTTTTCAACTAACAGCTTATCAGCTAAATTTTAATGACCCACCAATAATCAGGTCATGACTCACCAAGTGGGTCACAACCCACAGTTTGAGAAAACCTGAATTATAGCATTGGTCCATCTAACTCAGCCTTATCTACATTGATTTGTATTACCCCCCTCCCATTTCAGACAGGTAATTCTGAATCCTACTGAAAGATGCTAGGGATTGAAGCTCAAACCTTGTATGTGTAAAGTCCTTACACTGAGATATCATCTCATCTCCATGCAAGTTTCATAGCCTTACAGCATAGCCCTCTGTGGGACTTTCTTAGCCCTCCGCAGGGTTCCCCAAACCTCTGTAACAGTAAAAACAAAACAAAACAACAACTGGAAGTAGCGTTTTTTCACTACCTACAGTCATTCTGAGTCCAGCACAGAAGACCCTTGCAGAGCGTGACTCAGTAGGGTGGTGGGTGTTCCCCCATATCTGCGGATACAGGGGCACGCCTGTAATTGTGATTAATACAAAAAGAGAGAAATAGTGTGAAGAAAGCTGTATGCTACAACTGAAAGGAAGAAAAAAACAATCCAGAGAAGAGATTGTGAAAGAGGATGGAGCTACACTGAAGTGGGCTACAGTGACAGTAGGATTTCCTTCCCATAATATGTAGAAATTGCTTTGCAGTAAGCAATGAATACAAACAGGCTCCCGTATCCATGAATTCAATATCTGCAGATTCAATTATCTGTTGATCTGGGCGCCTCTGTGCCCCCCCCCCCCCACATGCCCATTAACATTGTTTAGAGCCTTACTGGGGCAAAATTTTTCTTACTTTTATAGGCTGCTGTAAGCATTCAAGCTTATAGCGATGCAGAGGCAGACTGCTGGCAGCCTGAACGCTTGAAAAAACTAGATTGACACTAGCAAGGAGCGGGAAATGAACTGATCCACCTTTATGGATATGCATAGACTTGCACCAGGTTGACCCATGGGGCAATGAGGGCTTATCCTGGGAGAAGGAAACAAATGTTCCCTTACCCCAAGGAGGCTTCTGAAGGTCAAAAGTCCCATGCAGCATATACCGCACTGGCGCTGCTGCATCGTCTCACAGGGAGTTAGGTAGGATTTGGCTGTTAGTGTTCTTATTGGTATGTCAGATTCCTGAATATTGAGTTACTCCATTCATCATAGGTTATACGTAGGTTTTAAAACTTTAATTGTTGGACATATTCTTTATTCAGAAATGGAATGTTTTTAGATTGTGTGTGTGTGTATACACAATACAAAAATTACTTGTTAAGTACTTTTGTTACCTTTTATTGATTTGTGTGTTCAAATTAGGGCCCAGTTCTATCCAATTTTCCCATGCTTGTGCTGCTTTACCAACAGGGCATGTGCTGCATTCTGTAGTGGGGGGGGGGGCAGTAGGAGGTCTCTTCAAGGTAAGGGAATGTTTATTTCCTTACCTCAGGGTTGCACTGTAGCAGCATCAGCTCTGGAAAGTTGGACAGGATTGGGCCCTTAATAAATTATAATACACTATATCAGAAGCTTATTGTGTACCCCTTAATAGTAGCCTCTCTTCTTATCTCTTCATAGTTGATACCTTTAACTTTATTCATTCAGGTTATAACTTTGCTCTGTAAGGCCAAGAATGATAAGCAATTGCCATTTAATCAAGGATCCTAATTAAGTCTCAGCACAAAAGGTTTCCATGGGAAAGCAACTACTTATGGTTAATTGCAACTGGAACAGCAATTATAGGCAATTATGTTGCCCCTCTTTGTACAAACATGAAAAGTTCATAAAAAATGAGAGAATCATAAAAACTGTTTGGTTTCCTCAAAGCTCAGGAATTTCTCAGAATTGTCCTCAGGCTGTATGTAAAATTCTTGAGTGGCTTTCCTTAGAAGAGAATGCTGAGCAGCATGTGGGCTGGTGCTTACCATCACAAAAGTGCTGTAAAACACTTTGCAACAGCATAGCTATCAGGTGGACCAGCATGAAGGGTCACCAGGACCAGTGCATGCCATGGAAGGCATGTTTCGCACTTTGCAGTGCAGTGACAGAATAGGGCATGGGAAGGAGAGAGGGGTTAATGGGACAGTAGAGGATAATGAAGGAGACAGAGGGTAGATGGATCAGGCCCAGGAAGGGGCGAGATCAGTGGCATCCATGCATGCCAAATCCAACCCCCTACCTGGACTTGATCAGTCAACATGGGGCAACGTGATCTTGCACCAGCTATAGAGCTTGTGCAGGTCCAAGTTGCCCCATTGTGTGTCAGAGTGCGCAGACTGGAAAGAGATGCCAGCACTCCAGGTCACTGGTCCTCGCAGTTGAAAGTCTATTTACACATATATACACACAGCAGCAAAAAGTTCATAGCAGTCTCTTGGTTCAGTCCAAAACGTTACAGACAGAATGAAGGAAGAAAACTGTACCAGAAGCTAGCTCCTGGTCCTCCACCTTTATATTTCATTTAGCCAATCAGATTTTATAGTACAGCAACCCAATGTATCAGCTTTTGGTGACTCAGCATGACTTTGCACTTTTAACTTAATTACAGGCACCTGGACAGTTGACCTGTAGTGCACTTTGTCCTGTTCAGGCTTGTAAATTTATATCCTGATATTGTGAATGCTGGGACTTACCTGTATTAAAAAAAGAGCTAAGATAGGTCTGACTTTTCCATTTGCTTTACCACAACTAATCTTCAGATTAGGATGTGCAACACTGATTAAATCATCCAAGTCTACTCCCATATTTGAAGATTGTGGAAGACCTATGCATTTCACAGTGCAATCATATCTATTGCTAGAGGTGGTGCAGCAGCCGCGAATGCATGTTTGCAACAACTAGCATGCAAACAGTGCTGGCGGGAGGGCCTGCACCATTCTCCCAGCACTAAATCCTAAGGAAAGGCAGCCGGTGTAGGTGTAGGCAGTCAGTGTAGGTGAGTGTTTCACTGAGCAGCGGAATGGAGGGTGGAATTGAGGCAGGGAGGAGGCATTTCTGGGCAGAGGGTGGAACGGGACAGATCAGGCTCAGAAAGGGCAAGGGATCAGTGGAGAAGGTCTTTGCTGTATCCTAACTTCCCTCCCAGGCCTGGAGGTCTTACAAAGGGCTCAGCTGGCACAATCAATCAGCTGGCGCAGATCTGAACAGTCCCATTGAGCAGGCTAGGGCTTGACACAGGGTAAGAGAACATTGTCCCTTACATCTTTACCTCCTTTGTCTGAGGAGACCTCCAGCCTGCATCTCACCTACTCTGGATATGACATAGGCCACTGTATAAAAAGGGGGCTTAGAAATGTTCATTAGATGGTATTAGAAATGTACCATTAGATGGTATGCATCTGACTTCAGCATGGAATGACTGCAGATATACCCCATAAACCTGCCCATTAGGAATATGTCCATTAAGGGGAGGTGCTACTTCACTTCTGAGGGATGTAAGAACATTATATTTTATTGTCTGTCTGTCTGTCTTGGGGGATTGTTGCTTGTGCAAAGCTAATCTTGGTTTCTGTCTTTCTCCTAATGAACTATTTCATTGCTTCCTATATGAAAAGAACCTTTTCTTTCTGGCAACATTGGTGTAACTAAGAGGGGCGTAGAGGGTCAATTGCCCTGGGTACCGTGCTGTTGGGGTGTGTGTGTTTGACATACTGAGGAACCAATTTGTGCCATTCTCTCGCCACATGTGGACATGAGTTGCAAGGTAACTTAATAATATCCTTTGGGCTTTCCTCCCACTCTGCTCCAGAGTGACCTCCCACTCTGCCCCCAATAACATCTCTTCTGGGTTTCCTTGCTCACTGTGCATGCGCAGTAAATGAAAATCGATGAAGATCAATGACCATTAACAAAGGGCTTCAGAGCTCTCTGGAGAGTCTCAGAAGCCATAAATACACAGAACAGCTTCAGAGACTTTGGAGAGCTCCATAAGCCTTCATAAATCATTTGGCTGGCACTTCATTTAAATTTACATTCAAGTGATGAGGATTGACTGCGAGCCAACCAGCTGCTGGCTGCATCAGGAGCAAAGCCTCTCCCCCTAGTTGCAGCAGCTCTGGCCACCCTGATCTGCCTTCCTAGCCCAAACAGGATGCCTCAGCTGCTGCTGCTGCCAGGGCCCCATGGCCAGGGAGGGCTCCTGCTGCTGCTCCCGCTGCTTCTACTGCACAACCAAGCTGCTCTCTCTCTCTCATTACATTGCCTGTTTTCTTCGATCCACAGCCTGAATTTTGTGGATTTAAACTGAAAAGGGAGCATCTCCCCACCCCCACCCCCAGCTCTTATCCTTGCCTCTCTCCCCCCCCCCCCCCCACTCAGATTTGGCATTTAGAAGATCTGGGTGTAATCAGTGAAGAACTCTGCTGATCTTACTAGAGGGGCAAGTTGTAACCCAGAAGTAATTGGCAGTGACATCATTGTCAAGCACCGGGGGGGGGGGGCGATGACATGGCAAGTCATGACTCTGAGTGCCAGAAGGGCCAGCTGTACACCACTGGCAATGCAACTCCTGAGCAAGAGTTTAAGTATTTCTATTACATGAACCTGAAGGTTGTTAAACCCAGTCCACAAACCTAAAATGATATCTTTCATATCCAGAAGAATAATTTACACTAACCTCTGATAGAATAATCAAAACAACATCCAGTTAATCAGAAGAAAGCCTATATAAAACACACAGAAGATTTAGGCTGCAATCCTGTGCAATAGTACCCCTGCCGGAACTAGTGGTATTCCAGCAGCAGTATGTGCTTTACATTTTGGTGTAGCTGCATACTATGACAGGGAAAGCCATAGGATTGGGCTTTTAATATACAGCAGTATAACCTATGTTTCCTGCTGCAGTTCTAATTTACAATTCAGACTAAAAGAAATACTATATTTCATGGGCTAATTTATGATTCTAATTCATTCATAATTACCACACCATAAAAGCCAGAGGCATCTATCCTCCTCCAGGGAAAAGGCAAAATACATTCAGTAATTTTGAAAAATACATTCAGTAATTTATTGTATACATCTCTAGAATTCCAAAAAGGGCACATAGAATAAAGAGAGATTAGAAAAATGATTATGTGAGATTCTATTTCAATAAAAATACTTAGCATTTGTATGGCACTTTCTGAATGTGCTGTGTCCTTCACATGTGTTATCATGCTGTAGTCTTTACAATAATCCTCAAAGATCAGGGGGCCCCCTGTATCTGCAGATTGACTTATCCAAGGATACGGGGGACCCTGTGCCCTGCACCCACCACAGACGAGAGGAACTGCATTCACCTCTGGAGGCTCTTCTGAGCCTTGCATAGGCCAAGTGTGTCCGCCCATGGCCTCTGCAGGACTCAGAATGGCCATCTGGGCCGGAAAACATCATTTCTGGGTTATCCCCATAAAACCAGAAAAGGCCCGTCCCAGAGCGGCGTTGCACCAGGAGTTGCAGCCACTCCCTGTGCAGTTCCATACCGCTTTCAGCCATCCTGAAACTATCCTCTGGAGGGGAGGAAGGGGTGGCCCAGAGTGACACGGAATTGCATCTCGAGTAGCTTCAACTCCCAACGCTGTTCTGGGAGTGATTGTAGTGATGGGATAACTTCATTGCAATTACTTCCTGGTCAGGGGCGGGCGGGGGGGGGAGAGACTGCAAAGTGGGAGGCAACCCTGGGTGGAAAAGCTCCAGCATCATCTCTGGGCCTACCTGTGCTCCACTTGCTGCTCCAAATACTTGAGCAGCAAGCACTGAGAACCCTCATGGAGAACCCAGAAACACCCCAGAGCACCATGGGGGGGGGTGCACCACCCACCCTGCAGAAGTTTCACTATTGCTTTCCTCCATCTTGAGTCAATGCAATCTAAAGTCCTGAGACTACAGTTCAAATGCACAGCCCTTTCACACTTTCTCTTCTAGTCACCAGAAGTTAGGGAAAGGAGATGGCTGCACTATGCCTCTCCATGACTCAGAAGATCTCCCAGACTTGATCAAAGATTATGTCTGGGGTGATCCTCTGTGGGTCCTCTTGCTGGTGGGTCAAATCTGTGGAAACTGAATCTGCAGATAATGAAGACCTACTATATATCGCACTGTTGATGGTACACTTCTTTTTGTGTCCTATACTTATCAATATGTTTGGCATATATCTTCTTACCCTGGACCTCTATTCCCTGTGATAAGTTTATAACTTTCTGATATATCTTCTTTAGAGCTAAATTCATGACTGAAACCACTGTCCCAGGATGGTTGCCTACTCCATAGGTTTGTATGTTGCTCTGTAATTATATGAAGACAATGCATGCTTGGAAAAAGTTGGAGCACTAATTAGTTTCAACTGTATATAATTTCGTTATGAAAATATGGCAGCCCTTGTTAACATATACTGCTGAGTTGGATAGGAAGAATGATGTGGAAAGTGGTCTGGATTGTTGGTCTTTAATTTTTTAGGTGATGATATTGTATACAAAATTGTTGCCTCAGGAGATCAAGGCATTTCCTTTCACTTGGGTTCTTAGATATGTTAATATATACTAAACTTCCTGTCCTCCTGAATGTTTTGGGAAGTCTTGTGGGTTTATGGGAAAAATGGGTCTTCAGTAAGTGATTAGTTTTTTTTTGCTGGAGCGCCAATGTCTTTTGAACTTGGAAAAAAGAGTAATGTGGAAAATGAAGAACATATTTATATGGTCATCTTAAATAGATTCCTTTTGTTCTAATTACAGAATGTTGTACTTGATGCTTCAAATAATAAATTAATTGATTTTTTAAAAAAACTGTATATCATTTCATAATGTACTGTATTTTTCATCTTTTCTGTAAGACACAAATTTACTCAAAGACACAATTGCTACATTGCAACAGTATACAAAGTAATTGTATATCACACATATAATGTGGGAAGAATGTTGCCATTACTTTCCAAAACATAAAATCTTCAAATATATTAAGCCTGCAGCATCTTCAAACATAAGGATTTATATGCCAGTAATACTGGAGTAACCGAGTAACTTCAGACAAGGCCTTGAGTAGTGAACTATTGGCTTTTTTTGTAGTTTTTCGCTGTCTCCTGCCTTCAGTTGAGATACCAAAGATGGACCATAGCATAAGATGACGTATGAGAAAGTAGGTAGAGAGGTCACTGGGATCTTTGTACCTTTGTTCCAAAAATAACAAAAAGTCTTGTAGCATCTTAAGGACTAATACTGTGCATTTATTTCAGCACAAGCTTTTGTGGACTACAGTCCACTTCATCAGATGGATAAAGTGAAATCCACAGTAGGCAGGTAAATATATTTATTCATTTTTCATATTTTTATACTCTTCCTCTAAGGAGTTCATGGGTGTGTACATAGGTACACCTGCCTAATGAAAATTTCATGTCAAGTATCTACTGAAATTGACTGTATTCTATTAAAGAATACACAAAATATATTTGCTAAATTTGAATGTTTTTCATGATTATTTTTTACTTTTGCTGCAATGGACAGCCCAGTTCTATTGGTCACTTTACAGCAGCAGATCTGCTGGTGAAAGTGACCCCAGGTGGAACGGCTGGGGGGTGCCACTAGCCCACCCCAGCCATGCCACCCTGAGAGACGTCCACTGCCTCCCCTGGAGGCATTCTGTGGGCCGGAGAGGCCATGTGCAGCCTCCGTGACCCTCAGAAGGTCTTTGACCAAAAACTAGAAGTGATGATTAAAGGCCTTTGGAAGGTCTTCCAAGGGCAGGGAAGCCTGTGCGATAAACTGGAAGTGACTTTTTTGGCTGAAAATCAGAAGTTTTAAGTCCTTCCAGAGGCCTTAGGAAGGGGTAGCAGCTTTTCTGGGCCACTTCCCTTAAGGGAGAATAGCTCTCTTCCAGTTCCCCTCACAACCCACCAGTTTGAGAATCACTGACTTAGATCATCCCTTCTCAGCCCAATCCTATGGGCTGAAGCTGCCAGTAGAACATGTGCTCCGCTGGTGGTAGCTTCTGAAAAGCTGCTATAAAGTGCCTTCCAACAGCACACTACTCAGCACACTGCCATTGTGATGGCAGGAACCTTCCTGCATGTGTCACTAGAGCACCAGCCACCTGCAGATGGCAGGGGTAGGGCAGAATGGGTGTGGGGAGTGGATGAAACTGGGTGGAAGGGGTGAGAAACAAGAAGGCTGCTGGAGAGGGTGGATCCAATGGCAATGTCATGCACCAGATCCTATCTCCACCCCCTTTCTCTCTTTGGACTTGACTTGCAAAGGAGGAGACCCATTGCAGAGCAGGAGGCTTATGGAAGGGTAAGGTGATTTAAATCCCCTTTCAACTCCCAATCTGCTGCCCCCCTCCCACTGGATACAGCATGCCCAGTTTTGGTGTGGCTGCACCAGTGGATGGCAGAGGATAGGACTGAACCATGTTTTTGTTAAGTAGTATAGTTGACTTGTGCTCAACTTGGAAAGTGTATTGCATCCCCTGAACAGTTTTTTACAGAAGGGTCAAAACTGGATTTGGCTGTAGGGCCTATGAAGAAATTGGTAACATGTGACAGTGTGTTCACACACTTTGATCCATTCTTGCACGTCATGTTAGCATGGGATGCTTCCCTACATGGAATAGGAGCAGCACTATTTCATATAATGCCTGACTGTTAGGAGAGACCAATAGCATTTGCTTCCAAATCTCTTGTCGGCAGCAGAATGCAATTATTGGCAAATAGATTTGGAAGAGTTCTGTCTAGTGAAGGATGTGAAGAAATTTGATTAGTATCTGAATGGAAGAAAATTCACTCTTATCACTGATAAGCTCCTGCTTTCTATTCCGAGTCCACACAGGCTGCAGCTCATATGCAGTGCTGAGCTCTTCTCCTGGGTGGCTACATTTCTGACACTGAACACACAAGAAGATAGTGGTATATACAAATGCAGATGGCCACATATTTACCTGTAGCAGCTCAGGAATCTGTTCACTTTCTCAGTCTGTTCCAGCTTGAGTGTGTCCTAACTGTGTACAGTAAGACTGAATGGGAAACCAAGGGAGAGTCTAATATTTGCCCAGGTACATGAAGTCACACTCAAAGGCTGGAAATATACTGACGACCTTCATTTTGTCCCTTTTTACAGTCATCAAAGTAAGCATATGATACATCAGACCTGTGTAATATGAGGTGTCCGGGTCACCATACCTTCCAAATTCTGCTCTTACATTTTGGAAGAGCTTCCTTTGGGACATCTTGGGGTAGTAAAAAAAAAATGAAGACCCTGGCAAGAAGTTTTGTGTGGTGACCAGGACTTGATCAGCAAATAGAACAATTTGCAAATTTTGGGTGTCAGCAAATACAGCATCAGCCCAAGGCTGCATGTCTACATCAGTTGGAGTGGCCATTTTCTCCTTGGCAATGTTTTCACATTTACTTAGCAGGTCCAATTTTTGGAACAGGTGTTTCTAACAGTTGTGGGTGTTGCTAACAGTGGTGGAATAATTAATAGTTCCTATTAGTTGTGGATGCCCATTCACAATACCCTGAGGTTTTTTTGTTTGTTTTTTGCATGAAATCTATTACTACTTCCCAAATAATTACAATTCTTCGAGCTTGTTTGCCCAGGTTTGCCAAAGCAGGTCGTCAATGACAATGGTCCACAGTTTACCATCATAAAAATGGTACCTTTGACAAATTCCAGGATTTCATGCACTGCAGCAGCATTCAGGGCATCATGTCTGCACCATACTTGCACATCCGCTAATGGCTTGATGGAAAGATTTGTGCAAACTTCAAAGTGATCTCTGAAATCAATGTCAACTAAAACTCCTTGCAACAAAAATGGGCATGCTTCCAACTGGTATATCATAATGGAACACATGCCACCACTAGTCAGTCACCAGCAATGTTGTTCATGAGCAGAAGCATGCCTTGGCATCTACAAGTGTGCCAGAAGGTGTTGGTCTGTGATTGCAGGGAACTAAACAAATAGCATCCTGCTGTTGTCCAGAACTAGTCAGGTCCCTTGTCTTATACTGTCTAGGTATATTGCCCACTGATGAAATTTGACCCTGGCACATTGATCAGCTACAGATCTCCGGGATAACCCAAGCAGGAATGGTTGAAATAACTTCTCCAGTTGCCAGAATACCAACGCCAGAGCTGCAGATGGACACTGAGGGCCCAGTCCTATTTGTCTTTATAGCACTGATGCAGCTGTGCTAACAAGGCATGCACTGTATCTTGCAGTGGAGGGGTTGTCACTGGGTCTTCCTCAAGGTGAGGGAACATTTATTCTCATACTTCAGGGCTGCATTGTGGCTTCATCGATCCTGGGAAGGATTAGGCCCTGAATCCACTGTTTCTTTGCTAGGAGGTGGTCCTTTTGAGCAATCTACTTCATTTGATGAACCTCAGATGAAAGGTTGCTCATATTGTGATCTTCCACAGAGACATATACAGGGAAGGTGTTGACATTATCCAAAACAGAATTGCAAGCTGCCTGAGAGTTCATCTGTGATATGCTTCATCTGTGATTCTTTGTAAATATTTTATTGTACTTCTATTGCTGGTGCCTTCTATCTGAGTGGGATTATATATTGAATGTGTCTAAGTAAATCGTTAGTTAGGCTTTGCTGAGGAGCTGGTATATTGAATCTGCTGTTGCATCTACTGTATCAATTTTATACACTGTATTTGTTACTCAGTAGCATATCAGGTTATGCACCCAGCCTTGCCTGTGTGTGGGTGCTTGGATTACTTGTAAGATTTTCAGAGTGCAATTCAAATTGTAACATGTATGTACTTTGATCAGCATGTGAGAGACATTTTTGGTGATGGTCCCACAAGTACAGAATTGCCATTCTTCTGAAGACTTGCCGAAGACCAAATCTGAACTAATTCTGTAAAACAATGTTTCTCAGACTGTGGGTCAGGACCCACTAGGTGGGTCATGAGCCAATTTCATGTGGGTCCCCATCCATTTCAATATTTTATTTTTAATATATTAGACTTGATGCTATCATGGTATATGACAGCATTGGGGAAATGCTACAGATCTGTACTTTAACAGGCTACTCTGAATATGCTTTTAATAATAATAGTAAATGGGACTTACTCCTGGGAAAGTGTGGGTAGGATTGCAGCCTAAAATTGTTAAAAATTTTCTGGCTTGATGATATCACTTCCAGTCATGACATCACTTCTGGTGGGTCCTGACAGATTCTCATTCTAAAAAGTGAGTCCCAGTGCTAAAAGTTTCTGGGACCCACTGCTATACAATGTTCTCCTGTGGGCTAACTTGTTATTGAAGGAGCATGTGAGATAATTTTAGGGTTCTTCCAAATTTCCCTCTTTCCAAAAAACATCCTGAATTTAGAAGTTCCAGGATATCTTATTCTGGTCATGGAGAGGCACTAGTAGTTGGCAACCTTCAGTCTCGAAAGACTATGGTATCGTGCTCTGAATGGTCGTTCTGGCACAGTGTCTAGTGTGGCTGAAAAGGCCAATCCGGGAGTGACAATCCCTTCCACACCGGGAGCAAGTGCAGTCTGTCCCTGGTCTGTCTCCCTGGCTATGGGCCTTCCTTCTTTGCCTCTTAGCCTCAGTCTGTTGGCCAAGTGTCTCTTCAAACTGGGAAAGGCCATGCGTCGGAGGCAGCGCATGTGGAAAGCGTTCAGTTTCCTCTCCTGTTGTGTGCAGAGTCCATGACTTGCTGCAGAACAGAAGAGTACTCAGGACGCAAGCTCTGTAGACCTGGATCTTGGTATGTTCCGTCAGTTTCTTGTTGGACCAGACTCTCTTTGTGAGTCTGGAAAACATGGTAGCTGCTTTACCGATGCATTTGTTTAGCTCGGTATCAAGAGAAAGAGTGTCGGAGATCATTGAGCCAAGGTACACAAAGTCATGGACAACCTCCAGTTCATGCGCAGAGATTGTAATGCAGGGAGGTGAGTCCACATCCTGAACCATGACCTGTGTTTTCTTCAGGCTGATTGTCAGTCCAAAATCTTGGCAGGCCTTGCTAAAATGATCCATGAGCTGCTGGAGATCTTTGGCAGAGTGGGTAGTGACAGCTGCATCGTCAGCAAAGAGGAAGTCACGCAGACATTTCAGCTGAACTTTGGACTTTGCTCTCAGTCTGGAGAGGTTGAAGAGCTTTCCGTCTGATCTGGTCCGGAGATAGATGCCTTCCGTTGCAGTTCCAAAGGCATGCTTCAGAGCACTCCATTGGCAGCCATTTGGGAGTGCTGCTGCAGGAGGTGTGCTCCCCATCTGTTGCTGGATCTATCCACAGCTTCTGGGGCAGGTAAAGCTGTAGAGTGAGCAGGGAGTTGCCAAATGGTTAGGGAGGCTGCATCAGGTGGCAATGGCATGCACTGGATCCTGTCTTTCCTTTTATACATGTGTGTGTGGGTGTGGGGGTGTGTTAGGTTTTACTAACATGATTATATTTAAGAAAAATTAAACAAACACCAGTTGGCTGCTAAATCCTTTGTAGGATTTGCTGCCAATTGGATATCACAGAATTTATATATTTTTGTATTGTTATCCTTATTTCAATTGTCCATTTGGAATAAGTGCATTTTCTTATCCATACCTTGAAATGCATTCTTAAGGCAAAGCCCTATGCACCAATGCCATGAGATAATCATGGTCAACAAATAGACCCTAATTTTTTTTTTTCACAAGCCACCTCCTGCCTCCAGTAAAAATCTCAGGATGGTAATAACCTGGATAACAAAATACTGTATAATCTTGACATCACGTTGGCATGATGGCAGCTAAAAATATACACCATAGAAATGCTTAGCCAGGTGGATAGCCATTATTATAAATAAACTCCCTGCAACATTTGGATTTTTTTAACCACACTGTCCAAACCCTTACTTTTTAGTTTTAGTAGCATTAATTAAAGTTAGTCTAAACACATGGCTTCTCAAACATTAGGAGCTTGTCTTAGTACTCACACTGGCAGCTGAATGGAAGAATAGTCCTTACTCTAGATTTGCTCTTTTCATCAAGGCTATTTTGGAGAAAGAAGGTTCAGAACTGCCATATTCAATAATGTTAATTTTTTTAAACTACCCTTTTATTACAGAAGCTTAGCTCACAGAGATTGTGGCAGCTGTAAGCTCTATGAAAAACAGTGTGTGTTAAAAATAACTTGTGAAAAAAGAAATGTATGTTGCTTTGTCAATATATTAATGAAATTCAATCAGCATGCAAAGCAAAAGAAGGCTGGTTTTTACCTATTGACCTCTTGCAAAATGTAAAAAACTTATCTTGAGCTCCTACTTTTTGAAGTGAGATGAAAGGCAATTCTTTGGTTTATCTCCTACCTTCAGAGCAAGCTTACTGATTGTTTGTCCTTATCACTTCATGCCAGAAACTTATAGAGATTGCTAGACACTTCAACTGCACACAGTTTTAAATTCCCAATTTGGCAGGAGGTGGGGATTTCTTGTTTCCATTTAAACTGCTTTCATTTCAAAATGAAATCCCATTTAAACCCAGAGGTTTGGATTGAAGTCTGAGGATCAAAAGAAAAGAAAAACGAAATTTGGGTTAAACTTGAATTGGTAGCTGAAAAGGTAATAGTCTCATTTAATTGCTTTTCAGTTCCTGTTCGTGGTCAGGCCAAATGAAATCAGACAACCTAACCTCATTTTGTAACATTACTTTTATATATTAGAATATTTTGTTTTATCTGTTAACAATTGCACAGATACAAAACATAGCACCCCTCCATTTCAAAATTGGATACCATCATTCCAACATATCAGTTAACAATCCCATTAACTTCTACAATCAGTGGTCTTTATTTTAGTAGCTAGAAAAAGAACATGAGCAGAAGAATGCAGAATATGACTTCTGAGTAATAAGCCAATGAAGAGCTGTAGCTAAAATGAGAGAAATAATTGCCATGCTCAGTTAACAATACATTAAATAGTGGGCTCAACCTCCTATTCTCATAAATACAAAACCTCACAGTGTTACTTTATTTCTCACAGCCTATGCTCACAATATCAATTTAGTTAGCAATGCTCTTCCAGAAATATAGAGGGGGAATGCTATGGAAACAAACAGCCCAAACCTATTGGGCTGCCCCATGGATACAGTGGTGCAGAAATGGCCACTGCTGTATCCTGTGGGGCCAGGGATGCAGTTGGAAGTCTCCTTGGGGTAAAGGAACTTCAGTTCCCTTACCCCATGCTGGGCCCCAACAGCTCCGATGGGTCTACTCAGATATACGCCAGCTCAATCACTGGCACTGAACTAAGGAGACCCATGTTGGGCTCCAAGGCCTGGGAGGGGGGACCCCTCCCCTTTCAGCATGTTCGCAACTGCCATTGCTGGAGCAGCACATGGGCCAGTGGTGCTGCCTGTCAATATGATTGGGCTGTAAGACAACATGGACTCATCTCTAGGCCTTTAAGAGAACCCTTTCCTTTAAGACTATAAAGGAAAAGTTGTACACTGTTAGATTTCTAGATTAGAGTTATTACTGTATTATTGATGGGTTCTTTGGAATTTACTAATCCATGGTGAATTAAGAATATTTTAGAAAATTAAATTACATATTCAAGAAGATAATGGAGCCAGGAAATTTTGAACACCTGATCTCCTTCTATAGATAGTCATTTTTTAAATTATTGGATTAACTTTCAGAACTCAGATGACTGTATATCAGCAAAAAATTGTATTTAAATGAACATGGGTCCAATCCTATCCAGCTTTCCAGTGCTGGTGCAGCCACAATGCAGCCCCGAGGAAAGGGAACAAACATTCCCTTACCTGGAGGAGGCCTCCATGTCTGCACCTCTACCGCAGGATGCAGTGCATGCCCCATTGGCACAGCTGCACCAGTGCTGGAAAGTAGGATAGGATTGGGTCCTATATTAGCACACCTGAAGTGCAATCTCATTTTAGTTCTCATATGATATTCCCTGCTAACTGGCAAAGAGGCACTTTTTCAAGTGTTGCTAATTGTATATTTAGTTAGGGCAGGGCTTCTCAAACTAGGGCATTGTGATGCCCCAGCCTGAGGGCCCTGGCCTCTGCCCCCTTAAGTGGTAGGGGCAGGGGAGAGGCAGCGATGCGATCCCCAGAATCACGTCACTGGGGGGGGGGTGCAGGGACTGGCATGCACTTACCAGTCCCTGCAGCAGCCTCCCAGGGCTGCAGGGAGCACTGCACAACCCTCCGCAGGGCTCCCCTAAGCTTAAAAAGTGAAAGTGAAGTGATCGTGCTCCACTTCCGGTTTTGCGTAGGTGGGGCGCGATCGCTCCACTTTAACTTTCTAAGCTTCAGGGAGCTCTGCAGATGGTCGTGCAGGGGTCCCTGAACTCCTAGGAGGCTGCAGAAGGAACTGGTAAGTGCATGCCAGTTCCTGCAGCCCCCTTAGTGACGCAATCGCTGCTTCTACCCCTGCAAGGAATTACTGCAGCTTAAACTCTCCCAGAGGGTTTGAGAACCGCTGAGCTAGGGGAAGAGTAACTGTTCCTCTTCACCCCAGCACAGCGTCTTTTCTAGTGGCTGTTCTTGGTGTTTCTTCTGTATCACTTTTAGATTGTGAGCCCTTTGGGCAGAGGACCATTTATTTATTTGATTCTTTCTGTAAACCACATGAACCTTTTTGCTGAAAAATGATAATAATAATAAAAACGAAAGCCAGATTTTTTTTTTTTTAATTGGCAGGATATTTTTATGTCATACTTATACTAAATAGTATAAATAGTATTTATACTAAATAGATGGCCATTTAAAACAATGCACTTTGCTTTACTTTAATATTCATATACTACCAGAATTAGTTGCATTTGGAGAAAAACTGCAATAGGAACAGGTGGTATAAGCTGATAGCCTTCAAAATTATGATAAAGTGGAGATGATCATAATCTACATCCTATCAAGTTCAGAAAAATGTCAGCTCCCCATTATCATACAATATAACATTTTCATTATGTGGTATCTTCTGAGTCCATTCAGATATAACAGCTTTTCCAGACTTCATTGTTGTTCAATAAATCATACATCCCTCAGTGCCAGGAAGAACACAGGAGGCCAAAGGGAAGCAGAGCAGACAGGGCAACCTGATAAAAAAAGGACAGAGTGCCTCTACCTTTAACCATTGTATAAAGGAGGGAATTTGGAAGGTGCAGGTCAGCATGGAAGGGTTTACAAAACGGTACCTGCCAAAATTCCCTCTTCTATACAATGCTTAAAAGTAGAGGTACTCTCTCCGCCATTGTATCTGGTCACCCATAAGAACATAAGAACAGCCCCACTGGATCAGGCCATAGGCCCAACTAGTCCAGCTTCCTGTATCTCACAGCAGCTCACCAAATGCCCCAGGGAGCACACCTGATAACAAGAGACCTGCATTGTGGTGCCCTTCCTTGCATCTGACATAGCCCATTTCTAAAATCAGGAGGTTGCACATAGACAGCATGGCTTGAAACCCATAATGGATTTTTTCTCCAGAAACTTGTCCAATCCCCTTTTAAAGGCATCCAGGCCAGATGCCATCACCACATCCTGTGGCAAGGAGTTTCACAGACCAACCAAACGCTGAGTAAAGAAATATTTTCTTTTCTCTGTCCTAACTCTCCCAACACTCAATTTTAGTGGATGTCCCCTGGTTCTGGTGTTACGTGAGAGTGTAAACAGCATCTCTCTATCCACTTTATCCTTCCCATGCATAATTTTGTATGTCTCAATTATGTGCCCCCTCAGGCGTCTCTTTTCTAGGCTGAAGAGGCCCAAACGCTGTAGCCTTTCCTCATAAGGAAGGTGCCCCAGCCCAGCAATCATCTTAGTTGCCCTCTTTTGCACCTTCTCCATTTCCACTATGTCCTTTTTGAGATGCGGCGACCAGAACTGGACACAATACTCCAGGTGTGGCCTTACCATCGATTTGTACAACAGCATTATAATATTAGCCATTTTGTTCTCAATACCTTTTCTAATGATCCCCAGCATAGAACTGGCCTTCTTTACTGCCGCCGCACATTGGGTTGTCACATTCATCAACTTGTCCATCACCACCCCAAGATCTCTCTCCTAATCTGTCACAGACAGCTCAGAACCCATCAGCCTATATGTGTTGATTTTTTGCCCCAATGTGCATGACTTTACACTTACTGACATTGAAGCGCATCTGCCATTTTGCTGCCCATTCTGTCAGTCTGGAGAGATCCTTCTGGAGCTCCTCACAATCACTTCTGGTCTTCACCACTCGGAAAAGTTGGTGTCATCTGCAAACTTAGCCACCTCACTGCTCAACCCTGTCTCCAGGTCATTTATGAAGAGGTTGAAAAGCACCAGTCCCAGGACAGATCCTTGGGACGCACCGCTTTTCACATCTCTCCATTGTGAAAATTGCCCATTGACACCCACTCCCTGTTTCTTGGTCTTCAACTAGGTCTCAATCCAGGAGAGGACCTGCCCTCTAATTCCCTGACTGTGGAGTTTTTTCAGTAGCCTTTGGTGAGGGACCGTGTCGAAAGCCTTCTGAAAATCCAGTTATATAATGTCCAAGGGTTCTCCCGCATCCACATGCCTGTTGACCTTTCCAAAGAATTCTAAAAGTTTTGTGAGGCAAGACAGACCTTTACAGAAGCCATGCTGGTTCTCCCTCAGCAAGGCTTGTTCGTCTATGTGTTTTGAGATTCTATCTTTGATGAGGCATTCCACCATCTTACCCGGTATGGATGTTAGGCTGACCGGCCTATAGTTTCCTGGGTTCCCCCTCTTTCCCTTTTTAAAGATCGGCATGACATTTGCTATCCTCCAATCTTCTGGCACTATGGCCTTTTTGAGGGACAAGTTGCATATTTTAGTCAAGAGATCAGCAACCATTCTTCAATTCCTTAATAACTCTTGGGTGGATGCCATCAGGGTCTGGTGACTTATTGATCTTTAATTTATCAATGAGGTCTGAAAAATCTTCTCTTTTAACCTCTGTCTGACTTAATTCCTTGGTCAGGAGGGGCCGTTCTGGCAGCTGTATCTGCCCGAGGTCTTCTGCCGTGAAGACAGATGCAAAGAACTCATTCAATTTCTCTGCCATCTCTAAGTCTCCTTTTATCTCCTCTTTCCCTCCCTCACCATCCAGAGGGCCAACTGCTTCTCTGGCGGGTTTCCTGCTTCTAACATATTTGAAGAAGCTTTTATTATTCCCCTTAATGCTGCTGGCCATGTGTTCTTCATAGTCTCTCTTGGCCTCCCGTATCACCTCCTTACATTTCTTTTGCCACAGTTTATCTTCCTTTTTATTCTCCTCATTAGGGCAAGACTTCCATTTACTGAAGGAAGCTTCCTTGCCCTTCACAGCCTCTCTAACTTGGCTGGTTAGCCATGCGGGCACTCTCCTGGACTTAGTGGAGCCTTCTTCCTTTGCGGTATACACTTCCTCTGGGCCTCTATTACTGTTGATTTGAGCAACCTCCATGCACTCTGGAGAGATTGGACTCTTTTTAACCTTCCCTTTCAACCTCCTTCTAACCAGCCTCCTCATTTGAGGGAAGTCCGCTCGTCGGAAGTCAAGGGTTTTTGTGAGAGATTTGCCCGGTATTCTTCCCCTGATGTGCATGTTGAAGCGGATCGCAGCATGATCACTGTTCCCCAATGGCTCCATAACATTGACATGTCTAACCAGGTCCTGTGTACCGCACAGTATTAAATCCAGAGTCACCTGTCCACTGGTGGGCTCCATGACTAGCTGCTCTAAGCCACAGTCATTTAGCATGTCAAGGAATCCTGCCTCCTTTTCGTGACCAGAACACAAATTGACTCAGTCAATAAGAGGATAATTGAAGTCCCCCATGATTACAACCCTGTCCCTCCTTGTCACCTCCCTGATATGTTTTCTCATTTCAAGGTCCCTGTCCAATTTCTGGTCTGGAGGACGATAGTACGCCCCCAGTATTACATCACTGCACAGGCCTGGTAATTTAACCCACAGAGATTCTACGGTGGAGTCAGACCCACCTTCAATCTCTACTTTGCTGGATTCTACCCCTTCCTTAACATAAATGGCCACCCCACCTCCAACACACCCCTGCCTGTCCCTCCTGTTTTGTTCTCAATACCTTTTCTAATGATCCCAAGCATAGAATTGGCCTTCTTTACTGCCGCTGCTCATTGGGTCAACACTTTCATTGACTTGTCCACCACCACCCCAAGATCTCTCTCCTGATCTGTTACAGACAGCTCAGAACCCATTAGTCTATATGTGTTGATTTTTTGCCCCAATGTGCATGACCTTACACTAACTTACATTGAAATGCATCTGTCATTTTGCTGCCCATTCTGCCTGTTTGGAGAGATACTTTTGGAGCTCCTCACAACCACTTCTGTCTTAACCACTCAGAAAAGTTTGGTGTCGTCTGCAAACTTAGCCACCTCACTGCTCACCCCTGTCTCCAGGTCATTTATGAAGAGGTTGAAAAGCACCAGTCCCGGTACAGATCCTTGGGGCACACCGCTTTTCACATCTCTCCATTGTGAAAATTGCCTATTGACACCCACTCTCTGTTTCCTGGTCTTTAACCAGATCTCAGTCCATGAGAGGATCTGCCCTCTAATTCCCTGACTGTGGAGTTTTTTCAGTAGCCTTTGGTGAGGGACCGTGTCAAACGCCTTCTGAAAGTCCAGATATATGTCTATAGGTTCTCCCGCATCCACATGCCTGTTGACCTTTCCAAAGAATTCTAAAAGGTTTGTGACGCAAGACTTACCCTTACGGAAGCCATGCTGGTTCTCCCTCAGCAAGGCTTGTTCGTCTATGTGTTTTGAGATTCTATCTTTGATGAGGCATTCCACCATCTTACCCAGTATAGATGTTAGGCTGACTGGCCTATAGTTTCCTGGGTCCCCCATCTTTCCCTTTTTAAAGATCGGCGTGACATTTGCTATCCTCCAATCCTCTGGCACTGTGGCCGTTTTGAGGGACAAGTTGTATATTTTAGTCAAGAGATCAGCAACTTCATTCTTCAATTCCTTAATAACTCTTGGGTGGATGCCATCAGGGCCCGGTGACTTATTTAATTTATCAATGAGGTCTGAAACATCTTCTCTTTTAACCTCTATCTGACTTAATTCCTTGGTCAGGAGGGGCCATTCGGGCAGCGGTATCTGCCTGAGGTCTTCTGCAGTGAAGACAGATGCAAAGAACTCATTTAATATCTCTGCCATCTCTAAGACTCCTTTTATCTCCCCTTTCCCTCCCTCACCATCCAGAGGGCCAACAGCTTCTCTGGCGGGTTTCCTGTTTCTAACATATTTGTAGAAGCTTTTATTATTCCCCTTAATGCTGCTGGCCATGCATTCCTCATAGTCTCTCTTGGCCTCCCGTATCATCTTCTTACATTTCTTTTGCCACAGTTTATGTTCCTTTTTATTCTCCTCATTAGGGCAAGACTTCCATTTACAGAAGGAAGCTTCCTTGCCCTTTACGGCCTCTCTAACTTGGCTGGTTAGCCATGCGGGCACCCTCCTGGACTTAGTCGAGCCCTTCTTCCTTTGTGGTATACACTTCCTCTGGGCCTCTATTACTGTTGATTTGAGCAACCTCCATGCACTCTGGAGAGATTGGACTCTTTTTACCTTCCCTCTCAACCTCCTTCTAACCAGTCTCCTCATTTGAGGGAAGTCCACTCGTCAGAAGTCAAGGGTTTTTGTGAGAGATTTGCCCGGTATTCTTCCCCCGACATGCATGTCGAAACAGACTGTAGCATGATCACTGTTCCCCAATGGCTCAGTAACATTGACATCTCTAACCAGGTCCTGCGTACCGCACAATATTAAATCCGGAGTCACCTGTCCTCTGGTGGGCTCCATGACTAGCTACTCTAAGGCACAGTCATTTAGCCTGTCAAGGAATCCGGTCTCCTTTTCGTGACCAGAACACAAATTGACCCAGTCAATATGAGGATAATTGAAGTCCCCCATGATTACAACCCTGTCCCTGCTTGTCACCTCCCTGATCTGTTTCCTCATTTCAAGGTCCCCTTCCGGTTTCTGATCTGGAGGACGATAGTACGCCCCCAGTATTTCATCACTCCTCAGGCCTGGTAATTTAACCCATAGAGATTCTATGGAGTCAGACCCACCTTCAATCTCTACTTTGCTGGATTCTATCCCTTCCTTAACATAAAGGGCCACCCCACCTCCAACCCACCCCTCCCTGTCCCTCCTGTAGAGTTTATAGCCTGGGATTGCGGTATCCCACTGATTCTCTGCATTCCACCAGGTTTCCGTTATGCCCACTATGTCAATGTTTTCCCTTGTCACCAGACATTCCAGTTCTCCCATCTTTGCTCAGAGACTTCGGGTATTTGCATAAAAGCATTTGTACATGGAATGCCCCAGGATGGGCTGCTTATTTGCTCCTTTATCCCTATCCCTGAATCCTGTCATTGTGCCAAACCATCTATCACACCCCATCACGCTACCATTCCCAATTTCTTCTCCTACTCTGCCTTTGTCTTGTTGTTCTCTAACCTCCCCATCTTCATCCCATAGGGATGAGGAGTCCCGAACTGGATGCCCCTCGGCTCCTGTCGGCTTTCCCCCAGGGATCAGTTTAAAAGCTGCTCTGCCACCTTTTTAATGTTATGCACCAGCAGTCTGGTTCCATTCTGGTTCAAGTGAAGCCCGTCCCTCTTGTACAGGCCTCGCTTGTCCCAAAACGTTCCCCAGTGCCTAACAAATCTAAACCCCTTCTCCCTATACCACTGTCTCATCCACGCATTGAGACCCCTGATCTCCGCCTGCCTAGCTGGCCCTACACGTGGAACAGGCAGCATTTCAGAGAACGCTACCTTTGAGGTCCTGGCTTTCAACTTCCTACCTAATAGCCTAAATTTGGCCTCCAGGACCTCCCGACTACACTTGCCCATGTCGTTGGTGCCGACATGCACCACAACCACTACCTCTTCCCCAGCACTATCAGCCTGTCTAGACAAGAAGTGATGCCCACAACCATTGCACCAGGCAGGCAAGTTGCCATGCGGTCCTCAGATCCGTCACAAACCCCCCTCTCTATGTTTCTAATAATCGAATCCCCCACTACAAGAAGCCCCCGACCCCCCTCCCACCAAGGAGTATCCTGAGTGTGTTCGGATACGGCCCCATCCCCTGGAGAAGGGGTTCCCCCTAGGGAATTGTTTCCGTCCTCTCCAGGATGACGTCCTCCAGCCCTGAGACTTTTCACCCAGGCAGCTGAGGAGCTGCATGCCTAAGGTTGGGACAAAGCCTGATCGTCCCCAGAAGTCTCCCCATGGCCCTTCTCTGCCTGCCTCTGCTTCTCCAGGTCGGCCACCAAGGCTTCAAGACAGCGGATGTGTTCCCTGTGTCCCTGGAGCTCCTTGCACCAAGGACACACCCATGACTTATGCCCCAGAGGCATATAGTCATACATGTTGCAAAACACTGGATAGCTCCAACCTTGCTGCTGGCTGTCTGACTGCATATCTTTTTTATTTTGTTTGTTTTTGTTTAGGGGCATTTAAAAGCCCTACATTGGTTAGCAGCCCTCTTCTCAAGGGAAGAGAAAGGTCGGTATCTGGGGCCCTGGCTTCCTCGTCCTGCTGCTGAACTCGCACAGATGCTAAACTCGCTGTGCCTTCCCTGGCACTTTGTTCCCGAGGCACTGGGTTTCCCAGAGGCCATGCGCGCTTCTGCAGAGATCAGAGATCAGGAGGGGGTGGGTGGAAAATGGAGCGAGGGAAGGGTCAGAACAGAGTGAGATGGGACAGGGAGGAAAGGATAGGACTGGGCCATCAGATTCATAGGGATTACTAATATAATCAATATTCTTTACATATAGAGCAGTGGTTCTCAGACATTTAGCACTGGGACCCACTTTTTAGAATGAGAATCTGTTGGGACACACCAGAAGCGATGTCATGAGCAGAAGTGATATCATCAAGCAGAAACATTTTTAACAATCCTAGGCTGCAACCCTACCCACACTTACCCAGGAGTAAATCCCATTTACTATCATTGTTAAAAGAATATACATAGTAGCTTGTTAAAAGTACAGGTCTGTAACATTTCCCCAAACGCAGTCACATATCATGGTAGCATCAAGTCTAATATAGTAAAAAAATATTGAAATGAATGGGGACCCACAGTTTGCGACTCACAGTTTGAGAAACATTGATGTAGAGTACATACTTTGTTCATCTACAGACCTATGTACAATTACTTCACAGTAAGCTCTATGAAATAATGTGAGACTTGCTTCTAAGTAAATCTGCATAGATATACAGATTAATGGCCTAAGCCTATCAGGCCGATGGCATCAGCTATCATGATCCACTGCATTAAGCCCTAGTCTGACAGTGCACTTCAGAGCTGTGGGCACAAATCACTGGATTTGCATGTGCACTGGTGGCTCTCAGGTGCCCAACTGAAGTAGATAATGTGGTAGCAGGGATGGTTCAGGGGAAGGATTGGGACAGAGACTGGCCCAAACCAGGGGTGGGAGGGGGAGGATCTTGGCAGCAGCAGCATATGCCATAATCCTAGCTCCTTTTTCCCAATCCCACATACCCCCTGAGGCTCTTCAGACTTATGCCAGCTAAATAGCTGATTTAGGTCTGAGGAGACCCATTGACAGCCAGGTGACTTACGGGGAGGTAAATAAAAATGATTTTTTAAAAATGAACCACATGGTCGTCCCCCGTCCCCCCACTGCATGCAGTGAGCATTCAGTCAGTGCCACTGCATCATGTGGGCTGGTTGGGGATAGAGATGGGCTCTCTCTCTCTCTTCCTCATGTGCACACGCACACACAAATTCAAAACACACATTTAAATAACCCTGAAACACACCCAGCATTCTGAACACACAAGCATACGTACGTACACACCACACACATGGTTCCCAAACCAAACACACAAACATCCCCTTCCCAACAAACACACACCACACACACTGAAGTACCCTAACTATACACACTCACTATACAGTCCGTGCCCCCCCAAACACTCACTCCTCCTTCCCTTAACTGGCTGTTGAGTGGCAGCTGCTTTGTCAAGGAATGTCAGGTGAATGGCAGGCAGCTGCACACCATTTCACATGCCCAACCACTCCTGGTCTTCCTTGCACGGTGGGAGCATGGTGCCCTCGGTCACACCAGCAATGGCAGCAAGTGGCAGGAGCAGGTGGTGAGTCTTGTTGTGCCTGGCACAGTAGTGGTTGGCGCTCCTAGAGGAGTTGGCAAGAGTCTCAGCCTCCCTGTACTTGACTGCGGTGGGTGGTAGATCTTGTTGTGCTTGGTGTAGCAGATGCAGTATCAGTAAGGCTTGCAGACCAGGCAATGGATTCAGTGGGCATTAAGTCATATGGAATCAGCAATAACAATTCAAGTTCCCTCACAGCCCTGGTGCCAGCTGATGACTAGCTCTCACTGTACCCACTTCCTGTTCTGGCTTGGAACGTGTTAAATTATGTGTGCCTTCACCTCAGTCTTCTGTGCATATGTGAGGTGGGCTTATGGTGGTCTTTGTTTCCCTCTTTGTTATCAAAAACAAAATGGCAGAAGCAACTCTGCTACAATGAACCTGAGGGAAGGTTGCAACCCATCTCTGGGTATTGGTGGCGTAGCTGGAGGGGGAGCGGAGCGCTCAGCCTGGGAGGGAGCCTCGGCAGGGTGGGCAAGCGGCCCCTCCCTTCGGAGCCATTCCCGGCAGGGGAGCAAAATGGAGCAACACGGAAAGAATGGCTCCAAGCTTGCCCACCCTGCTAAGGCTCACTGCCAGGCTAAGCGCTCCGCCCCCCTCCAGCTACGCCACCACAGGGTCATGACCTGCTGGTGGAAGACTACTGACCTGTGGGATAGCACTTCTAATGTAAACAGTGACATAATCCCCCCCCGCTCCCCAAAAAACCTGGTTTTACTTTATGACTTCATTAGAAATCATTTTTCATTGTTTTTTGGTTGGATTAGTAAGAGTTTGATGAGTAAGAGTGCCCTTGTTTTACACTGTACTTCCAATCTGGAAGTATTTATGCAGTATGTGTGAACTGCTCTGTATGGAGACTTTTTTTTCCAGCTGTCCTGCTCTGTCATGGTGTCTCTCAATCACATTTTAAATCTGCTCTAAATCCTTCCTTCCGTTGCTAGAAAGCATTATTCGGACATGCTAATCTACTGCCTAGTTACTATTAGTGAATTAGAATTAATAATGCTATGGAAGATCATGCAGTTTTGTTGTATTAGCATACTAGATTTCTAGCAAAATAGCCAGAAGCAGCGAGGGAAAGGACACTGGAAAATGTCTGACTTCTTCACTGTTAAAAGACAGGAATTTTCATACACATCTCCTCTACTAGAGTAGTAAAATGTCTTTTCTCTGTTTAATTAGTGTAGGGCAATGGTTTTCAGCACCAGAACCCACTTTTTAAAACGACAGTCAGTTGGACCCACCTAGCTTTATGAGCCAAAAAAGTTTTACTTTTTTGTAAAAGTAAAACTTTTACAGCTGCTCAAGCGCCTGTTTTTATCCTTTTTACTGTGGGGGGAGGGGGGCTTCTGGAGCATTTGTTGAGTTCCACATTCATCAGATCAGGACCATTCTGGCCTTATGTCCTTCTTTGCCTGGTCTTCAATAAGAGCCAAGGCACACTTGCCTACTTGTGAGTAAACACCCATGGGGCATATGGCTCAATATATTTTCCTTTCAGCTTTGGAGGGAGGGCTTCCTTTTGAGAGTATTTTGGGGCCTCCATCAGATTGGGATAATTCTGGTGGCATTATGTTACTCTTGGCCTGCCCTTCTAAGTGGACCAAGGCATGTTCACCTACTCACAATTAAATGCACACTGCAGCTCAGTTTCACTTTCCATAGGGCTCAATACATTTTCTTTGTGAGTGATCAGGTTGTCCTAAAGTGCTGCAAAGAGATCATCGTCACTGAGCTGCATGAAATCCTCTGTCTGCTGGAGAGAAGGTGGAGTACTTCAAGACATGAGGGATGCAAACATCATCACGCTGTACAAGAACAAAGGCGTCAGGGGTGACTGCAACAACTACCGCGGCATCTCTCTCCTTAGCGTTGTAGGAAAGCTGTTTGCCCAAGTTGCACTAAAGAGACTCCAGGTACTTGCAGAGAGCATTTATCTAGAATCACAGTGCGGATTCTGAGCCAACAGGTCGACCACTGATATGGTATTCTCCCTTAGACGACTGCAGGAGAAATGCAGGGAACGACAGCCACTCTTTACAGCCTTCATAGATCTCACGAAGGCCTTCGACCTGGTCAGCAGGGATGGCCTCTTCAAGATTCTCCCCAAGATTGGATGTCCACCCAGGCTCCTCAGCATCATCAGATCCTTCCTCAAGGACATGAAGGGCACTGTTGTCTTTGATGGCTCCACATCACACCCCTTTGACATCCTGAGCGGAGTGAAGCACGGCTGTGTTCTTGCACCAACCTAGTTTGGGATTTTCTTCGCTGTTCTGCTGAAGCATGCCTTTGGAACTGCAACAGAAGGCATCTATCTCTGGACCAGATCAGACGGAAAGCTCTTCAACCTCTCCAGACTGAGAGCAAAGTCCAAAGTCCAGCTGAAATGTCTGCATGACTTTCTCTTTGCCAACGATGCAGCTGTCACTACCCACTCTGCCAAAGATATCCAGCAGCTTGTGAACTGTTTTAGCAAGGCCTGCCAAGATTTTGGACTGACGATCAGCCTGAAGAAAACACAGGTCATGGTTCAGGATGTGGACTCACCTCCCTGCATTACAATCTCTGCGCATGAACTGGAGGTTGTCCATGACTTTGTGTACCTTGATTCAACGATCTCCGACACTCTTTCTCTTGATAACGAGCTAAACAAACGCATCAGTAAAGCAGCTACCACGTTTTCCAGACTCACAAAGAGAGTCTGGTCCAACAAGAAACTGACGGAACATACCAAGATCCAGGTCTACAGAGCTTGTGTCCTGAGTACTCTTCTGTACTGCAGCAAGTCATGGACTCTTTGCTCACAACAGGAGAGGAAACTCAACGCTTTCCACATGCGCTGCCTCCGACACATTCTTGGCATCACCTGGCAGGACAAAGTTCCAAACAACACAGTCCTGGAACAAGCTGGAATCCCTAGCATATATGCACTGCCTAAACAGAGACGCCTGCGTTGGCTCGGTCATGTTGTGAGAATGGATGATGGCCGGATCCCAAAGGATCTCCTTTATGGAGAACTCGTGCAAGGAAAGCGCCCTACAGGTAGACCACAGCTGCGATACAAGGACATCTGCAAGAGGGATCTGAAGGCCTTAGGAGTGGACCTCAACAAGTGGGAAACCCTGGCCTCTGAGCGGCCCGCTTGGAGGCAGGCTGTGCAACATGGCCTTTCCCAGTTTGAAGAGACACTTGGCCAACAGTCTGAGGCTAAGAGGCAAAGAAGGAAGGCCCATAGCCAGGGAGACAGACCAGGGACAGACTGCACTTGCTCCCAGTGTGGAAGGGATTGTCACTCCCGAATTGGCCTTTTCAGCCACACTAGATGCTGTTCCAGAACCACCTTTCAGAGTGCAATACCATAGTCTTTCGAGACTGAAGGTTGCCAACAGATCAAGTTGTCATTTTCATGACACACCATAAATCAAGTTCCTACCCACTGAGTGTGTTCTGAACCTTTGGGAACTACTGGTAGGGTCTTTAAGCATTCTTTTTCAGAAAATACAAAATAGAAATCCGGGGAGCTGGAGAGACAGTTTCTTCTTTCCCCCATCCAACACGCACACACAAGATTGTAATATGATTGTCTTTCCTCCCAGGTTTCGCCTTTTCAGAAAGAAAAGTAGTTTATGGCTTCATACCCCAAACCATGATTTCAGCATAAGCAATCCAGTTTCAGAAATAGATCCTGAGCTCCAGATAATGGCCCTGGACTAGCAACAAGAAATGGAACACGTCCATTTGCAGAATGAAAAAATGAAGACAGCTCCCAGTTTTTCGAATTGTGAGCCCTTTGAGCTCTTTGAATTGGCTATTTATATTTCTGTGTAAAACATCTCATGAACTTTTCTTGTTGAAAAGCAGTACATTATGCAGGCCTGTTCCACAGACCCTGAGGATACAGAAACTGTGGATACGGAGGATGCTAAAAAAATAGAAGCCCCCCCACATCCATTACCTTCATTTTTTCAATGTCACAATGACAGCACAGGTTTTTCTTGCTTAAACTGACAACATGGGGTGCAGGCTCCTTGCCTGCAGGCTCTAGGCAGACTAACAACTTTAACAGGAAGCAGAAGTTCCTGCTTCCTGTTAATGTTGTTAGTCTCCCTCTAGTGTGCAGACTAGCAGCCTGCATGTCACATCATCAGTTTAAGCAAATTAAAGCACAAAACACCCGCACTGTCATCGAGATGATGAAAAAAAACAAGTAATGGCTGTGTTGGGTATCCCCTGTATCTGCGAATAATTGAAACTGCAGATATGGGATCCGTGGATACAGGAACACACCTGTATAGATATTAATAATAATTAATATAAAGATTAATAATAATTCGTAATAATAACTTCCTCATTATCAGCAGCTGAGAATATGGTATGCTGGGATGAGCACAGCCCATTCCTCTACCCCTGCTAAATATAAGGAAACAGCCACTTAAAATGTGCCTCTTAACCCAGTTAGCAGGGGTTGAAATTAGACTGGCCAAATCCGAGAAACTGAGGTGACAGATTGTTTTTCAGCTGTAGTGTCCCTCTTTGAAAGCTAGAACTTAAGAGCCTGCTTGTATTTTCAGGATGCCCATCATGTGCTAGTTAGCTGGCTATTGTTGAAACAAAACAACTATTATTTCAATGTTTTAGAAAGCATTCTTCCAGTTGTTTTGCATTACATTGTAATTTGGCCCATTAATTGCCAGGAGAACCCAAAATGTCTCAGTAAGAGAATACCTTTTAACAACATGTGAATGTGGGTTTAACAATTTAAATAATTAAACTTATTCGTATGGACTTAATTTATGTGTGTTTTTTTCCATAACAAGACTCATGAGATGGCCTCAATATAATCCCCTAAACTTCAGTAAAGTGTATATGTCTCCTGTCGCTCCCCCACCCCAAATATCCTTTTGCATCTCTGTTGAGTACCAGATTGTAACTCTGGAAATGTTTTTTCCTCTTTGCATTCTGCAAACTATTGCTGACACACAATGAATGTGTTCAGCTGGGATGCTGGGTAGATTACACTATGTATGTGCACTTTGGGACCACTTAGCAAGTGCTTGCCACTCTGATAGCTCAGCTTGTATTTCAAGCACCATTCACAGCATCCAGAAAGCAACATCTGCACAGTGTCTTGCAAGTGATATTGTCATCTGCATGTTAATTAAACTGAGAATTTGAAGGGAAATGTCAGAGCCCTCCCTAGGATACAGTAAGTATAGCAATAGCAATCAATAGTTCACATGCATTTCAAATTCAACATTTCTTCTCCAGTGAAACTGAATGTAGTTGATTAGTATTCACCAAGAAGTAATTCATAGCAAATGTTATACTTCTTCTGCCCAAGTTGGTATCACGGTATCACTTTTTACCATACTATTCTTGCTATGATGTGTACTATAAACATGGAACAAATGTCCAAAAATCAATATGGTGTATGGAGGAATGTGCTCAAACAATATGCATAATTCAAGTCAGATTTTTAGGAAGGAGGAAGGTTTTCTATGCTTCCAAAAGTAATTTCACAGAACAACATGAGCCAAGGAGCCACCACTGCTTACAGCTTTTAAAATTGGCTTGCAAACTGTGTTCCCTCCAAGTTATACCTAATGGTAATGGACTTCAAGCAAGTATGAAGCAAGTACAGTATTAAGCACACAGTTTTTTGTTTTTTTCTTAATATTGTGAATCTGTTTGCTCTCCTTTGGAAATAGACTGGGCCAAAGGGCAACTGCTAGACTGGCTCCCTCCACATGCTGGAAGCTTGCCCCCATTCCACATCTGCCAGGCTCTGCAGGCTGCTAGATCCCTATAGCAATAAAAGAGGGCAAGTTGTCTCTGAGCTCTGTGTTCCCTAGAGGGATGTTCTGTATTATAGCCTAATTCATTATGGCAATATTGCCTCCAGAAGTACCAACTATCCAATATGCTATTGTGCCACAGGGTGTCTTGTCTTGATGCAACTTTTTTGCTATGCCTGAGGATTTGTCTTCCTTTCATAGGGGGTCAGCTAAGAATGAGCAGCTGTTCCAAGACTCTCTAAGCTACCTTTACATCTCCCATCCACTGGAGGGACAGAAATTAGAACCTCTGACTTCTTGTTGCAGTGTTTCCAACAGAATTGCCTGTCTGTGCTTCTGGGCACTGAACATTACTGACTGTGTAGCTATATGTCTGGATGAGTGGATGCTCATATGGGTCAGCCAGTGTCCTTCCAGGAAGCACCCCAAAGGCATGCACTTCTGTATCACCATCCTCCAGCAGAATTACTAGCCATAAAATAAAAGATAAGCAAGGCTTTTTCTGAGCTAGTCTGGTATAAGCTGCACAACAGCATCAGCAAATCATCGAAAGAAATAAAACACAAATGCCCTGTCAACTCTTTCTCTAGCCAAAGGTGCAAAGCATTTAGCTGTTTTCAATCTATCACATAAACCTTCCCTGGCATCAAGTCAGAAAAGGTGGCAGCCCTTTAACATTGCACAGCTGGTCTGTGCCATTACTTTAGTCATGGATAATAGACCAAAAAACATGCAACTGAACCTACAGAGTGAAATTCAGTCAGCAGAATGGAATCACTCAGATAAAGCTGATCTAGATTGCCATTGTTAGCGTGAAAGCGTTAGAAACCATCTAATTTTGAATGAAAATTCAGCATATGTTCGATTTTTATGTTAGATTTTTCTACATGTGTATTATAATAATAAAATATTTATATTAATAACAGTCAAACTTTCTAAAATAACTTCCTAGCTATCTTCATGCCAATTCTGTGCTGTTGATCCCATTTCTTAAAACTGGGAAAATGTCAAATTAAAAGGTATTCCTTTTGATTCCTTTGGCTGCATCGTAATGCAATATGCCTCAGGGCGCAATCTTAACCCCTTATGTCAGTGCTTTCCAGCACTGGCATAGCGGTGCCAATGGGACATGTACTGCATCCTGCAGTTGGGTGTCACTCACAAAGGCCTCCTCAAAGTAATGTTGGTTCCCTTACCTCAGAGCTGCATTGCCTTTTAAGTCAGTGCTGGAAAGCACTGACATAAGGAGTTAGGATTGTGCTCTCAGTGTTTCACAACCCAAAGCTGCACTTTTTGAAGGCACATATATGCCATAAAGTGCTAATTCAATATTATTAATGTAAATGTAGCAGGCCTGCTAGTGTTAAATGGCATAAGAACATGAAAGCATAAGAAAAGCCTTGCTGGATCTGACCGAAGGCCCATCTAGTCTAGTATGCTGTCTCCAGCAGTGGCCCATTAACTGCCTCTTGGAAGCCCACAACCAAATGAGGAAGGCATAGTTCTCTCCAACTATTGCTCCCCTGTAACTTGTGTTCAGAGATGTATTGCCTCTGATTCTAGAATGAGCACATAACGATCATGAGTAGTAGCTCTTAATAGACCTGTCTTCTGTCAATTTGTGCAATTCTTTTTGAAGGAATTCAAATTAGTAGCGATCACCACATCTTATGACAATGATTCTCAAAGACTATTTATGCACTGTGTGGAGAAGTGCCTATTTTGTCTATCATAAGTATTCCACTAATCATTCATTGAATATTCCTTGGTTCTAATTTTGACGGGGACGATGATGACGATGACACACTTCTCCTTCTTCACACCATGCATAATGCATGCACACCTTTTAATTACCTTTTTCCCAAGCTAAAAAGCTCCAAATGCTGTAGCTGTTCTTCATAAGGATGATGCTCCAGCAGTCTGACCATTATGCTTGTTCCCTTTTGCACCTTTTTCAGCTCCACAAAATCCTTCTTGAAGTGTGACAACCAGAACTGTATTCCAAATGTGGTCATACCATTGACTTGTATAGAAGTAATATAATACTAGCAGTCTTACAGCTCAGTCCTACCTAAATCCCTGTGTGGCAATCCCACAGAGGATTTTCAGCTGCTGGAGGTCTCCTCAGTGTAAGCTGACATTTGTCCTCTTGCCCTGGAAAAGCCTCAGCAGTTACTATGACTCAATTCGGACCTGCACCAGTGTAATCTCTGGCATGTTGATCTGTGAAAGTAGATCAGGCCCAGGAAGGGGGTTTGGATTTGGTGAGCACTGCAACTGCTGAACCTGCCGCGTCCTGGACCTGATCCTCATTCTCCCACACCCCATCACTGCCTTATTCCACACTCTGCCCTGTTCAAACCCCTCCCTACCTCCATGCAACCCCATGTGTGGACTTACCTGCTCCAGGGTCTTTGTGGATCCACTGGCATGTGGGAGGTCAGTCTGGCCTCCTCTGCAGCAAGCCTGCAGCTCATGCCAGCAGAGGCTACTTTGTGACTGTCATAAAGCAGCCTGTGCCGGTGCAACACTAGTTCTAGTGGATTGGCTCTGGAAAGTTGGTTAGGATTGGACTGTGAGACAATATCCTCATTGTGCAAAAGTTATATAAAAACATATGAAAAACCCTTTTCAAACATGCCAAATGTCCATCTAGACCAGCATCCTCTTTCCCACAGTGTCCTGCCAGCTGTCTCTGGGAAGTTCATAAGCCATACTTCTCTCTCACTATTGCTCCCCTGCAAATGGAATTCAGAGACAAGCTGCCTCTGAAGCAAAGATAGACATAGGGTGCAATCCTAACCAGCACTTACTTAGGTGCAATCCTAACCAGCACTTACTTAGCCGCAATGCAGCCCCCAAGGTAAGGTAACAAACATGCCCTTAGCTTGAGGAGGCCCCCTTGACTACCTCCCCACTGCAGGATTCAGTGCATACCACATTGGCCCAGCTATGTCAGTGCTGGAAAGTTGGTTAGGACTGCGCCCATAGTTATAGTGATTTGTAGCCACTGATAGACCTATCTTCCATGAATTTGTCCAATTGCCTTGAAAGCCATCCAAGACATCTTATGTCTTATGGCAATGAATTCCACAAACTATTTATTTAATCTTTCCATCCAAATAAACAGAACACTCAAAGAGAGAAAAACAGAGAAAACAGTAGTAGTAGTTGTAGTAGTTGGCAACCTTCAGTCTCGAAAGTATCATTCAGAGTATCGTGCTCTGAATGATGGTTCTGGAACAGCGTCTAGTGTGGCTGAAAAGGCCGATTCGGGAGTGACAATCCCTTCCATACCGGGAGCAAGTGCAGTCTGTCCCTGGTCTGTCTCCCTGGCTATGGGCCTTCCTTCTTTGCCTCTTAGCCTCAGACTGTTGGCCAAGTGTCTCTTCAAACTGGGAAAGGCCATGCTGCACAGCCTGCCTCCAAGCGGGCCGCTCAGAGGCCAGGGTTTCCCACTTGTTGAGGTCCATTGCTAAGGCCTTCAGATCCCTCTTGCAGATGTCCTTTTATTGCAGCTGTGGTCTACCTGTAGGGCGCTTTCCTTGCACGAGTTCTCCATAGAGGAGATCCTTTGGGATCCGGCCATCATCCATTCTCACAACATGACCGAGCCAACGCAGGCGTCTCTGTTTCAGCAGTGCATATATGCTAGGGATTCCAGCTCGTTCCAGGACTGTGTTGTTTGGAACTTTGTCCTGCCAGATGATGCCGAGGATGCGTCGGAGGCTGTAGCTGCTTTACCGATGCGAGAGAAAACAGTACAGAAATAAAAAAAGTAAAATGTCAAAACAGGACCAAATATAAAGTGCAATAATAATTAAAATCATAAAGAATATTATAGGGGGAAAATTATTAAAACAAAATACAATCACAAAACCCTGAAGCAGCTAATAAAGAAGAGAAGGCCTGGTAGAAAATGAAGGACTTCAGCCATTGCTGGAAGGCTAACAGGGAGGAGGTACTGTAGTTGTTAATCCCACTGTGAGAGAACTATAATAAAAATGCCAGCGCAAAGAAGACCCTTCTTCTCATTGCTGTCAATCTGGTCTCCACTAGAGGCGGCATGTGTGGGAGGGCCTCCTCTGCTAAGTTTAGCAGACAGGTCAATTTATATGGGAGAAGGCCATTCTACAACTATCCTGGTTCTAAGCAACATAGAACTTTAAAGGTCAAAAAACCACAACTTTGAATTGGGCCTGTAAACAGATCGGCAGTCAGTGGACTAAATTAAATTGCCTAGGCCCCAAGGCCACCACATTCTGCACTAACTGTAAGTTCCAGATAGTCCTCAAGGGCAGCCCCACATAGAACTATTGCATTGCAATAGGTGAGTTTCTGTGTCACCAAGGTGTGGACCACTGCGGTTAGTTAGGCATGAATGATGCAGATACAACTGCAGCTGGCACACCAGCCCCTAAGCTGGGTTTACGTTCGTAATGTTCCTTTTTGGTGAGAAAATATGAGTGAATATAAGTGAATATTTTCTGCAAGGATGTGCATGCATACACACATCCAGTGCCACCTCCTTGTCTGTGACTGACCTCACTGCCAGTTCACATTAGAAGAGATGGCACACTCTGGAGCAGTCACAGGCAAACTATTCTTCTGCAGATTCGAACATGAGCTTATATCAAAAAACTGCAGGGCTTTGACTCTCCAGCTTCATGCAAAGTCGTTCCAGTTGTTACTTCCCGCCCTTGCCTTTAGGCACCAGCTAGCCCAGCTGCAGCTAATATAAAGAGTCATTCGTGTAGCAGTAAAGCAGCCAACGGGAGTGGAAGCAGTCTGAGTAATTGAATTGCTGTGGAGAGACATGACGGTGAAGCCTGGGGTTTATTACTGCTAGGAGCTGGAGAGAATCAATTCAGTCTGAGACGAAACATTCATATAGCCTCGGGAAGTAAGGCCTCGATTTTTCATGGTTCCCAAGACATGCAAAGGTACAGACTATGTTCATTTATCTAATTTAAGTTATTCATCCTCCCCAAGCTCTAATATTCAAATGTTCTTGAAATTAAACTCCACAACTTCCTCCAAATATTATCATTTGCAGTTCTTTTTGCTCATTTCCTTGTGTCTTGAATGTTTCAGGTGCACATTAGCCCAAGCTTTGTATTCAATATCATGAATAAAGAAAGTTCAGCTTTGGAAGGAATTGAAAATGTCGTTTTGGAATCTAGCATTTTAAGGATACCAAAACTTTGAAGAATTGTTATCTTGCAAAGAGATTTTTTAACTCATTTGAATCTCCTATACTCTAAGGGCACTATCCTTTGCATTCTACTGACTCCTATTGTGTTCAATGGGGCTTACTCCCAGGAAAGTGTTTATAGGATCACAGCCCAAGTGTCCTTTTATCATCTGCATCACTACTATGGCCAGCTATATACAGGTAGTTCCCAACTTATGAACTGAGTGATGTCCTGACTTATGAACAGCTGCTTTGGTGTTTTCATGTCCGACCTTGTGCTTTTGCACAGCCATGATAGCACTGAGCCTGCAAGAGCCAGTTGCATAGGCACTCTTGCTCTGGTGCAGTTCCTTCTCACTTGTGCTTGCCAGTTCCTCCCTCAAATCTGGAACTGACCTTGGCAGTGCAGCTGAGTGAATGTGTAAAGAGTATGATCTTTAATGTATGGGGGTAGCATTTCTTACAGGATCAATAATAAAAGAGCAGGATTTTAGATTCTGTTCCCATCATGCTATTATGGACAGGGTTGTTTTGAATATGGTGAATTTCTTATGTCCCATATAGTTTGAACCCAGCTGCATGTAGTTTAATGGTTAGTATAAGGTGATGCTGTTTGAAGGTCATTATTTTTTGAAGAGATAATCCTGGGTTAGTTCTCAGTTACTGCCCTAGCTGAAAACAAATATTTAGCTGGAATGTTTGAATGCAGCATTGTATATAATGGCTTAGAGAAGTAGCAGAATATTTTGCTTTAGCTCAGAAGTGGGCAAACTTTCAACTTTAGGGATCCTGGACCTTTAACAATTATGTAGGAGAGGAAATTTCAGCAGGTGCAGCTTGTCATCTCACAGATGACAAGCTGCACCTGCTGAGATTCCCTCCTACACAATTGTTAAAGGTCCAGGATCCCTAAAGTTGAAAGTTTGCCCACTTCTGCTTTCGCTTAACTTTTCTTTGATGCAGAAAATGTAAACTTTTGGTGTGGAACCAATATATATGACAGACTGTTGAAAAGCATTTTTTTTAAAAAAAAGGTATTGTCTTTGTTGTAAGTAATAATAATTTCAAAAATTGGAGTTCTGATTCTGCAGTGCTAATCTAGTTTAAATCATAGACAAAAATCAAAACCCATTAAAAATTCATCTGTGTCTGTTGCATAACTTTTTTCAATTCTTGAGATTCCTGACAAAAGGCACTATGGTTATATGTACAACCGTTCTTTGGGGAAGGTTGTTTTTCTTCAAGATATTCAACATTATGTAGGGCATGCAACTACATGTGAATTACCTTTGACTCTTTGGGATCAATGCAGGGAAATGCACAAAGATGTCACATTAAACTGCATAGAGCTCAGAAAACTCCAATTCATGGTTCGTATAGATACGCATTTTCAAGAGGGTATAGGCTGTGTTCTTTAAATTTTGAAAAGTGCAATTTAGATTATATTTTATTCTAAACTTGAAAACAAAAAGATTAACACTGGATTCATATTAAAAGTTCTAGAATACTAGGCTATAACTCAGTTCCTTTCAATACAATATACTGTACTTCATAAAAAATAGCAGTTCCGAATTTGCACTTCTTAGTTTTCCTCAATAGGTGGTGCTAGAAAATTGTCGTTGACTATTCCTGTGATGTCATGAATCTTTATCCCAGTAAAGGAAAAGAAACCCACATGAATTTCTAACTATCTGAGATATGAAGACATCATTATACATGCAGAAAGTTGAGTTAACGTACGTGTAAAACAATTCATGGTTTTACAATAAATATTGTTTAAATTATGCGGTGGGATAGAGAAAAATGAGCTATTGGGAAAACCTAAAACTTGGACAGAAAACTGCAGTGCAGCATCTTGGAAACAAATCTGGAAGAACAGTTGTTAACATAGCATTTTAGATTGTGAGCCCTTTTGTTAGACTGTGAACCCTTTTGGGACAGGGAGCCATTTAGTTATTTGATTTTTCTCTGTAAACCGCTTTGTGAACTTTTAGTTGAAAAGCGGTATATAAATACTGTTAATAATAATAACAACAACAACAACAACAACAACAACAACAACAACAACAACAACATGAGCCTGAAGAGGAACTAACAATAGACCAAACCGATAAGTAAAATGTGCATGGCAATATGGAGGCTGGGTGTTATTCTATAATCTCATTTGAAATATTCTGAGATTATTGCTTGGTAATTCATTGTTTACAGGAGGGGTGTCCAAACATTTTGGCAGGAGGGCCACATCATCTCTCTCAAAAAAGAATTAATTTATGTTTCAAATTTGAATAAATTTACATAAATGAATATATTTGTGATGGCGCTTATACGAATGAATAAAGGTCTTGCAGTAGCTCAAGACCTATAAAAGGCCTTGCACAAAGCAAGACCAGCCTTTTCTTCGCTGCCACTGCTGCATCATAGACATGAAACAGCAAGTAGTGGAGGGAGCCCTCGTCCCACAGTTCAGGTAAGAGGTCGAACAGTCGTCCTCACACTAAGAGCAGTTGCGTTGGGCCAGCGCAGGTTCCAGCAAGTCTCTGGAGGGCAAGAGGCTCATTGGAAACTGGGTGCTCCCCATGGGCCAGACTGGGAGCCCCTGGGGGCCACAAGTGCCCCTGGGCCGGGGTTTGGGCACCCCAGTCTACAGGAAGCTGTACTACAGTGTTTTTTTGTTTGTTTGTTTTTTTACATCCAGCTAATATGCCTTTCTTCCCTTACCCTAAAAAAAAAAGCATGCACAGATACTTTTTTTGCACTTACAAGCCTGGTTGACATTACAAAAATGTTAAGGAAAGTGATCTTACTACTTCCACTTTACTGCAGAATATAGCGGAACCCAGAGATTCTGGCAGAACTGAACCTCACTTGGATTTCTGGGTCAGCAATTCTTACAAATCCAAATAGGTACCAAGTAAAAGTCTTCACATTTTATCAGTTTATCTGTTCATTTTTGTGTGGTGGCTGATACAATAGAATGAGTGCAAGAAATATCAAATATGTCAAGACACATGGGAGGTTACCACAGTAAAAAATAAAATTTAATCAAGTGTGGATTGTGATGTACAGAAGAAGATGGCACCTTGAAGCCTACAAGAGGCGCAAGAACACATAAGGATTTGAACTAGTATCACTATAATGGATGGCTTGTCTTTACAACACCTTGCTCCATCAGGCTCTGTATATAAAATGGATTTGGTTGTGTAATATAATTAGAACAATAAGAGAATGCGCTACAAAAAGAGATGTACGAATTTCTAAAAGTGCTGGATGCAGAGGGAGAATGCAACTGTGGACACAATGCAGGCGCACTAAAGTATTTTTTGCATCTCTTTCTTTACCCAGCAAAATCAATGCAGGTGATTTACCCAAGTACAACATTTCTGCTCTGAGATCCAATCCGAGATGAAAGGGGAGAACAATTCAGCTAAGAATGTATGGAAAGAGCACTGAGTACTGAAATTTGATTGGAAATATAGAGGCAAGACTGTATTATGAAACAAATACATTTGGATTATCATAATTCATCATTGGTGGGTTCTTCACCACTCTGCCAAAGATCTCCAGCAGCTCATGGATCGTTTTAGCAAGGCCTGCCAAGATTTTGGACTGACAATCAGCCTGAAGAAAACACAGGTCATGGTTCAGGATGTGGACTCACCTCCCTTCATTACAATCTCTGCGCATGAACTGGAGGTTGTCCATGACTTTGTGTACCTTGGCTCAACGATCTCCGGCACTCTTTCTCTCGATACCGAGCTAAACAAACGCATCTGTAAAGCAGCTACCACGTTTTCCAGACTCACAAAGAGAGTCTGGTCCAACAAGAAGCTGACGGAACATACCAAGATCCAGGTCTACAGAGCTTGCGTCCTGAGTACACTTCTGTACTGCAGCGAGTCATGGACTCTTCGCTCACAACAGGAGAGGAAACTGAACGCTTTCCACATGCGCTGCCTCCGATGCATCCTCGGCATCACCTGGCAGGACAAAGTTCCAAACAACACAGTCCTGGAACGAGTTGGAATCCCCAGCGTGTACACACTGCTGAAACAGAGATGCCTGCGTTGGCTCGGTCATGTTGTGAGAATGGATGATGGTCGGATCCCAAAGGATCTCCCCTACGGTGAACTCATGCAAGGAAAGCGCCCTACAGGTAGACCACAGCTGCAATACAAGGACATCTGCAAGAGGGATCTGAAGGCCTTAGGAGTGGACCTCAACAAGTGGGAAACCCTGGCCTCTGAGCGGCCCGCTTGGAGGCAGGCTGTGCAGCATGGCCTTTCCCAGTTTGAAGAGACACTTGGCCAACAGTCTGAGGCAAAGAGGAAAAGAAGGAAGGCGCATAGCCAGGGAGACAGACCAGGGACAGACTGCACTTGCTCCTGGTGTGGAAGGGATTGTCACTCCCGAATCGGCCTTTTCAGCCACACTAGACACTATTCCAGAACCACCATTCAGAGCGCGATACCATAGTCTTCCGAGACTGAAGGTTGCCAACAACAGGGTTCTTCATCAGTAATTCTACCAGTACAATAGTACTGTTGGGCTGTTGTTTTTTAAACTGAAAGTTGTTGCACTCCTTATAAGTTCAATAGTAAATACTAGTTTTTGGCTCATCTTTCAATTCTTTATTATCATAATAAAGATAATATTATGGGTACATGCTCTACATTTGTGATATAATCTCTTGAAAGGTTTTAGTCTAATTGATAAAAGAGATTGTTACTGCTTTACATGGTGCAGGAGGTGTATTTTTAGTAATTTGCTCTGAGCAGGACGACCACCAATGAACGACAGGGACTTCAGTAAAATTGTAGAAAAAGCTCACTGGCGTATAACTTAGCATGGACACTATAAATGTGATGGCATGATTATTATAAACTATAGTTGTAATTACAACCAAAGCTAGTCAACTATTTGTTCAGATTAGGACAGGGGTGTCCAAACATTTTGGCATGAGGGCCACATTATCTCTCTGACACTGTGTTGGAGGCCATGGAAAAAAAGAATGAATTTACATTTAAAATTTGTATAAATTTACATAAATGAATTTATTAGAGATGGAACTTATATGAATGAATGAAGGTCTTGCAGTAGCTCAAGGCCTATAAAAGGCCTTGCACAAAGCAAGGCCAGCCTTTCCTTTGCTGCCACTGCTGCATCACAGGTGTGAAACAGCAAGTAGTGGAGGAAGCCCTTGTCCCACAGCTCAGGTGAGAAGTCAAACAGTCATCCTCATGCTGAGAGCCGTTGCGTTGGGCCAGCATGGGCTCCAGCAAGTCTCCAGAGAGCCAGAAGCTCATTGGAGACTGGGGGCTCTCCGAGGGCCGGATTGGGAGCCCCTGAGGGCTGCAAGTGGTCCCTGGGCCGGGGTTTGGGCACCCCTGGATTAGGATGTTAGTAAATTTGTATACACGTTTGGCATAAGCATTGTGTTCTCTCAACGGCCTTGTTTTGAGTATTTTTAGACAATATATATTACACATTCAATTACTGTTATTAAGCAACATTGCAGTATTCTATCTCTAACACATACATTGGCATTGAAAACATTATTACAGACATGCAGGTATTGCTGCCATGCAGGTATTGCACATCCTCAAAAAGTTACTACCATGCAGTTAGGATAACACTGAGAATACCCCTTTGAATTTTGTCTCCTTTTAGGTCTGCAAACAAATCCAGCAATGAGCAAGGAAAATTACAAATTGGGGTACAGAATTCAAATGGATGCAAAAAATTTGTTTGCCTTTCCTACTGTTAAAACAGAAATATTAGTTTAAAATATTGCTGAACAAAATCACATGCTGGATTAGATGTGTTAGTTTAGGTGCATGGGATCTGTTTTTTGACGAGAAGACTACAGTAACGTTCCCTAACATGACCCTACCATGTGTACAGCTCTCACTCAGCGGGGGTAACATTTTTGACAAAAGTATAAAGATTTGTTAAGCATTCATAATTCAAGTTTTGAGAAGGAGTGTTGTTGAAATGTGAATTGATTCATCTCCACTTCATGATTGTGCTTCCCCTTCTTCATAAAAAACTGAATGAAACGTATGGCACAGTCCTATATCTACTTGGCTGTTAAGATCCATTGCGTTCAGTGCAGTTTACTCCACTAAAGTGTGTGTAGGATTGCAGCCTTAGACATACAGTGGTGCCTCGCAAGATGAAATTAATTCGTTCCGCAAGTCGTTTCGTATTGCGAACATTTCGTCTTGCGAAGCGCGGTTTCCCATAGGAATGCATTGAAATTTAATTAATGCATTCCTATGGGCAAAAAAAGTCAGAACAAAGTCAAATTTGTTTTACAAAGTGTTTAAGTGCTCTTTAAAGGCATACATACTGTACTGTACAGAGGATTTCAAAAATTTCAAGCACAAAACTTCAACTTTTTAATTTTAAAAATTCGTCTTGCGAAGCACGGCCATAGAAAAAATTCGTTTTGCGAAGCACGGCATAGAAAAATTCGTCTTGCGAGTCAGCAGAAAAAATTGCAAAAACGCTTTCGTCTTGCGAGTTTTTCGGTGTGCGAGGCATTCGTCTTGCGAGGCACCACTGTACTTCAAAACACAAATAGCTTGGATAAATTTCAGTTTCATATTTGTTTTGTGAGTTCAGTTTTCAAGAAGGTCACTAAACGAACTCTGACTCACTCTGAAAAAGGCTTCCATGTGTGGATAAGAAATAAAATTGCATGACTGCTTTTGTGGCAAGCGCACAGGCATAGGAGAACCTGCTTTTGTGGCAACTTGAAGGCATAGGAGAACCAATGAAAATGTACTTTAATCTTGTTTTTCAGATTAATACGAACACCTATTACAAGATATCTGTTTGGATTTTCACACGTTCAAGCATCACCTCTATTATTTTAACAATTCCATAAATCCTTAGTTGGGTACTCAAGAGCCGCAAAGCTGCTGTCCACGTGGACTGGTGCTGACGTTTCTCGTCCAGCTGCAAGAGCCTCTCCATCTAAACCTAGAGACATGGCAACAAATGGAACAAAAGTTGCCGATGGGCAAATCTCCACAGAACTCAGTGATGCCTCAATCACCAATGACAAACCTAAGACTTTGGTAGTGAAGGTGCAGAAGAAAAAAGGAGATATTCCAGAGAGAGACACCTGGAAGGGAAAATTTGACTTTCTTATGTCCTGTGTGGGCTACGCAATTGGCTTAGGGAATGTGTGGCGGTTTCCATACCTTTGTGGAAAAAATGGAGGAGGTACATGTTTCAGATTGTGACTAAGTCTGCTGAATGTTTTATAGTGGAATCCAAGCTTCCTCTTAAAACTCAAGTTCTGTTCATCTTATGTGATCAGTTGCTTAAGGCTTTAGAGAACATACATATAAGAACAGCAACTACAGATGCACTAATCACAAGTATGTGAAATATACAGGAGAGCTTGTGGCAAGTCTTACTTGAGCACTGCTCTAGGAGGTCTTATGATTACTTCTTGTGGTCTTCTGTGAAGGATGGTAAATACACTTTAGATACTTCCTGAACCTCTTAAATATCACCGCAACCCAGAATTATCATATTACACAGAAGTCATGTATTTTAGTTCCTGTCTAGTGGTTTTGGCATCCTCCCGAAGGTAGCAGAGTTGTTCACCCCAGCATCCTGTACAGCCATAGAGAGGCTCATTGAAACTGCATTGTTGGCTCCTTCCTGGAAGAAGTCATGGGGTGGGTCTCAAAGTGGGGCACTGAGTAGTCAGAACTAAGCATCTTATCTGTTGAGCCACTGACACTATTTCTTCTCTGCAAACTCAGCTGCCTGAGCCTGCAGTCCTATATGTATCTCCCTGGGCGTAACAGTAGGGCTTACTCTGAACACAGTAGGGCTTACTTCTGAGTAGATGTGCATAGGCTTGTGTTGTAAGTCTTGCAAGTGTGTCACCTAAACTTCAGTACCAGTCTGCTAATTCCAAATCACCTGGGCCTATAAAGCCTTGACCTAAAGGCTTCCCCATTGGTCTGAGCATCACTGCAACTAGCAAGCTCTAATCCTAGCCTTTCTGGAACTCTTGTCTACAGCAGAGTCCTGACAAGGTCCCTGCCTCCTCCCCCTCAGAGTGTGATCTGGCCTTGACCTTGCCTGTTTGGAGCAAGAGTAATACAAACCATTCTGTGTTACGTGCTTGAAACCTGACAAATGAGAGCCAAGTCCTGACACTTGCCCCTCATTGAGGATGCTGCCTCCACAGCTGCTTCATACCATATTGTTCCTGGAGAAGCGGGGGCAAAGCAGTACATTTCTTCAGGCGCTGGGATGTCCATATAAAGAGGCCCCTCCCCCTCAGCTTCCGAACCAATCGTGACTGCAAAAGTTCTCGCCTTCTCAAACAGCTCAGAAGCTGAGCTTTACACAAGTGTTATGACACCTGAGGAAACTTACTGCTTTGCCCCCCCCAATGCCTCTGCTTCATACAATACCATTTTATTATCCTGTACAGCAGCCCCATGATCTAATTTTTGGAAAGCAGTTGTGCCTATCTTGCATTACAAGCGTATGCATGTCTACTCATAAGTAAGTCCCATTGTATTCTATAGGGCTTACTCCCAGGAAAGTGCATAGAATTGCAGCCTTACTCCGGCAGAATCTGGTTTTGCATGTTGGAGGGGGCGATTAAACAGGCACAGCTAATTTCAAAAAGCTAAGTGCTGCAATCAGCTATTTGGACACACTGGCAGTTCTGTCTCTTAAGTACTAGTAAAAGTTAAGTGGCTTTTTTCAGCATCTGGTTCAGCATCTCGTTTCTCACAGTGACCCACTGGTGCCTCTAGGAAGTCTAGAAACAGAAGAGAAAGTTCTATCTCTTTCACCAATAACTCCAGGTTGATCTCAGTCACATGGGTTTTCTGTTAGGTGGTTGAGTACATACTACATAACAACACAGCATAGCCCTAGTTTGGTGATATTCATGTGCTTTTAGGGCAGGGCTGTGTGAACCCAGGCCCAGTGGTCGGATTCGGCATTCACACAGATCTGTTCACTGAGTGGACCATTCTGGTCCACTTCAGCATAATGTCGCTTCATCTGCCTGGCATCCCAGAAGGCTGCGCAACAGGACATCTGGGCAGACGTGATTGCTCAGAGTGTCCCTGTCCTCAGAGGAGAACATTGCACAGTACCAAAGCAGAACGCTTTGGGGACCACATTCGGGGCATGCAACAGGCCCAAGTTTGAGCACTACTGCTTTAGGGCTGCAGTGTCAAAGGAGAACTATAACAATTATCTCACAATTTCTGAAGCTAAGGGGTCTTGCCCTGAGCAGTGCTTCCCATATAAGTCAGTGGGTTTTTAGTTTTTAATTATGTCTGAATCATGACTATTGTTTTAATACCCCTTTTACAAGTAAAGAAGAAAAGCCCTAGCAGGAGACAGCCTTCCATAACCAGGAGGAACATGCAAATAAAAAATACATTTCAATTTTTGCACATTTAAAGGAAAAATGAATGTTGGAATTCTTGCTTAATGATGGACCTGTTTCCTTTTAATTGTCCATTTTCTTTATCCTTTCAGGAGCTTTCCTAATTCCATACTTCCTTACTTTAATTTTTGCTGGAGTTCCTTTGTTTCTCTTGGAATGTTCACTTGGCCAGTACACATCTATTGGAGGTCTTGGAGTTTGGAAGCTTGCTCCAATGTTCAAAGGTATGCATGTCCAATGTTCAAATGATGCATCAGTAGCCAAAGCAACCCAGACATGTTATGGCTGTGTTATGAGAACTTTGACTAGGTTTGTACTGTTTTATAGGTTTCAGATTATCATCTCCTATGTCATCACATTTCATATAGCATCAGAACAATTCCCAACAGATTCAGTTCAGTCCAAAACTACAACAGTAAAACCACCACATTTCATACACTAGCACATTTTCCCTTTCATCTAATATTACTTGTAAAATCTGAGAAAAGAAAATTCTGCATATCTGTGAAAGAGTAGCTGCTGCTTGTCACTCTTGATGCAGTTTTCACCTTTTATTCCTTCAACAAATATCATGCTGTCAAAATACGTTGAAGTCACTGTTTTTCCTCCCCTTGCTTTCTGGATCCATCTGCCTTTGTGAGGGCATGACACGAGCCCCCGAGACATGGAAGGAACTGATAATTTCCCTCAGGGTGCCTGGGATTATTTCAGACAAAACAAACCAATGCAGTGGTTCTCAAACTGTGGACTACTGGACCCACCTAATTTTTGATGGTTCACAAAACTGACAGGGCAGATTAGGCTATGTGCATCAAGGGTTAAACAAGCTGCTATTTGGACGTGGACACTGCTGCCCAATCACTATCATACCTGCATCCTTTGGCATTAATAAATCAAGCAGCAGTCTCTGGAGCAGAGCTGCCAAACTAATTTCATACAGCAGGTTGAATAGTATTCACGGCGCCTGCTGATGGCTGGAAGTGACATCATTAAGCAGATGATGGCCAGAAATGAGCACTTTGTTCTTACGTAGAAACTCAATAGCTGCAAATAGCAGAAGAGAAAACATCCAAATCTTGTTCATAATTTTAAGATATGAGAGAGCATAATTGTAATGCTGGGAGAGCCCAGTTATAATGGGAAGGGGGCATAGAAATTGCTTCCAGGGGCCACAGCTGGCCAGCAGGCCTTATGATGTTTGACATCCTGCCTTAGGGCCTCTAAAAAGTTTGAGAATCACTGATGAATTCCTAGCTCCTCTTCCTGTTGTCATTCTCTGTTCATGACAAATTAGCTATCTATCCCTTGCAAAAGGTGCCATTTTATACACCATGGTTTAGCTCTCATTAACAAGGGTTGTAGTGGTTTCCCAAATGGCAGTTCATGTGAACTCTGCATTGTTAGGAATGGTCATGAAACTCAGGCCTAATTATCATAATCTTAGTAGAAATTATAAAAACACAAAGTAATTTGATCTTATTTCAGGTTAAACCTTTCCTGTTTCACTAATATATTCTGAACTGCCTCCACTGAGAATATGAGTAACATTGTTGGGTATTTTTCTCCTACAGGTGTGGGATTAGCTGCTGCTGTTTTGTCCTTCTGGCTTAATATTTACTACATTGTGATTATTTCTTGGGCTATATATTATTTATACAACTCTTTCACCACAGTGAGTTACTTTTCCTCTTTTATATTAAAAACTATCATTAGAACTAAATTGATTTAAACTGGACTTTATTCTGTTCATGCTATCAGTCATTATAAATTATTTAAATAACACCTCCAGTCTGCAAAATGTTTTGCATTCCTTATTCGTTCTCACAAAAACCTGCAAGATGAATCTTTGATATTCCCATTTTTGCAGATGTGGAACTGAGGCTGAGGTTTAGTGACTTGCCCAAGGTCACCTGATGAGTCTTTGGCAGAGCTGGAGTTTGAACCCTCTTCTCCTAGGGCCATTGCTAGGCAGAAGTACTTTCTCCATGCCCAGAGGAATTTAATAAGTGGTTATTAAGCTGCTATTATTATTTCGAGTAAAAAGATATCTGAGATACTTATAAGGACGTTTGTGTTGAAAAGCATTAGGATAGAGGGAAAGGATTAGAAGTAGGTGATGCAAAAGACATTGGGCATGATGGCTTATGGGGAAGAATGGAGCCTGGAGAAGATTTGCAAATCCTTTGCCTTCAGAAGTTCTATACCCTTTGGGGCTTCTATGATTCTAGCAGGTACCCTCACAGTTGCAGCCTCTTTGGGGATGAAGATTAGCTAGCCTAGTTGCATTCAGCACAATCATACCTCAGGTATATGAACACAGTTTCACCTAAACAAGTAATAATGTGTCATGGGACCAGAGTATTTTTTTCATACATAGAAAAGGAAATTAAACCCTGATCACACAAAAAGTATGAATGAAAAAAAGGTCTAGGTGGAAGACATAACACATCCTATCTTATTATATAAATATTTAAAAATCTATTAAAACCTAAAAATACAATACAATACAAAAATGCTAATATAATTTTTTGAAAGTGTAACAGTTTCCTAAATATATGGCAGACAATCTGGCAATTCATTCTTTGGTGTATTGACAATGAAATGATCTTCAGATCACCAGATGCCATAAACATATGGCCCACTTCTGTGGCCCTTGTACAATAACAGATCTTCTCATTCACTGTCATAAAAGACAAATGTGCTAAAAGTGATGGCACTGCTGGCAGAAATGACCAGAGGGTCCCCATGAGCACCAGAACCACCCAAATGTTGTGAAGGAACAGGTAGGTTGGCAGCGTGGGCAGTTTGGGGAGGTTCAGGACAAAGAAGGGGAGAATCATCAGGTGAGGAACACCGGTGGCAGTGACTTGATGGGATGCTATTCCTTTTACTGCCCAACATTCCCCTTTCTCTCCTTGAATTTGTGCCAGCTACTTAACTGGCATGGTTTCAAGGAGACTCATTGCCAACCAGGTGGCCTACAAGAAAATAAGCAAGAATTTTGCTTGCCTCCCAGCTTTCTGGTTCTCCCCACACCCCAGTCTGCAGTGATGTAACATCATTTCGCAAGACAGTTGGAAAGTCTCTCCCCATATTTTGCAAGTATGGCTCTAAAGCCCCCCTTTTTTATACGACAGTAGTCCATGCTGCCTGGAACGTTTCTGCAATAACATAGCCCCTGTCACCGGTATAACTTTTATCTTAATAGATTATCCAAGATACTGCTAAGATTCTTAAAGCAGCTGAGCTTTATCAAGATAAGGCACCTTGTAGCGCAATTCTATCTTGTGCTGGAACAGGCAGGCCAGGAGTGCTATGCTGCATCCAGCACAAGATTGGGACCAGAAGTGGCTCAGCTGGAGGCAAGGAGAAACTATTCCCATTACCCCTGGGTAACCACCATAGCTCCAATGGGTCTCCTCGGACTTGGACAACCTCCAGAATTGGCATAAGTCTGAGGAAAACAGAGCAGCTTGCAGCCACTCCACCCTGTTCAGGACTGGGATCTGGCATAACAGTCAGGTCCCAGCCCTGCCTCCCACTGCCTGTCTGCCCCGGGACCACCCTCCTCCTGGAACGCCTCCCTCCCGCATCATTCCCCATACCCTTGCATCGGCTGACGCAACCCTCCCTCCCCAAGTTGGTGCAGAGGCTGTATCCAACCTCTGTGGGCCGGCACACATCCCTGCGCCGGCCCGGCCAACTCCCAAGGAGACGCAAATGTGCTTTACAGCATGTTTGTGGCATAAACCAAACTTTCACAGCTGCCTGCAACTCCCTTGAATCAGAAGACCAAAACAAGTAAACAATCTGATAAGAGTGGCTCCACTGAAATAATTTGCACTTTTAAATTATACTCAGTTTAGGCAACCCTTACTGATATGAGTACAAAGAATCACTCCAAAGATCTTACATACAGCTCCCTATTTCCCTGCGATCCCACCAGTTCAAAAGACACAGTACATTCACATTCCAAAACATTTCAACGGAGCTGCGTTTCAAAAGAACTGTAACTTAACTAAGGGCCAAGTCCTAATGAAATCTCCACTGCCAGTGCAGCCACATCAAAGGAGCGCATGCTGTATCCTGCCCGGGGGGGGGGGGGTGTAGGAGTCATGGAGGTCTCTTTGAGGTAAAGGAACATTTGTTCCCTTACCCCAAGGCAAATCTCTGCTGCCCTAATGGGTCTTCTCAGAACTGCCCCAGCTATTTTGCTGGCACAAGTGCAAGGAGAATGGGGTTAGGATGCATGCTAGTGCTACCAAGAACTGCCCCTTCCTCTCCTATTCTGCATCCTCCCCACCCCTTCCCTGCCCAGAAACTCCCCCATTTGTCCCTCTCCCCACCCTATTCCCCCCACCACCAGCCACTCTCCACCTCTGCGGCCAGCTTACCTTTGCTGCCAGCGCTGTGCAGCGACTCTAAACCCACCACCATTTCTGGCAGTGGACTCAAAACTGTGTTCCACTGTTGTAAAGGGCAGCCCAATTCTAGTTAGGAACATCTGCCTGCCACTAGATGTTGACTGTGAGCTCTATGCTGGACACAAGCTGTGTCAGAAAATAAAAATAAAAATAGGTGATTAGTGTTTTGAAGTTGATTCATCATTTCTGTATACCTAAGGGTGAATTGCCAGATTGTTTGCTGTCAGTTTAGAAAATTATTTTAGAACATGCTTTGGATCTAAAAAAATGTTGTAACCACTTCTGTCAGTACTATTATTAAAATAAATGATTAAAACACACACAAAAAAACATTGCTGTCAGTTTTAAGGGTTGAGGGCCTAGCCAGGTGGACCCTTGGACTAGTGTCCGATTTAGTCAACGTCTGATGCTGCCTCTACCTCCCAAAATATGCTTGTGAGGGTTGGAAGACCCTCTCAAACAGCCTGATAGGATGCAGGGGCTGCAGCAGGGAGATAAAAGGAAATCAGGGACTGCCTTGCACAAATAGAAGTGCTTTTCCCACTGGTACATTGTATCCAACACGGAGTAGATGTCCAACAACGTCTAACACAGGGGTGTCAAACTCATTTCATACAGAGGGCCGAAGTTAGCATTCAGGGCTGCGACTGAGGACCAGAAGTGATGTCATTAAGACGAAAGTGACATCATTAAGTAGCTAATGACCAGAAATCAGACCCTGTTCTCATATAGAAACTCATTAACTGCAAATGACAGAAGAGAAAGTATGCAAATCTTGGTCATATTTCAAGATTTGGGAAAGCTCAATTTTCATGTGGGCTGCCATTTCAGCTGTAACACCTCAGTAGTTGAGAGCCTGAGGGCACAATAAAAAGCTTCTGGGGGCTGCATCCAGCCCCCAGGCCTTATGTTTGACACCCCTGGTCTAACAGATTAGATGCTACTTGATAATCGTCTAATTCATGGCAGATGTGAACTTATGAAAAACTGAGGTCATGTTTGTCATGCTGGTTTTCACATCAGCTATTAGGTTTAGAAAATCATGAAATTGACTTTTCTGATATTTTTATTAATCTCATTGCTCATCTCCACTTTTTTGTTAGAATCTTCCATGGAGTCACTGTGAAAACCCCTGGAACACAGACCGCTGTTTCTCTAATTACAGTATAACAAATACCACCAATATGACAAGTGCTGTTCTGGAATTCTGGGAGTAAGCTGAAAAGAACCTTCATTCTTGTTCCTATGAATACGTGTGCATAGTTCATTTCTTAGTACGTGTGCAAAACCAGCAAAATTAGATAAGTTGATAGACTTTTTCTCTGATTTCAGGCGTAACATGCACCAAATGACAGATGGACTGGAAAAACCAGGCCAAATTCGTTGGCCATTAGCAATTACACTAGCAATTGCCTGGATTTTAGTGTATTTTTGCATCTGGAAAGGGGTAGGCTGGACAGGAAAGGTAAGAATATGTTTTGCAAACCCATATAGTCTTCCCTTCTGAATCAGTACACTATCTGAAAAATGTATTTAAGACAGACAGGTCTTACTGATACATTCTTCCCAAATACAGTCATTCTCTTTACCTGCAAATCCACTTATCTGCGAGGGACAGACTTGCTACCTGCCGCTCATTATCTGCACCTCTGTTCTCGTTATCCCCTATGCCTTCTGGAGGCTGCAGGGACCTTCAAAATGGCACCTGCGACCAGGGCAGACCCCTTTAAAATGGCTGGTGGAAGCTTCCGTCAGCCATTTTAAAGGTTCACATTGGTCATGGGTGCTATTCCGAAGGTCTCTACGGCCTCTGGAAGGTTTCTGCAGCATTCAGAGATACTGTGACACTTCCTGCTGCTCTCTTCTGGCTTTCTTAGGGTCTCTGATGGATTCTTCTTATGGCAGGCAAGGTACCCTTTCCCCTTGGGGACCCCTTGCTACGAAGTGGATCAGTGGTTTGTTATCTGCAAATTTGCTATTCACTAGGGTTTCCAGGAACCCTGGAGCACATATAATATGTGCTGATAATGAGAACTGACTGTATTTCTTTACTGTCAGTGATAGAGCCTTCTTTTTGTTCTTTTGGATACCTTTGTCAATTAATACTATATATGAACTGTCATTACATGAAAATTGAAATTTTGTTATTTGGGCACTTTGGGATGATACTTACGCTTTGACTGTAGGCATTTCCCCAAGGGATTCCCTGGGGGGAAGTGTGTAGAAAGGATAAGAGCAGAAATAATGGTACTGGGGTGCATAGAGCCCAGTTAGCACTGTTTGCACGGCTCCCACAGGGTGTGCGGGGCAGAGGCGGGAAAATCCTGGGAGCCCATTGTCTGGGATGGTGAGGCTGGCTGGCAAGCCCCTTGGCTGGTTTGAGCAAAGGCCAACTCAAGGCTTTGCCTGTGTGGGTCGGTGCTAGTCAGCTGCCTCGACCCTTCAGGTTTGGCCACGATAAGATAACCCAGTCTCCGACTGGGTGACACTTTGAGTCAGTATGTCACATCCATGGGGTCTGGGGGAGGCAGATGGCCAGGCCGTTTCCCCCAAAATGACTAGCAGCCAGCACACTTGTGGGGGTTCACCTCTTAGCTAGGTTTTCCCCACTGCAGGTTATTGTCGTTTAATTTTAATAAAGTTATCAATTCATGCCTCTCTCTGCACTCATTGGGGATGCCTGTGTAATTGACGAGTGTAATGCCTGTGTAATATGACGAGTAGAGTGTGCAGGTAGAACAAGGGAGCATGGAGCTTCTGGCACTACAAACTAGTGAGTGAGGAATTCTGTGGCCATGTGCCTAGAATGTAAGAAGGAAGGACAGAATACTATCATATTTCTCTCCCAAATTTTAGGTCTGTACAGCATTACAACAAACTGGATTTATTTATCCCTCAAGTCCACTGTTAGTCACGCTGAGAGAACGCAGCATAACCATTGTTCCTAGCACTGTATATCTCATTCTTTGTACTAGGTCGTATACTTCTCTGCCACATATCCGTATATCATGTTGCTTATCTTGTTCTTCCGTGGAGTAACACTACCTGGTGCAAGAGAAGGCATTTTATTCTATATAACTCCTAAGTTTGAGAAGCTCTCAAACTCTGAGGTAAGCATCTGAGTATTTAGCCTAAATAACCATGTGATTATTATTACTGTTGCTATCACAGGTGGGGCCTCAGCCTTGTTCTCAGATTCCCTGCGGATATGGAAAACAATGGATAAGCAAATGTATGGTTTTGGGCCCTTAAACCCTCCCAAGGCTACTTGAGCTGCACTCCCTGCAAGGTTTCATTGGTCCTCAGAATGCCTTTTAAATGCATTAAAAAAATCACTTCTGGTTTTCTTCCAAAAACTAGAAGTAGCTTTTTTGGGGGGGTCTCTAGGAGGCATTCTGTAGCCCGCAGCTGATGCGGTTGACCTCTGTGGGCTTCAAAAAGGAGGCGCTCCCGTGGCCTTCAGAAGGTTCACCTTGGGCCAAGTCTGGCTCAACATGGGTGCAGGGGAATGGCACTGAGCCAGATCCGCAGATGGAAAATCTGCAGATAAGTAGGCTCAATCTGTATACATTTATTATCATTGTAACCCTCTTTTCTCCACCAGTCTCTGATTGTGGGAGAAGTGGTGATAGAGCTGGTTTTTTTAAAGTGTAATGGATTTAATGAGATGGGAAACTGTATCAGAGCCCAAACTAAAGTGCAGTGATTCCAGTCCACTAGCTCTCATGCATCCTAAATGAATATTGAGCAGCACGCATGAGTAGGTAACAAAAGGGGGAAAGCAACATGGAGGACATAATTGCAAAAAGGGAAACAAACACGGAGATGCAAGAGGAATAATGACAGTGGATGTACAATTTTAAAAGTGAATTTTTACTCAACACAAAATAGAAGAGGATAGAGACCCACAAAGTTATTCACAGGTGAATGAAGATCAAGACCCTTCAGATCTGTCTGTGATTTTGAAGCTCTGAGATACAGCTGCAGGCCTTGGTTTCTGAATCCTGGTCCTGATACTGCTGTAGGACTTACACTATGAGAGCATAAGCCTACTACTCTCTCTTCCTCCACTGCTACTGCCCCAAAGATGGCTTGTTCTCCTCTGAATATTCTCTCTTCAAAATCATCTTTCAGTCTCCTCAGAATCTCTGGAGGCGCCATCTACAGCAACTTCCCAGGGTCAAAAACAATTGCCCCAGGTGTCCAATAGTGGGCTACACACACTCCATAGGGTTACACTATAATAGTCTCACTTGTTTGATAGTCTGAATAAGCTACTAAGTGTGACATATGTATATCTGTCTTTGATAACTAGGTTTGGCTGGATGCTGCCACACAGATCTTTTTCTCCTATGGCTTGGGTCTTGGCTCCCTGATTGCTCTTGGAAGTTATAACCCTTTCAACAACAATGTTTACAGGTAAAGCAGTTAATGTTCACTACTAACCTATCATCCTGGACGTTACAGATAAAGGAAGTGTGATTAAAGTTGCAGTATGAACAGTCTCTTAGAGATCCAAAAGAAATTATCCTCTCCCATTATGGTACAGCACAACACACTGTCATTCCAGTGAGCAACCCTCCAGGTGGGCAAAAGTATATCGGTTCATAAATATCCTGACAAGAATTCATGATTATTTCCAGGATCTATGAAATGTTAGTGGAGAAAGGAAGAATGGGGGAGTCAGGTTTGGGTGGCAAGCAGCCCCAAATCAGACCCTTGTAGGAGTATATAGAATAGTGGGAGAAGGTTTCAGGCGGGATGAAAGATTAAATGTGCCCCTTCTCCATCCTCGCTTCTCCAATCTTTTACCTACCCCCTTCACAGCCCTACAAGACTGATTAGAGCTCTTTATGGAAGCACTCTTGTTGCAGTATATTTTGTTGCAAGTTCCCATTTCTAATGTAAGAGTATCAAGCCAATGCCTCTTGCAAGTTCCTCAAAACACTTACGCAAAGATAGCTTACGATTGCTGTTCCTGGCTGACACTTCTTCAGCAGCCCTTAATTAGGTTTTAACTGAGTTTTTTCCCCCCTACAACTGTTTGAAAATAGTTAGGTAAGGATAAGCGTGGGTTAACTCAGAAGAGAGGGGAGAGAGGGATGGGCTGCCAGCTGTGCCTAGTTTCCTGCACCTGAGGTGACCCAGTGGGAAGAGAGAGGAAGACTGGTGGGAAATTTAAAGCAAGAACCAGAGTCAGAGAGGAGCGGAGGGCAAAGGTTTTAGGACACAGAGATGTTTTAACGAAAGGGGAGGGATTGTTTTTAGTGGAGTTTTTAATAATAATAATAATAATAATAATAATAATTAACTAACTAACTAACTAACTAACTAACTAACTAAGTATTTATATACCACCATTCTGGTCATTGGATTTCTCCTCTGACTTTATTCAAGGCGGTTTACATAGGCAGGCGTTTCTAAATCCCTCGAGGGGATTTTTACAATCATAGAGGTTCTCTCTTTCAAGAACCAACAACATTTCAGAATGGATCTTTCTGGTTTGGTCTCACTTCTGGCCTCCAGTTCTCCCACGCAGGCTGGCAAGCAGCTCCATCTCTCACATGGAGGGCAGCCAAGACGTTTCTTGCTCACACCAAGAGCAGGTGGAATCACTCAGCTGGGCTTGTCAGCTGCTTCAAGGTCTCGCCATCCTCAGCCGTTCAGGGACCTTCTGATGTTATCTTTGGGATAACAGAGGCTCTACCCTCTAGACCAGACCTCCTCCTGAGTTTTTAGGAGGGAGGTACATAGATTTTAGATATTGTAAGTTAAATTCCTGTAGTTTTATCTGTTGGGTAGATCTGGGTATGCTGTCCTTCTGTAAAACAGTGTGGCTTTCAGTTCCTGAACAATGGCAAAAAAAAAACAAAAAAAAAACAGCTGAGAAGATATTCTTAGTGAGCAGGGTAGGCAGATGCTCCAGAGGTGAGGGTACTACCATTGTTGTACCACTCTTTCCAAGTCTGAAACAGACAGAGCAGAAGTCTCTATTGGAGAGACTACTGAAAATGGACAGCATAGATGCTTTCAGTGGGAAAGTCATGCTTCCAAAGCATGGGTACTTATAAGCAGGGATGGGAAAACCCAGCACTGCCTGAGCCAAACCTAGGTAAAACTGTTACATTTTGCAGAAACTGCAGCAGGTACAGCATCACGAGACCCAGACAATTTTTTGGAGTGCAAACAAAAACAAGTTACCTTTAGCTCCACACTCCTAGCCCATCTCTGAACATAGTGTACCCTGCTAGCTGCTGGTGTGGGAGCTCATGCGTGCCAAAAACGGCTTCCTGGATTAACGCAAAAGATTTTTTTGCAACGAGGAGGCGGCGCAACTCGTGTCAGCTGGCGCATGACTCAAGTTGTCGGAGTGGAATGCGAGTCATGAGTCAGGGGGTCTCTGACTCAAGTGTTTTTCAGAGTCTTCCATATGTGTATCTCACGAATCAGCAAAAATCACTCATTTTCGCGACTCGAGTCCGAGTCACTGACTCAAGTTCCCGTCCCTGCTTATTGGTGTCTAAACAAAAATACAAAAGGATTCCTGGACAAATAACAGTACCCTGAATGTCTCCTGGGTGTGCATCCAGGGGTTACCTGAGCTTGATTAAGTTGAACTGCTGTTTCCAGGACAGCAAAAGGGCTTCATTACAACCTAACTGAGATTCCTGGATGGACCCAAGGTGTGGCAGGGTATGTGTAGCACCTATCCTTATGTCATGTGGTAAGGAGACATGCTTAGGAGAGACCTTTTGGTAAGGGATTTGGAAAAACCGCCCAGCTAATCTGGCCACTGGGTAGTTAAGTTTATGGCCCAATCCTATCCAGGCCTTACGTGCGTTCCGTCGGTCCAAGGCCCATGTGCTCGTGCAGCAGTAGCTGTGAGCCAGGGCTGAATGAAATCAGCTAGCAGCTGCAGATGCACACCAATTACCTCCAGAGCCCCCACCAGAGCATATAAGACAGAGGAAGGGGCATTCCTAGGGACGGAGATCAGGGCCAACCAGGGATGTGTCAAGAGAGGGCTAAGGGCAGACAGTAGTGGTAGCAGTGGTGCTCCATTACCCAGGTACCCTCAATGAACATGTGAACAAAGGCTTGGAGATAAAATAGAAACTTAAGTAAATTTTAACAGTAACTTTTAACAGTAAATAAACTGCAGCAGGGTGCTAGCTAAAAAACTTCCATTGGAAGGGCCCATAATTGGGGGAAACAGAACTGGCCGTTACTTCCCCCATAATTAACAGGGTGGCAGGCCTGTGTGCATGCACGCCAGACCTCACCCCCAACCGGCAAGCAAAGCTGCCAACAGCCCTTGCTGCTCGCTCCCCAGGACCAGGTAAGTGGCTGCAGCATGTCAATCACGCCACCACAAATATCCTATGCTCCCAGTCCAGGCTAAACTCACTTCTTTGGGCCCACTTGGATTTATGCCAGCCGGTGCAAATCCAAGTAGGCTCATTGGAGGCAATGGCATAGTAGGTAAGCTTTTTATTTAACCTCTCTGTCACTGCCTTTTCCGGGTCAACCCATAGCGTGCAGTGCACACTGTGCCAGCACTGCTGCACATTCTGGACTGACCCAGGATAGGATTGGGTTGTCAGTTTATTGTTCAGGAGGATGTGTACTTGCAAATGAAATTATGCCAAGGTGGGGAGCCAAAATTTGCAAGACCTTAGAGAAGGCTGACACACGATGACCCTCCATAATTCAGCCTTCTGTTCCTATTAATTGCCCATCATCTTGATTAGGAGGCCATGCCTCAGCCCCTCCAAGGAAAAGTCATGGCTAACCTTCTGGAATGGCTGCTAAAGAACCAAGATGGAGTCATAAGACACTATGCATGGGAGGAGGAGTCATTGGCAACACAGCATGTTTAGGTGCAAGTCTCAGTGTGTGTGTGTGTGTGTGTGTGTGTGAAACCAAAATTTGACTTTGAATATACAGAGGAATTGTTCAATATTATAAACATTCTATAACACAGGCCAACACATGTCTTGTTATCGTACATGTTAGACCTATTGGATATATTTGGGGTGCTGAATCCAAAAATGGCATCAGTTTTGCCCGATTAGCTCTTGTTTTGTTGTTGTTAGCATCCTTCAGTCTTGGAAGACTATGGTATCGCACTCTGAATAGTGTTCTGGAACAGAGTGTCCTCTCCAGTGCGCAAAGCCTGGGTAAAGTAGATATGGAGTATAGACTGTTACCCATGCAGCAAATCCTCCCTCTTCACGTCGCTGAAATGCTCCAATGGAAAGGCAGAGGCCAATACGGTTGGTTCCAGCGGCGTCGTAGGAGTTGCCAGAACGTGACTGTGTTCAGCCATGAACTGCCTCAGGGACTCTGGCTCCGGATTTTGCCTCGAGGTTGACTCCTGAAGCCTTTTCCATAACTGGATGTAGCCGCAAGGCAGCGGAGGTTTGGGATCAGAGTTTTCCTTCTCTCAGATGAGCTGCCTTCCCAGGCTAATGAGTCCCATCTACCCGGTGGCTGTTCAGTCGCCTCTTACGACAAGTACAGCCAAACTGAGGGCCTATTCTTACTGCATAGCACCTTATATGCTGATTCAAGGAGCTTTCTGGTGACTTTTTCTTCTCTCTTTTTCAGGGATTCTATTATCGTATGCTGCATAAATTCTTGCACAAGCATGTTTGCTGGTTTTGTTATCTTCTCCATTGTTGGATTCATGGCTCATGTCACTAAACGGCCCATTGAAGATGTTGCAAAATCAGGTGGGCTACTTCTTAACAGTGCAGTGCATTATTGTTAGCCAATACATAGGACAGTTAGTTCTTTCTAAACATTGTGAGTTCTTTCTAAACATTGTGTGTCTTGTCTAATCTATCACTGTTCAGTTGCCCTGTCAAGCTAACTGATCACCTAATAATCCTTTGATTTGGGAACTCGGCCACACTAGACACTGTTCCAGAACCATCATTCTGAGCGCGATGCCATAGTCTTTCGGGACTGAAGGTTGCCAACGTGGAAACTCAATGGAAGCTGTCCCAACACTGGCTGCCTGATGAGCTGAGGAAGACAAGATCAGAGTCTTAAGATCAAAGAATTAAGTGATAATTCTATTTTAATTCCCTATATTTTGTAGATCAGTCATAGCTTCTGTCAAGTAATCAAGCTCCAATTCTCACTTCGTCTTATCAATCAGAGGGCAGAGCTTTTCAACTCTGAAAAGTTTCCTTTCTTGCTCAAGCAGGTCATTAGAAGCAACGCAGAGATTACAATGCAATGCAGAGTTTCCAGCCAGAGTTAACCTTTTATTGTCCTCTGTTCCATTTTACAAATGCTGTTGCAGCCTGGTTCTGTTTTGCATTTAGCAGATATCTGTTTTTTTCAACACCAGGATGGGATCCTCCTCTCCATTTGAAGCAAAGTCCCAGGCTACAATTCAATGCACTATTACTTCAGAATAACACCCATGGAAAGCAGTGGGGTCTACTTCTGAGTAAAAAGGGTTGCAAATATATGCAGCTGCATCTCTCTGCTGTGAATTGAATTGCACACTCTCAGTTATGTGCTATGGGTTGTATGTTGTATGTAGAGCTTCTGGCTTAACACACCAGACACCTTAAAGGTGGATTTGTTTAATGGTTCTTCTCATGTCCACCTTAAAGGTGGATTTGATTCATGGATCTCCTGCAGTGGTTCTCAACCTTTTTCACTTGCATATCCCTTGGTAGCCCATTTCCATAAATTGTACCCTTCATATTAGCAAAATGTTTGTAATTAATAATACAAGCCCTCATCTCCTCTATATGAAAGCCCAGACTTCATGTATTTATCACAGTGTTTTCTCTTTTTATCTGTTTGAAGAACAGAAGACTCTGCCTTTGCACTGTTTTGCACCAGAAGTGTGCTGAGAAATTCTGGGTGATTGATCACTTTCCATAGTACGTTTCAGCTTTTTTACTGTGCTGGTTTTCAATCACTGGTTCATACATGACTTGGTGACCAAAAACTAGCTATTGGTATGGCTTTCATAGCCAAATAGCTACCTCCTTTCCTGCCTTGCTGGCCCTGCAAAGCATTCTGGAGCAGGACCTGCCATTATGCCATTCTTTTTCAAGTACCCCTAAAGGTCCTGTTGAGTGCCCCTGGGAGTACATGAATCCCAGGCTGGGAACCACTGTTCTACAGGTATGTTATTTACAGTGCACAGATAGTGTTTACAAAAAGGTGGTGAAGACCAGAATTTAAAAATAAAAATGTATCTTATGATCTTTTACTATGTTTTTAATAAATTAGAGACTACAGTTCTTAGGTAACAATTAGTGGTATTTTTCAGGATCTGGCCTTGGGTAATATTAGTCAAAACTATAGTCAGACACTCCCCTAAGTTTAACCCCCGACTTATCCAAGGGCCATAGAAAATTCCGTGTTTTGATGCCCCGACTTATCTGTGAGAACAACTTATGGGTGGGTGTCTGCTTATGGGTAGTTTTATTTGCTGCCAGTGCCTTTGTGAGATCAGCAGCTTTTACCTCCATTTCTTCTCAGACCTATTTGCATGTTTAACAACCAACACAACTTTCACAGTAAGGAAAAGCACAGTGATTGTCATATGTAATAGATCTGGAAGGGGTCAAGAATGAATATTCTGCTGACCAAACTGACCATCTGCCAGCAGTTATGGTCTGGAAATACCGTTGAGTGACAATGCAGGCATAAGCAATGTCAAATAAAACTGATGGGAGGGGAAGACAGCCATCCACAATCAATGCTTGTCCCCCATGTTATTTATTGAATCCTGTGTCTACATTGCCATGTACTTTTGGTGGGTAGCTTTCTAGTTGCTATTTAATGTTTAGAGCAACTTGTCAGTAGGTGAGAACCCAAAAAGTCAATTTGGCCTAAAATGTTAATATTGAACAGAATGGGCATTCTATGGAATAACCTTGTATTGGTGACTTCTAATCAAATTTATATGGTTTATAAATATATGGCTTAAAATATAATACTGATAAAGTTTATTTAATGGGAACCTATTCAGAATCATTACTTTTGGAAATGTTAGTATTACATCTCGTGTCTGTGTTAAATAGTATATTGCCATTTTAAATATTTATCAGTCATATCAGAGGTTATGTATTTTGCATTATTTCCGCAGAGTCATAATTATTTTAGCAAAGTAATCAAAACAATCCCGACTGCCAAAATTTAACTGCATATCAGTGTTACTGTGAACAGAACGTAGATCAATGTAGTCAGGCAACTGATCAGTCAGCTGCATCCAAAATTGATAGAGTAATGCTCTGTTGTAAGTTTTATGGTAAGTTACCTTGAAAACAAGCATGTGAAGGCAAGATATAAATCTTATTAATAGTTTGAGATATAGTAGTCTTATGGCCCAACCCTGTGGGCCCGCAACCTGCGTTCTAACAGTACAGTGCGCTTTATGGTGGTTGCAAAATTGTGTGTGCTGTACAGCACAGCCTGGCTGCTGCCACAAACAGTGAACAGCAGCCTTCACAGGAGCCCTGGTACCGGTGCATTGGTGTGGGTGGAACAGAGTGAAAAGAGAGGTGTGTCGAGAGTGGGAAGGAGTGCATATTGGCAGCAACATTTCTGCCTATATTCTATCACTACAGGTGTTTGAAACCTCTAGTTATTTTGCTCAGAAGTAAGTCCATTGTGGTCACTAACACTTGAGCTGTAATCCTATCTTACTCATCGAACACAAACACTTCTACCTATCGCCCTTCCTGGCCTTGATCCACCTACCTGGGTCTAGTGGGATTGACACCACCAAAACCACTGGTGCAGGTCTAAAACCCCATCTGGCCAATGGAGGCTTGTCCCTGGGCAAGGGAACAAATGTTCCCTTACCTGGAAGAGACCTCTGGGACTGCCTCTTTCCACCACCACCACCACCAGAGGATGCAGTGTGTGTTCTGATGGCACAGCTCCATTGGCAGAGTTTGGCAGAGTAAGATCGAGCTGTTCTTGACTGTTAAAATACATTTGGCTAGCATAGCCAAGTTCAAAAAGTGATCATTCAAATGAGATGTGGGTTAAGCAGCTATTAAATTAGGTACTAGTCTCAGAAATAAACATTAGGAAAGGAAGGCAGCTTTCATACAGCAACTGTTCTGCCACAGATTCCATCTGCATTTCTCTGTTTGTTCAGTTATTAATGAAAATGGAAAAACTGTAGCTCAGTGATGGAGAACTTACTTTGCGCACATAAAGCCCTAGGTACAATCGCTTGCATTTTCAGTTGAAAAGCAGGGCTAAGACCAGTCTCCTTGAGAAACCCCTGTCAGTCACATTCAATAGGGTTATATTGACCAAAGATCTGAACTGATATAAAGAAGTGTCATATGTTGAACAAGGTTGTCAGGTCAGGCTCAAAGAAGAAGCAGGGCTAATATAAGCACTCTTCAAGCAAGTGGAGAGTTTTAACACCCCCAGATTCTTTTCCAGCTTAGAGCAAAATCAGAATTGGAGAAAATGACTAGCTTCCATCCTTCTCATCACTGCCAACCCTCTCTCCAACCCCCCCAAAAACACACCTGCTTGCCAGCTCCCACTACCCAAAATGTCTTCGCTTTCCTCATCAGTGGGATCATGGGACTGGTGTAACACAGAATGGAGAGGAGAAACATTTGTGTCGTCGTCGTCGTCCCCCCGGTGCTCTTTAATGGTGCACCAGAGTCAAAAGCCTGTGGGACCGCAGAAGAATGTGGTTCTCTCTAGGGCTGTCCCCTCCTTTTCTTTTCCTATGTGCAGTCACTGATGTTCCCACCACCACTTGTCAGGAGATGAAGGGAAAGACGGCATGGTGGGCTGTGGCTGGCAGGAAGGACTAAGAACAAAAAGGGCTGGCTTGGAGGAGCATTTTTCTGAGCTTTGGATTGGCTTGGAAAAAAAAATGATTCAAGTTCTACCCATTTGCGGACATAGACTCCGATCCTTTCCTAGTTAATCTGAGCTAACTTTAGAGAACTTCTGCTTTACCTGCACTTTCTCATTAGCATTCTCAAGATTGAATTCTGATATTAAAATATATGTTACTTCAGGCAACCGTGTGGTTCTGTTTTTGCCTTGAATTATCATTGGCATTTCTGGAACTGCTACTGTCAATGCTTGGCCTGATTAGCAGCTTCTTTGTTGTTTTTATTTTTTATTATTGTGCTATGAAATAAAATAAACAGAAATCAAAGTCATCAGTAAATCTGCAGTGCAAAATAGGGCAGTATATCTTTTATTTATTTATTCACATTTTTATACTGCCCTTTCTCCAAAGAGCTCAGGACCATGTACACAGCTGCTCCCCTCCTGACAATCTATGCATTATTTTGATCAACAGGACCCGGACTTGCATTTTTAGCCTATCCAGAAGCAGTGACACAGCTTCCGGTCTCGCCACTGTGGGCAATACTGTTCTTCTCCATGTTGCTGATGCTTGGAATTGACAGTCAGGTAATGAAGGCAGCATTAAAAAAAATATTACTATGGAAGACAAGTTTTCAATGTTTCATGACAGGTTTTTTTCTACAGCACGTGATCTCGCACTGTAAAATGCCATGGAGTAACAGGTAATTTCTGGGAACTCCTGACAAATCAGACATACAAACTAGGCGAAAATGATCTAAGTTTCCACAATGTGTGTCAGGACAACACATTAGTTTATCATTCTAAATGTGAACAAACTCTAAAAATTCAATAAATGGACATGCCATTCTAATCTCATTTGGGTAATTTGGCTTCAAATAGCCACAATTTGGCTATGTTTCTATTCTGTTACACAGACATGCTCTTGAGGTAAGGAAAAGGTACTGGAAACACCACATTCATGAGAATAAATGATAGAGAGGGTCTCTGCACTGGCAAACAGGCAGTGGAGATGCGGGAGAACCCGTGGACATTATATATCTGGACTTTCAGAAGGCGTTTGACACGGTCCCTCGCCAAAGGCTACTGAAAAAACTCCACAGTCAAGGAATTAGAGGACAGGTCCTCTCATGGATTGAGAACTGGTTGGAGGCCAGGAAGCAGAGAGTGGGTGTCAATGGGCAATTTTCACAATGGAGAGAGGTGAAAAGCGGTGTGCCCCAAGGATCTGTCCTGGGACCGGTGCTTTTCAACCTCTTCATAAATGACCTGGAGACAGGGTGTAGCAGTGAAGTGGCTAAGTTTGCAGACAACACCAAACTTTTCCGAGAGTTAAAGACCAGAAGTGATTGTGAGGAGCTCCAGAAGGATCTCTCCAGACTGGCAGAATGGGCAGCAAAATGGCAGATGCGCTTCAATGTCAGTAAGTGTAAAGTCATGCACATTGGGGCAAAAAATCAAAACTTTAGATATAGGCTGATGGGTTCTGAGCTGTCTGTGACAGATCAGGAGAGAGATCTTGGGGTGGTGGTGGACAGGTCGATGAAAGTGTCGACCCAATGTGCGGCGGCAGTGAAGAAGGCCAATTCTATGCTTGGGATCATTAAGAAGGGTATTGAGAACAAAACAGCTAGTATTATAATGCCGTTGTACAAATCTATGGTAAGGCCACACCTGGAGTATTGTGTCCAGTTCTAGTCGCCGCATCTCAAAAAAGACATAGTGGAAATGGAAAAGGTGCAAAAGAGAGCGACTAAGATGATTACGGGGCTGGGGCACCTTTCTTATGAGGAAAGGCTATGGTGTTTGGGCCTCTTCAGCCCAGTCTAGAAAAGAGACGCCTGAGGGGGGACATGATTGAGACATACAAAATTATGCAGGGGATGGACAGAGTGGATAGGGAGATGCTCTTTACACTCTTACATAACACCAGAACCAGGGGACATCCACTAAAATTGAGTGTTGGGAGAGTTAGTACAGACAAGACAAAATATTTCTTTACTCAGCGTGTGCACTCCCTGAGCCATTTGGTGCGCCATGGTGAGATACAGGAAGCTGGACTAGATGGGCCTATGGCCTGATCCAGTGGGGCTGTTCTTATGGATAGGACTGGGCCCTTATTCACCTACACCTAAATCCATTAGTTGTAGCAGGTTAACCAGGGTACAGAGGGAAGGCAGTGAACAGGTCTTAAAGTTCTTCTGTACATAGAAAGGCAAACAAAAGCACTTCTCCCTGTCCTTGGATCCTTGCCAATGACAGGATTGCAGTACCAATTAGCCTGTACATGATGGTATTCATAATTTCATTGCCTAAAATGTGTTTGCATCAATTTTATGTGCGATTCAGTAAAATGCTGCCCTCTCACTTGATCTCATGTTGATAGTTCTGTTTTTGGTTTATAAAAACAAGTTTTTGCAGTCCCTTTTCTCAGCCACACTGAGAATAGGATTAATGCTTCTACTTGCATCAACCTAAGTTCACCCCCGACATTGGTCATCAGAGAAAATTGCTCAGAGATGTAGTACTGAAAATGCTGAATTAAGCATAAAAAATTACAAGACATTTTCCTGTTGTGCTCCTTTAATATAGCATTTCTAAATGCTAAGCAGATGCATTCTTTCAAGTGAAGCATCCCTTTCAAAATACTTATTTGTATTTACTTCAAATGGACTGCAGGCTGTTATCCTGTTTCATGGAATGACAACTTTATAGTAATAAAAAAAACCTGTCCAGTGACTATCATGATATTGATTTTATTGTACATTAAAGGGGCCCTGGAAGTAATGTCACAACCAAAAGTGACATCATGCCTGGGTTTTAAAAAAAGTGAAAATTGGGGATAATCTGTCTCCTCCGCCCCAGCAGCTCACCACCCACTTGTTCTGCCACCTTCCCCTAGCTAGTGGCATAGCTAAGGCATTTATCTACTACCTGGGGTCAAAGATGATTTTGTAGCTCTTCCTCCATAACAAAATAAAATTTAATTAAGTAAATAAATAAAAAGTGTGCCCCTTATTGGTTAGAGACACTGTGCTGCGGTGAAGAGAGATGGTTATTCTCCCCTGATAAACATAAAAGGAGCACCACTTTTAAAAAATTACTCTTTACCCAGTTAGTAGGGGTAACTATATTATGATACATGGAAATGAGAGCTGACTTATATTAACACCTTATTGGTTCCATGCTATATCATAATAACATCTCATTAGCTCTCAGAAGAATCAGTCTCATCGGTCAGTTTTAAGTTAAAGAAATCCACTTTTGTTCCACAAGGCAGTTGTGTTTTCATTTTCTGGTTAACTTTAGATAGGCCATAACTGGCTATATCTTTAGATATGGCCATAACTTTAGATAGAATACAGATATCCCAATGCAGCTTGTTTCATTGCATTTTGCATTAGATTACCTTTCTAATGATATATAACATGATAGCATTATTTGTATGCTATCAAGGTTTTCACAATTTGGGCCACTAGTGCCAAGCTCAGCTTGTTCCCCCCTAAAACGTTGTCCCATGCAATTGCTACCCCTCTGCACCCCCTTATTTATGCCACTGAGGAGATGGCATAGATATAGGAGATGGCATCATGGCTAGATATAGAGGCCAGAGACCCAAATTCATATAACAGTTCAGCTACACAATTCACAGGGTGGCCTTGGGCAAATCATAGTTCTAACTTACATCACTGAGACAGTGTTCAAATAAAACAAGCACTTCTTCCAAAGCCCCTTAACTCATTAAGAACAGAAAGCCAGATAAAAAAATAATCAGTGCAAACAAACCTGATTCTTTAAAGCCAATTTAGTTTTGATATTACATGTGCAATTTATCAGAAACTACCACAAAATTTCATAATGGAACTCAAAAGGAACAAAAGAACATTACTTCTTTCATGATGCCTGAAATTCTTTAAAAACAACATTAATAATTCATTCTGAAGAAACTGCTGTGAATTTAATTGAGTCAAAAATATCCTCAACTGAGTAAGGCTTTAGCTTCCTGAAACTGTGGAGAAAAGAACACCAATATTTTTACAAACTATGTAGATATGTCTAAGGCAGCAGTTCCCAAACTGTGGGTCTTTGGCCTACCATAAGAACATAAGAACATAAGAACAGCCCCACTGGATCAGGCCATAGGCCCATCTAGTCCAGCTTCCTGTATCTCACAGCGGCCCACCAAATGCCCCAGGGAGCACACCAGATAACAAGAGACCTCATCCTGGTGCTCTCCCCTACATCTGGCATTCTGACTTAACCCATTCCTAAAATCAGGAGGTTGCGCATACACATCATGGCTTGTACCCCATAATGGATTTTTCCTCCAGAAACTCGTCCAATCCCCTTTTAAAGGCGTCTAGGCTAGACGCCAGCACCACATCCTGTGGCAAGGAGTTCCACAGACCGACCACGCGCTGAGTAAAGAAATATTTTCTTTTGTCTGCCCTAACCCGACCAACACTCAATTTTAGTGGATGTCCCCTGGTTCTGGTATTATGTGAGAGTGTAAAGAGCATCTCCCTATCCACTCTGTCCATCCCCTGCATAATTTTGTATGTCTCAATCATGTCCCCCCTCAAGCGTCTTTTTTCTAGGCTGAAGAGGCCCAAACGCCGTAGCCTTTCCTCATAAGGAAGGTGCCCCAGCCCCGTAATCATCTTAGTCGCTCTCTTTTGCACCTTTTCCATTTCCACTATGTCTTTTTTGAGATGCGGCGACCAGAACTGGACACAATACTCTAGGTGTGGCCTTACCATAGATTTGTACAACGGCATTATAATACTAACCGTTTTGTTCTCAATACCCTTCCTAATGATCCCAAGCATAGAATTGGCCTTCTTCACTGCCACCGCACATTGGGTCGACACTTTCATCGACCTGTCCACCACCACCCCAAGATCTCTCTCCTGATCTGTCACAGACAGCTCAGAACCCATCAGCCTATATCTAAAGTTTTGATTTTTTGCCCCAATGTGCATGACTTTACACTTACTGACATTGAAGCGCATCTGCCATTTTGCTGCCCATTCTGCCAGTCTGGAGAGATCCTTCTGGAGCTCCTCACAATCACTTCTGGTCTTTACCACTCGGAAAAGTTTGGTGTCGTCTGCAAACTTAGCCACTTCACTGCTCAACCCTGTCTCCAGGTCATTTATGAAGACCAGTGGGTCATGACCCAATTTTTGGTGGTTTGTGAAACTGACAGCAGATTAGTCTTTGTGCATCAAGAGTTAAACAACTTGCTACTTGGGTGGTGGGGAGCACTGCTGCCCCAAATCATTTTATAGCCACCGAGGCTTGAGCAATTGGAAAAGTGAAACTTTTTTTAGGTGGCTGATGCTAAAATGTTTGGGAGCCACTGGTCTAAGGACTTCAGAATTCTTTCATTTTTGTTGTCCTCTCCAACTGTTTCATCTACCAATCACTGTGAAATGTTTTCACCCCTCTTTCACCACAGTGAAGCTACTGAATATGGCTTCTCTATGACATATGATGCTCATCCCAGCTGTAACATGTTGAAATGCTCACCATTAATTGCTACCATTAACACTGCCTCCAGTAGCTGCCAGAAATGTGGGTATAGGGTGCAAACATTCAAACTGTGATGGCAGAACACAGTATGCTAAGTACTTCTGACTGCAAAGCAGTGATCACTTGCTCAGCATGGAGAGACAGCTTGCAGCGCCACATCCCCATATTCAATGAACTGTTTGGCCCTAAAGAAAAAACTGAAGTTCAAGTTCAAGTTTATTAGGTTGATCAGCACATAAGCCATACACCTATTTATCTAAATCTTAAAACCAGAGTATAAAATCACATAGAAACAAAATTTGGCTACATCCACAACACACTCTTTGCAAAGACTACTTAACAGTAATTTCAGTCTTAAAGACTCTGAAAACATAGAAAAATTATGTATCCATTTCTTTAAGAATCGATCTCTCCCTGCTGTATATTTTGGGCATTGGAAAAAGATATGCACCAGGGTGTCTAATTCAGTTAAGGGACAATCACAATAACGCTGCTCAGGAGGAATCCTTTGAAAACGACCCTTCATTTGTGCCGTTGGTAAAGCACTGCATCATGCAATCATATAAGCACACCTCAATTTGGGAACCGTCAGTACATAAAAATAAATGGGTAAAGAAAATTTAGTGGGAAATTTAATTCTGAAATAAGAAGGGGAGCGTTTACGCTCAGCCTCCCTTAGAAGTCAATCCCAATCTTGAATTAATAGCTTTTCAACAAGCAGTAAATGGCTTCTTCCACTGAATTTTTCTAGTGACTGTAGGCCCAGCTCACATGTTTTCATATTAATGTTGTTGTTCCATTTTACCCAGAAGTGTTCTTGTGCTGCTAGTTTTGTGAAAATAGGAAAATTTTCAGCAATTCTAAGTCTGTATTTAAATCCAATAGTAGCCAAATCAAGGTTGAAATCTTTGGAACTCCCAATTCCAACCGTGTAACTTCAGGGGCTATACATGGGGGTAAGGCTAAAAGCTTCCAAAAAAAGACTTGCTGGAGTCGTTCAAGCTGTTCTATTGGTCCCAAAAGCCAGTTTTAACATGCACGCAGTTTTAAACATGCTTGCAAAGGCATCAGTTTCACATGAGGCTCTAAATCATTAGGACATCTTATGTTTCTAAACTGAAGTTGGATCATCAGGAGTAAATTTAATTATTATATCAGAGACCTGCCCCACATCATACTAGATAAAGATCATGTCTTTCCAGTTTTTAAATTAAGAATATTTATATATCTCTTTTCAACAAAAAGCTCACAGTGGTTTACAGATAAAATTAAATAACTAAATCCCAACTCTCTAGATAGAGAACTCCCTATCCCAAAAAGGGTTCTCAATATAAAAAATTCAGAAGAACAGCAGCAAACAGCCACTAGACGACATTGTGCTACAGTGAAGGGCAGCTATTCTTCCCCCACTAAATATAAGAGGAAGTGCCACTTTGTCCAGTTTGCTAACTTTACTAAGAGTATGCCTAGTTAGCAGGGAAAATGTGTTCTGATATATTAATGAACATTGTCCTAGAAATAAACAACCTGTGCCTTACTCTGATTGCAGGATCAGTATACAGGAGTTACACCATTACTTATCTAATGTTAATCTTATCCAAGTAAACGCTTTGTGAACTTTTTGTTGAAAAGCGGTATATAAATACTGTTGTTGTTGTTGTTGTTGTTGTTGTATGTGTCAGACATCTTTTTTTAACTTGGTGAGGCGTATTTCATCTGCATGCACATGAAAAGCTGAAAGCCTTGGCGACAGAAACAAATGTTGTTGGTTTATTTTGTTTGTTACTTCTAATTTCACTTTCAGTTCTGTACTGTTGAAGGATTCATAACAGCTCTGGTGGATGAATTTCCAAAGTTGTTACGCAGTCGAAGAGAAATTTTCATTGCCATTGTTTGTGTTATTTCCTATCTGATAGGACTGTCTAATATTACTCAGGTAAGTCGTACATCAGGGCTTTAAGTTGTTATAGCTACATTTTCTACCAAACTGAACCGAGAAGTAAGAATTCTCTTGCATGTCTGTGAATTTCAGAGGAGAGATTTCAGCTTTACTTAAACCTTTAAACGTCAACATCCTCTAAAAGATATGGGATTAGTATAATGCATATGAGCAGGCGCTGCTTAACAGGGATATGTTCCCTGATCCCAATTGTTATGCGATCAGGTCATTAAATGAACATTCAGTCCAATCTATTGCCTTTGTTGTATAAACAGACACTCCCTGCCAGACACTAGCTGGCTGCACAAGCTACTGGAGATAGATTGTATCTTCTTTGCATTAAGAGCCTCTCTCTTGTGTAAACAGACACTCTGCTGCAGGCTATGGGAGAAGCAATTGCCTCATTAAGAGCATCTTTATTGTGCTTTGACCACCGTCATATTTGCAGTCTGTTAAGCGGTGCATGACTTTCATGAATTTACTGAAATCAAGATCTGTATAGGTCATAGCATGTGATATCTGTCAGTCTATTGGTTGGTCAGATATTGTATAATCGAAAAAGACATGATGGTGCTTAAAAAATAATGTAAATATACTTTTGTTGAAGGGGCAACATTTCTGCAAGCTTCATAACATTCTTTTCCTTAAAGAAAAGAATGTACATGTCCCAGAATGACTAATCCTGATGTACATGTAAATGACTTTTCCTGATGTACATGTCCCAGAATGAGTAATCACTCCTGAGCCACTTACTATATTGTTATAATTTTCCTTCTTCATCCATTCCTTCCACAGTTCCCAAAATTCTATGTTGCCAATTTGTAAGATCAAAATGCATGTTTTTTTGCCCAAGACTTTTTGTTCATTTAGAATTAGAGCTGACAGCAGGAATTTGGGGGGTGGGGGTTATATGCAGAATGCCCAGCAATGTGTAGTAGCTATATTTCCTAATAATAATTTCAGTATTTCACTATTGTGGCCCCAAAAATTACAGTTGGACCAATGGTTAATGATTGCTCATAGGTCCTAACTACTTTTCTAGTAATAAAACTACACTGAAATGGAAAAGGTCATACATAAGACAATATGAACGGAGCTCATGTTTATACATTATAGGGTGGACTCTATGTGTTCAAACTTTTCGACTATTACTCTGCAAGTGGAATGAGTCTCTTGTTTCTTGTGTTCTTTGAGTGTATATCCATATCCTGGTGCTATGGTAAGTGATGTTTTGCTATTGTCTTTATTTTTGAAAATAAAACCATCGAAATTATTCACCAAAGAAGGGGGTTAATAACCCATTTGCCAAAAATTAGAATAGTACATTTCTGCAATTTTCACATTATTCTTTATAAGCTATTGTCACATGCATTGCTGTAAAAGAATTTTGGGCTGTCTCAGGCATCGAAAGGGAAGATTTTTTTTAAGTGTTAACTTCTAAGGGCCCAATCTTAAACAGTGCGTGCCAGCTCACCACCAGGATGCACTGTTGCAAATGTGCCATAAAGCATGTTTGTGAGCCCTTAGCACTGGCCAAGTGCCAGTGGTACGCCGGTGCTCTGCCGCCCCGTGGTCGTCTGAACCCCTGGGCAGTGGAGATGTAGGTGGGGGTGTGGCAGGAGGTGTTCCTGGGTGGGGGGAGGCAGGGGAGGGTGGCAGGACTGGTGGAGCCCAGCTCCACCAGATCCTAAGCTCCATGTCGCTGTGGGGCCCGACACAGAGGCTGCCGTAGAATTGAGTAGCCCTAATGCAATTTTGTAGCTGCTAAAGTGGAATGATTTGGCACATGAATTTGCATTTTAATAACCCAATCCTAAACTGTATGATATAATGATATTTAGAAAGAAATGAAGCTGTGACCGCCATCCTGAAAACCAATTACGTAAGTTCCACTGAAGTTAATGAGATTTAAGCAGCTTAATTTTTCACCAAGATTGCAGTACAGATAATTATAATGGGCTGCTGGGCAGTTGTTCTACAGACAAAGAAGGAAATTGTAAAGATTCTGTGGTCGCTGTTCAGATGCAGAGTAGCTAATACATATTGTAATTACCTAAATGTTTTTCAAAAAAGTATTTTCATACTGATTCCAGAAGACCTTTAATAAGTCTCTTAAATTCTAGTGGCTCCATTATTGACTTTTTTGTTTTCTTTACCTTTTTGTTGAAGTATTATACTAAAGAATCAAATTGATGATTCTACTTCAAATTCTCATTCCAGAAAAGCTTTTTGTTTAGCGTACTGATGTGGCTTTTCTATGCTTTATTGGCCTTTTCAGATGACTTTTTTTTTCTGCATAAGATTATTACTGGTGTTGGACCCAGATAGTATTCCCCTGCTTTTTTGTTCCTAGAAAAATTGCACTCTGTCCGCAATGGTTGGCAACCTTCAGTCTCGAAAGACCATGGTATAAGCCTACAGCACCTGGTATTCCCAGGCGGTCTCCCATCCAAGTACTAACCAGGCCTGACCCTGCTTAGCTTCCAAGATCAGACAAGATTGGGCATGTGCAGGGTAACAGTTGCTGTCCGCAATGTTGAATCTGTTTCGCCATGCCCCATTCCTCTAACCCAGGGGTGTCCAAACTTTTATGAGTGAGGCAATACAACAATACTGTAATAAATAGTAATGATAAGAGCTTTGAGAGTTTTTCTGGAAGGCCTATGTTCTCTGACAGACAGACAGACAGACAGACAGACAGACAATTCACTTCAACCACATTAATTTATTTTTATCTCTCTGCTTTTTAGGTGTAAACAGATTTTATGACAATATCCAGGAGATGGTTGGGTACCGACCATGCATCTGGTGGAAGCTCTGCTGGTCTTTCTTTACTCCAATCATTGTGGCAGTAAGAAAAAATATATTTGTCATAATATTAAAAAAAAATAAAGTGCTTTTTGACTTATCAAGAGCTCGGACTTATCTCATCCCCCAGCCTGCTACATGGGACCCACTTTCATGAGCTTGGTGGGTGGATGAATGGCCACAGTTTTCTTTTCCCACCTATTGTTGGCTAGTTAGTATATGCTCCTATCGTCTCTCCTTCCAGTTCACTGGAAGGATAGAAGGGGCAGAATGAGAAGGGCAAGAATGTCATGGCAACAGCATACACTCAGTTTTGAAAGATGAAGGTAGAAGAAGGGGGAAGGCAGAGAACAAAGTGAGTGCAGTGAAAGGGGGGAGCAGGCAGATGAGTGGGATCTTGTGAAGATGGAGGACTTGGCCAAAGCATCTATTCCAAAGTCTAACAGCCCAGTTGTATATCCTGCCATGCTATAGCCTGTTGCTGTGCAAAGGAAGTGCATGATGCATTCTATGGGCCTGATAGGCCTGGAAAAGGTAAGAAAAATATTTTTTACCATCTCCTGGTGAGTAAAGACAAAACAATTCTGAAAGCACACTTGGATTGCAAAAGCTTTAAAGGGAGTGCAATAGGCTGAATGCAACTTCCCAAATTGGATGAGCTACATACCAAAATTAATATCTTGTTTCAACTGAGCTTCAGTTTGTTGGTGGTCCTCCAGTCTATCTCTGATGATAGTTGAGGTGTTTTTAACATTTTCACTATTTCACTATTTCACCTGCATCTGCTGAAAAGGATCTGATGATAAATCACCCCAGCAAAATTCCCTCAGTTTAACCCAAATTATGGGAGCATTGCAAGGACAGACTGGAGGAAGAACCGTGGAGGGGGAAAATCAAGATAAAAATAAAACAACAAAATCTTATAGTATGTCCTCTGTCTATATTTCATGACTCCTGGAGACAACTGAAGATATTCTGCGTTCATTGGCTATTTTTGCAGTTCTTTTCTCTTTTTTTTGTTACAAGCAAATATATTTTGACATACCTAGCAAGAAGGCAGAGAACACTACCTTGTCTATGGGTAGTTCTGTTGTGTGGCCAAACCGATAAGTACAGGATCACCAACTGCAGTATTACATATAATATGCTATGAAAAAATGGTAAATAGAAAACGAGAGTAGTAATAGTACTAGTAGGAGTAGTAGTTACATTATTGTCATTGTGCTACAGCACAACGAAATTGATGCACTTTTGAGATACAAGCATAAATAACTATATACAACAATCACAACAGTCACACTCCGCACACTCACCCACACATTCTATACAACATGCATCATAATATAAAAACAATATAAACAAGACCATGCGTTCAGACAAGACAAGACAAGATGCGTTCAGTTTCCTCTCCTGTTGTGAAAACTGAACGCATTCCACATGCGCTGCCTCCGACGCATCCTCAGCATCACCTGGCAGGACAAAGTTCCAAACAACACAGTCCTGGAACAAGCTGGAATCCCTAGCATGTATGCACTGCTGAAACAGAGACGCCTGTGTTGGCTCGGTCATGTCGTGAGAATGGATGATGGCCGGATCCCAAAGGATCTCCTCTACGGAGAACTCGTGCAAGGAAAGTGCCCTACAGGTAGACCACAGCTGTGATACATCTGCAAGAGGGATCTGAAGGCCTTAGGAGTGGACCTCAACAGGTGGGAAACCCTGGCCTCTGAGTGACTCGCTTGGAGGCAGGCTGTGCAGCATGGCCTATCCCAGTTTGAAGAAACACTTGGCCAACAGACCGAGGCAAAGAGGCAAAGAAGGAAGGCCCACAGCCAGGGAGACAGACCAGGGACAGACTGCACTTGCTCCCAATGTGGAAGGGATTGTCACTCCCGAATCGGCCTTTTCAGCCACACTAGACGCTGTGCCAGAACAACCATCCAGAGCACGATACCATAGTCTTTCGAGACTGAAGGTTGCCAACAACAAACAAGACCATATTGCCAGGAGCATGAAAACTATATTGCCTCTTTGGTAGTAATTTTAAGTTCCTTATTCAACATTATTACAGCTGTGGGATAAAAACTGTTCAAGGATTGTGTGGTGCATGCTCTAATAGTTCTGTATCGTCTACCCAAAGGCAACAGTTCAAAAAACTTATGAGCTGGATGGAAGGGATCTCTAAGAATACTGCGTGACTTCTGCAGATAGCAAGATGTAAAGATGTCCTCCGAAGCTGGCAGATGAAGTTTGATGCTGTTCTGTGCAATCTTAATAATTCTCTGCAGAACTTTTTTGTCCCCTGCAGAGTGGTTTCCGTACCACACCAAGATATAAATTAAGACATTCTCAGTGGTGCAATGATAATAGGACACAAGCAGCTACTGTGACAGATTTAACTTCCCAAGTTTTCTCAGAAAATATAACCGCTTTTGTGCCTTTTTTAATCAACATGTTGGTGTTAAAAGTCCATGAGAGGTCCTCCGTGATGTAAATACCTAGGAACTTGAAACTAGCAACTCTCTCCACCTCCTCACCATTTATATATAATGGTGTGTATACATCCTTCTTTTTCCGGAAGTCAATTATAAGTTTGTTTTTTTTTAATGTTAAGTGAGAGATTATTTTCTTTGCACCACAATAACAACTCCTGTACCTCCTTCCTATAAGCAGTCTCATTATTCCCACTAACGAGCCCCACCACTGTAGTATCATCTGCAAATTTTATAATTTCATTGGTGTTATGTGATGGGTACAATCATGTGTATACAGGGAATAAAGGAAGGGCCTCAGCCTTGGGGAGCTCCTGTATTTAATAGAGTAGAAAAATGATAAGAGCCCATCCTAACTGACTGTGGCCTATTTGTCAAAAAGTCCTTTATCCACAGACTTGCTGTATGCCCAAACTAGTCATTTTAAAAAACAGCCTACTAGGTAGAATGGTATTAAAAGCAGAACTATAATCTGAAAATGTCTGAAAAATGATGAAATGAAAATGTCTGAAAATGTCTCTTCATTTTCCTGTGCGAGCAAGTGAGCCAGTTTTGGGAAACCGCCAGTTATTTTTATAGACGGTACCTAACTCTTTTATCATACTTTTTCAGGGTGTCTTTATCTTCAGTGCAGTGCAAATGACTCCTCTCACCCTGGGCAATTATGTATTCCCAAAATGGGGCCAAGGTGTTGGCTGGTTTATGGCTCTATCATCTATGGTGCTGATCCCAGGTTACATGGCATACATGTTCCTTACCTTAAAAGGCTCCTTAAAACAGGTAAACTATATTTATGGGTACCACACATTCCAATTTTAGCAGGTACCAGTGATTGTTGCTTCTTTAGTTACAACATTAAAGTAAAAGACAGGAGTATCAAACACAAGGTCTGTGGGCTGGATATGGCCCTCAGAAGCACTTTATCCAGCCCCCATGATAATTAGCTCTCCCATCACCAAAGTCAGGTGCTCTCAGCTGCTGAGCAGCAAAGTGAAGCACCATCAGAAGAGGCACTGCTGAAAAGGCAGTGGTGGGAGAGCCCAGTGATAATGCAGACTACCCTTTCAGCAGCACTGCTTCAGGTGAGGCACTGGGGAAAGAGAGATGGAAGAAGCTGAGGAACGGTATGGTGGAAGAAGCAGACCAAGGGGATGAGAAAGGCAGAAGCTGCCAAGGCACTGGGACCAGTCCAATTATCACAAGAGGCTGCCCTTTCAGCAACTCTGTTTCTACTGAGGCATCACTTTGCAGATCACCTCTTGGCAGCTGAGCTGCGATGTGTCACCTCAGCAAAAGCAAAAGGGTGGCCCTCATAATCATTGGGCTTTCCATATCTTGAAAATAGGGCCAAGATTTGCATATTTTCTCAAGTGTCATTTGCAGCTAATGAGTTTCTAAGTGAGAAAAATGTGCTTATTTCTTGTCATAACCTGCTTAATGATGTCAATTCCTGCTTAAGCCACTTCTTCCCAATGTAGCATATATGCAACAGGGATCAAACGTGGGCTGGGCAGAAATCGGTTAATGACATCACTTCCAGCCCTTAGCACAGTGATTTTCAACCGTTTTCATCTCAAGGCACACTGAGTGCTAAAATGGTCAAGGCACACCATCAGTTTTTTGACCATTGGTAAGGCACACCATACTGCTGATGGAGGCCTCACATCCCCAATGGCCCTATTAATATATGACCTTTCTCCAAACTCCTGGGGCACACCTACAGACCATTTGCGGCACACCAATATGCCATGGCATAGTGGTTGAAAATGGCTGCCGTAGCAGGTGCCACGAATACTATTTAGCCTGCTGTATGAAAATAGTTGGACATCCTTGGTATAGGATATATCTTAGCCACAGTAATATGGTCCCTGCGTGAGCCTCTTCCCATAATTTATGGGGCCTGAGGGCTTCTCCACTGAGGGCTGCCCCAGCCCTCCTAATGCCTTTTAAAGGCATAAAAACGTCGCATCCAGTTTTACAAAAAACCAGAAGTAGCTTTTTTTGGCCTAAACGGCCATTCTGAAACCCACAGAGGCCGCAGGTGGACTCATGCAGTCTCTGCAGGGCTCAGAGTAGCCTCCAGAGGGTACACTGGAAGACACGGGAGACACCACATCTGTGAAACTGCAGATCAGTGAAACTGTGTGTAGAGGATCTGCGAATACGCCCCTCCCCATCATATAAAAATCCTATTTGGCATACCCAGTTTTATATATAATTAGCAACATGAATCTTCTTGAGCTCAATTTTAGAAAAGTTCATTTTGCTCTGATAGAATATCCATCTTTTCCAAAAGTGAATTCTATAGGTATCTGTGAAGAGGTGATTGTTATAGACTTTTCCCAAGTGTTGTAACTATACAGTATAAGTAATTTGGGCACCTTTAAAGTTTGTTGTTTTTTTTATATAATTTTAAAAACCATATTCTTGTAATTGTAAGATAGTTTTTTCCTAAAAGAAGGTATAGGACCGTGCTTTTTAGCCAGTGGTAAGTGTACCACTGGTGATAACGTCATAAGAATATAAGAAAGGCAAAGCAAACAAAAGGTCTCTCTAGTTCTGAATGTGGCCCACTAGCTGCCTCCGGGAAGCCCTCAAACAGGAGAGAAGGCAAACTGCCCTCTTCCACCATTGCACCTCTTTAGTCCCCTGAAACTAGTATTCAGAAGCATACTGTCACTGAACCCAGAGGTTGCACATAGCTGTTACGACTAGTAACTACTGATAGATCTGGCCCTCATGAACGTGTCTTTCATGAATGTGTCCATCTCATTTTAGAGCCATTTAAGCTAGTGGCCAATGTTAGATCTTGTGGCAACCAATTATACAAATTAATTATGAGCTGTGTGAAGATGTACCACTTTTTACATAAATCTTCCACCCACAGTTTCAGCAGGTGACCCTTTGTGTCTCTCTCTCCAAACCATGCACAACTGTTTAAGCCTCAGTTGCATCCCCTTTAATCGCCTCCCCCCCCAAGAGAACACCCTAAATCTTGTAGCTTTTCCTTTTTTAAGGAAAGTGCTCCAGCCCCTCTGCTATTTTAGTTGCCCTCTTTTGCACTTTTTCCAGCTCTACAAGATTGTTCGAGATGTGTTAAGAGCTATACACAATATTCCAAATACCACAGATCTGTATAGGGGCACAAGCTTAATAGCAGTCTTATTACAATCCCTTTCCTAATAACTCCTAGTATGGAATTTGCCTTCTTCACAGCTGCTGCATACTGAATCAATGCTTTCATTGCACAACCTCAAGTTCTCTTTCCAGGTTTGTTGCTGACAGCTCAGAATCCACCAGTGTGTATTACATTTAGGGTGCAATCCTAACCAACTTTTCAGCATTGATCTATCCAAAATGCAGCCCCAAGGTAAGTTAACAAACATGCCCTTACCTTGAGGAGGCTTCCTTGACTCTCTCTCCACTGCAGGGTGCAGTGCATGCCACATTGGCACAGCTATGTCAGTGCTGGAAAGTTGGTTAGGATTGCGCCCTTATTGACATTCACATTGAACCATGTTTTTCATTCAGTTGCCCATTCACTGAATTTGGAATGTTTCTTTTGGAGCACTTCACAATCTGGTTTGGTTTTTACATTCCTGAATAGCCTGCTGTCATCTACAAACTTGGCCACTTTGCTATGTACCCCTAACTCCACCTCATTAATAAACAAGTTAAAAGCACTGATTCCAATGCAGATTCTTGGAACACCAACCCTTACCTACCTCCACTGTGACAATTGCCTATTATTCATATGCTCTGCTTCCTGTTGATTAACTCAGTGGTTCTCAAACTTTTTAGCACTGGGAACTTTTTCGAATGCACTTTTTCAAATGACAATCTGATGGGACCCACCAGAAGTGATGTCATTAGCCTGGAAGTAATATCATGGCTGGAAGTGACAGCATCAATTTAGGCTTCAAACTTAAGCTATCAGCCAAAGGTCCCGCTGCATGGTGCACTCGTGCTGTTATTTTGCATAGCTTGGAATCCAAACATTCCAGCTCAGAAGTCCAAGTAGAACACAGACTGGATCCCTTTCCAACCACACAGGCCTCCTCCTTTTCCAGTGTCCCATCTGCCCACCAATTCAGGGCAAAGCACCAGGCCTCTCTCCCACTGGGAGCCCGCCCTGCCCAGCAGCTCTGCACCCTGTAATTTCAGCTCTGTATTTTCAGTGTGGCTGAGCTAGGTGCTATGTGACCCAACTGAAAGAGACTAGTGACCCACCTAGTAAGTCCTAACCCACAGTTTGAGAAATACTGGATTAATCAATTACCAGTGAATAGAACTACCTATTACAGGAGCAGAACTTTCCTTCCATTCATGGAAAGAGTTTGTACCCAGAGACTACCTCTACATGGGTACAGTTCAGAGTAAGTTTTAATATAAGCTGAATATATTTTAACCTTACAATGTTGAAGTGATTATATTTCTCTCTTTTTTTCCTTACTGCAGCGAATCCAAGTAATGATTCAGCCAAGTGAAGACATTACTCATCCTGAAAATGGACCTGAACAAGCCCAGCAGAGCAACTCTGCAAACAAAGAAGCATATATATAAATCTGGATCATTTAAATGATACAAACCTTCCTCTGGAGGGTGGGGGAAGCATACACAAAATAAACATGGTTGAACAAGACCACAAATTTATGTCTGAGAATAAAATTACCTACCTCTAGTGGCACAAAAGACCATCACCACTAAAAGGAAAGCAATGTGGGTACGATCAAACCATTTTGTGGGCTTAGATGTTTTGTGTTTCCTGGCGATCCATAGACTGTTAACATTTTTATTCTCTCTCAGTAAGAGCTGAATACCTTTGGAATTTATAAGCACCACACGTTGGCCATTTTTAATCTACCTTTTAATGCAACAATCTGAAGTCTTGTGCAGCTGGTTTTTAGTAGTTTATTAATATTTCTTACAGTTTAAATCCCGACTGTTATTTCTGAGAACAGTTAAATTGGAAAGCTGTTTTGTATATACCAGCAAAGTATTTTTTACAAAGAAAATTTACAATGAAGATACTGCCCTCAAAATACTGCCCAACTTTATTCCTGAGTTGGTTTTTATAAGTTTCTTGAAAATCTCCTTACATACAGCAGTATATTAAATCATTCATTAGCAAGCTATTTCTAGAAATAAAGCACAAACTAAATTGCAACACTACCTAGCTCTTATCTGTTTTGGGCCTCTAGAATTCACTATGTTACATTATTTTGTAGTGATATATCTTTTAGAATATTTTCAAAGGAAGCATCTTTCAAAATTCTGGGAATTTTTTTCTATAAAATTGGATACAAACTTATTTCAAGCCTCTCCCAAAAGTTTTGGTATTTTTGAAGCTGTACAAATTACCTTTTATTTCAGCCAGGTTGTGCTTCGTGTTACACTGCGCCACTGACAGGTGTGATATTTTACCACCTAAAAAAAACCAAACAAATTGCTTAAATATCAAATTGTTTCCCACTGAATATAATTTAGGGCTTTAAAATTAGCCTGTTGAAGGTCTATCAACAATTACTTTGATTAGTAAGCATATTATCAAGCACTTTGAAGACAGAATTTTATTTTTATGGGATTTTTTAGTATGTGTGTTTCATGGTGATGATGGAGATGTAAGGAATAGGTCTTGCCATAAATAAGTCCACTCTGGGCTCTAGTAGGCATTTTTCACACAGGTGTCTAAAGCCAATGGGTTTTTTCCTGTGCAGAAAATGGCAAAGAGTCCACAACAACAACTCTTGTTTGGCAGCTATGAGACAGTGAGAATCATAAGAGAAGTATTTGATGTTTGATTTCAAATGACTGTGACAGAACTGTGCAATGAAACATGCTTTTGAGCAAAACCTTGTGCAGCGTACAATGTTAGATAGCACACATTCTATGTAGAACTACTCTGTGAACAACATGTTAACTGTGAACGTTGGTTTTTTTGTTGTTTTTGTCTGAAGGTGACAAACATCTGTTCTTGCAATAAGGTATTATTCTCAGAATGTCAAGCACATTATTGTAGAAAATATATATATACATATATTTCAACCTAACAGGTAAAAATCTAATAAAAGAGTATTGTTTAGTAGGTTCTAAACTGTTTCATACAGTAGGTCAACTGTAAAATATTCAGAAATCTGTTATACATTATAAATGTCTATTGATGAACTCACAAATAAATCCAAATGTCCTGTAGATTTTCAGGGTTTAGAAAAAAGAAAACATGTCATACTTCACATGCTTCATATACATTATACTTGTGAATTTCATTAGACTTAAGATACACACTCAAACGTTCTCTTTATTGTTTATGTAATCAAGTCCCATGTTGTTCTAAGAAAAACGCAGTATTCAATGTTTGATTGTAAAACAATTGAGACAGATGTTTGACAGGTTTGCTCTTTAGCAAAACTCTGTACAAACTTATCATATATAGCACAAAAATAGTGTTGTAGAACTACTGTGTGTAAACTGTGAATAGCTGTATCTTTTTGTAGTATTTGCCCTTTAAAAGACAAAAATTATATGATCATATATGCTTTTGCAATAATGAATTCTCTAAACACCAAGCAAATTTATCTCTATATAAAAATATATATGTAATATATACATATTCTAAAATATATATAGAGCCTGTTTTAAAAAAAAGAGTACAGTATAATTTAGAAAATTGCAACTTGTTCTATGGACCAAATGTAAAATATTTATAAATTAAGAAGCATTTTAAATGTCTATAAATGGTGTCCTAACTAAAGCACGGTTGTTATGTAACTTTCCAAGAGCTTAGAAAAAAATAAAGGTTATATTATACATTATGTGAAGTGGCTTTAGTGACATCCTTTAATCAAACAGAAGATTTAAAATGGCTGTTATGGTGTAAAACAAAGTTTGAACGATGTCTTCCACATTTTGAGACAATGGGCTACATCCTAACTGCATTGCATGTGGAAGGAAGTTTATTTGTAGGAACTTTGGAAGTTCACATCTAGACCAATATGCAAGATTTGTCAGTATATAAACTATTAAAATGTGCTTTTGAAGTGTAATATGAAACTTTTTTGTTTTACCCATAACTGCGCCTATACCTGCGGTTCCACTCAGAAGTTGGGAGCCCTGTAATTATTAGCAGGGGTGGGGCGCAGCGACAGCAGTACCACAACCAAGGAGCTTTGTATCTGGGGGTTAGTACTAGCCATCTGGAGGGCGCAGGGGACTTGCAGACTTCTCTGCAGGTCTCCCCATTCCTCAGCTTTTCAGTTCATATCCTCAACTTTGCTCAATTGTATTTGATGGCTTGTTTAATTGATTGCTGATTTTTATCATTATTTAATTTGTTATTTTTATGTGTATTGTTATGTGCAAAATACAATACCTTCTTTTCAGGAGGAAATTGATGCTATATATAGATTTTAAGAAATATGCATTACAGCCCTCCATACAATTCTGTGCCTCAATGTGGTCAAATTCGGTACTCTCAAATCAAAAAATCTACTCACCCTGATTTCAAATCTACTCCTGCACAGTTTAGAAATTCATGGAGAACAGATTGTTTGACATATTAAGAATGGAACTGAAATATCCAAAATCCACCCAAATTCTGCTAAATGCACAGTTCATATTTAAATCTGAACATTTCACCACTAATATTTGGATGGGCATACACTCAGCAGTGTGTTTTTTTCAGGGGAAAGAGTCACACTTGCAGCCATGAAAAGGTAATTGGCACTGGCAGAATCCCTTGTTGCTGGCGCACACCACTGATACGGGGTGATTTCAGCTTAACTTCCAAAGCAGTGCTCTGAGAGAAGACAGAGACCAGACCATGGTGAAATTAGGGTAGGATTGGAAGAGCAGCAGATGAGAACGCTATGAATAAGGTGAGTTTGGACTGATATCAGATGATGTGGGTATTGCCAAATCTTGACTCAGCGAAGCTGATGTAGCACCCCACACTTGTGGGAAGAGGAGAAATGGGAAAAAAAATCTCTGGCAGCAAACAGCCGCAGACAAAGTCTATGGGCAGGCAACTGGACCTTGTAAGAGAATCAAATTTAGGGCACTTCAGTTATGGTCCAAAAGAAGTAAAATAAACTTAGACAGTACTTTGGTGTTACTTGCCTCCAAAATCTCTGCTTTTCAATCCCAATTGGGATGGGGCAGGCTGCAGTTATTGGCAAGGCACTTTGCATCTAATTTGGCACCATTCTTAATTACACAGGCCTACAAAATTGAGGGTCAGAAAAGTTTTTCCCAAACTTTATGGTGGTTTGATGTGAATTTGGGGTGCGTTTTGCCCTATCACATCTAGTTTTGGAGTTATAGTATAGCCTCATTAGTGAATGGTTCAAGCAGCTTCCTCATGAGGAAGCCATGGTGTAGTCTTCCTCATGAGGAAGCTGCTTGAACCATTCACTAAAGAGGCTATGCCGCGTCTTCAAAACTAGACGTGATAGGGCAAAACGGATGCCATTTTTAGAATTGGCACCCCAAATATACCCAGGAATTGGTGTAACGTTTAAGGAAGCAAAATGTGTGCTGGCCTGTGTTAATACTGGTCTGCAATCGGTTGGGCACTGGCTGAATGCCTTGTGCGTGCCCATCATAGGGCTCACCTAGCCAGCGTGAGCCATTAATTGCCAGTACTGGTGGCAGTAATAGCATTCAATGTGACATTAAAGGGTGCCAAAGTGTAGGGCTTTGTTCCAGGGCTCCCAGCAACCATGTATGGCCCATGTCATTGATCTGGGCATTGGAACATTTTACTATTGGGATGTCTATCTGAAATTGTTTCTTCCTTATTTGTAGTTCAATATTTGTTCTTATTATTCAGTGTCTACAGGAACTAGAACTGCTACTGCACCTTGTCTAGGTTTATGAAAATATGGTAGGAATTTAGTTCAGAGTGTGAATGTCAAATGTTTGTGCATCAATGGCAGAATCGCTGAAGACCCATTCAGGAAATATGCTATATATGATTGGGGTCACTGTAGCCTTTTTCATTTGCAATGAAGATTATATTCCAGCTGAAGGGCATTTTGTGAAAACTGTGAAGTAACACAGTGTCAAACTTCTCATTTACACATCAGTTGCCAAAACATGGTGGCAAGCTCTAGGTAAGTCCTTGCCTCTATAAAATCCCTTGAAATTTGGGCAGATACCAAGAAGCGGTCCATGAATCATTCGCTAACGATGAAGGTTTGTGTGCTGCCTGAACACAAAATTTAAAGTAATTTTGAGGTACAGTAATGTTGAGGAACATGAAATTTTTTCATAATGCATGCCAACTGTCAAGACTGCAAGACTTTTTTTTTTGCAAAAGAAATAGTGGCCATCAGAGCCATTGGTTAAAAAAGAAAAAGAAAACTCACATGTATCACAACAGGAGGAAGATACCATAGCACCACTGTATCTTCCAGTACGCACTGCAAACGTGGATTGCACTTCAGCCTCTTGGAGCTGATGCAGCTGAGATGATTACCATGTACTTGGACACTTACATGGACATTGTAGTCCTCCAGTACACAGTAAGGATGTGACACAATGATGTGACCCCCAGCAAAGTAACCTTTCATTGTGGCTACTGTATTGATCAGCCTCTCTTACTGCCATCACATTTTCAAAAGTTTAAAATGCAACATGAACCAGGAGAGTAAATTTTGATTTGTCTGGAACATATTTTCTGTGGCTTCAATCCTATCCCCTGCCACCAGCACATGTACAGCCATGCCAAAAAGGTGTGCAGTTCATCCAGTGGTGGTTGGGGGGACCCAAAGACTAACAGGAGATAAGCAAAAATTATTTGCTTACATGTAAGCTTTGGGGTCATTTATGGGTTTCCTTGAATGTATGTCACCTATTTTGGTGGCGACTGTCGAAGAAAAGGGGCAGGGAAGTTTGAAATGGAGGGGATATGTTTGGGTGTGTGCCACTGCCTCTAGGTCCACCCCCTTCTGCCTCCTCCCTGCCCTGGTTCTTCCCCCCTCCCTGCTGAATTACACTCACAGTCCTTCCCACTCACTGCCCACAGCCAGCACTGGGCTCCAGGCACACTGTTGCTATCCGATTGGTGTCACTTTCACATTTTGCGACACCATAGGTTGGGCTGTGCTGCTAGAATGCTAGTTTTGGCATCATAGGATCGGGCTGTGCTTCAGACAGCAGAATCCCCTGCATGTCTACTCATAAAGATCTCTATTGAGTTTAACAAACCTTGCTTCTGCAGACATATGTATTGGATTGCAGTCTTAGGCCATTAGTCTACAGCCCCTCAATCCACCGATCAGAGGTAGGCAGCTTTGAGAGTGATCCATGTCCAACTTCACAGGCCATGCCTCTGGTTATAAAAATGAACATGCTGGGCATTTTACATTGCAATGAAACCCCAGTTGCAAAGGCAACTCTAGCCTTCTCTCTAGCAGTCTCTAGCAGGAGCAGTAACTGAATTATGATTTCTGGAAACTTGTAAAATATTACTAATCACTAGGCCAATACCTAGTGATCAGAGGTGATAACATCACAGAGAGAAAAAAGCCATTGTCCCCTTACAATGGCTGGAGCAGCCATTTTCAACCTTTTTTCATCTCAGGGCACACTGACAAGGTGCTAAAATTGTCAAGGCACACCATCAGCTTTTTGATAATTGACAAGGCACACCATGCTGCTGGTGAAGGCTAGCATCCCCCAATGGCCCTAATAATAAATTACCCTCCCCCAGTTTCCCACAGCACACCTGGAGACCCTTTGCAGCACACCAGTGTGCCATGGCACACTGGTTGAAAACAGGGTAGGAAGGAATGGGAATAGGTTAGCAACCATGTGTTCATGCTATCGGTGCATGCAATTGAGGCTTTCTGCACATAGCTGCTCAGTGGATTATGGGTAACATGACAGTCACATGATAGTTGCTATGGCATTTGCAGGTGTTCTGTGTACTTGTTACTGCATTTCTTTGTCTCTATTAGTGCAGCAATTCGGCACCACACTGAGGGAAAATAGGGTGCTGGGGTATCTTGCAAGCACTGGCAAAGTGCTGTCATTTTAGGACCAATGTCTCCGTTATGTATCATCACGGAAGAAGGCCTAGATGAATAAGACCTTGTGAGCATTGTGATATTTCTATGCTCTCCTACAGGAACTTTTCTCCCCATCCTGAAGACATCCTGAAAGCAAATGGATGAGAAATGGAAATAAGGTCACATCTTCCCTACGGGACTGGAAGATGCCCCTGAAGGAATGAATGTTCTTGCTTATGAGGAACATTAGTTCAGCAGCTTGTGCTTTAATTCTGAGATAATGTTGATCTCTCAGCCACAGTAGGGTCTTTTTTCAGAAGTAGAGGCCTATGTAAGAACTTGAGACTGCATGCTGTTAATCTTTTTAAAAGTCTATTGCATTCTTTTAAAAAGTCTATGCTCCTTCTTGTCTTTTACACTTCCAACATCTATTCGGAGCTTTCCATACACTGCATTAAACATTCTCATAACAGTGCAATAGGCTTTCTAAACTCTCATGCATCTACCATGTTTGTAAGAATCTAAGCAGCCACTTGTTAAGTTTAATCACATAGTTGTATGCTTATTACTTTGATTGTCAAATAGAACAAAGTAATTTGGTGAGCTGTTTGTGAGTCATGAGCATGCTGGGGTACTGAATGTGGCCGCAAGCCTGAGAGGAAGAAGACAATATAGATGAGGGTTTGTCAGAAAAACCAGAAACTAATTTGTTTTGTAAGCAAGCGTCCTTTAGTCATACTCAGAAATCCCATTATCTGCCTTTAAATAGAATATATGCAGGAACATTTCTAGAGGTGCAAGTCACCAAAAACAAAACAAAAAAATTGTAGTTTAAGGTTTATGCAATTGACTTCAGCTATCCAAAGTGAGCTTTGTTTCTGAAACATTGCATTTACAGTTAAGCATCACTTAAGGAAAGTGGAATGTGTTTCCTATATATATATGATACATTTGCAGAATGTTAGTTGCATTTCCATTGATTTCCATTCCTAAAGCAAAGGAAATCTTTAGGCCATTTGAAGAAGAAAATATAAATAAAGGGCATTTTAATAAATACTGTACTATTTATATATATCTTTATAACAGAAGTTTCTTTATATAATTTATATATTTCTTTATAACACATACCAAATCAGTGAACAGTAACCAGTGAACCAAATAAAATCATTAATAAACTAAACTACTTCTGCTCTCTAGGACAAGAACTGCCAAAACTAACAAAGTGGTCTTCACCATTTTTCAGAACCTACCTTTAACCCTACCCTACAGTGGGAGATCTGCTTTTAATTTTGTATTCTCCTCCTCTTCATCCAACAGCCCACCCAGGACTTTTGCACTCTACAAGTGTCCAGGCATGTTATCTTTCTGCCAGATGGGTGAATAGCCACACACTATGGCTATTCACTGTGTCTGGTTTTTCCTTTGTGCCCTACTTATTTTCTTTTCAATTTAAGTCCAAAAGGCCAATGGTGGCATCACCTCTGGGGTGACCCATCTGAGGTCACCCTGCATCCCATTTTTGTGTCCACTTCTTGTCTGTTTGGTAGATTCACTTCCTTCTAGCAACACTGCAGTCCAGCTGATATCATGCATTTGAACATCCGAAAGCCTTCACTGCTATACAGAGCACAGAAACTGCACAGATCCTGTTCAGATGCTGTTTTGCCAAATTCCCATTCCAAATGTGGTCTAGAGAACTTATGCCCACTTTAAGCTCATTTGTTGCTCTCTTCACTCAAACTAGCCCTATTTCTGCAGAATACGCTGCTGGACCCCAATACTAGGGTAACTCACCTGTTCAACCTGTAGAGTTCCTCCACCTTCCACTCTCCCAGCAGCAGCTTCTCCAGCCACTGCAGCAATACCTTGGTTCTGAACAGTCCCTGGGCATGGCAACCACACACCAGTCTCCATTTATTCAATACACTTAGTCAGTCCAGCCTCTTTCCTCCAAGCTGCTGCTCTCTCAGGGCCAAATCCTATCCAACTTTCCAGCCCTGATGTAGCTGTGCCAATGGGGTTTTGCTGCATCCTGTGGTGGGATGGTAGTTATGGAGGCCTTCACAAGGTGAGGGACCAAATGTTCCCTAGGGGCTGCATTGCAGCTGCACCAGGGCTGGAAAGTTGGATGGGATTGAGCCCTCAGCCTGCCCACTTCCTTCCTTCTACATCCACCTTCTTTTATCCAGGTGCTGCTTTTATCCCTATAATGACCTGGCTGCCTCTAGTGGCTGCAGCTGTGGAGCACACCCACTGCTCAAAGCCTAGGTTTTAACCCCATGCTTGCCTGCCAGGACAAGCGGCCACTGTTGACACCACACCCTATTTCCCCAAGGGATCTTGTGCATTTCCTTTACGGATGCCTTTTAAATGATAATCCCAAGAGAAGTTGGGGACAAAGGGAAATAGAAGAATAATGAAGATGGGCCCCCTCACTGTGAATTCTACTGAGTTCAGAAAGAATTTGGTGAAGAAGGCCAGTTTGAGGTGAAAAGAAAATGGCTTGATCACACAAGGAGACTGGTTCAGGTGCGAAGGTCACCATGGCAAAAGGTGGCTTGAAGCTAGGAATGGAAGGGCTTAGCCTTGTTCTTGCAAACAGCAAACAAAGAATGGTTTCCCCCACATAAACTGTTCCCCATTTTTATTCTGCTCTTTTATACGCACTGTATTTTAATGTCTTTTGTATTCCTGGTTTTTATTGTATTTCATTTCTTTAGTTCAATATTTTTATGCTGCTTTTATGCCATAGCTCATAAGGATATACAACATAATAAAACACAATTTAAAATAAATCAAACCATTTAAATTAAAATATAGGTATAAAATAACAATAATGATCTATTGTGTATTTTTTATTGATTTTGAACTGTTGTGGGCAATTTTAATTTTTAAAAGGAAAGGCAGCACCCAAGCCTTTTAAACGAGTGATTCTCACACATTTAGCACAGGGACCCACTTTTTAGAATGAGAATCAGAGAATCCTATCCAATTTTCCAGCACCGGTGCAGCCGCAATACAGCTTCAAGGCAAGGCAACAAATGTTTCCATACCTTAAGGAGGCCTCTGTGATTGCCTCCCCACGACAGGATGCAGTACATGCCCCATTGGCACAACTGCACCAGCACTGGAAAATTGGATAGGATTGGGCCCTCAGTCAGGACCCAGCGGAAGTGATGTCATAACTGGAAGTGGCATCATAAAGCAGGAAAGTTTTGTAACAATCCTAGGCTGCAATCCTACCCAGGATTAAGTCCCATTTACTATCATTGTTAAAAGAATATACAGAGTAGTTTGTTAAAAGTACAGGTCAGTACAGTACATGTCCGCAAATGCAGTCACATACCATGGGAGCATCCAGTCTAATATTTAAAAAAATATTGAAGTGAATGGGCACCCACCTGAAATTGGCTCATGACCCACCTAGTGGGCCCCAACCCACAGTTTGAGAAACACTGTTGTAAACAAATCTGGGGCGGAACAGAACCCCTTCAGACTACAGGTGGGCTCACATGCTTGCATGCGCCTCTATTTAAAAAAACAAAAAACCCCACATCCCAGTACATATAGCGGTGGTATTCAAACTGGGGCGTCGCGACGCCCCAGCCTGTGGGTCCTGGCCTCTGCCCCCTTAAGGGACGGGGGCAGGCAGGAGACAGGGGGAAGGCAGCACTGCTCAGGAGGGCTACAGGGGCTTGGGTGCACTTGCCCAAGCCTCCTGCAGCCTCCCAGGGGTGCAGGGAGCCCTGCGCAACCTTCGGCAGGGCTCCCCAGGTCAGGGAAAGTGAAAGCGGAGCAATCACGCCCTGCTCCGCTAAACCGGAAGCACAGCTCTGCTTTCCCTCCTGACGGGGCTGCAGGGACAGGGGTGCACCCTCCAGTTCCTGCAGCAGCCATCCCTGTGTGCAGGCGCTCATGCAGGGCTCCCCAGGTCAGGGAAAGGGAGAGTGGGGCGATCACACCCCTGCCCCTTCTGCCTCCCCTCCCCACCCCCACAAAGACTTACTGCGGGTTTCAAACTCCTGGAGAGTTTGAAAACCGCAGACATATAGAATATTTTATGTCAGTGACATCATTTTTTCCTTGACTTATGTATAACATGTATGTATTTCATCTTTATTTGTATGTGAGAAACATTTCATCATATGTCACCCACTCCCACCAGCAGTCTCAAGTGGTATAAGCTAGATATAGGTTTAGCACCATATCTGCTGTTTGTGAGACAGGCTGGCTAGACGTTTGCCGAAAATGGATGAAAAACGGCCATTGAGCAGAAGCGGGCAGAGACGTGAAAATAAGAACATAAGTAAGTAATTTTCAATGTAAATAAGTGTAAAGTCATGCACATTGGGGCAAAAAATCAAAACTTCACATATAGGCTGATGGGTTCTGAGCTGTCTGTGACAGATCAGGAGAGAGATCTTGGGGTGGTGGTCGACAGGTCGATGAAAGTGTTGACCCAGTGTACGGCAGCGGTAAAGAAGGCCAATTCTGTGCTGGGGATCATTAGAAAAGGTATTGAGAGCAAAACAGCTAATATAATAATGCTGTTGTACAAATCGATGGTAAGGCCACACCTGGAGTATTGTGTCCAGTTCTGGTCACTACATCTCAAAAAGGACATATTGGAAATGGAAAAGGTGCAAAAGAGAGCGACTAAGATGATTACGGGGCTGGGGCACCTTCCTTATGAGTAAAGGCTACAGCGTTTGGGCCTCTTCAGCCTAGAAAAGAGACGCCTGAGGGGGAACATGATTGAGACATACAAAATGATGCATGGGAAAGATAAAGTGGATAGAGAGACGGTCTTTACACTCTCACATAACACCAGAACTAGGGGACATCTACTAAAATTGAGTGTTGGGAGAGTTAGGACAGACAAAAGAAAATATTTCTTTACTCAGCTTGTGGTTGGTCTGTGGAACTCCTTGCCACAGGATTTGGTGATGGCATCTGGCCTGGATGGCTTTAAAAGGGAATTGGACAAATTTATGGATGAAAAATCCATTACGGGTTACAAGCCATGATGTGTTTGTGAAGCCTCCTGAGGTTAAACCTTCCTGAGGTGAAACCTTTCTAAGCCATTTAGAAATGGGCTATGTGACAATGCCAAATGCAAGGGAGGGCACCAGGATGCAGATCTCTTGTTATCTGGTGTGCTCCGTGGGGCATTTGGTGGGCCGCTGTGAGATACAGGGAAGTATAGAGTATAGAAGCTGGACTAAATGGGCCTATGGCCTGAGCCAGTGGGGCTGTTCTTATGTTCTTAAGAAGGGGACCTGCTCTTCTCCAGATTTTTGCAGTGCTCCCAGGTGACTACAAGCTACTTTAAACGGTTAAGATATAGCTCATTCCATTTCAGTGAAAAAATACTATCAAAAACCAATGAAGTGACTATATTTTTCAAGGGCAGTACTGAAAAGACAAAGGTTATTTTTCAGCCACAGAACACACCATTCAGAGCACAGAACTGGTTTTATGAGACAAAGAAGAATAGGTTGAGTCCACAAAAATTCCTGAAAAGCTGCTTCATCACTGTTTTGTTTTTGCTTGCACCACACTTGGTTGCCAGGCAACTGTGCTATTGATTTTTATAAGCACAATTTCATGGTCATACCCCAGAGGTTTGTATGCAGGGGGTGATTAAATGTCGCTTCATCTATCTGAAGTGGTATGTTATCATCCTAAAGAGTGACTCTGTGGTGCTTTGACAAAAATCTTCAGTGAGTACACCAATAAATATCTCTCTAGAGTTAAATAGAAGTGTCAGGTTCTGCTGGGGAATTATTTCTAGGTTCCTTCAGTTCACTGCACTCTGTCGAATGAATTTTCCTGACTGAATGACCACAGTAATTAGTCAAAATATTAAGAAGGCATCACAGTTCACAAGAAGGGTAGCACTCAAGGTTCAGCAGATGGCAATCCTTGATTCGTTGGGCCACAATTCATGATTTCTTCACTCAATAAGCAGTCCTGTTACTGACACTGTGTGTAAGTTCTAAACTGCAAAAGGTTTTGGAAGAAAAGTTGCATATTAACAGGGTTGAGAAGGGAGACTACTGGGAGTGGTTATGGCTGCTAGCGGTGATGGCTGAGAAAGCAATGCTGAAGCCAGTAAGAAAATAAGCAGCAGTTCTATGGACGCATTTTCTTTCTCTATTTTTATTTTCTGCCTTTAGAGGAGACCCCCCCCCCTTTTGCAGGAATCTGACAGCATCTAAGAGGCTGCTCGCTAGCACTCAATTAGATTTCCAGTACTAATTTGCAAATCGCACTATTTTGACAACAGGCAAATCAAGACCTTGTTAATTGAGAACTGCCTGTATCCATCATACAGACACACAAATACATAACTTCAACATTTTAGTTACTTTGAAATAAACATGCGTTTGATCAGGTGTGATTATGACTGCCTTCCGTGGAACTTAAGCATGCCTAGTATCCTCTGAACTAGCTGTCATCAGCAATAGGAAACTGCAAAGAAAACCTATTTCAGACAGGAAGCCCAATCCTAACTAAATCCCCCCCCCCACAGATGCTACTGCTCCACTGGAACATGTGCTGCATTGTGGGGGGGAGGGGCAGTCACAGAGGCCTCCCACAGGTAAGGGAACAATTATTGCCAATTACCTAGGATCATTTAAGAAAGCACCTGCTGCTTTGAGGGAACATTTGTTCCCTTCCCCAGGAGTAAGACTCTATTCACCTAATGGGTCACTTCAGATCTGCCTCAGCTATTTCACTGGCACAGGTCCAAGGTGAGTAAGAGGGAGGGATGGAGAAAAACAGGATATTGACGCAAGTTACTGTTGCTGATATCCACCCCATTGTACCCAGGACCTCCCCACCCATTCCTCACCCTTTCGGGAATAGTAGGTTTGGGGGCACAGTAATGAGACGCGAGGGGGATGCAGCTTCAGTGCATTCTTGAGTCTGCGGCTGCAGGGAGCTACATCAGTTTATACATTGTTTTCAATTGCCATCACTTTCCAAGAATTGAAAGCTTTCTCTCAACTTTTTCTGTGAGTGTAAGTCCCCTTACCTCTGAGCCAATGATAAACTCTCTCACCATATTTCCCGCTTCAGCATCTCTCTTGCAACTGTTACCCTGCACATGCCTGATCTTGTCTGATCTCGGAAGCTAAGCAGGGTCAGGCCTGGTTAGTACTTGGATGGGAGACCGCCTGGGAATACTGGGTGCTGTAGGCTTATACCATAGTCTTTCGAGACTGAAGTTTGCCAACCATCTCTCTTGCCCTGTCTTCCCTCTCTGTTCATTATTCCATGTGCTGGGGTAGAGGTGCAAGTGCACAGATTGTGGTGATGCCCCTGCTTCCCCTGCCTCTACCTGCAGTTGAGACATACAGGAAAGACTCAAGACTGAGTTGCAGGACAGCTTGGTACTTGAGAGTTTGACTGTCTTCTCATTTGCTCTCATTGGTCTCCTGGAAGGAGCTGCTGACTCTGGGAGACTCCCAGAGAATCCTGGAGAACTGGCAACCTTATCCTAAGAAGTTAAATGTGAATGTGGGGAGCAGAAGGCAAAGGCAGTCTATAGACAACTCAGAACAAGTCTCTATCATCCCTTTCTGTTGGTTTGGCCTGCATACTGGAGCAGCTCACCAAACGTTGCCCACCAAAACCTACCTCATCTTCTGCAGTGGGCTGCAACCCCATGCACAATGCTCAGTTGTAAAGACTCTGGGAATCCCCAGAGGCCACTTCTGCATTGCACCAGGCCTGCAACCCATTCCATTGGTCTCTGTGAATCCCAGAATGCCTTGCAGAAGTGACTGGAAGCTACTTCTAGTTTGCAGAAGTGACTTCTGGCTTATTTCCTGGTTGCTTCAGTGACTTCTAGTCACTTCCAGGTGGCATTCTGGGAACCACAAAGGGCAATGGAGTGTGTCGCAGACCTGGCCCAATCAGAAAGTGGCCTCTGGGGCTCCCATCAAGGCTTTGCAACTGAACATTCAGCATGAGGTTGTGATTGTCACCGCACATTGTCAGGACTCACAATTTAGGAAACACTGATCTCGGGAGATTTTATCATGTGTGCAGAATATCATGTGGGTACACGATGAAGCTTTCTTCCCCATTTGAAGGAATCCCTGAACCCACCACTTCCACGCTCCATTACAAGTTACTGTGTGAAAGTTCTCTGAGTTTCTAGATTACCTAGAATGTGATAAAGCCAGGTCTGTGTGTTCGGAGATTCCTTATGGAGAAAGCAAGTGTGAAAACCCTACTGAGTGAAGATTTTTCTTTACTGTGTTCTTCTTTTAAACCCAGTCACAATACAACACAATGTTTGAATCAGTCTTGCCTTTTCAAAGCATGTTTCCCAAAGGTTTTTATATTGCAGTGTTAATTATCTTTCTCTGAGATGCTTCATGTTATTGAACGTAACTGTCAAACTGAGCAAGGTGGCAGAATTTGGAAGAAAGTTATACTGCTCATTTGTGCCTAGATCTTCGGATACATTTAATTGAAAATGTCCCTTGTTAGATCAGTACATTAAACATTCAGAGAGACCCCAATTAGCACCAAAATGAACATACACATACAATTAAAAAAAAAAAGCAAACAGTCCTCTTATTTTCTTAGAATGCTACCCACGAGAGTAAGCTGTTCAGATCAAGGTGCTTTTTGTTGCTTTTTGTTAATCTGCTTTTTGTCTTTGCATTTCATTTTCTCATTTTTTGTTGTTGCTGTTTCAATCTCCATTACAAGTGAATTAAATAGTAGTAAGTGCTTATCCAGCAAGGGAAGTGTGTAAAGTCAGATATTCTTCCTCTAGAGAGAGCTACATGAATTTGGCACAAGGGGTACTGGATGGTTCCTGTTGAGATTACTGCTTGACTCTGGGGCAGGGGGTGGGTAGGATCTATGCTTTAGGGAACAGTGTAATTGACAAAAGCCATAGCCAGAGGAACAAGAACATCCTCCATGGTACATTAATCAGGAAAGTTTGCAGAACTAAAACTTAATGGGCTGTCGCAACAATGTTACTCCTAACCCCCACCATACTCTAGTGTTTTTGTACAAATGCCAAATCTGGCTGAGACTTCAAATAAACCGTGAATGCAAGAAACAGAGGGACATTCAGTTTGCCTAAAGCCACTAATAAAAAGTATAGGTCTTGAGAGCTGGGTGCCCTGACTCATGGGAAACTCAGTTTAGCTTTAGTAAATGGTGTTTAATATCGACATTATGCTCATGCAGAATGGCTTGGCAGACACTGCTGTAAATGAACCTAGACAAAATTCTAGTGAGCTTTGCTGAATCGCTATTAAATAAACATAGGTTGTCATTTCAGCAGTTCTAATAATAATTAAGGGTCTGTTCCAAGATAAATGCATGCATTGCCACTGTCGCAAAGTCACAGCTTCCATCTGATTGGGACCTGCACAGCACTAGTAATGCCTCGTTCCCAACACTTCCCAGGCATAAATCGCATCATGGTTGAAAAACTCAATCAATCAATAAAAAGATTTACAAGGATCGCTACCTGAGGACCCATGCACCCACCCACAGTACATTATGGAAGGTTGTGCTGTGTCTGTCCTATCTTGTATTAGTTCCTTAAGCACATGCGTTATCAATGGGAACCAAAAAGCAGAGAGGCAAAATCACAAAGAGATGTTGAAGGCACAAAAACCTTTGCTGAAAAATACCATTGCCAAACATCTTTTGGTATTATTGTCATCTTCAGGGACAAAAAGAAAAATCCCCATTTGTGCTACTTCACATTGCCTGTCCATTTCTGCAACACTTTTATTTCTCCTGGAATCATAATTACTGCCTTTATGTGAAAGCTTACTACTAAAGGATTATTCAGAAGGGTCTGGGAGGTATTAAACCCTGAAAGGAAGACCTGGGTCTTTCAGAGTCTCCTACAGCTGAAAAAATATAGTTATACCAACATCTAGACGCATTGTCTACAAAAGCAGGCAATTTTCCTCTATCTAGATATTGTCCATGTACCACTATTGTACTTGTTGCTTTTTTGGTCTGCTTGAAAAAGGCTCTGCTGAATTCAAAAGCTTCCATATTCTCGCAAGTCGTATTAAAACTGGTGCACTAAAAGACCTTCACTTTGCCTGGTATATATTTCTTATCCTCTGGGATCAACATGGAAACAACTGTCTGAACTAAATTATTCCACTAAAAACATTTTGCCTTCCTTCATTTTGAATGATGCTAAATGTCAAATGAATAACGTATGGTAAAATACATTCACCGCAAAGAAAAATTCAATAAAATCAGGCAGTAAAAATAAGTGCAAATATGAATTATGTGCCTTCCAGCCATTTGTAACCTTTCTGTTGTCCTTTAACTTTTCCAAATGACCCTGTGATATTCTCTTCAGTTTCATCACCTCTTGTTTGTCCCAACGTAACCACAGAACTTCAGGAAAATGGACATAGTTTAGACCAGGGGTGTCCACAGTTTTTGGCAGGAGGGCCACATTGTCTCTCTGACACTGTGTTCGGGGGCCGGGGAAAAAAAAGAATTAATTTACATTTAAAATTTGAATAAATTTACATAAGTTTACATAAATGAATATATTAAAGATGAACTTATGTGAATGAATGAAGGTCTTGCAGTAGCTCAAGGCCTATAAAAGGCCTTGCACAAAGCAAGGCTGGCCTTTTCTTTGCTGCCACTACTGCATCACAGATATGAAACAACAAGCAGTAAAGGGAGTCCTCATCTCACAGCTCACGTGAGAGGTCAAACAGTCTCCCTCAAGCTGAGAGCAGTTGCTTTGGGCCAGTGTGGGCTCCAACAAATCTCCGGAGGGCCAGAGGCTCATTGGAGACTGGGGGCTCCCTAAGGGCCGCATTGAGAGGCCTCGAGGGCCGCAAGTGGCCCCAGGGCCGGGGTTTGGGCACCCCTGGTTTAGACCATTAGAGTTAGATCGTAATTTTTCTGGGCTGCTCTTGCCCCAGTATTGAAAAAGATTTCATAAGAAGATTAACTGGTCAAGAGTTCAAATGAATCTTTTTGAAGAGGACTGAATATGAGGCCCTCATTTTTTCTGAGATATGATAAAAAAAATTATTGACTTTCTCATAAGACTGCAGTTCCCTATCTCTCCGGGAGTTCAGGAGCCACAATAAGTCATCACGGGGAAGGAGGGAATGCAGCAACATGATCCCCACTGCTAAGGGCACCAAGGGCTTTGTTGTACTTACAGGATGCGGCAGCAGCCTCCTGGCAGTGTGGGGCATCCTAAGGAAGCCTCCACTTGGAGGGGAGACTTCCTCCACTAGGAAGAGGAAGAATGTATACCCTCCCTCAGAGAATGTTAAAATCGTGATTGCAACCCACGTCTTGTTGCAAACTAAAATGCAAAGCTAATATTATAATGCCATTGAACAAATCTATGGTAAGGCCACACCTGGAGTATTGTGTCCAGTTCTGGTCGCCGCATCTCAAAAAAGACATAGTGGAAGTGGAAAAGGGGGAAAAGAGAGCAACTAAGATGATTACGGGGCTGGGGCACCTTCCTTATAAGGAAAGGCTACGGCGTTTGGGCCTCTTCAGCCTAGAAAAGAGACGCCTGAGGGGGGACATGATTGAGACATACAAAATTATGCAGGGGATGGACAGAGTGGATAGAGAGATGCTCTTTACACTCTCACATAACACCAAAACCAAGGACATCCACTAAAATTGAGTGTTGGGAGAGTTAGAACAGACAAAAGAAAATATTTCTTTACCCAGCGTGTGGTTGGTCTGTGGAACTCCTTGCCGCAGGATGTGGTGACAGCATCTGGCCTGGATGCCTTTAAAAGGGGATTGGACAAGTTTCTGGAGGAAAAATCCATTACGGGTTACAAGCCATGATGTGTATGCGCCACCTCCTGATTTTAGAAATGGGCTATGTCAGAATGCCAGATGCAAGGGAGGGCACCAGGATGAGGTCTCTTGTTATCTGGTGTGCTCCCTTGGGCATTTGGTGGGGCCGCTGTGAGATACAGGAAGCTGGACTAGATGGGCCTATGGCCTGATCCAGTGGGGCTGTTCTTATGTTCTTGTGGTTTTGTGATTGCAAACCAGAAGTGAATTGCAATCACTATGATTACATTCTCCTAGGCTTGGGGAGCCCCGAGAAGGCTTCTGCGGGGCTCCTCGCACCCCTAGGAGGTTGCTGCTGTGTCCTTTAAATACAACAAAGCCCCTGGCACCCCTTGCAGTGGCGCAATCCTGGGAACTGTGTCACTGCATTCCACCCTCCCCACCCCGTAAAGGGGCAAAGACAGAGGTCCTCAGACAGGGGCATCACAATGTCCCAGTCTGAGAACCTCTGTACAAGATGACACCAATGCATAATCTATGGCAGAGGAGGGTAGGTAAGAGAAAATAAGTTCCTTTGTCTCACCCAAGCTTCCCAATTCACCCTCCCCCACTCACACAGGATGCAGTGCAAGTCTTTTTGGCAAAACTGCATTGGAAAGAATAGGATTGAGTTTTAGTTATTAGTTATAAGTGCCCTTTAGTTTACTAGGACAAATGCTGAAGCTCAGCACTTCTCAAAAGTGTCCACAGCTTAAGTAGCACTGCCTAAATGACTTATGACCCAATCATATACCAGCCTCTACCAGTAGGTCAGGCATGTGCACTGTCACAAAAGTTCCAAATGACAAATTGTGGCAGTGCAGAGGACCCTGGCACCAGTAGAAAGGCCTGCACTGACCTGCTGGCACCAGTACAGGTCAGTGCCCACCAGAGCACATAAGCACTCTGCTGGCTGACAGGGGTGGAGCAAGGGTGGAACAGGGGTGGGGAGACAATACAGGGCAGGAGGAGGGGAGCAGGAATCATGGAGGTGGGCTCTGCCGTATCCTATTTCCGCTGCTGAACCTTTTCCCCATGACACGGGATGGTTTGGATTTGCACCAGTGATATTGCTGGCATGAGTCTGAGTAGCCCACAGAGGCCGCTGGGCCTTTACATGTGGTAAGGGGACAATTGTCCCCAGTGGCATAGCTAAGGGGATGCAGGGGGTAGCAGTTGCACCGGGCAACAAGCTTTAGGGGGCAACAAGCTGAGCTTGACACCAGTGGTCAAAATTGTGAAAAAAAATTGGTATATATGAATAATACCTTCATTATACATCATTGGAAAGGTAATTTAATGCAGAATGCAATGAAACAAACCCCATTGGACAATCTGTATTCTATCAAAAGTTATGGCCAATTAACCAGAAAATGAAAACACAGCTGCTTTATGGAACAAAAAGTAGATTTTCTTAACTCAAAACTGATCTGTGAGACTGATTGTTCTGAGAGCCAATGAGATGTTGTTGTTATGATACAGCATGGAACCAATAATATGAGTCAGCTCTCATTTCCATGTATCATAATACAGCTACTCCTGCTAACTGGTAAAGAGGCACTTTTTCAAGTGGTGCTCCTCTTATATTTAGCAGGGGAAAAATAACCATCCCTCCTCACCCCAGCACAGTGTCTCGAACTAATCACGGGCACCTTTTTATTTATTTACTTAATTAAATTTGATTTTGTCATGAGGAAGGCTACAAAGTATTCTTTTATCCCAGGTAGCAGATAGATGCCTTAGCTATGCCACTGGCTGGGGAAAAGTGGCAGATCAAATGGATGGTGAACTGCTGGGGGGAGGAGGCAGGTTTCCCCCCAATTTTCACTTTTTAAAAAGCCCAGGTGTGACGTCACTTCCAGTTGTGACATCACTTCCGGGTCATCATTTTGAGCTCTGCACTGGGCTACACGTTCATTAGCTATGCCACTGATTGTCCCTTTACTCCAAGGAGACCTCTAACAGCTTCTAGTCCCATGCTGGATGCAGTAGAGGCTCCATCAGTCCGACTGGATCATAGGATTGGGCTATGTATCAGATGGCATCCGGAGACAGCACAAATAAAGCAAGAACAACGCTTGTATTTTTATATAACTACAGCATCCAAAATTATAACCCAGGAGGGGGTTTATATCAGAAAACTAAGTAGTTCTGACAATGATGTTTTTATCTTTAACCAACCTGGATCTGTTGTCCCACAAAAGACATATCTAGATATACCTTAATGATAGCTGACAGTTAACTGGAAAGGGGAAATTATAAAAGAAAGAGCAAGATAATGTAGTGGCACAAAATTAGATATTTATCCATAGTTACTTTTATTTCATGAACATGTGTGTAAGCTTTACTTTGCCTTTCTCTGCAGGTACCCAAGGTGGCTAAGATATAAGCAAGTACAGTAAATACAAAAATACAAATGCAAAATAGATCAATAGTAACTCTGCAAAATTATAATAATAGAAGAGTACAGGCCATACATGCTACCCTGAAGTCTTTGAAAGAAGGGGAGGATAAAAATGTAATTGTAGTAATGGTAGTTATAAGTTATCAAGATTGTAAATGCTTCTGTGTAATCCTATGCAAACATATTTGAGATACACCTATTGAAAGCCCAGGGTCTCCGAGCAAAGATGGGAGAACTGGAATGTCTGGTGACTAGGGAAAACATTGACATAGTGGGCATAACAGAAACCTGGTGGAATGCGGAAAATCAGTGGGATACCGCAATCCCAGGCTATAAACTCTACAGGAGGGACAGGCAGGGGTGTGTTGGAGGTGGGGTGGCCATTTATGTTAAGGAAGGGATATAATCCAGCAAAGTAGAGATTGAAGGTGGGTCTGACTCCACCGTAGAATCTCTGTGGGTTAAATCACCAGGCCTGTGCAGCGATGTAATACTGGGGGCATACTATCATCCTCCAGACCAGAAATTGGACAGGGACCTTGAAATGAGAAAACATATCAGGGAGGTGACAAGGAGGGACAGGGTTGTAATCATGGGGGACTTCAATTATCCTCTTATTGACTGAGTCAATTTGTGTTCTGGTCACGAAAAGGAGACAGGATTCCTTGACATGCTAAATGACTGTGGCTTAGAGCAGCTAGTCACGGAGCCCACCAGAGGACAAGTGACTCTGGATTTAATATTGTGCAGTACACAGGACCTGGTTAGACATGTCAATGTTATGGAGCCATTAGGGAACAGTGATCATGCTGCGATCCGCTTCAACATGCACGTCGGGGGAAGAATGCCGGGCAAATCTCTCACAAAAACCCTTGACTTCCGACGAGCGGACTTCCCTCAAATGAGGAGGCTGGTTAGAAGGAGGTTGAAAGGGAAGGTAAAAAGAGTCCAATCTCTCCAGAGTGCATGGAGGTTGCTCAAATTAACAGTAATAGAGGCCCAGCGGAAGTGTATACCGCAAAGGAAGAAGGGCTCCACTAAGTCCAGGAGGGTGCCCGCATGGCTAACCAGCCAAGTTAGAGAGGCCATAAAGGGCAAGGAAGCTTCCTTCCGTAAATGGAAGTCTTGCCCTAATGAGGAGAATAAAAAGGAACATAAACTGTGGCAAAAGAAATGTAAGAAGGTGATACGGGAGTCCAAGAGAGACTATGAAGAACACATGGCCAGCAGCATTAAGGGGAATAATAAAAGCTTCTTCAAATATGTTAGAAGCAGGAAACCCGCCAGAGAAGCAGTTGGCCCTCTGGATGGTGAGGGAGGGAAAGAGGAGATAAAAGGAGACTTAGAGATGGCAGAGAAATTGAATGAGTTCTTTGCATCTGTCTTCACGGCAGAAGACTTCGGGCAGATACAGCTGCCCGAACGGCCCCTCCTGACCAAGGAATTAAGTCAGATAGAGGTTAAAAGAGAAGATGTTTCAGACCTCATTGATAAAGTAAAGATCAATAAGTCACCAGACCCTGATGGCGTCCACCCAAGAGTTATTAAGTAATTGAAGAATGGTTGCTGATCTCTTGACTAAAATATGCAACTTGTCCCTCAAAAAGGCCATGGTGCCAGAAGATTGGAGAATAGCAAATGTCACGCCAATCTTTAAAAAGGGAAAGAGGGGGAACCCAGGAAACTATAGGCCGGTCAGCCTAACATCTATACCGGGTAAGATGGTGGAATGCCTCATCAAAGGTAGAATCTCAAAACACATAGACGAACAAGCCTTGCTGAGGGAGACCCAGCATGGCTTCTGTAAGGGTATGTCTTGCCTCACAAAACTTTTAGAATTCTTTGGAAATGTCAACAGGCATGTGGATGCGGGAGAACCCTTGGACATTATATAACTGGACTTTCAGAAGGCGTTCGACACAGTCCCTCACCCAAGGCTACTGAAAAAACTCCACAGTCAGGGAATTAGAGGGCAGGTCCTCTCCTGGATTGAGACGTAGTTGAAGACCAAGAAACAGGGAGTGGGTGTCAATGGGCAATTTTCACAATGGAGAGATGTGAAAAGCGATGTGTCCCAAGGATCTGTCCTGAGACTGGTGCTTTTCAACCTCTTCATAAATGACCTGGAGACAGGATTGAGCAGTGAAGTGGCTAAGTTTGCAGACGACACCAAACTTTTCCGAGTGGTGAAGACCAGAAGTGATTGTGAGGAGCACCAGAAGGATCTCTCCAGACTGACAGAATGGGCAGCAAAATGGCAGATGCGCTTCAATGTCAGTTAGTGTAAAGGCATGCACATTGGGGCAAAAGATCAAAACTTCACATATAGGCTGATGGGTTCTGAGCTGTCTGTGACAGATTAGGAGAGAGATCTTGGGGTGGTGATGGACAAGTCGATGAATGTGACAACCCAATGTGCGGCGGCAGTAAAGAAGGCCAGTTCTATGCTGGGGATCATTAGAAAAGGTATTGAGAACAAAATGGCTAATATTATAATGCTGTTGTACAAATCGATGGTAAGGCCACACCTGGAGTATTGTGTTCAGTTCTGGTCACCGCATCTCAAAAAGGATATAGAGGAAATGGAAAAGGTGCAAAAGAGAGCGACTAAGATGATTGCTGGGCTGGGGCACCTTCCTTATGAGGAAAGGTTATGGCGTTTGGGCCTCTTCAGCCTAGAAAAGAGATGCCTGAGGGGGAACATGATTGAGACATACAGAATTATGCATGGGAAGGATAAAGTGGATAGAGAGATGCTCTTTACACTCTCACATAACACCAGAACCAGGGGACGTCCACTAAAATTGAGTGTTGGGAGAGTTAAGACAGACAAAAGAAAATATTTCTTTACTCAGCGTGTGGTTGGTCTGTGGAACTCCTTGCTGCAGGATGTGGTGATGGCATCTGGCCTGGATGCCTTTAAAAGGGGATTGGACAAGTTTCAGGATAAAAAATCCATTATGGGTTACAAGCCATGATGCAACCTCCTGATTTTAGAAATGGGCTATGCCAGATGCAAGGGAGGGCACTAGGAAGCAGGTCTCTTGTTATTTGGTGTGCTCCCTGGGGCATTTGGTGGGGCTGCTGTGAGATACAGGAAGCTGGACTAGATGGGCCTATGGCCTGATCCAGTGGGGCTGTTATATGTTTTTGATTTAACACTTAATGTTACCAGTGTTTGAAGGCCATCAGATACTTACAGACCCTCAATACAGAAAATGAAATGGTCTAACAATTGCCATTTGCAACATTTTTTAATTTTCAAGTTAAGCAAAATGTTGTATCTACCTCAATTCTTGCACAACTGGCCAATCCCCCCATTCTGCTGCTGTTGTTTTTCCGGGTGAACCGTCAACATCCCATGGCACCCGGGCAAACTAGCATGCCTAGTTTGCATCAGATTGCTTTGCTTGTGTTTCTTTTCCCTTTTCCTTGTATTTTAATTTACAAACTCAGCTATTTCTGCATACCTAGACAGCCTCCCTTGGGGTGCATAGAAACTGCTATTTTCTGTGGGTGCCTCATTTCATGAACAAGTTGATAGGTGCTCAACTACCTCCGTGTGGTGAAGAAACAGGGTTCAGAGGGAACTGTGTTTTTAAGCAGAACCCCAGATTAAATAATAAAACTGAACTGGATGAGTCTTTGAGAAAATGGATGCATGGTATGGCTGTTACTCTGGATGGACTGTGCTGAGGAAGAGAGAAGGCGGAGCTTTGTGAGTCACATGGTTCAATCCCATTCAGGCCTTATGCCACAAGACTGCTTGTCTGGTGTCCTTGCAGCCAGCTCTGCATGCCAGTGGTTAGAGGTGCCAGTGCAGGGGGGGAGGGGGTGGCGAGAGGATGGTGTTGGGAGTGGGAGTGGTAGCAGCAGCAGCAGTACATGCCTCCTCTGCTGATCCTACCCCCTTCTCAAGCCAGTTCCACCCCCTGCTCTGCCCTCCCTCTGCCCCATCAGATCCCCTCCCCACTTCCATTCTGCCCTCCTGCAGCCCCTGCACCAAGCAGTGCTGTACTTTCTAGCATCAGCAGCTGCAGGTCTGGATTCAGCAGTGGCAGGACAGCGCAAGTCTTCCTGCCAGTATTTCCTATTCCTGCATCATCGCAAACGTGCTTTATGGCATGTTTATGACACCTAGTGCTGGTGCAGTGAGAGTTAGGATTGCACTGTCAAATTGAAAGTACTCTCTTTCTGCCACCAGTAGGAATTTGCAATGCATAAGGAACACCTCATTAACTCTTAGATTCCTCTAGAACATGGGTTCCCAAACTTTTTAACATTGGGACCCACTTTTTAAAATGACACTCTATGGGACCCACCTAGCTTTACAAGATTAAAACTAAAGTTTCACTTTACTAGCTGCTCAGGCCTCTGTTTTTATCCTTTTTACTATGGCGGGAGTGTGACTTTCTGGTGCATTTGTTGAGCTCCATGGTCATCAGATCATGGTCACCTTGTGTTCTCCTTCAGCTAATCTTTGAATTTTATCAAGAATTATAATATTTCCAAACTTAAAAAAAAAGAAAAAGACTGGTTTACAGAAGAAGGGCGCAATCCTAACCCCTTCTGTCAGTGCTTTCCAGCACTGACTTAAGGTCAATGCAGCTCTGAGGTAAGGGAACAAACATTCCCTTACTTTGAGGAGGCCTCTGTGAGTGACACCCAACTGCAGGATGCAGCACATGTCCCGTTGGCACCACTATGCCAGTGCTGGAAAGCACTGACATAAGGGGTTAAGATTGCGCACTAAATATTTTAAGAATCCAGGGCAAAAAAAAAAAAGCATAGTTCTAAGGATATACTGTTGCCTCTGTCCTTTCCACCCCTATTTTCCCCCTCAGTAGTATTAATTATATTAGGGAGCAATCCAAAGGCACCTATGGGCCAACGCAAGTCCCTTGCGCAGTCCCCGGAGGGTTGCAAATGTGCCATAAGGCATGGAGGTGTGCCAACATACGGAGGCTGAATCCAGCCTCCGGGTTGGCTTCCTCTGAGTGCCTTGCGTTGGCTTGGAAATGCCAACGCAAGGCTGTGAGGTAGGCGGGGGAGGCAGGGAGGAGGCAGGAGGAAGGCGTTCCCGGGCAGGGGGAGGGTGGGCGGTGGGTGGCCCCGGGAGTAGGCGGGTTGGGAGCAGGAGGTGGGGCTGTCATCCGGCAGTTATGCTGAATCCCAAGCCCGTTCCTGGGGAGAACGGAGCAGCTTCAAGTCGCTCCGGTCTCCTTGGACTTGTGCGCCCTTAATCACATAATATATAAGAGAAACTTTTTGGAATCATTGGGCAAAATTATAAATTTGAGAAGGCCTTTTATGAGTAAGTATAAAAGAAATTGAAGTACTTATTGGAAGAAAACTACTAATGAGATTCAAATAAAACACGCATATGGTTCACATCTTGCTTTTTCACCCAAAAGAAAGGTTCACAGCAGATAGAGAAATATAACAATTATATGGTAGAATTCTGCATTATATTAGTAGTCTTCATAGAGACTGAAAACTGTACCTCACTTCCACTAGAGGGCAAATGTTCACCTTACAAAAGTTCATGGTTTGGGTACATAGGATTCAGGATTGTAACCCAGTAACCCAAGACAAGCTACTGCAGTTTGGGGAAACCAGGAAATTAGGAAAGATTTGAGTTCTGATTTTGATCAAAGAAAAAATGGGATATTAGACTCAATTTCCCAGCTCTCATATGGCATATTTGCCAGAGAAAAGACAATCTTATAAATGTCAAGGTCAGGATGATGTTCATTCGGTCTGACATCTTGCACGCACATATCAGCAAAATTCAGTAGATATAAGATCGTATGTACTTTTTATTTCCAAGGAAAAACAAATGTCAATTTAAAATAGAAAGTATTGTTATACTGTGTGCGACTATGAATTTTGCTTCCTCATCAACTTCAGCAATTTCTTTAAACAACAATATACGTACAAGTACCCACAAACAGATAAGCAGCATTTCTGTAATCAGTGTATCTACTACATAGGAATATTTAGCATGGATTATTTAATTCAATTTTTATCCCACATTTCTCCCCAAAGGGCTCCCAGGGCAGCACCCAAGATTTTTTTAAATATGTAACCAGAGAACTAGCTGAAAACAATAAGTAGTAGTTGGCAACCTTCAGTCTCGAAAGACTATGGTATCGCGCTCTGAAAGGTGGTTCTGGAACAGCGTCTAGTGTGGCTGAAAAGGCCGATTCGGGAGTGACAATCCCTTCCACACTGGGAGCAAGTGCAGTCTGTCCCTGGCCTGTCTCCCTGGCTATGGGCCTTCCTTCTTTGCCTCTTAACCTCAGACTGTTGGCAAAGTGTCTCTTCAAACTGGGAAAGGCCATGTTGCACAGCCTGCCTCCAAGCGGGCCGCTCAGAGGCCAGGGTTTCCCACTTGTTGAGGTCCACTCCTAAGGCCTTCAGATCCCTCTTGCAGATGTCCTTGTATCGCAGCTGTGGTCTACCTGTAGAGCGCTTTCCTTGCACGAGTTCTCCATAGAGGAGATCCTTTGGGATCCGGCCTTCATCCATTCTCACGACATGACCGAGCCAACGCAGGCGTCTCTGTTTCAGTAGTGCATACATGCTAGGGATTCCAGCACGTTCCAGGACTGTGTTGTTTGGAATTTTGTCCTGCCAGGTGATGCCGAGAATACGTCGGAGGCAGCGCATGTGGAAAGCATTCAGTTTCCTCTCCTGTTGTGAGTGAAGAGTCCATGACTCGCTGCAGTACAGAAGTGTACTCAGGACGCAAGCTCTGTAGACCTGGATCTTGGTATGTTCCGTCAGCTTCTTGTTGGACCAAACTCTCTTTGTGAGTCTGGAAAACATGGTAGCTGCTTTACCGATGTGTTTGTTTAGCTCGGTATCGAGAGAAAGAGTGTCGGAGATCGTTGAGCCAAGGTACACAAAGTCATGGACAACCTCCAGTTCATGCGCAGAGATTGTAATGCAGGGAGGTGAGTCCACATCCTGAACCATGACCTGTGTTTTCTTCAGGCTGATTGTCAGTCCAAAATCTTGGCAGGCCTTGCTAAAACAGTTCACAAGCTGCTGGATATCTTTGGCAGAGTGGGTAGTGACAGCTGCATCGTCGGCAAAGAGGAAGTCATGCAGACATTTCAGCTGGACTTTGGACTTTGCTCTCAGTCTGGAGAGGTTGAAGAGCTTTCCATCTGATCTGGTCCGGAGATAGATGCCTTCTGTTGTAGTTCCAAAGGCCTGCTTCAGCAGGACAGCGAAGAAGATCCCAAACAAGGTTGGTGCAAGAACACAGCCCTGCTTCACGCCGCTTCGGATGTCAAAGGGGTGTGATGTGGAGCCATCAAAGACAACAGTGCCCTTCATGTCCTTGTGGAAGGATCTGATGATGCTGAGGAGCCTGGGTGGACATCCAATCTTGGGGAGAATCTTGAAGAGGCTGTCCCTGCTGACCAGGTTGAAAGCCTTCGTGAGATCTATGAAGGCTATAAAGAGTGGCTGTTTATATTGATAAACACCTGTTTATATTGATCTTATATGCATGTACCTTGGGAGGCTTCCTGCAATTACAGTCGTGTGTTGCTTAACAACCTTTTGTCTAACAATGGATCACATCTGTATCACAATGGTCAAAGCACAAGAAAGAGGCTCTTAATGAGTCAGTCTCCCCTAGCCTGCAGCAGAGTGTCTGTTTACACAACAAAGAGGCTCTTAATGCAAAGAAGAGGCAAGTATCTCCTGTAGCCTGTGCAACCAGTTGGTTTCTGGCAGGGAGTGTCTGTTTACACAACAAAGGCACTAGATTGGGCTGAATGTTTGCTTAACAACCTAATCGCATAACAACAGGGATTGGGGAATGTATTCCCATGTATTAAGTGATGTATGTACTAAGTGAGGTACTAAGTGATGAATGTGTTAAGTGATGCACACCTGTACTTTTGTGACCTAATCCTATTCTCCATAATTTTACACTATGCAGTTGCATGGACAGAGTATGCAGTGCTTCCTGTGGTGTGGCACAACCAGGCAGTGTGAAAAAGGTTTTTTTTACTACGTAGATTGCCTGGCCGTCAGTGGGTATCCTCAGACCTACACAAGCTTTTTTGCTGGTATAAGTCCTGAGGGGCAGAGGCCATGTTGGGCCAGGAAAATGGGGAGAGGAACTGACATTTGCTACTGCTGCTGCTGAGATCTACTCCCTTCTCTACAGTCAACATCCTAAGTATGGTGACTACTGCTCTGTTCAAGAGTGTCAGAGCTGGCTGCATGGCAATGCTCTCTAGCAACAAGCTTAGGAGTAGCAGTCATGAAGAAAACACAAATACAGTGGGCCCACTGAATCCATAGGGACCTGCAAATTTCATTATCCAAAGGTCCCTGAATCCGTGGGTTGGACCCACATGGATCCTCTGGACCTGTGCTCCAAAAATGGAGCTGTGCTCCAATCGCCTCCAGAGCGTGTTCTTAGGACTGGAGGGGTAGCGCGTGGCCTCCCCAGCTCTCAGAACGCCTTCTAAGGCCATCAAGAGGTCTTACAAGGTCACTTCTGATTTTTCAGAAAAACTGGAAGTGATGTTTTAAGGCCTTAAAAGGAGGATTATAGCCCCCCCAAACCCATGAATTTCATCAGTCGTGGGTTTCCTTATCCACAGAGGAGGGTCCTAGAACGGAACCTCCGTGGATAACACGAGACGCCCTGTACACATATGACACACAGATAGCTAAAAGAGCTCCAGACCATAAGAACATAAGAACATAAGAACAGCCCCACTGGATCAGGCCATAGGCCCATCTAGTCCAGCTTCCTGTATCTCACAGCGGCCCACCAAATGCCCCAGGGAGCACACCAGATAACAAGAGACCTCATCCTGGTGTTCTCCCCTACATCTGGCATTCTGACTTAACCCATTCCTAAAATCAGGAGGTTGCGCATACACATCATGGCTTGTACCCCATAATGGATTTTTCCTCCAGAAACTCGTCCAATCCCCTTTTAAAGGCATCTAGGCTAGACGCCAGCACCACATCCTGTGGCAAGGAGTTCCACAGACCGACCACGCGCTTTTAAATGGACCGACCACCATTTACCTCCTTTTAAATGGACCGACCACCATTTACCTCCTTTTAAATCTAGGGTCACAGAATACATTTAAACCACGGGTACTGTATATTTGTAGTGGGTACCTCCACTACAGATGCTAAAATTGCTAGGGGTGAGGTTATTAATATTCACCCCTGAACATTTTTTGTTTGTTGATTGTAACTTCCATTTTGTACCATTTCTCCCAGAGGGAAACTCGCCAAGTTCATGACATCAGCCCTTTTAGAAAGACAATGTGAAATCTTCTGCTGCAGCAGGGCTTCTGAATTGTAACCTGCTGATGGTCATTAAGTCTCCTGCTATTATTCTCAATTATTTTATTACTGAATTGTGTCTGTGTTTTCAATTATTGTTAGTCATATCCAGTGCTTTTTTTGTAAAAAAAAAATAGGTGCAGGAACTCACAACTTTTTATTTATTTATTTATTTATTTATTTATAAACCATTTTTATACATGCGCGTGCACACACACACACGTCCATCCCGTGTGAGCTCCCTGATAGCAAAAGCACTCCTGCCACAGCTGGAGTGAAACACCCCTTTTTTTTTTTTTTTAGGTGGGGAGGTGCTCCATTGGGCTATAGGAAACTCTCTCCATTGGGCTATAGGAAAGCCTATACAGTAGTTAAAGTGTTCAGAACAAATATATAAGGTCTTCAGCCCAGCTGGTGGCCATCAGTGCCTCAAGTGTTAGTTCCAAACACTTTGAGCCTAAGAGCTCTGGTGGCTCAGTGGCTAAACTGCAGGTCTGTGGGGTTCAAATCCCAGTGAGGAATAATTTTTTTTTTTTTAAAGTGGGAAGGTGCTCCATGGCTGCAAAATTTAAAGGTTGGTTGCTAGTTGCCAAAAGGGGGGCCAGTTGAGGCTGCAAAACTCCTCAAAGTTCAGTCCCAGGCAGGCTCTTTTTTGAACATTTTTTTTTTTTTAAGTCCCAGGTAGGACTTAACCCACAGCCTCCAGCAGGGGGCTCACTCCAGGAGCTTAACTATGGGTTAAGTCCTAATTGGAACTTTAAAAAAAAAGTTCAAAAAAGAGCCTGCCTGGGACTGAACTTTGAGGAGTTTTGCAGCCTCAACTGGCCCCCCTTTTGGCAACTAGCAACCAACCTTTATATTTTGCAGCCATGGAGCACCTTCCCACCTTAAAAAAAAATATTCCTCACTGGGATTTGAACCCCTAGCCTCTGGCTCCACAGACTTGCAGTTTAGCCACAGAGCCACCAGAGCTCTTAGGCTCAAAGTGTTTGGAACTAACACTTGAGGCACTGATAGCCATCAGCTGGGCTGAAGACCTTATATATTAGTTCTGAACACTTTAACAATAGGCTTTCCTAAAGCCCAGTGGAGAGAGTGCTGGGCTGTGGAGCACAAGGTTGGAGGTTTGAATCCCTCCCTAGCCAGCAGTGCTGAGCAGGGTGGTGCAGGCAGGGGAAAAAAGGTGGGGGCAAGGAGGAGGGAAAAAAAGGGGGTGGGGCGGTGCAGGCAGGGGGGAAAAAAGGTGGGGGCAGAGAGGAGGGGGAAAAAGGTGCCGGAACACCGTTCCGGTGCGTTCCATTACAAAAAAAGCCCTGGTCATATCAAAAACAGGCTCACACACAGAAAAAAAAAATCATTTCAGTTAACTTCCTCCAGGCAACAGCAGCAAATGTATGGCATTACCAAGGAGTAGTACAAACTGCATCACTTGGCAGGACAAAGTTCCAAACACAGTACTGGAACAAGCTGGAATCCCTAGCATGTATGCACTGCTGAAACAGAGACGCCTGCGTGGCTCGGTCATGTCGTGAGAATGGATGCTGGATGAATCCCAAAGGATCTCCTCTATGGACAACTCATTCAGGGAAAGTGCCCTACAGGTAGACCACAGCTGTGACACAAGGACATCTGCAAGAGGGATCTGAAGGCCTTAGGAGTGGACCTCAACAGGTGGGAAACCCTGGCCTCTGAGCGGCCCGCTTGGAGGCAGGCTGTGCAGCAGGGCCTTTCCCACTTTGAAGAGACACTTTGCCAACAGACTGAGGCAAAGAAGGAAGGCCCATAGCCAGGGAGACAGACCAGGGACAGACTGCACTTGCTCCCAGTGTGGAAGGGATTGTCATTCCCATATCGGCCTTTTCAGCCACACTAGACGCTGTTCCAGAACCGCCATTCAGAGCGCGATACCATAGTCTTTCGAGACTGAAGGTTGCCAACATCAGTACAAACACTATGTCATATAGTATCTATTATTTATTCTTTTTCATGTCTTTATGGATGTAAGCTATATGTCAACATATGTGTAGAATGCCAGTGAAGAAGATAAATAGCATGCAGTGCTTCCTTTTAATATTAAAACATTACAAATACTGCTTTATTTTGAGGCCATTAATAATATGGTCACTACAATTTATGACACTTTATTTGGGGCAAAAGATATTTATTAGACAGCTGCATGCCAAACATAACTATTCAAGCAAAACGGTTGACAGGATTTAGGATTAACATTGAAAGTGATGTTACCAAACAATGGGTATTAGATCCGTGAATTCTTAGCAATCCTTAGACCATGTGCAACTGTTTATTGCAAGAAAATAAGGATAAAAACAAAGACCTTCTGACGCACATATTGCTTGTAAATCTGATGACTGAAACAAGTTAATTAGAAAACAGGCATGCCTTTTCCTGTATTAATGGCTTAAAAAGTACATGCTTTTCCTGAAGAGCAGGATTAAAAAAAAATGTTTTTAATCGACATGAATTGAATTGGAAACTTAAAAGTGATTTAAACACACAAACCCCATTCACTGCTGAACCCATTAGAATGTCTAATGGCCTGTGACATTGCCTTGCCATCAGGTTTTTGCTTTGCTGCCAGAATGGGCACAAGCAGTTAGTTGTTTTTTACTTTTAATTAAATTGAAATATTAGAATTGAAATTGCCTCTTATAGAACTCACATTGTAAGTTTTGCCTTTTAACAGTCTGCTTGCCTCAGAACAAATCTGCATTGTAGTTTTGTGCTGTATCCCTCAAATGCAATGGCAGTTTGCAATTAACAATCAGATCGGGGCCTGGAACACTTTTCAAGAGAGATGTCAAAATGATCACTGGGGAAATCTGAACAGTATCACTGACGAGACTGTGGTTTCTGAAGGTGAACTCAATACAGGGATCCCAGAAAAGCTCTGGCAAGCCACTACACCCAAACCAGGCACAGAATACAGTTAATTTCCCAAGTGCTCACCAGTTCACTCAATGTAAGAAAACCCAGTGAATGCTTTCACAATGAGCTGTATTCTAAATCCCAACTAAGCACCACTGAATCAATAAGACATTACAGGCCAGTCCAACCTAAATCCCAGTGAAGCGATGCAGCAGCACTGTTGTGGGCTGTGCTGCATATCATGGGGGATTTTTGGCTGCTGGAGGTTTCCTCACAGTAAGGGGGCATTTGTCCCCTTGCCCCGAGGTGCCCCACCAGGCACAATGGGTCAATTTGGACATGCCAGTGATATCACAGGCACAAACCCACATTGATATGCACAGGCGGATCAGACCAGGGAAGGGCCTCAGGATTCCATGCACTCCAGTGCCACCAATCCCGTCCCCTCCTGGGCCTATCCACTCAGGCCACCTCGTCTCCTCCCTGTTCCACCTTCCCCCATCCCATTCAACCCCTCTCCACCCTCCCCCTACCCCATTATGCTCTCCCCCTTGCTGGGCTTACCTGCTCTCACAGGCCTCTGTCATTCCATTGGTGCTATAAAGCTCTTCTGTGCCACCTCTTTAGGTGGGCAGATTTGAGTAGCCTCATTCGGGCCACTGCCGTGTTACCCAGGGGGAATCAATTGTGCCATAGCCAGCCCCAACCCTGCGCTGGATACAGCACAGGCCAGCCAGGATAGGATTGGGCTGCATGTCACTTAAGTCGTTCGCCATGGTTGACTTGTCCCATTCCTTTCAACACCATGTGGTAATCTTAAACTAGGCTACAACCCAGTCACAGCAGCAACAATAAAGATTCAAACTACACATTGGCAAGGGGAAAAAACACAGGAAAACACAGAGCCAGCAGCAGGGATGGGCTGCTACTCAGATGACTTGGACTTGAGTCCTGAAAACACATGTTTTTCACAACTCATATGGGCTCAAGTCATGTATGTCAAGAACTTGGGCACTGACTCAGGACTCAAAGGTTTTACCCTAAAAATGAAAAGGCTTGAATGGAGTCCCTTGCTTTTGTGTGTGCTTGCGACTCTTTTGTGTGTGTGCTTGCTTGTCTACTTTTTAAATCATGGCTTCCGTGGCTTGACTCACTTTTCAAAAAAACTCAGACTTGAGTCAAAATGACTCGAAAAATGGCTCTGACCAAGCCACTATTATGACTTGTGGGTGACTCAGGTTAAGGGGGCGGAGACTGAGGACTCAAGACTCAGTGCTGTGGCTCTAGCACATCCGTGACCAGGAGCAATCTAAAGAAGTGAAACAATTCAACTAATACTGAACACATTTAGAATATTTTATCACAGGACAATGGGGTCTAAATTCCTAAGCAAATAAATCAGGCCCCTTTGGAATTAGGTCATTTTCTCTACCAACTTTCTAAAGCTTTTTAAAATTTGTTTGTGCATTTATTAAAAAGATAAGTACAGCACTTTGTCAATAAAGCTCTCCAAAAATGGTAACTATCAATCAAAGCAATCATAGAAAGCAACTGAGAGCGCAATCCAAAGGTGCCCTTGGGCCAACACAAGTCCCCTGTGCCGGCCCAGGAGGGTCGCAAATGTGCCATAAGGCATGTTCATGCCTCCTCGAGAGGAAGCCAAACTGGTGCTCTGAGAAGTGCTGGCCTGCGGAGGCTGACATAAGCCTCCGCACCGGCTTCCTCTCAAACACTTGCATCGGCCCAGCTGGGCCGACGCAAAGACAAAAGGTAGGCAGGGGGAGGCAGGGAGGAGGCAGGGAGGGGGCGGGAGGGAAGCGTTCCTGGGCCAGGGGAGGGCAGGCAGTGGGTGGCCCAGGGGTGGGGGGAAGTGGAGTGGGAGCCGGGGCTGGGATCTGGCAGTTATGCTGGATCTGAACCCCTGTTCCCGGGGAGAATGGAGCAGCTTCAAGCTACTTCGCTCTCCTCAGACACCTCAAGAGGTGTTGCAAGTTCAAGGAGTCCCATAGTGGCCAGTGGCCCTTACACAGGGGTAAGGGGAAAAGTTTCCCCTGCCTCTAGCTGAATCGCTTATGGCCACTATCCTGCGTTGAATACAGTGCAAGCCTCTTGGCTTGCCTGTTCCAGCGCAGGGTAGAATTGTGCCCTCAATCAATTAAATAAAAAGGCAGCAACCACATAATTAAGGCTGCAATCCTATACACCAGTGTTTCTCAAACTGAGGGTAGGGACCCACTACGTGGATCGTGAGCCAATTTCAGGTGGGTCTCCATTCATTTCAATATTTTATTTTTAATATATTAGACTTGATGCTACCATGGTATGTGACTTCATTCGGGGAAATGTTACAGACCTGTACTTTTAACAAGCTGCTACGTATATTCTTTTATCAATGATAGTTAATGGGACTTACTGCTGGGTAAAAGTGGATAGGATTGCAGCCTAGGATTGTTAAAAATGTTCCTGATTGATGAAGTCACTTCCTGTCATGACATCACTTCCGGTGGGTCCTGACAGATTCTCATTCTAAAAAGTGGGTCCTGGTGCTAAATGTGTGAGAACCACTGCGAAACACATTTATCTGAGAGTAGGCACCATTGAACTCAATGGGAATTAGTTCTGAGTTAACATACATGGGATTGGGCTGGAAGACAGCAAAACAAGCAGCCAGTGAAATAAACGAAGGGAAGCAACATGATAAAATCAACTAATTTTAAAACACATGGGGAACTATAAAAGTTCTCCAAAAGCACATTAGAGTTTACATCAAGCATGCCTCCTGGGGTCAACATCCCACACATATTGAAGACCTTGTCACAACTCAGAAGACCTTGTCATTGGTTGCAAGTGACCTAACTTCTGAAGCTAGAGTCTGGAGAAGGGCCTGTGATGGAGGTCTTATGCATATATGGTAAAAAGTGAACAGCGGAGAGCCTGTTTGAACCTCCTGAGAAAGGATGTTCCATTTGCGTGCTGTGCCTGAAAAGCCCCTGTCCTGCACACTCGCTAGATGTACTGCACTTGGCTGTAGATGCAAGCACAGCATTTTGGCACATTGTTTTGGCTTTGCTAATTAGCAGTCTTATGGAGCTGCTCTGGAGACTGGGGAAGGGACGCTCTTTCCGCCTGTTCCCTTTATCCAGTGTAAGCCCCCCTCCCAAAAGGCTGCTATTGACTCCACAAGGAAAAATTGTGTTCTTGTATTTCTTCTCTGCAGAGCTAATAGTGACTTTGCAGGGTGTGGACTGAGGGAAAATCTACAACCGGGAAAAGGTACGGACATTAAACTCCTCTCCCAGGGTACCACTTCCCTGATTTCCAAAGCAGCCTCACAGGATTGCTAATTAGTAAAAGAAAAACCACGTGAGATCATAAGCATAGCCCCTTCCACATCACATTCAACTGAGTCCTCAGTTCCTTAAGTAACGGTAGGGGAGATGCTTGTTCCCCCACTCACACTATAAATTTTTCGTTCCATCTATAACACAGTGTTGTTGTTTTATGAGCACCACAGCAACCACAAACCGACTGGAATCATGACTAAGTACATTCTTGAACCAAATTTGGGAAAGGGGTTATTTAACATAGTGGCCCTTCTCAGAGCTCTCAGCTCGATAAACACTTGTTTCGCTCAAAGTATTTTTAAACCCAGCCTGCAACACAATAATTTATCGCATTAAACTGTCCTTAAAACATCTTGCTTTGCCTACCAATCAAGTTAATAGCCATGTCACATGAGCATTGCAGCTGTAACAAATTTGAGAGTTTAGGCACCAGCTGCATATTGAAAAACAAAACACCAGAGATGTGTTTGCTGGAAGAGTGAGCACTTCACTGCCTTGGAGCATATTGAGAATCAATGGCAGAATTCCTATTGCATCCTCAACATAGCACACTGTACCAGTATTACCCCAGAATACTGAATAAGCATTGTTGAAATGACCCTATCTCACTGAAGTTTATCTTCTGTCTACCCCCCCACACACACACACTTACTTTTTCCTTACTGTAGACCAGCAAATTATGGTTGTCAAAGCTGTCAATTCCAACTGTTGAGAATAAAACAACTCAGATCTCTCTCTCTCTCACTCACTCACTCAAAATAAATGAAACTTGTCCTGCACAAAGTGTTCAATCAGAATTTGAAACTCTCTGAAGCAATGCTTTCAAAAATACATTTGCAGTCATGCCCTGTTCAATTTAAAAAAGAAAACTGAAAAGTATTAATCCAAAGCTGGGAAATCAGATGACTCGGGTAATCAGATATTTGGAAAGAAAGAGATAGTAAACGCATAGGATTTCTCTTCCCAGAAGCAACACAAGGAAGGCACGAAACTGGAAGATTTAGATAATAACCATTCTATTAAGTTTAATAGATCTTTAATGTTACCCCCTAGGATTCATAAATGAAGTGGCTTATAAATGCTGCAAGCCCTGAAAACCCCTCTGCATGAGCCTGCAAACAGGCCTGTGGTCCTTCAGAGCGTGGTGGAACTCTGCTCCCAGACTTCTTCTGTAGGAGAAGCAGCAAGGTCAGTGGGCAGAATACGCTGAGAGCTGCCACAGCTAACTCCTGGCAAGCTTCCTCTTCTACCCAGCCCAGTAACAGTACATTTCTCAGTGCTCCAGGTGCCAGGAGAGGAGGAAAGAAAAACAAGAGGGGGGGAAGAAAGGGGGGGGAGGTTCCAAACTCCCCATAGTTCCCCCAGCTATTGCCTTCACTACTACCAAAGCAGCAGCAGCTCATGCTAGCGCAATGGCTAGCTGAGGAGATGGGTGGCAAGGAGGAAAATATGGACACGTTCTGCATTTAAAATCTGAGCCAGAGAAGAACTTGGAGTTGTGACATGAGGCCTCTCTGTATAGATAATAAACTCACTTAGATTAAAGCCCAAATCTAAAATAATACAGAATGTCATAGATGCAGAATATTCTTCTTCACATAATATATAACACTTTTATTCACTCTGTAATTTATCTCAGGCAGCACATAGTTTTTTAATCCTTGAATATAAATTAAAACATCAAGGCTACTTTCAGAATGTTTTGCTGCTGCTGTTAAACAGCCCACCTTGGACAGAGCAGCTCTGTTCCACTTCCTGCAGTCTTTCAGCAACTGGAAAGTGAAACGGAAAGCAGTGAGCCTGCCTCCCACCCATTTCTCTCTCTCCTTCGTAGTTCTTTTAAACATCCCACACTTCTTGTTTTGTTTAAAGGACCATGAAGGAGAAAGGTAAGGAGGTTGGCTCACTGCCTTCCACATGATGCTGGGGGCACAGACCTCTGCCACTCCTGACCAATGTCAAATATTGCGTAGACAGTTTTTAAAAAAGATTATATGGTTTTCTAGTTTTTGACCTCACTCTCCTGGAATGAAGTCACAGGACTCAGTAGATTAGATTGGTCAATCTGTGGACCACAACTTCATTTAGATAAACATTTCATTTGCATTATAGTAGTTAAACCCTCTACACACCACCAGCAACCATCCACTGCAGGGACATGCAGTGCAGGTGAGGCAGAAACGCCCCATCATAGCCCATGGAAAAGCACTGCAGCTGCCTCACCTGCTTACACCCAAGGAGGCTCCCCTTTAACTTGAGGTGGCTCTCCTTACACCAGTTTTCTCAGGTGTAAGGAGAGCCTCCTCAGGTGTAAGCAGGCAGGGCAGCTGTGGTGCTTTTCCATGGACTACGATGGGGTGGTTGGTTCTGCCTCATCTGCACTGCACATCCCTGCTCCACTGTAGGTATGCCTGCTACAAGGTGAGAGCTAGGAAAGCACATTTCCTTTGGCTCACCCTGAATGTGTGCTTTTGGTCTTCTTTTTGAACTAAAAGAGACAAAGGGGACATGAGAAGTCATCACAAACTGTAATCTTAAGGTGTGTTTCATTTTTTCCCCCCGCTAGTGTGTCTGGTACATGTTTAAAAAGGGAGTCCATGGAAATTCTGGCTTCCAGAGTTCTAGAAGCTAATCACCACATAATGTTACATGAATAATGTGGTCCCAAGGTGTGTTTAAAAAAAAATTAAATAACAGCTGAAGGGGGGCAATTACATGCCAGTGGAAGCTCCTTCCTCAGAGCTAAGAGCTTCAGGGGTATGATTATCATTGGGACCGTGGCATTGAGGGAAAGGGTTAAATGCTAGTCCCCATTTTCTGATCTCTCTTGTCTATGGTTGCTAGTAAACATAAACAACAACAACAACACACAGGTCCAATTGGCATTTAACTTCATGTGAAGTTTGGCCTTCAGAGTACTGATTTTAAAGCCTGGCATGTTGTTTTCCTTCAGCAAAAACAAGCCCCATGAATACATGCTTCATGCACAGTGTTCTCACCTGCAGAACACAACAAATCCATGTAGCTCCTCTCACCACTGTGGTCAGTTGCTTCTGAGTAACCAAGAACATTTCCACATTTCTTTATCCTTCATTTTTAGTATGCTAAACAGAAATGCTGTGGATGAAAGCTGAGTCTTCTTTCATTATGCTCCCTTTTATGCTTGTTTTCATTCTCATGCTTTGCTGGTTCTTCCCTCAGCCTCCCCTCAAAATAGTGTTGCTGAAATGTACTGCTTTTATCAAAATCTTGCATTCACAACCAAATACTGAAAAAAACTAACTCCCCCCCCCCATCTACTGCTTTACAAGCCTTCTGGCATGTAGGTGATAATCATAAATACATGACCTTTTTTGGTTGGTCAAGATTTTCCTCTGTGCCATACAAAAATATTGCCAGCCCAGAATACAGTTTGAGGACATTCCAAGGGCAACCGCAACATAGTAGTAACAGAAAACAAAACCCCCTTCTAACAGCCTAGTACTGTCCTCCAGATATGCCAGCTAATGACCATTTTACACTGGTGTAACCACAGCTCTGTTAGGATTGCAACCCTTTGTCTGGTAAAGAGTTGTATGGAACCTTGGATGAGCAGGCACACAAAACAGCATACACCAGCAGAGTTCTTTGAATGCAGTGGTTATATTTCAGAGCAAGGGTTATCACAGGTAGAGTAATCAGTAAACAGTCCTAGTCAGCACAATGAGCAGTCAGCCCATAAACAACAAATCCAAATCAGTTTTCCAAGATACACAGTCAAAGTTCATTCCATGGTCAGTAACAACATGTATCTACTCCCATCCAGCCTCCCAAGTTACTGGCAGCAGTTCAGTAGTCTCCTACTGCTGCACTGGAAGCTCAACAGACCAAACATTAAGTAGTTGGAGTGGCCAATCAGTGTAGGCTAAGCCACACCCAGGGTGAGGCAGTCACAGGTGTTTGCTGATCCTGCTGACTCCAGCAATCTGCACCTGCTCCTGAACCACCTTGTTGGCTGTGTTTCTGCCTTATCCAGAACATAGACCTGACAAGCTCTGCCAGCAACATGTGCACTCAGCTGAGGGACACATCATGGACACTGGCACAACACCAGAAAAACACTGTGCCGATATAGCTCAGATGTCACTTGGAACACTGGCACAACTCCATTGGCAGAAGGACCAAAATGGAGAGATTGGGGTATGATCTGGAAGGAATGTGAGAGGGATCAGGAGTAGTTGATGTAAGCCATATCTTATCACCCTTCAGATGACAGACATATCACCAAAGCTAGAGAAACACTATGCCAACAACAGAGCTGGTGTAGGTTAGAGCTGGTGTAGAGAGCAATGGAGAAGGGAAAACAGCAGAAAATTGCACTCCCCACTACCTCCCCATCACACCCACTTTCCTATGACACAGTAGAGGATATAGACTACATTAGGAAGCCAATCAAAGCATGGCAACTCCAGTACTAAATCTTCTGCCAGAAAGGCTACAGCTCAGATTATCTGACATGGGGCACAGGGCTATATCTCTTTGATCTCTCAAAGCAGAACTCTGATGATAGTAACCATAGTGAAAGGGTGTACAAAAAGAGCACTTTGCGCAAACAATGCAACATCCCTCACAAAATATGGCAAAATATTTTATAACAATGATCATGTATGGACATCACACTAATGGTGCATGGTCATTAATACTGATGACACATGGATGTCACACTGATGATGTATCAATGTCAGGACATCACTTTGTAGGTTCTTCATGGTCTCTGATGGGCTGTGTCATGATTTCCATGGATGCTAGGGTGTTACAGGGAAGGGCTACACCAGCATTACCAAGTGAGCTGCAATGGTGTGGTATTGCCTGGATGAGCTTAGGATATGACTGATGTCATGCTGGCATCTATGTGCAATTGGCACAGAGTCCAAATAGGATTGGGCCATAAAGGCATTCAGCATTTTAAAGTTTAACCCCAAATATATTGCTCCACTTACTACATTACTATCATTTAAAACTTCATGATTATCCAAACTGAAGACACCATAGAAGAAATGCAATGTAATATTGCTAAACAGCGTAATCCTAACCTCCAGGAGCCAGCACAAGTCCCATCGTGAACGTGCCATAAAGCATATTTGCGATGACTCAGGAGTAGGATAAGCCAGTGCATGGAGGAGGTAGGTTTGTGCCGGCCCAGGCAGGCCAGCACAGAGGGTGAGAGGGCAGTGGGAAGGAGGAACGGAGGTGGGGAAGGTGCATTTCTGGTCCCTACCTAGGAGGGGGGTGGCCCAGGAGGTGGTGGGACTGGTTACAGCACAGCAGGTTGGATTCCAACCGCTGTCCCCAGCCCAAGCAGCATTACTTGGGCCACTTGGATTTGCACCCACAAAATCGTGGGCAAAGATCTGAGTAGCCCCATAGGGCTGCCTGGGGCATTGCTCAGGGTAAGAGGAAAGAAATTCCCTTGCTCCAAGTTGCGCCCCGACCTGCACAAAACCTGCACTGGATACAGCACAGGCCAGTCAGCCTGCCTGTTCTAACACAAGTTAGGACTGCACCTTAAGTAGTTTTTGCCAACCTCAGCATTACAAAACATTATCTTATTAAATGGAGCATACTGTGGACAAGCTTAATATACTAATGTTTTTATCTACTCTTACATATATGACAAATATCCAAATGAGCCCAGGAGATACATCTGAAGCTATGCTCCAGCCATTAGAAGTTTTATCTGTTCATCACTACAGGAACGCTCCAGTCAAAGTTAAACACATTTGTTGTGAGAACAGGGTAAACAAAATGCTCCCAAGGTTTTGACCCTGGCTCGTGGATTGGGAGCAGGCAGTAGTGCCACATGCTCCTTGTCTCCCTAGCACTTCTAGCCAGAATTGTGGTTACCTGCTACATGTACTTGGTGGTGACTGCATACCATGTGAGCATGATCCAAGCCAGCCTTGTGTTTGTTTGCTTGGGTTGATGTTGACCTAAACCTCTGCTATATTTTAGCATGTGCAGTGAAATTGATGACACGCTTGGTACAGTGAGCTTTGGAGTCCAGTACTCCTGGGTCTATTATTTATCACTTAAAAGGATGGCCTGGAGCAAGGGTTTCAAACATAAGGCCCGGGGGCCAGATGTGGCCAGAGGAAGCTTTTTATCCAGCCCTCAGGCTCTCAGCTGCTGAGCAGCGCTAAGGTGTTACTGCTATAAGGACAGCCCACATGAAAAATTGGGCTCTCCCATAACTTGAAATATGATCAAGATTTGTGTACTTTCTCATCTGTCATTTGAGTTAAGAACTCAAAGTTAGTTGAGGAACTCAGCTAATGAGTTCCTAAGTGAAAAAAGTGCTTATTTTTGATTATCTGATTAATGACATCACTTCCGGCCCTCAGCAGGCACCATGAATGCTGTTCAGCCCCTGGTATGAAACGAGTTTGAAATCCCTGGCCTAGATATTAGCCCCAGGCCTCCTATAAAGGCAGACTACCTTAACAGCCCTATTCTATTATTCCCCCCCCCCCCGGTCAACACAGTGGCACTGAAATGGCTATTTATTAAATGGTTATTTACCCAGCCTTTCTCCCTGAGGGGAGCTACCACTGCATCCTGCATGGGGGGGCATTGTAGAGGTCATTCCCTTAGCTGGGTGTATGCCTCTGTGGTACAGGAAGGGGTTCTACTTGGATCTGTGCTAGAAAAATAACTGAATCAGGTCCACGTGGACCAGTGCTGTGGGATCAGGTTCAGGAAGGGGGTTAGGATTCTGCTACATTTGTCAGTGGTCAGAAGTTGCAAAATGAGGTGCCGCACTATCTGACTTCCTTCAGAAAATTCATTTTAAATACCTTACATTCCTGTCTTACTAGGAAAAAGATTTCCTCTCTGGCCTGAAGGCAGGGTCGTCATAACCTGCAATGCCACCTGATGTCTTTTCAGGTCTGCCTCCTGTGCATTACAAAAAAAAAAACCCTGAACCCTTACCATGCTTCTTGCACACTGCCATAAAACCCAGTAGTAAAGGACTTCCACTTTCATTTGCAAATGTCTAAGGAGTTCAGCAAGGAAGAGAATGATCTGCTTCAATTCAAGTAAGCAAGAAGTAGAGCACTGCAGCTTGCTTTGGTGACAGGTTGGAGGAGGGATGGTGGTGGAGTGAAAGGCACCATGAATCCACCATCCCCTTGGACCCCTTGCAATCTGTTGCTCACATAACCCATGGCAGTGGCCTCATGGCAGTAGCATAGCTAGAGGGGCGGCAAAATGGTAAGTGCTGCAAGCGTCACAACAGTGGAAGCGGTCCCTCCCACTCACCAATGCAGCCATTCTGGGCAGAGATGGTAATGCACAGGCACCAAACAGCATCTCCTGGGGGTTACCTTTGTTGCCAGGAAACAAACTGAGGGTGAGTGGAGGGCAATTACGCAGAATGTTACAGCTCCTGCAGCACTTACCATTTTGCCCCCCCCCCCCAGTTATGCTGCTGCCTCATGGATGCGCTGGCCATACCTCAAGAATCAAAAGGTCAACAAAGACAAAAGATAAGGAACATGGCCCTATTGAGTCCTATGCTGATTTAAATAGCTGGCACTTTAAACCTGGCATTTCAAATTCAATGTGAGGTCTTAATTTTCTACACTCATGAGCAACTACTTCCTGTGGCTTTTTCATAGATGAGAGCCAAGCAGCAGATCCACTGGCTTACATTGTGGAGCTTCATGGCCTGCAAAACTCAACCGGACGTGGAGAGGCCCGAGTTCATTGTTGTGTGCAGAAGCACTTGATTCCCTGACAAAGAAAACACAATGTTCCATCATCTTCAGCAGATCAATCTACCTGCTTGAAATTACAAACCAGCACTTAACATTTGAGCAAATACAAATGACAGCTGGAGAGCTGGTCTGCGAGTTCTAAAAGCTTGGAAAATGTTAGTGGCATCAGAGCCATTAAGCCTGCAAAGGGCAGAACACAAGGGGATGAAAATTACTCCAAAGATTAGAACAGCTATTCTTTTGATACAAAAGCCAGTGGAGTCCTACTGGAAATTATTATAGGAAATTCTTTTTTCCCCCCAAAACCTACTTCCATTAGAAATTTTTAACCTGCGTGAGCCTTCTCAGCATTCCCCACAGGTTTTGACTATGTATAATAAATTAGAGTCACTGTGAAAAGTATCAGTGATTATTCTCTGAACATTTTAAAGGCCTCAAGTCAAAAGACTTAAGAACCTAAATCTTGTTGATAAATATAATTGCCTTTGATCTGCAAATGCTCTCAGTTGAAGTTGTATCAATGCCATATTTAAAGAACAGAAGGTGGGAGAGCTATGTACATGCCACCCCCAAACTTCTCATCTGGGTTACAAAATAGTGGCGTTAAAGCCTAGGACGAACGGTGATAGACTTCTTGCCAGGTAACAAGGAACTGGTCATCTGGTCATCAGTGCCACTGACTTCTATGGCAGGTCTGATTCTAAGGCAAACTCAGCCAGCAGCTTTCCATGTGATCAGTTAAGTTCTTGTGCATTAATCCAAAAATACAGAAATATGAAGTGGTAACTTTGGAAAAAGAACAAGTTCCTTTTTCTGGGCTCAGAGTAAAAACCTCTGCCATGGACTGCCAGCCTACTGCAACTGTGGCATGAACTAGCAGAAACAGTTGACCAACAAGTGACCAACAAGATCACTTGTTAACTGCTGGAATTGTATCTGTACAAGTTGTGCATCCATTCCTTTTTAAAACCAGTGTGCAAATACACCCTGATCGTCAGTGCTGTTATCGCAGGCTTCTGTGGTAACATGAAGCCTGAGGTAAATAACCATGAGTCTTGTAGCATTTAAAGATGGGCAAACTGACTTCAGCAGAAACTTGTGTGGACTACCAGCCCTACATTTGTCTATAAGGCACTACAAGACTCTTTGTTGGTTTTGCCACAACAGATTTACAAGGCTGCTCCTCTGCAAGTTGTATATAAATACATCTCCACAATAAGACTGAGAGTGAGGGAGTGCTCAGTATGTTCTTCTAAACCAGGTGTCTCCAAACCTTTTGGCCAGAGGGCCACATCAAATATCTGGCACAGTGTAGAGGGCCAGAAAAAAATTTAAATACGTATAAAATTTATATAAATTAGATATGGAACTTAGATGAGTGAATGAATGGACTCATTCATTCAACCTCCCTGGCCCTTAGAACACCCTCCAGATGCAATCAGAGCACAGCTCCAATCATGTTCAGCCAAGTGGGTCAGAGGTTTTCATGGGACAAGAGGCTTGCCACAGGCCGGAAAGAGGCTCACTGCGGGCTGGATCCGGCCCCCGGGCCGGAGTTTGGAGACCCCTAAACAACAGCAGGTCCCTGGTTTATGGAAGCCTAGGCTTGCATAAATTTGACTTTACGTGGGCTTTGCAGTGGTGTTCATAGTGGGGGAGCACAGAGCTAAGTTGTGCAGGGTGCCTCAATGCTGTGTAAACTGCCCCTCACCGTCGAAGCCATTCTGGGCTGCAAGAGCAACACTGAGGCAGTTTCTCCAGCCATGAAGATGTTTTTCTCCTGTAGTTTTTAGATCACACAAAAAGGCAGGTAGTTTCTCTCACAAAACAGCAACAATTTCATAAACATTTGATATGTTTCGCAAAGAATTCTCTCATTTTTTAATATGAAAGCCAAACGTCTGACAAATTTGGCTCAAAGCATGTTAATTCCTCCTTTGCCAGCCTTCATTTCTTGAAACAGGCCTGTTCCCTTCTAGTTGCTAGGATACATATTTGCTTCACATGATGTGTGTTCTGAGCGCACACTCCAAGGGCAAAATTATGCTGCCAAGAATGAAGCGTATATTTTCTTCTTCCTGGTTCAGTCTCAGCCCTCTGCACTGAGGCAAACAGCACTCTTCTGGTTCAAATGGGACACACTTCTGGCCAGGATCTGAGAAAGGGAGAGTCAGTTATAATAAACCCAAACAATTCCCAACAGAAAAGTCCACAAACATTTCTAATGAGTTTAAAAGGAAAGCGTCTTGAGAAAGAGTTGCTGTAAATATTTAAATGAAACACCTGCTGCTGTCATTTATAGGGGGGATAGGTTTATTTGTGATGCTACTAGATAATTCACAGCACAATCCTATTGCGCTGAAGCCCCGACGCAGTGATTGCTGTGCTGGCACGGGCTGTTGTTAAGGCACCATAAAGTGCTAAACAGTGACTCACAAGCAAGAAGCGCCAGCTGCACTGGCCCACCAGAGCTGGATCCAAGTGCCAGCAGAGCTAAGTTTTGCACTGACTGGTACAGGGGCTGGGAGAGAGTGGCGGTAGGGTGATCTGGGGGCGGGGAGGGAGTGTTTCTGGACAGGGGGAAGGTAGAATGGGGTGGATCAGGCCTAAGGGGGGGCGGGATCGACAGAGGCTTCCAGACAGCCTTACACAGGGCTGCTCAAACTTCCACCAGCTATTTAGATTCTATTAGCCCCATAGGCAGGTTGGGGTGTTAAGGTAAAGGGGAAAATATTCCCTTACCCTGAAGAGAACTCCAGTCACCTCCTACCGTTAAAAGTTGCTTTAAAAGGCCCAAAACTCAGAAGGCTTGTCTAAAAAGAAAGGTCTTCAGGCTTCGCTGGAAGGTCTCCAAGGAGAGAACAATTGGTAAATCAAGAGAGAGGGAATTCCATAGCACTGGTGCCACTACTGAGAAGGCCCTATCTCTTGTTGCTGCCTCTCATACCTCCCTAGAGGATGGCACACACAGGAAGACCTTTTCTAAGGTGATGAGCCAGATTGTACAGATGTATGCTCAGTTAATCATGAATGTTCGTTAGCTATATGGCATCTAAAAGAAGCAGAAACTGCACAAAGCACACGCATGCACGCACGCACCCCCTTTCTGATGGGCTCACAGTCTAAGGACCAAGTGGCTGATTGTGACAAAAGGGAAAGAAAATACAGGATGTGTCTTGGCATCTGTAGAGGTTCCATTCCCAGAACACCCACAGATGCCAAAAACCATATTAAATGAAATCAATTTTTTAAATTATGTCCATTTACTCTGCAGTTTAAAAATAGTCTTGCTTACCATTGTAATGTGGGATAGCAAAAGTAGACAGTAGCCCTTCCTTTAAAGGGCCCCTCATTGCTTTGAGATAAAACCACAGGTGAAAAACCAGTGATAATTAGGTTATACCTGTACTGCTACCTACATTTTGAGTGACCTGGTGCAGACAAAGTTGGATAGGATTGGGTATTTAGGCTGCAATCTTAACCACACTTTCCTGAGAGTGAGCCCCATTGAACAAAATCGGACTTACTTCTGAGTAGACCTGGTTAGGATTGTGTCCTTAGAAGCTGAAAGAAGGAAAGAGCCACTGCTACCTTTTGTCAGCACTTCTGCCATTTGTCTCTCCCCTTCCCTTCTCCCTATCAATTATTGCAGCAGGGATTTTCTGGCAGCCAGGCTTCAGCGAAAAAGTTGTCACCATGTGCCCTGGCTATTTCTGAGCGAGAGAGGCTTGATTTGCCCCAAGGTGATTGCTCCTGAATTTCTCAAGGTAACATTCCTGAATTCCCAGGGAGTTAGGTCTCACTAATTGTTTATTATTTGGTGATAATAAACTGAATTTTTAAAATTTAAACCTGGAGACAGGTCCACACCTTGAAGTATGGAAAGGGATGTGCAAGTAAAAAAGTTTAAGTGCCACTGGCTTATACTATTTTCAGATGTATGTATGTATTTCTGTATTTATATACCGCCTTTCTCATTCTCAGATTTCTCTTCAGATATACTCAAGGTGGTTTAGATAAGCAGGTTTCTTCAACATCCAAAGATCTTCATCTTGAAGTGTTGGGGAGGCGGTTGAGTTAGAGCACCAGCAGCTGTCACAAGTTTAATCCTGTGCATGTCTCCTCACAAGGGAGCAGGAAAGGCACCTTCCTGAGAGCCCAATCCTGAGCTCGGTGCCCGGCCTCCACCACTTGGCGGTCTCATGGACCGCCAAGCCATGGAGAGGAAAGCGGGGGCAGGGGGAGATGCAAGGATGAGACGTTCCATGGAGGGGGGAGGCAGGCAGAGGGCGGAGAGGAGGCATAACGGGGAGGGTGGGAGGCAGGAGGCGTGCTGGGGGAAGGAGTGGGGAGGCAGAGAGGCGGGTCCTGTCCGTTTGTGTAGGGCTCAGTGTCCTACACCAGGGGTGCCCAAACCCCGGCCCGGGGGACACTTGCGGTCCTCGGGGACTTCCAATCCGGCCCCCAGGGAGCCCCCAGTCTCCAATGAGCATCTGGCCCTCCGGAGATTTCCTGGAGCCCATGCTGGCCTGACACAACGCCTCTCAGTTTGAGGGCGACTGTTCAACCTCTTGTGTGAACTGTGGGATGAGGGCTCCCTCCACTACTTGCTGATTCACCTCTGTGATGGATGCAGCATTGGCAGCAAAGGAAAGGCCAGCCTTGCTTTGTGCAACGCCTTGAGCTACTGCAAGACCGTCATTCATTCATATAAGTTCCATCTCCAATATATTCATTTATGTAAATTTATTCAAATTTTAAATATAAATTAATTCTTTTTTCCCGGCCCCCAATACAGTGTCAGAGAGATGATGTGGCCCTCCTGCCAAAATGTTTGGACACCCCTGTCCTACACGAACACCTTTAAAGGTCAGTGGTAAAGTGAGTAGCCCCATTGTAGGGCTACTTCACTTACCCAGGGGAAGGGGACAAAAGTCCCCTTTTCCCAAGACGCTGCAGGCAGCACCCCGAGGTGCACAGGATGCGGTGGCAGCCGTTTTCGGTGCCGCCAAAGCTGCGTGCCCCAGGCACCTCAGGACTGGGCTGTGAGTTCAGACCAGCCCATGCATCCAGATGCATAAAAAGATGCATAACATCTTTAAACAACAAGACAAAAAAGGACCAATGTATTTCAAATATTGTATGGTACCACATGCTAAAATGCTACCAGCCATTGCCATCACAAACATTGGAAAACCTTCCTTTAACCAACCTAACCAATTAGGGATACAGGAAATCTTTCTTTCTGGAGTTCTTTATTCCTGAAAACTAGCTACCTTCTGACAGTCCCCCACTCCTTGGTCCTATACCGAGATATCCGGTTCTGGTTGGCAACCCCGTCTTGTACAGTTCCTAAAGAGCTATTAGTATGAACACAGCATGAGCCACTGCGGGTACAGGTTCGCCTTCTGGCAGGTAAAATGGTATCGTACCAATTAGTTTTGTAGTGCAACTGGCCTGAACTCTCCTTGCTCTTTAGCCTGTAGGGTTATGGTGTCCATTGTGTGGTTTGTTACTAGCTCCAAGATGTTGGAGTTGCATCATTTCTGTCTGGAGTCTCTGATCTGATGGAACAACTTCCAGGGTTATTGGGGCTAAGAAGGCACGTTCACCAGCTGTCTCAAGGGTCCAGAGATTGCGAATCTTCCATTGAGGTAGACAGTCAAAGGCTGAGGTGGTTGGCACCAACCAGACCATATATAGCACAAACCTCCCAAATTCCTGGGCAAATGCTTATATGCTCTGGACCCACATACCCAATAAGTTGCAAGCATTACTGGACCATTGGTGGGGTCTAAAAAGTGCAGGTGCTGTGGTATACTAGGAAAGTTCCGAGAGTCTCCCCATCCATCCGCCTCCAATACTTCTCCTACTATAGGCTCCTTTCTACCACATCTACACAATGTATGGTTAGCTGTAGTGAATCTGTTCACATCCTGGAAATAAACATGGAAGTTTATCCATTTTTCACCATTATACCACATCACATACTCATCGCTTTCCCAGGAAAAACACCACTTACGAGTCTCCAAAGCTACTGAACCCATTGGTTGCCCATTGACCACCTTCCTACCATAATATGTACCATTGAAATATGCCTTGCATTTACTGCTCCCTACTTGCTCTTGACCACTCTGAAATATGCTCCACTCACTGATATGTTATATCACAGTGAGATATTCTGTTATGGAAATATAAGCTCGATCCCATGTATATTTAGGACCTTGTCTGTTTACCCCATTTGGTGCCCACATCATGTTGGCTGTCATGTTGCAGAAGAATACAGACAAATGGTATTTTTCAGTCAGCATCCCAAGGCAAGAGAGTACATACCCCAGCACTCTGCCTCTCTATTCTGCCCTTCTTTCTTTGATTACATGACTAAACCTAAAAAAAAAAAAAAATTATTCTGGTTCAGCTGGGGTATGTAGCAAGGCACATATTGTAGCAGACAGAAAGGGTGGCAAATATAAAAGAAATTGCTTCAAGCAATGTCTGAAGGTAGCAAGATAATCCTGATTTGCTGGTGACAGATCTGAAAATGGGGCTTGCATCTCCAGGGGCATAATATAGAAGGAGTCACCACCCATCAGATGACTCAGCTAGGAACCAGTCAGGACATGAAAAAGGCATGAAGGGGGAACATGGGAAGGTTCTACTGCTTCTAAGGCTTGCTCCTGGCTGGCTGAAATCCTTTAATCTCTGCCTCCAATTTTTAAGGAATTGTGTCCTGGCTCCATCAACATGAGCACATTACAGATAAAGGACACTTTGCACATGTCCAAAGAGTCTCTCATAGCCAAAGATCCCAAACAATCTAGTCTGCAGGTGCAGAAAAGGGAGGGGAAACAATCTCAATCAATTAGGGTAGTAACAAGATTATTATAGAGTTAAATTTAGAACCTCCTATTACGATGGGCTGGAGCCAGTTTCCACTCTTGGACTTTTCTTTCTTGTTCTTTTCAATTTCTATTCAGTCTTCTCTCCAGCAATGAACTAGCATGTTTGTTGGCCTGCAATAAAAGTGAGTAATAGTTTGACTTATATAAGACAAGGGACCCTGTACAAAAGAAGTGACAAGAAAACTAACAATGGCATCCTCTGGGAAAATGGAGTTTGATTCAGAAAATGAGGATTGGCAGCAATATATTGGGAGATTGGGCCACCATTTTCTAGCAAATGACATCACAAATCAGGACAAACAGAAAGCAATCTTCCTCAGTGTCTGTGGCAATAAAATATACTTCCCTTGAAGAAATGTGTTGCAACCTCACAACACAGAAGTTTAGCAGACCTACAAAGATATAAGCACCACATTGTACTTCACAGCCAAACATTATTGTGGAACATTTTAAATTCCATAACAAGTGCAAATAAATCTATATCTGATTATATAGCAGAGCTCAAAAAACTAACTGAACATTGGTCATTTGGCAATGGCCTGGTGGATATATTGAGAGATTGTTTTGTTTGTGGTGTGAATGAGAAGAAAATTCAAAGGCAGTTCATTGCTGGCTCAAGGAAGCCCGACCTCAGCCAAAATTGTACGATTGGCAACAGCTATGGTAGATGCGATGAGAAACTTAAAGGATTTACATCTAGAAAACAAGAAAATTCAGAAAGAGTTGATGAACAAAACCAAAAGCCCACAACATTATTTCAGGCCCGGGAGAAACGCTTCCATTGTGGAGACCTTCATTCAGCCGTAATTTGTAAGCATCCAGTGTCCCAGTGCCAAAGATGCCTAAAATGTGGACACTTGGCCAGGAAATGTAGAAAGGGGGCTTTCTGGTCATACTGCAAGGGCATGAGAATGCACACTACCATGTCGGAGAACAAGAAAGAAGCAAAAGGCTTTGCTAGCTAGAGGATGAGGACAGGGCAGAGGAGCTGCTTCAGAAAAGTCATCTACACGCCTGGAGGTAGATAAAGAAGCTTCAGTTATATGTCAGTCTCCTGTGGGGTTGTTTCATAAAGTTTGTAGCTGTTAACCAAAAGTGCTTCTGCTTCCCCATCCGTTGTAGTGGAGAGTTCTGCATATGTATCTTATTATACGGACAGAACTACTTCTGATATGTACTGGAAAGGCAGAAAGCTATTGTAAGGACATCATACAGCTTTTTCTTCCTGAAAGGGATAATTTGGTCAGCTGATAGTTAATTCTTCAAATTTAACTTTATAGATGCTAAGGGGCAGTGAATCAGGGACTGGAATCTAGGAAGAGGAAGGGTTTTGTGAGGGCCATGTATACAGAGATGTGCTAGCAAACATCCTCTTTGGCCTTTCATAATTTTCTTTTGCCATTTGGCTGATATTTTATATGAGAAAAAAATGAGAGTCATAAGAACAGGTGAAACAAGAGTGTCAGGAAGGATTGTCTTAATTAAGAGAATGACTAGAGAATAATTTGTTGATATAGAGAATGAAAAGAGCAGCCATTTATTTTATGCTGACTCCTTGTGCACCTCCACTGCAGAGACTGCCCTGGGCAATGACAAGCACATATTAATATAGCTGTGGGTAGCAGCTGCTAGAGCTGGTAATACTTTACAAAGAATTATATCAGTGGGGTTAACAAAATACTAAAAGCCATGTCAGTACCTTAAAAGATCATTCAATTGATGTTATGGGCCATATGACTAATTAACCACCAGCCAAAATGCTCCCTTTGGAGGTTAAATTCTTCCATCCAATACAAAAAACTAGTAATTACTACATTTCCCATCTAGCCATGTAGACAAAAATATCATTATACAAAGGCTAGGAACTTTTTGCAGAAACAATTACCCCGCAGGCTATTAAATCTAACTTTCCTTGGTATCAGCCTTTCAGCCAACAAGAAATGGTTCTTTGCTTCTCTACCAGGTTAATCTGATGTACAGTGGAAGGAGCTCAGCTCTTGTTTTTTAACTAGCAGAATCCATCAGAAAAACAAGCCATGATAGTGCCGAAATTCATGGGCGACACTGTCTTATGCGGAGTCAGAGAACTGACTCGGCAGTCCAGTATTGCCTAGTCTGACTGGTAGCAGCTCTTCAGGATCACAAGCTAAGCAGCTTTTCCCAGCCCCGCTGCCCAAGATCCATTCAATTGGAGATGCTGAGTACTGAATCTGGCACGTCCCGCATGAAAGGCTAGCTATGGCCCCCACCCATGTGATTCATGTTCTGATTGCACCTCCTCTAATTTATATTTGTATCTACAAAGAATTAAGAAGGCATGCACACACAAAAAAACCTCAGCAAAGAACCTGTTCAAACAAACCAATGTCGCTAATATATTCAGATTTGTAATAACGAATGCTGTGCAGATACACCAAAGGCGTTAAAGTTGAATGGAACTGAAGTTTGCCGAACGCTTTAAAGCTGTAATTTAATTTGGCAGAAAATTGCTTGCGGGTCACATGATGTGTGTGATCAAACAACTGTGTCAGGATTGTTTTCCAGTGCCTTTGTGTGCCTTCAGATAGGATTACTTTAATCCCTGCACTGTTGTGCCTGACAGAGCTAATATCCAGTGTAGCGAGTATCAATTAACATTGACCACAATTTCTTCATTCTAGGACACTCACTTCCTTTGGAGTTTATGCTGGCTTGATTTTTTCCCCCCAGGTTCATGACAGTTATCAAATTTCATCCAAAACTCTTAAAAGAGCAGGCTTTTACCACAAAAATCAATCCCAGAATTTCTCAGTGATGTTCCTGAACACCCTCCATGCTGTGCCAATCAGAATGTCTCTCTTTCATCTTAACATGACTTCTGCAATGGCTGCATGAGCTCCTGTGATGTAAATAGCTGCCCAGAGGTTGCTTACAAATCTTACCATCTGAATGCTCAAATGCCAGCTCCAAGTATAGCAGAGAATCTTATGAACTGGAAAGAGGACAAAGTATTAAAGATAGATAATACTTTTTGCTCCATTTGCTTGATGAAGTAGCAATGATAGTGCTCACTGAATGTGCTAAAATAACCATCTTTAATTGGTTAGGTGGGTGCTTCAATTTATCTTTCCTAGAAAGAGGCACTTGATTTTCTAGCACAAGGGTGTCAAACCTGTTTCATACAGTGGACCAAATAGCATTCACGGCTCCTGCTGAGGTCCAGAAGTGGCATCTTTAAGCAGGCAGTGATATCATTAAGCCAATGGTTGTCACACATTTAGCACCGAGACCCACTTTTTAGAATGAGAATCTGTCAGGACCCATCGGAAGTGATGTCATAACCAAAAGCGACATCATCAAGCAGGAAAATTTTTAATAATCCTAGGCTGCAATCCTACCCACACATACCAGGAGTAAGTTCCATTTACTATTATTGTTAAAAGAATATACATAGTAGCTTGTCAAAAGTACAGGTCTGTAACATTTCCCCAAATGCAGTCACATACTATGGGAGCATCAAGTCTAATATATTAAAAATGAAATATTGAAATGGAGACCCACCTGAAATTGGCTCGTGACCCACCTAGTGGGTCCTGATCCACAGTTTGAGAAACACTGCATCAAGCAGATGATGGCCAGAAATAAGCACTTGTTCTTGGGTAGGAATTCAATAGCTGCAAATGACAGAAGAGAAAAGATGCAAAGCTTGATCCTATTTTCAAAATATGGGAGAGCCCAATGATCATGCACCCCCCCTTTCAGCCACACCACTTCTGCCAAGGCATCACTTCCCACTCAGCAGCTGAGAGGTGCTCTGCAACCTCTCTGCACAAGTGGCGCTACTGAAAGGGTGGCCTACATGATCATTGGGCTCTCCCAATGCTTCAGCAATGTCTTCCTCTCTCACCTTCTTGGTCTGCCCCTTCTCCCATGATGTTCTTGAGTTCCAAGACCTTATAAGAACATAAGAACAGCCCCACTGGATCAGGCCATAGGCCCATCTAGTCCAGCTTCCTGTATCTCACAGCGGCCCACCAAATGCCCCAGGGAGCACACCAGATAACCTCATCCTGGTGTCCTCCCTTGCATCTGGCATTCTGACATAACCCATTTCTAAAATCAGGAGGTTGCGCATACACATCATGGCTTGTACCCTGTAATGGATTTTTCCTCCAGAAACTTGTCCAATCCCCTTTTAAAGGCGTCTAAGCTAGACGCCAGCACCACATCCTGTGGCAAGGAGTTCCACAGACCAACCACACGCTGAGTAAAGAAATATTTTCTTTTGTCTGTCCTAACCCGCCCAACACTCTCAATTTTAGTGGATGTCCCCTGGTTCTGGTATTATGTGAGAGTGTAAAGAGCATCTCCCTATCCACTCTGTCCATCCTCTGCATAATTTTGTATGTCTCAATCATGTCCCCCCTCAGGCGTCTCTTTTCTAGGCTGAAGAGGCCCAAACGCCGTAGCCTTTCCTCATAAGGAAGGTGCCCCAGCCCCGTAATCATCTTAGTCGTTCTCTTTTGCACCTTTTCCATTTCCACTATGTCTTTTTTGAGATGCGGCGACCAGAACTGGACACAATACTCCAGGCGTGGCCTTACCATAGATTTGTACAACAGCATTATAATATTAGCCGTTTTGTTCTCAATACCCTTCCTAATGATCCCAAGCATAGAATTAACCTTCTTCACTGCCGCCGCACATTGGGTCGACACTTTCATCGACCTGTCCGCCACCACCCCAAGATCTCTCTCCTGATCTGTCACAGACAGCTCAGAACCCATCAGCCTATATGTGAAGTTTTGATTTTTTGCCCCAATGTGCATGACTTTACACTTACTGACATTGAAGCGCATCTGCCATTTTGCTGCCCATTCTGCCAGTCTGGAGAGATCCTTCTGGAGCTCCTCACAATCACTTCTGGTCTTCACCACTCGGAAAAGTTTGGTGTCGTCTGCAAACTTAGCCACCTCATTGCTCAACCCTGTCTCCAGGTCATTTATGAAGAGGTTGAAAAGCACCGGTCCCAGGACAGATCCTTGGGGCACACCGCTTTTCACCTTTCTCCATTGTGAAAATTGCCCATTGACACCCATTCTCTGCTTCCTGGCCTCCAACCAGTTCTCAGTCCAGGAGAGGACCTGTCCTCTAATTCCCTGACTGTGGAGTTTTTTCAGTAGCCTTTGGTGAGGGACCGTGTTGAACGCATTCTGAAAGTCCAGATATATAATGTCCACGGGTTCTCCCACATCCACATGCCTGTTGACCTTTTCAAAGAATTCTATAAGGTTCATGAGGCAAGACTTACCCTTACAGAAGCCATGCTGACTCTCCCTCAGCAAGGCCTGTTCATCTATGCGTTTTGAGATCCTATCTTTGATGAGGCATTTCACCATCTTACCCGGTATGGATGTTAGGCTGACCGGCCTATAGTTTCCCGGGTCCCCCCTCTTTCCCTTTTTAAAAATAGGCGTGACATTTGCTATCCTCCAATCTTCTGGCACCGTGGCCATTTTGAGGGACAAGTTGCATACCTTAGTCAAGAGGTCTGCAACTTCATTCCTTAATAACTCTTGGGTGGATGCCATCAGGGCCCGGTGACTTATTGATCTTTAATTTATCAATGAGGTCTGAAACATCTTCTCTTTTAACCTCTATCTGACTTAACTCCTCGGTCAGGAGGGGCCATTCGGGCAGCGGTATCTGCCCGAGGTCTTCTGCAGTGAAGACAGATGCAAAGAACTCATTTAATTTCTCTGCCATCTCTAAGTCTCCTTTTATCTCCCCTTTCCCTCCCTCACCATCCAGAGGGCCAACCGCTTCTCTGGCGGGTTTCCTGCTTCTAACATATTTGAAGAAGCTTTTATTATTCCCCTTAATGTTGCTGGCCATGTGTTTCTCATAGTCCCGCTTGGCCTCCCGTATCACCTTCTTACATTTCTTTTGCCAAAGTTTATGTTCCTTTTTATTCTCCTCATTAGGGCAAGACTTCCATTTACGAAAGGAAGCTTCCTTGCCCTTCACAGCCTCTCTAACTTGGCTGGTTAGCCATGCGGGCACCCTCATGGATTTAGTGGAACCCTTCTTTCTTTGCAGTATACACCTCTGCTGGGCCTCTATTACTGTTGTTTTAAGCAGCCTCCATGCACTCTGGAGAGATTGGACTCTTTTTACCCTCCCTTTCAACCTCCTTCTAATCAGCCTCCTCATTTGGGGGAAGTCCGCCTGTCGGAAGTCAAGGGTTTTTGTTAGAGATTTGCCTGGTATTCTTCCCCCAACGTGCATGTCAAAACGGATCGCAGCATGATCACTGTTCCCCAATGGCTCAGTAACGTTTACATCTCTAACCAGGTCCTGCATACCACACAATATTAAATCCAGAGTCACGTGTCCTCTGGTGGGCTCTGTGACTAGCTGCTCTAAGCCACAGTCATTTAGCACGTCAAGAAATCCGGTTTCCTTATCGTGACCAGAACACAAATTGACCCAGTCAATATGAGGATAATTGAAGTCCCCCATGATTACAACCCTGTCCCTCCTTGTCACCTCCCTGATCTGTTTCCTCATTTCAAGGTCCCCATCCGATTTCTGGTCTGGAGGACGATAGCACGCCCCCAGTATTACATCGCTGCACAAGCCTGGTAATTTAACCCACAGAGATTCTACAGTGGAGTTGGACCCACCTTCAATCTCTACTTTGCTGGATTCTATCCCTTCCTTAACATAAACGGCCACCCCACCTCCAACACTCCCCTGCCTGTCCCTCCTGTAGAGTTTATAGCCCGGGATTGCGGTATCACACTGATTCTCCGCATTCCACCAGGTTTCCGTTATGCCCACTATGTCAATGTTTTCCCTTGTCACCAGACATTCCAGTTCTCCCACCTTTGCTCATAGACTTCGGGCATTCACATAAAAGCATTTGTACACGGAATGCCCTAGGATGGGCTGCTTATTCGCTCCTTTGTCCCTGCATCCTCTCATTGTGCCAAACCGTCTATCACATCCCATCACACTACCTTTCCCAATTTCTTCTCCTACTCTGCCTTTGTCTTGTTGTTCTCTAACCTCCCCATCCTCATCCCATAGGGATGAGGAGTCCTGAACCGGATGCCCCTCGGCTCCTGTTGGCCTTCCCCCAGCGATCAGTTTAAAAGCTGCTCTGCCACCTTTTTAATGTTATGCGCCAGCAGTCTGGTTCCATTCTGGTTCAAGTGGAGCCCGTCCCTCTTGTACAGGCCCCGCTTGTCCCAAAACGTTCCCCAGTGCCTAACGAATCTAAACCCCTCCCCTCTACACCACCGTCTCATCCACGCATTGAGACCCCTGATCTCTGCCTGCCTAGCTGGCCCTGCGCGTGGAACAGGTAGCACTTCAGAGAACGCTACCTTTGAGGTCCTGGCTTTCAGCTTCCTGCCTAAAAGCCTAAATTTGGCCTCCAGGACCTCCCAGCTACACTTGCCCACATCGTTGGTGCCGACATGCACCACAGCCGCTACCTCTCCCCCAGCACTGTCTACTAGCCTGTCTATACGAGAAGTGATGTCTGCAACCTTCGCACCAGGCAGGCAAGTCACCATGCGGTCCTCACATCTGTCACAAACCCCCATCTCTATGTTTCTAATAATCAAATCCCCCACTACAAGAAGCCCCCGACCCCCCTCACGCAGAGGAGTATCCCGAGTGCGTTCGGATACGGGCCCATCCCCTGGAGAATGGGTCCCCCCTAGGGAATTGTTTCCCTCCTCTCCAGGATGACGTCCTCCAGTCCCAAGACTTCCCACCCGGGCAGCTGAGGAGCTGCACGCCTGAGGTTGGGACGAAGCCTGATCATCCCCGGAAGTCTCCCCACGGTCCTCCTCTGCCTGCCTGCGCTTCTCCAGGTCGGCCACCAAGGCTTCAAGGGAGCGGACGCGTTCCCTGAGACCCTGGAGCTCCTTGCACCGAGGACACACCCATGACTTATGCCCCAGAGGCATATAATCATACATGTGGCACTCAATGCAGAACACTGGATAGCCCCCACCCTGCTGCTGGCTGTCTGACTGCATAGCTTTTTTGTTGTTGTTTTATTTAGGGGTACTTTTAAAAACCCTACACTGGTTAGCAGCCCTCTTCTCAAGGGAAGAGAAAGGGCAGTGTATGGGGCCCTGGCCTCCTCGCCCTGCTGCTGATCTCGCTCAGATGCTAAACTCTCAGTTTACCTGGCACTTATTTCCCAGAGGCACTTGGGGTTCCCAGAGGCCACACGCGTCTGGAGAGAGCCTCACGCGATGGCAGGCCTAGCTTTATACTCCTGGCTGGCTACTCCTCCCTCCTTCCTTCCTAATTGAAAGGGGGGCTGGTCTTCCCAGGTGAGTTTACAAAAGCTCAGGAAGACAAAAGGCTGCTGATGGACATAACCTACTCTGCAGGCTCCTGAATGGAGTGCTTGGATTAGCCTAATGGGGCTCTTATCACCTCCTAAGGTGGGATGCTGAAATTCTAAAATGGACTATGCCTGGGTGGTTGGGAATTGGCCCTTACTAGGTTCTTTCCCTCCTAGTTCTGTTCTCTTAGGCTGGACTGTTTTGTAATCTCAAGCTAGTTTTTATTTGAGTTTGTTTAATTATTTATTGCTTTCTAGATCCTGTGTCCCAATTTACTGAACTGTTTAGGCTATGTTCTAACTTAGATTAAGTTTAACTTGGGTTAAGTATAGGGTTAATTTACAACAAAGTAGAAAACCCTGCTTTCCACTTTATCCTCCTCCCTGCCTTCGATTAGGTGCTATTTTAGGTGCAGCTAACTTTCAACTTTGATTTAAGTGCCTGACCCTTGGGCTCTTACTCACGAGTAGGACTCTGCTCCTGCTCAGAGTAGACCTACGTACCTCCCTTAGGTGCTAATTTTCAATTTTGCTTTAAGGTTGATTTAAAGTTAAAGTTAAGGTTAGAAGACAGGGGGTTAGAAAGACAAAGAGTTAGAAAGAGTACACTTACCCTCTCGTCGTCTTCCTCCTCTCCTTCTCCAAAACTCAGAGGTCTACTTGCCTTCTCCTCACCCAGATGCTAAACTCTCAGTTTACCTGGCACTTATTTCCCAGAGGCACTTGGGGTTCCCAGAGGCCACACGCGTCTGGAGAGAGCCTCACGCGATGGCAGGCCTAGCTTTATACTCCTGGCTGGCTCCTCCTCCCTCCTTCCTTCCTGATTGAAAGGGGGGCTGGTCTTCCCAGGTGAGTTTACAAAAGCTCAGGAAGACCTTCTTCCATCTTTCCCTCTCAGAGGTTCCGCAGAAGTGGTTCTGCTAAAAAGCTGGCGCTAGAAGAACCCAATTATCACAGTAAATAGATAAAGAACTTGGATGCCCCATTCTAGCATTCCATCTTTAGAAGCAATAAACCTGATCTTGCTTTTTCTCTTTTTCATTCATATCCTCTATGGTCAATTACTTCAAATAATGGAAATGATAAATAATGTCACGATAAATAAATGTAAGACACGAAATAAAATCCTCTCATAAGATTCCATAGAATGCAATTCAGTCCTAATCCTTGTCTGTCCAAACCAAAAGATGGCATTATCATCAAACAAGAATGAGTATCAGAAAAGAACCATTTAGAAACTATCACACTACTTTATATACCCCGAGTATATATTTTGTCCACAAACTCGTCTGTCCCATGGAACGGGAGTATAAGATAAAGTGTGGAGAGGAGAGGGATGGCTTATCCACCAATACAAAATTTTAAAAATTTAAAAAAATATATGTTGGGAACTCATTTATTGTCACATAAGCTTTCATGAACTATAGTCCACTTCAACAAATACACTTCAAGCATATGAATTATTCTTGCCGGTTCTCAAGATTTGTCCTCCCTTCATATTATCCGGCATGCGTCATTGTGAAGCATTCCAAGCTGACCTTTCTCCATAATGAGGAAAAAAGGCTGAAGGCAACTGAAGTTCAAACGACAGAATGTTTCATTTTTTTAAGAGTCTATGTGCACACCATGCAAAACAGGTTGTCCACAATTCAACTGCACTGTACTGACACAACTGCCTTCTTGTGCCAGTAGGCAAGAAAGCCCCAGTCCTGTCAGGTAACCAGGATCTCAGGTAACCTGGTTCCACAGCACTATAGCCTGATGTGGTTTTTCAGAATAGTTGCAGTAGCTGACAGCCAGGGCTATGCATGGAAGGAAAGTTCCACAGCCAGGAACTCCTGGCCAGGAACAATCGCAAGTGCTCTCATCAATCATAACAACATTGGTAGTTGATGCAGGCGTGCTGGACCACAGAGCGTCCTGACTCCCATGTGTGCCAGAGATTATCTTCCTTTAGAGGCACTGGCAGCAGGGAACAGTGGTCTTATCAGTGCAGTACAATTTTAAATCTGATGGGGGTGGGTTTTTTTTTAATGATATTTTGTATTTTGTGTTGTTGGGAAAAATAAGATAGTTTCTGCCTCAAGGACTTTGCAACCTGACATGCAGTGCTTTTCATTCTAGTGACGAAGGACTTTGGAAATTAAGAAGACCTTTTTGCCTCTTCCTCCACAAGTTGAGGGAAACATGGAAGCTGATGCCACTGCTGAGATGAATGGTACATAAGGATTTGGTTATCTGTTGAAATATCCTCCCTGTGATTGCAACAGCAAATGTCAATTGGGAAATAAATCTTATTTCTCCGGGCAGATAGCTTAAACCTATGTTTCCGGATGCAGCAAAATATGGTGAGGGAAATGCTACAGAAAAGGGCCTTCTGCATCTGGCTGATAAAGTGCTATTGCACAGTCATTATCACATAACCATTATCATTCTATTTCTCTGAAATTTGGTAAAATCTCTTGCCAAGGAGATTTCCCGCATCAAATTTCATACCAGTAGGAAATATTTCACAATTCCTAGTGGTACAACAATTTGGGAATTGCAGGAAAATCATATTTGTAGGGACAAGATCAATTTCAATAAGACTGCAATCCAAAGCACATTTACTTGGGAGTAAGTCTCACTAAACTCAGTGGGGTTTATGTCTGAGTAGACATGCATAGGATTATACTGTAGGAGAGTTAGTTTAAATGGAATTCATCCATGACCCTTTCACAAAGTACTACAGGTTTCAAATATTTTATTAGTACCAAGTCATTTTTGTAAACACAACATGGAAGTATGCTGGAGATATTCCATGTTCCTGCAGAACATTCCTGTCTACCATGTCAAACAATGGAAATAACATCTCACTGCATATCTTTGTTGTAGAACACACTTTAAAAGTCTTATTAAATGTTACCTTGCTCTCTAAGAGTTGTGGCTCCAATCCAAAGCTCAATGCACACTCCTAATATGCAAATTATTTCTAGTTGATTTAAGTGGGAGCAGGAGCATGTCCCATGAATTTGTGCACACTTTAATTACCATTGAAGTGCACATGGCAGCACCTGCACATCGATCAGAGCTTTTGTGAGCAAAACAATCTCTTAGATTATGCTGGTAGAGTTGCATTGTGGGTAAGACTGGCCCATTCATGAAGCAAATGATGCAGCAAATGTCAGCAGTGATGGCAGGGGAGGGGGTTGCGGATTTGGGGTGCCTTCCACCTCAAGTCTGCAGCTGCCACTGCCTCTTCCCTCTTGCCTACCATAGATGTGAGATGCATTAATCTGCTTCTCTGCTCCCCTCAGCTTGCTTCCCCCTATCCCCACAGCTCAAAGAACATATTGGAACTGAAACATAAAGGAACTGTGCAAAGAAGAAGCAAGGAGGGGAGTTGGGGAAGCCTGACTTACCTGACTTCGTCCTTGCTGTCCCAAATAAAACAGAAAAAAATTGTGCGACATGATGGGACTTCCCAGCATCATCCGCACTTTCTGTCAAGAGGATTGTATGGAAAGGAGCTCCAATTTTTTCCCCTGTTGGGGGGGCAGCAGTTCCAGTTTCATTCATGCATCTGGAAACCAGGAATGTCACAACAGATGCCACCCAATGCAGCTGCTTCCATGACTTCTGCCATAACATGGGGGGGGGAAGAAACCTTACCTTGCTCCTTGCATAGTTTTTCCACTTCGGTGTTTGTTTTTTTAAATAAAGGAACTGCCTTTATGCATGCAGTTTGCATAAATAAAATGGGAAGTGTAGCACTTCTGAGCTTGTGAAAACCATGTGTGGACCACAGTGAGGAGGCAGGTGTTCTGCTTCCCAGTACAGTGAAGGGAAGCAGGCTGCAGGGAGGTGGTGGCAGACTTGGGACAAAAGGCACACTGAATCCTCCGCTTATCCCACAGAAAGCAGATATGCACAATGCAGAGGTGCTGCCTTCCACCATATATTTTCTGTATGGAAGTGTGCTCTGGTCTCCCAGAATTGCTGCGCAGATTAGAGCCAAGCCAAGAACTGTAGGGATCGAATTTGGAAGAAAAACACAAATGTGAATACCCAGAATGAAGAGCAGCACACCACATGACCTTTTATATACGTGTGAGACTGTCCCTCGCCCAGGTTTGAAAAAGAGGGAGGAATAAAAGAGGAAAAAATGTTGCTCTAGCCAACCACTCTCCTCTCCTCCATGCTCTCCCTTTCGCTCTGTCCCCTCTTTTGTTTCCAGTCCAGAGAGTGGGGGGGGGGGGGGAGCAGAGGCTGGCAAATGACCAAGTAAAAGAGCATGCCACTTCCGGCGCCCAAAGGTCTTGAGCCAGTCCTGATTGTGGGGGCACTTTTAGTTATAAGGACTTGGAAACAACAAAAGGGTTTTGTTGCCCAATCAAATATAGCAAATTTAGAATATTAATCTGTGTGTGTTGTGTATGGGCTACAGTGTGAATTGCCGGCTGCAGGGAAGAAAAGGCCATCAAAGAAATGTCCATGTATAATGGAATCATAGAAGCAGCGCTGTGATTGATTCATAATAAATGCATTATTATAACATATTTAAAATAAAGGAAACTTTATTGTGAACTTGAAAAGATGATTTCGTGCACCTTGATGGGAATATCCTAACAAAGAAATAATTACTGAAGTCGGAGTGCTTCAGATTAGAGATGACATCAAAGGGAAGAAAAATATCTGGAAGGGGTGGAAATACAGAAATAAGTGTTATCTTTTGATCTAGTCTGGGTATTGTGTTGTGTTACAATGTTTTAGTGGCTATGTTCCTGAATTGTCGATGCTGTCTTTATGAAATTTTCTTTAGGCTTTTTAAGCTGTTGTAGGAGCATTTCCAAAAGGCAGGATATATAAGTGAAAAAAATAATGGCATGCTTTAATTAAATATTTATGATTGGGAGTCACAATGATATTTTTCTTAATACTGGAGAAGAGAGGGTGCTGCTTGATTTACAAAATTGTATACAATGGTTCCCAAACAGTGGGTCGTGACCTGATTTTTGGTGGGTTGCCAAAGGATGATGGAAAGATCAGATAACTAATTGCCTCAAGCAAGGAAGCTATGGAAAAAAATCAAATATTGTAGCCACTAATAGCCTGCAAGGAACTCAGCTCCTGCAGTTTGCAAGGTAACTGCTAACTGCACTGCAAGGATCTGAGCTTCTGCACTTTGCAAGCATGTGTAAACATAGAATAGTGTTTGTGGGTCAGGACCAATTAGGTGGGTCCCCATTCATTTCAATATTTTATTTTTAATATATTAGACTTGATGCTCCCATAGTATGTGCCTGCATTTGGTGAAATGTTACACACCTGTACTTTGAACAGGGTACAATGTATATGCTTTTAACAATGATAGTAAATGGAACTTACTCCTGGGTAAGTGTGGGTAGGATTACAGCCAAGGATTGTTAAAAATTTTCCTGCTTGATGATGTCACTTTTGGTCATGACATCATTTCCGATGGGTCCTGACAGATTATCATTCTAAAAAGTGGGTCCCAGTGCTAAAAGTGTAAGAACCGCTGATACTGGGCGCAATCCTAACCCCTTATGTCAGTGCTTTCCAGCACTGACATAAAGCCAATGCAGCTCTGAGGTAAGGGAACAAACATTCCCTTACTTTGATGAGGCTTCTATGAGTGACACCCAACTGCAGGATGCAGCACATATCCCATTGGCACTGCTATGCCAGTGCTGGAAAGCACTAACATAAGGGGTTAGGATTGCGCCCATAGAGAGATAAAGTTTGAGGGTCTTTTTTCTGGATATTATTACTTCTAAATATTTATGTTCTAAATGTTTAAAGAAACGTGGAGGGAGGGAGAAAGTGCATTATGACAGAGGGAGAGAATGCTGTGCAATTGCCTTTCTATGAATCGGGGAGGAGAAATGATCGTGAGATGAAATGCAATAGAAGAGGTGTTACATCATTGACTTTAGAGAGGGTGAGAAGGCTTGTGGGGAGATAATGTTATGCAAATTATTGTTTACCAAAAAGGCAAGCATATTTTTGGTAGAAAGAGACTTGGAGCTTTTCTGTTTGAGCCTCAGCTTACAATTGAAGTAAGGGGTATTAAAAGGGAGGTATGGGTTAAATCACAGAGACATGGGTAGACAGAAAATCATGACCTCCTACTCCAATGGCCAGGGAGGGGGATAGAACAGACATGAAAGTAGAGGCAGATCAGTTCAAGAAGGAGAGAAATACTAGTATTATTTATTTGATTTGTATTCCGCCTTTCTCCCCGAGGGCACCCAAGGCGGCTAACAATCAAGTTAAAAATACAGATGAACATTAAAAATACACAACACTTAAAAACAATTAAAATAAGATAAGATTTTCCTAGTCTTCTGCAAATAGGTACTATCATCAACCTGGTGGGGCTGGAAGTTGCATTAATGCTGCAAACGGGTCATCTTACTCAAGTGCCGAGTGAAGCAAGAGTATAGCAAGACTGGACTCCCCAGAACAGACCAGTTACTTACAAGTAGATGATTGGCTTAAGGTCACATAACTTCTTTAAAATACAACATTTCCTAGGAATCTTTTCTCTCTCTGTTTCCTAATTGACTGTACATGTTAACCAATACCTGAGGCAAGGAGGGACAATGGGATTCAGGTTGGGAAGAGGGGATCACTGGAGCCTGATAAGGGGGCTAATTTGTTGATGCTGCCAAAACTAAGATAAAAATGGGGCAGATGCCAGTTTGCACAGTGGCAGGGGCATCTTGGGGTCAGGATTACTTTGTTCATTTGTTTGCTTAAACAGACTTATTTTAGATGACAGGATGTCACAGTGTTTTGTGCCATATCCTTTTGAGATACAGTTCACAAAAAGCAATAGCTTTGCTGGAGGTTCTTTATGAAATGATGGAAAGAAACCATGACTTATGAGGATGATAAGCTGAATGGTGGTTTTAATAATTTAATTCCAGGTCTACAGAGCTTGCGTCTTGGGTACACTTCTGTACTACAGCAAGTCATGAACTCTGCGTTCACAGCAAGAGAGGAAACTGAATGCTTTCCACATGCACTACCTCTGACGCATTCTTGGTATCACCTGACAGGACAAAGTTCCAAACAACACAGTCCTGGAATGAGCTGGAATCCCTAGCATGTATGTACTGCTGAAACAGAAACGCCTGTGTTGGCTTGGTCATGTTGTGATATTGGGCAATGGCCGGATCTCAAAGGATCTCCTCTATGGAGAACTCATGCAGGGAAAGCACCCTACAGGTAGACCACAGCTGCAATACAAGGACATCTGCAAGAGGGATCTGAAGGCCTTAGGAATGGATCTCAACAGATGGGAACCCTTGCCCTCTGAACATCCTGCTTGGAGGCAAGCTGTGCAGCATGGCCTTTCCCAGTTTGAAGAGACACTTGCCCAACAGACTGAGACAAGGAGGCAAAGAAGGAAGGCCCACAGCCAGGGAGACACACCAGGGACAGACTACATTTGCTCCCAGTGTGGAAGGGATTGTCACTCCCTAATTGGCCTTTTCAGCCACAATAGACGCTGTTCCAGAACCACTTTTCCAGAGTGCAATACCATAGTCTTCCGAGACTGAAAGATGCCAATGATGGTTTTAATATGCCAGACTTGAAGCTGTACCATAATGCAAGCTTTTTCCCATTGGTTCTGGTATGCATAAGATGTGAATATAGAGTCTGGACAGAACCGAGCTTTCTCCAACCTTAAATTACAGGTGTAATCAAGGGCAGAAGGAACTTAGAAGAAAATTTTTTACACATGAACATAACCAGCATTCATTTACTTAGGGCCCAATCAACTTCCGCCTCTGTGCTGATGATGCACCAATATGGGCACTGTGACCAACATATCCTAAGCCCATCCAGGCAATGCCAAGCCAGTGCAGCCCTCCTAATAATGCGGTACAGCCATTCCAAGTAATACCAACAGCCTACATGGAAGTGCCAACAAAGCCCATCATCCATGGAATGGCATCCTGATGCTGACACATTGTCAGTGCAAGATCAGTGTGTCATTGGTCTATCATCAGTGTAACATCCAAGGAGCTAATCACCACATTCACCCATCCCCAGTGCAGGTGGCCAGAGAAGTGCTGCCAGGGTAAAGCAAGCAGTAAGTGCAAGCACAGGGCCAATGATCAGCCATTGCTGAGGGAGTCCCCTCTGCCAGCCTATTGGAATAAACAAAACAACAACGGGCATGATTGCCAACCAAGGGCACCACACACACACACACACACACACACACACACACAACACAAGGATGCCACAGCACCTCCACCCCTGACATAAGAACATAAGAACAGCCCCACTGGATCAGGCCATAGGCCCATCTAGTCCAGCTTCCTGTATCTCACAGCAGCCCACCAAATGCCCCAGGGAGCACACCAGATAACAAGAGACCTCATCCTGGTGCCCTCCCCTACATATGGCATTCTGACATAACCCATTTCTAAAATCAGGAGGTTGTGCATACACATCATGGCTTGTACCCCATAATGGATTTTTCCTCCAGAAACTTGCCCAATTCCCTTTTAAAGGCGTCTAGGCTAGACGCCAGCACCACATCCTGTGGCAAGGAGTTCCACAGACTGACCACACACTGAGTAAAGAAATATTTTCTTTTGTCTGTTCTAACCCACCCAACACTCAATTTTAGTGGATGTCCCCTGGTTCTGGTATTATGTGAGAGTGTAAAGAGCATCTCCCTATCCACTCTGTCCATTCCCTGCATAATTTTGTATGTCTTAATCATGTCCCCCCTCAAGCGTCTCTTTTCTAGGCTGAAGAGGCCCAAACGCCGTAGCCTTTCCTCATAAGGAAGGTGCCCCAGCCCCGTAATCATCTTAGTCGCTCTCTTTTGCACCTTTTCCATTTCCACTATGTCTTTTTTGAGATGCCAGGAACACTGTAGATGCTGAGATGTTGAGATGCTGACAGGAACTACTGTAGCATAATGAGCAAAAAAAAACTGCTAGAAATCTGCACTCAAGGTTCAAGTCCCAACATGCCACCAACATCCAAGGAATACCTTTGACAGCAATGGGAAGAGTAAGGGTAGAGAGATAGCTTCCTCAGAAGAGGCAGCGATATGAAAAAAGCACACAAATCCTCCCATGATAAGCGCTTATGTCCATGTGGGGCAACTGGAAGGAACCCATGTGCCGGGGAGAGGTTAGGGATGAGTCACAAGGAGAACCTCAGCAGCATTCAGGCAAACAGGTTCCTGGTAACTCACTGCAGAATGACATAGGCTGGAAGCCAGAAAAGATGGGCTTGAGCCCAGCCAAGGGGTTTGCCCTAACCAACAAGGAACTCACCTTTTACATAACTAGTCAGGTCATGCGCTGACCAATAGCAGGGATGAAAGAAGAGTTGGACACAGCTCTAGAACACACAAGGGACACTCCTGCTCTCTAAGCAACCACCCATAGCAAAAGATAGGTGAAGAGCACCCCATCCACCATTTAACCTGCATCAACTGCAAACAGGCACACATGACTGGGAGGCTGTAGACATGGACCTATCAGAGACAGCATTGCATGGGCCAATTATTGAGCTGGCATGTAACACAGAGCACCTGCTCATCTAGACACACCCACTTACCCCCAATGCCCTTTGTTCCATTGCTGCTTGTGCGGCTGTTAATATGCTGCCTTCCCCATTCTCCTGCAATTGTCTACCGTGCACCATGGCAGCAAAGAACAGAGGGTTCATGTCTTTAAAGGAGTATCCCCCCAGTGGATCCCAAGGAGTCATGGAGTAAGGATGTGGCAGAATCTAAGAGTCTCTGTTTTCTTGCAGAGGTCCACCCTGAGGCCAGCTGAGGTATGAAACACCTACGGTGGAAAGAAGGGATCCATGTCAGCTAACAAAGAGACTCAACAAAGAGACATGTCAAAATTTGTATTGAACTGTATCAGCGATAGAGCAGCATCTGAAAGAACACATTTGTGGGGCAGCCAACTCTCTCCTTCCAGCAGGGCTATTGTGCCATTGCAATTTATCTAAAACACAGTTGAGTAACAGCTGCCAGTGAGGTCTGGCTGCACCAGTCAGTTCACTGCCTGTCATTGGGCTTGCAAAGCATTAGGGGCCAGACTGGAATGAGTAAGGGCTCAAACCTAAGCAACTTTCCAGTGCTGATGCAGCTGCGGCAATGGGACATGCGCTTCAATCTGTTGTGGGGGAGCAGTCATGGAGGATTCCTTAAGGTAAGGGAATGTTTGTTCCCTTACCTAGGGGCTGCATTGCAGCTGCATCAATGCTGGAAAGTTGGATAAGATTGGGCCCTAGGTCAGCAACCTCGCTAAAGAGCAGCTGGGTTCACCCCGTCACTGCTGGCAGACAGTTTTTTCTACACTTCCAGGAAAGATCTCGCTTAGTGTCATTACATGTGTATAACCCAATAGAAAGTCTTACAGTACAATCCTATGCAGGTGTACTCAGTCCTAAGTCCCATTGTGTTCAATGGGGCTTACTCTCAGGAAAGTGTGTGCAGGATTGCACCCTTAATTTCACAATTACTTCCTTATGCAAATATATATTATGTTTTGCAAAAGGCCTGTGAATTGCTGGTCCAGAATTTTTTAGTCATTAAATTATGAAATTCTTCCCAAAATAACCTCAGAGCAAACCTTTTTCATCAGTGACTATTTACCAACCATTTACAGCCCTTCTGACCAGCAGCTTTAGCATGGTTATTTTTTTCCAGGGAGGCTTCTTCTTCATCAGGTATTGCATTGTGTATGTGATGATATCACAATGACAACCAGTCAGACTTGGAGTTGTGGTTACATCTCAAAGGGCAAATTTAACCAATTCAGAATAAGAGCAAATGCAATCACAGTGATGGGTGGATAGGGGGAGGGAATGGACTGTGCTTGCTCTTGTCTGGTTAGGCAAGGGTGGAAGGAAAGTGTGGCTGCCTCTTCAGAAACTGCCATTGCCAGGGAGGCTGCTTTCCATCCAGAGATGTTGTGGGGAACAGGTAGCTGGCCACCAGCCAGGCTCTTCCCCACCTGAGACTCCACTTCTTGCTGCCTTGTAAAATGGTAAAACTGTCACCCCTATTTGCATGTCCTCTTACCCAGTGAGGTCTCCTCTTCATTACTTGAGAGCACAGATGCAAAGTCAGGCTCTGTTTCAATTCAGTTCTAATGATAGGTCAATAACTGAGTGATTGTAGGAAGGAAATGCAAGTCAGTGATTTGAACTGGCTGCTTTGCAAAGCTGGGCTGACTCCCTAAGTAGAGCTTTGGTTGCTTGTAAAATGGCAGGAGCTGTGTCAAACACTGCATTAGTTCTCAGGGGCATTCTCAAGTGACAATCTGTAAAGCGAATCTAAACATACAGCGTATAAATACTTCTCAGTCTGACAGCTTGAAATAATACAGAAATAAATAGTGAGATGGACACTCAGTGCACAGAGTGGTTAATGATGGAACATAGAGATTCGTTTTGCTGGGTTAGATCAACAGTGTCTAAAATTACAACCTGATTACAATGTCTGGTTTTCATTATCTCTTGATGGAGAACTCTGGGTCCCATTTTTAAAGGATTTGATGGTATCACCACACTTTCCTGATGATACCATATTAGCAATACACAATTTTTCTTTTTGTTTTCATTCCTGTCGCAGAGGTTATGAATAGATATTGTTTCATTAGTTTTTACTACAACAACAGTGACACACTACCATGTTAAAGTTGCCCCTTTCTAAAAGACAAACAGCCCAATCCTAGTCAGATACTGTACCATTGGGCAACAATGCGGGAACAATGAACACCATATCCTAAGGCCACCCAGGCATACCATATAGCCAGCCATTAAGAATGAGCAACGGGCACCACTGCCAACCAATGGAAGATATCCAAGGACACCACACACACAAACACACATACACAAGGAGTGGCTGTTTGAGCAGAGCAAAAGATAGCTCTCCAGGAAGAGGGCAGCCATAAGAAACACACACATATCTCTCCACGGCAAGGGGTTGAGTCCCTGTGGAAGCATTCCTTAGCTGGAATGCAGAGGAGGAACTAGGATGAGTCACAAGGAGAGTATCAACAGCACTCACCGGTGCTGGTAGCTCACTTCCCAAAGATGTAGGCTAGGAGGCAGGTAAAATAACTTTGAAAATATTTCTTTACTCAGCATGTGGTTGGTCTGTAGAACTCCTTGCCACAGGATGTGGTGACGGCATCTGGCCTGGATGCCTTTAAAAGTTTCTGGAGGTAAGTTTTTTTTCCTGGACAAGTTTCTGGAGGAAAAATCCATTATGGGTTACAAGCCATGATGTGTATGTGCAACCTCCTGATTTTAGAAATGGTCTACGTCAGAATGCCAATGCAAGGGAGGGCACCAGGATGCAGGTCTCTTGTTATCTGGTGTGCTCCCTGGGGCATTTGGTGGGCCGCTGTGAGATACAGGAAGCTGGACTAGATGGACCTATGGCCTGATCCAGTGGGGCTGTTCTTATGTTCTTAACTTCTAGGACTGCCCTCCCCCTGCAGGATGCAGCATGTGCTCAAGTAGCACAGTTGCATCAGTGGGGGAGTTCAGATGGGATTGGTTTAGGTTGTTCCTATGTGTTTAGGTGTCATCTAGGAAAAATATTCAGGAAAGCTGCTACTTTCAACCGGGCCTTTGGTCAATATTACAAGGAGGATAGGGCTGGCATCTAAAAATTTGTAAATGGAAGATTCTAAGAAAACAAAGTGATCCAACCAAATAACAAAATATCTTGTGCAGTGTGTGGATATGTTCTGAAAATGCATTCAGTAGGAGTATGCTTCAGAAGAATTGCAGACAAGCAATTTTAGCAACAAAAAAAAAAATTCTAGAAATAGACTAAACTTAGCCTCTTTATACCAAATGGAGTCTTTTAAGTACACACAGTTGTGAAAGCAAGTTGAAGTAATTATGTCGGCGCTCCTGCTTTGGGCAAAATCCACTGCAACTAATTTTCATGCACTGAGCAGTTTTTACTTTGCTTTTAACCCATGCCCTCTCATGCAAATTAGAGCCATCAAACCTCAAATCAGTGCCTCACTTAATTACTCTAATGAATCCAAGTATAGGTAATTAACATAGGCTTGCAAAATCTGATGCAGCTTAAAAACAAAACAGAAACAGCATTGTACCCCTCATCTGTCACCACTGGTGGTCAACATGTCCATAAGATGCAAATCTAGGATTTTGATATGACAGATATCAGTGAGAAGGATGAGGTGACAAATAAGAATAAGGCTTTGAAATTTTCCCATGCAAATGTTCTTCTTTGAAGGGGACAAATGATGTGACATCCTGCGGAATGTTTTACATGAACTGACATGGTTTGTTTAAGAAGAAAGTGTATGCTCCGTCAGCTTGCTAATGTCACATGAAAGTTTTGAAATAGCAGTATTAACCTGGCCCAGAACAATATGCAGTTATTCCATGGGAAAACAGATCTGTGAGTCACATCCATGGTGGGGGCGGGGGGTGATCACACACTCACCTGAACTGGAGTTTATTCATGGCAGAAGCCGCGTCATTGCCAGTCATTCTCGGGCAAACTTCTTGTTTTTGTAGGAATCTCAACAGCATTTGCTTGCCAAAGGGAGCAGTTTGCCCATCTGAGGGTAGAAAACTTCCTAGTTCCAACATATCATGCAATTCCTCAGTCCAACTTTCACAGGGGAGTTTTTCCCCCACATTCTGCAATTCTGTTCTTCAACCAAGAGAAGTAGGGTTCCCTTGAGAAGAGACGTCTTTTGGACTTTCTCTTTTGGACTTAAGGACTTTCTTCCTTGATTCTGAGCAGGAATCTTTCCCCAATATTTCTCTAAATTGCCTTTCTCCTCTACTCATCACAAGTAAGGGGGCAGCTGCCCTTTAAAGCCATAAACAACAAGAAGAGGAGCTTTGGATAGGCTCCCTCAGGAGACTGTCTTGGATGTCTTACCTCCCACACTCACAGATATCAAAAATCATGTGGGTTTTGCAACTATACATTCAAAAGCCCATGTAGAAGATTCCAAACTCATGGATTAAGAAGTAAAAAAGTGAGAAAGAGGTACTTGGACATTCTGCGGAAAAAATAAAAAATAATGGATGTCTCATAGATAACAAAACCAATGTGGGTTTTCATCCAAACATGTACCTATTCTATGGGAAATGCCCATTTCCACATGGGTTCTTGCACATTTGATTTCTTAGAAATACTGCCAGTTTACATAGGATAGATAGACCAACATTTGAAAATCAAGAAGCTTCTTTCAAACCTAGAAGTTTCCATCAAACTCATTCTCTCTTAATCTACAAGTTTCCAGTATTTGATTATGGTTCAATGCTTCAGTACTTTAACATTTCCATTCATTTTGCTTCTTACATTGGAGTTTCATGTCTCCATGGGTTTGCAGCTGTCTAGATTAGAAGATTTGACTGGCAAGATTAGCCTTCTTCCATTGTGGTACATGCAGGAGATTTTTAGAGAAAATTGTTTTAAAATCAGTTTGGTAGTATCAAAAGCCCTTTAGTGGTCAAGATGTATCAATGGGTAACACCAAATGGCAGGCACTAGAAACATAAAATGACAGCTGTGATTGATATCCCAGATGGAGGCTGCTGGGAGAAAATGGAAGTTGAACAAGACATAATTTGCCCTGCACTAGTTTGTATATGGATGAGACGGTGGTGTAGGGAGGAGGGGTTTAGATTCGTTAGGCACTGGGGAACGTTTTGGGACAAGCGGGGCCTGTACAAGAGGGACGGGCTCCATTTGAACCAGAATGGAACCAGACTGCTGGCGCATAACATTAAAAAGGTGGCAGAGCAGCTTTTAAAGCTGGGGGAAGGCCGACAGGAGCCGACAGGAGCCGAGGGGCATCCGGTTCAGGACTCCTCATCCCTATGGGATGAGGATGGGGAGGTTAGAGAACAACAAGACAAAGGCAGGGTAGGAGAAGAAATTGGGAAAGGTAGTGTGATGGGATGTGATAGACGGTTTGGCACAATGAGAGGATGCGGGGACAAAGGAGCAAATAAGCAGCCCATCCTGGGGCATTCCATGTATAAATGCTTTTATGCGAATGCCCGAAGTCTACGAGCCTTCACGGTGATATGGGAGGCCAAGAGAGACAATGAGGAACGCATGGCCAGCAACATTAAGGGGAATAATAAAAGCTTCTTCAAATATGTTAGAAGCAGGAAACCCCCCAGAGAAGCGGTTGGCCCTCTGGATGGTGAGGGAGGGAAAGGGGAGATAAAAGGAGACTTAAAGATGGCAGAGAAATTAAATGAGTTCTTTGCATCTGTCTTCACAGCAGAAGACCTCGGGCAGATACCGCTGCCCGAACAGCCCCTCCTAACCGAGGAGTTAAGTCAGATAGAGGTTAAAAGAGAAGATGTTTCAGACCTCATTGATAAATTAAAGATCAATAAGTCCCTGATGGCATCCACCCAAGGGTTATTAAGGAATTGAAGAATGAAGTTGCAGATCTCTTGACTAAGGTATGCAACTTGTCCCTCAAAATGGCCACGGTGCCAGAAGATTGGAGGATAGCAAATGTCACGCCTATTTTTAAAAAGGGAAAGAGGGGGGACCCGGGAAACTATAGGCCGGTCAGCCTAACATCCATACCGGGTAAGATGGTGGAATGCCTCATCAAAGATAGGATCTCAAAACACATAGACGAACAGGCCTTGCTGAGGGAGAGTCAGCATGGCTTCTGTAAGGGTAAGTCTTGCCTCATGAACCTTATAGAATTCTTTGAAAAGGTCAACAGGCATGTGGATGCGGGAGAACCCGTGGACATTATATATCTGGACTTTCAGAAGGCGTTTGACATGGTCCCTCACCAAAGGCTACTGAAAAAACTCCACAATCAGGGAATTAGAGGACAGGTCCTCTCGTGGATTGAGAACTGGTTGGAGGCCAGGAAGCAGAGAGTGGGTGTCAATGGGCAATTTTCACAATGGAGAGAGGTGAAAAGCGGTGTGCCCCAAGGATCTGTCCTGGGACCAGTGCTTTTCAACCTCTTCATAAATGACCTGGAGACAGGGTTGAGCAGTGAAGTGGCTAAGTTTGCAGACGACACCAAACTTTTCCGAGTGGTAAAGACCAGAAGTGATTGTGAGGAGCTCCAGAAGGATCTCTCCAGACTGGCAGAATGGGCAGCAAAATGGCAGATGCGCTTTAATGTCAGTAAGTGTAAAGTCATGAAGATTGGGGCAAAAAATCAAAACTTTAGATATAGGCTGATGGGTTCTGAGCTGTTTGTGACAGATCAGGAGAGAGATCTTGGGGTGGTGGTGGACAGGTCGATGAAAGTGTCGACCCAATGTGCGGCGGCAGTGAAAAAGGCCAATTTTATGCTTGGGATCATTAGGAAGGGTATTGAGAACAAAACGGCTAGTATTATAATGCCGTTGTACAAATCTATGGTAAGGCCACACCTGGAGTATTGTGTCCAGTTCTGGTCACCGCATCTCAAAAAAGACATAGTGGAAATGGAAAAGGTGCAAAAGAGAGCAACTAAGATGATTACGGGACTGGGGCACCTTCCTTATGAGGAAAGGCTACGGCGTTTGGGCCTCTTCAGCCTAGAAAAGAGACGCTTGAGGGGGGACATGATTGAGACATACAAAATTATGCAGGGAATGGACAGAGTGGATAGGGAGATGCTCTTTACACTCTCACATAATACCAGAACCAGGGGACATCCACTAAAATTGAGTGTTGGGCAGGTTAGGACAGACAAAAGAAAATATTTCTTTACTCAGCGTGTGGTCGGTCTGTGGAACTCCTTGCCACAGGATGTGGTGATGGCGTCCAGCCTAGACGCCTTTAAAAGGGGATTGGACGAGTTTCTGGAGGAAAAATCCATTACAGGGTACAAGCCATGATGAGTATGCGCAACCTCCTGATTTTAGGAATGGGTTAAGTCAGAATGCCAGATGTAGGGGAGGGCACCAGGATGAGGTCTCTTGTTATCTGGTGTGCTCCCTGGGGCATTTGGTGGGCCGCTGTGAGATACAGGAAGCTGGACTAGATGGGCCTATGGCCTGATCCAGTGGGGCTGTTCTTATGTTCTTATGTATAAAGCCTGTGGGAGTAGCATTCCGGGGCAAGGGGGAGTCAATACATTCTCAGGAGAAGAGGGAAACCGACAGTCGCCCTTAGGAAAGCTGAAGCTATCCTGTTCTAATTAGGTAGCAGCTGCAGAGTCTGCTGCAAGGGGACAGACAGCAGTTTGCAACAAGTAGCTGGCAGTGGGCGTTAAAGGTGGCAGGTCACTGGTAGAGCCAGTGGCTAACTTTCTTATTAATGACAATAGTGGGTATTTACATATCACTTTTCAACCAAAAAAGCAATTCACATGCAGGTTATAGAGCAAACAGAAATAAATTTTTTATTGAGGCATGCTTTTAAATGCTCATGTAAGCAATGTGGCCCTGTGAGCAGCAGCTGATATATGAAGAAGACTGCTGAGGAAGTGTCATGTGTTTGTGGTTCCTATGCTACACTGCTCAGGAGCAAACAACTGCTTTGCATGCTAATTTGTTGCAAGGCAGTCACCAATGTGTGCAAGCCATATTGCCGATGACACTGGTATCGAAACTGGATAGGGTTCAATTGAGGGGAATTAAAGTTTCAAACTAGGAATCAATTTAGATTGGTAGCGAGCAGCTACCCCATGTAAAGATGTTTTATCTTTCTCACCTTTTCTCATATATGCTATACTGGCAACTTCAAAAAAAAAAAACTCAACTTTGTAATAACCTAATAAGAAATAAGATAAACTAATAATGAACAACAACAAATATCACTGCATTTTAATACAATCATAGATAGTTGGCAACCTTCAGTCTCGAAAGACTATGGTATCACGCTCTGAATTGTGGTTCTGGAACAGCATCTAGTGTGGCTGAAAAGGCCAATTAGGGAGTGACAATCCCTTCCACACTGGGAGCAAGTGCAGTCTGTCCCTGGTTTGTCTCCCTGGCTATGGGCCTTCCTTCTTTGCCTCTTTGCCTCAGACTGTTGGCCAAGTGTCTCATCAAACTGGGAAAGGCTATGCTGCACAGCCTGCCTCCAAGCGGGCTGCTCAGAGGCCAGGGTTTCCCACCTGTTGAGGTCCACTCCTAAGGCCTTCAGATCCCTTTTGCAGATGTCCTTGTATCGCAGCTGTGGTCTACCTGTAGAGTGCTTTCCCTGCACGAGTTCTCCATAGAGGAGATCCTTTGGGATCCAGCCATAATCCATTCTCACGACATGACCGAGCCAACGCAGGCATCTCTGTTTCAGCAGTGCATTCTGTTTTCTGTTGCATGGTGCAGAGTTGTCGATCCACTTGTTGGTTTTCATCCTAAACCCCACGCACCCCGTGAGGTTAACGGACCGTGGCGAGGCAACACCTTACTGGCTGGGGACTGCCCAGCTTAAGGTGGGTGGTAGCTGCCCAATGAGATGCAATGATCTGTCCCACCATTGGAAGCAGCCCCTGGCATCACGCTCGATGCCAATCGAGCGAAGACTTATAACCAGTAAACTGCTGCTTCCCATGTTGTGCCAACGCCATATGGCGAAGTTGGAGTGTCCTCTCCAGTGCGCGAAGCCTGGGTAAAGAAGGTATGGAGGATAGGCTGTTACCCATGCAGCAAATCCCCCCTCTCCACATCGCTGGAATGGTCCAATGGAAAGGCAGAAGCCAATACAGTTGGTTCCAGCGGCGTTGCAGGAGTTGCCAGAGCGTGACTATGTACAGCTGCGAACTGCCTCAGGGACTCCAGCTCCTGATTTTGCCTCGAGGTTGACTCCTGAAGCCTTTTCCATAACTGGATGTAGCCACAAGGCAGTGGAGGTTTGAGGTCAGAGTTTCCTTCTCTTAGATGAGCTGCCTTCCCAGGCTGACGAGTCCCATCAACTCGATGGTAAAGTACCCGGTGAGTAAAGTAGATATGAGGATAGACTGTTTCCCATGCAGCAAATCCCCCCTCTCCACATCGCTGGAATGGTCCAATGGAAAGGCAGAAGCCAATACTGTTGGTTCCAGCAGTGTTGCAGGATTACAATCATATGATCTATTTAAACTATGTTTACATAAGTCTTTCCCATTCCAGTTTTGTCTAAAGCCTTTGAAGTATTGGGGGGGAAAATAATCCAGTGGTTAAGTATTCGGAATCAACAGTTGCACTGGAAATTCCTCAGAGAAAGGCCATATCAAAATATAACATTTCCTCTTTTTCACAAGCTATTAACAATGTAGTTACTGTATATGTTCTGAAGAGATATAAACTTATTCAGAAAGCTGACTTCACAGTAATTAACAGCCTGATACTGTTCTCTCCCCCTCATTGCTGATGCAGCAATGCCAAAATGGTTGCAGGTGGGCAGTTGTGGAGGTCTCCTCTGGGTCAGGATAATTCATTCTCTTACCTGGGGTAAGCCTCTGAAGCGTGAGAGGGTCTACCCAGATCTGTGCTAATGAATTGGCTGGTACTGGTCTCCATCAACCTGTGCCACAGGACTGAGTCCAGGAAGGGGACTAGGATTGGGTGGCTACCACTGCCAGCAAACCCACCTCCTTTCCAAATTTGATCTGCCCTCTCTCACCCTATTGCCACCCCATTCTGATCTCCCCCCACTCTATTACCACCCCATTCCTCCCTCCCTTGTCCCTGTTCTGCCTCCCCCACCCTGTCTCACCTCTCCCACTATCCTACCTGTCTCATCGGGTCCTCCACACTCCTCCAGTGGGCACAGGAAGGCTCCAGACTTATTTTATTTATTTATTTATTTATTTGATTTATTGGATTTGTATTCCGCCTTTCTTCCCCAAGGGCACCCAAGGCGGCTAACAATCAAGTGAAAAAATACAGATAAACATTAAAAATACAAATACACTTAAAAACAATTAAAACAAGGTAAAATACATAGTAGCAGCATACAAGTGTGTGCACTGCCAAAGTGTCTCTTATGACTGCTGTAAGGCACAGTCCGTGCTGGCAGAACTTGTGTTCAGTCTGGTAGGATCGGGCTGTAATTTGACGTTGTCTACACAGAGATGATCTTTTCAAGTGCTTAATTGGCCCGTGCTTTAGGCAAACTGCTGATTTGAGCCTCTGTTTAGGAGTCCTCTGTATCAGCTTAGCTCTGTGGACCCTCTAATTAAAAATCTCCTCCAATGGTCATTTTTCAAATGACCAGTTCATCAACAGTCACTACACCAACATTCCATATTCTCAAACCCTCTCATCTAGTAGAATTTGGCAAGCTGATTCATATCCAATGGTACAATGCCACTTTACACGTGTGTCATCGGAACTGACCCAGACTCAGTGCTAGAAATACCATCTGTGGAGGCAGAGACAGCTCCAAGCCAACAGACAAGTTGCTTCAATGAAGTGATGAGTTTAAATGACAGCCCAACCCTACCCAAATCCCTCCTCACCGATGCAGCCACAGCAATGGAGCACGTTCTGTATCCACAGGATGGGGGGCGCCAGGGTAAGTGAATGGGGTTGGAAAGGTCACACCAGGGTAAGTGAATGTTTGCTCACCAACCCCACAGAAAGTTTCCATTACCACCATGGGACTCCTCCATTTAGAAGTCATAGAACCAGAGTGATAACTGCAGTGATAAGGGAGACAGATGGGATTAGGATTTTGGCACACCCAGGTACTGCTGATACCTCCCCCAATCCACTTCCGTCCTTGCCCCATTCTACCTCCCTCCACTCCCCAGTTCCAAACCCTCCTCACCTTATTCCGCCTCCACTGCTGTTGCATCTACCATTGTAGGTCCAGCAGCGGTCCCCCAGTGCTGCCATCAGGTGTGACAGCACACCTAAAATGGCCACTGGTGATGCGTTCACCACCAAAAGCCATTTTACTACAGCCCTCCTAAAGCCTCATAACGCTTTTACTGATTGCCTACAGTAGAGGAGACCTACGGTCCAATCCTAATGAATCACTGCACCAGCAGAACACGTGTGCTTTCACAAAAGCACGGTAAAGCACTTGGCTCCATTGAGATTTAATTAGGGTTGGGTGTTAAGCTTGGAGCCCTAGGATCAAATCCTATCCACTTTCCCAGCACTGATGCAGCTGCAATGCAGCTCTGAGGTAAGGGTAATGTTCCTTTATTTTGATGAGGCCTCTGTGACTGTCCTATACCACAGGATGCAATGCATGCACTGGAAAGTTGGATCGGATTGGGCCCTTACTCTCCTACGCTATGTAGCTTCATAGTATGACTTCTGGCCCCTCCAATTATTATTTCAAGGGAGCAAGGGGTCTTGTACATTCAGCTTGCTGACTCATCCCAACCCATGCCTGCAGGGTTGGCACCAGAGAGTGGCCTGCTTGGGTACCTGCTGAGGCCACACTGCAACCAGCAACAACCCTCTGGCCAGAGTTGCTCATCACAGCCACCTGCTCATTTGCCTCCCTGCTCAATCTTCCGGGTCATGTGAGCAAGTGAATGGACAAGGATGGTGAAAAGGAGGCCACTAAGTCCCAGACACAGTGAGGGTCTCTTGCTCAGGGGTCCCCCAAAGCTGAAAACAGTGCTGTGTCAGTGAAGGCATCCACTGTGGAGGAAGAGAACAGGGCTCTTGTCTTCTGAGAGGCGGATGATTAGATGAAGAAGATAGTTAAACATTTCCTTTAATTTGCTTTTATTTAATTATCATTACCATTAACTACCTGCAAGGTTCAACATTTGTAGAGCTTTTCTCTGTGGTATTATAAGGCTCTCCCTGGTATTTTAAGGCAAGTGGAATAGCAAATTATGTCGTAATATAATCAAAATGAGGTTATTTTCTACATAACAATATTATTTGCTTCAATATGCAAATGAAACAAGCCAAAATAAGTCACAGCAGAACTGATTTTTTAAAATGACTTCATTGTTTCAAGTTTCTGCATGTTTTCCAAGAACATTCTCTGAAAGTAGTAGTAGGTGTGCCACAAAAAAAAAAAAACCCAGTTTTGAAAACAAGCAGTAATTTTATGCCTCCAAGTCTACCATATAAATCTCATCCCTGCTAACTGAGCAAAGATGCTCTTTTTAAAGTGGTGCTCCTCTTGTATTTAACTATCCCTCTTTACCCAAGCACCAAGTCTTTTTGAGTGCCTGTTGGCTGGTATTCTGCTTCCTCTTTAGTTTGCAAGTCCTTTTAGGACAAACTATTGATTTTGCTATGTATATTTGTGACCTTTTTAGTTCAATAGCTGTATATAAATATTCCTCCTCCTCCTCATTATATTTGATCTATTTATGTAGGCTTTGAATATTGGCATGTTAAGTGTGGATGTAGAATACATCATTAAATGAATTGAATATGGAATACAAGTTGCTAAGTGTCGCTTAGCAACACTGTAGGGATACCATACAAGCCATGGCCTGTGTATTGAGTCAATACAAGAGCTTCAAATCATCGGATGTGGCAGAATAAAAACAGAATTACCATTTTGAGGTGGCCAGAATATACAAAAGGATTTTTAAAAATTGATTGTGAGGTATTTGGGCAAGAACTATTCCTGTCACATGATAATAGGTATGTCATAAAACTGGGATGGAATCAATGGAGATGATTGTGTGGTGGTGAAGGAGTTGGACTCAAATCCCTGCTTAGCCACGAAGCTTCCTGGGTAACCTGGGGCCAGTCACCACTCTCTCTCAGCCTCACCAACCTCACAGGGTTGTTGTGAGGACACAAGGAGGGAAGGATCCATGCACACTGCCCTGAGCTCATTGGAGGAAGGGTGGTATAAAAATGTGAAAAATAAATAAATAAAATAATAGTTGTATCATTTGTCATTCTGTTTGGAATAGTTTCATTTTGATATATCTATTTGGAAGGCTAAAGTGTTTGTCTTGGTACTTTGTCTGGGTCTGCCTTTTTTTTTTTTTAACAGCTTAATACTAGCTCCAAAAGCATTAGCAATGTCCCATAGTAAATTTTTTTAATAATCACAAAAGACCATATATTTATATATGTTAACGGTTTCCTCTTTATTTTGAAGACTGCAGTGTCCTTAGCCAAAAGGCTCTTATCTTGTTTGCCTGTCCACCCATTTAAGGCACTCTCTTTGAAAGCACCTCTGGACATTGGTTCCAAATTAGACTGTGAGTATTTTACAGTTGTGCTCCCATTGCCTTGTTTAGCTCATTTTGAACTAAAAATAGTAATTCGGCTTGACATTTTCATATCATTAAGATTTTCAAGGCGACTGTCATCAAAACTCTTGTAAGTCTTGTCCAGTTTTGGAATTGTGCTCAGATATTTTTTGTTGAACTTCTGAGTCATAGTTTCTTATGAATATTTTGTGCATGATAAGCTGCTTTTTTTTTTAGTCCATGTTAAGAATGGGACTACATGTTATGGGGGGACACACATAGGGTTGCCACTAAAAAAAGTATGTGCCCCCACCACTACTGCCCTATGTAGCCAAACCTGGGTCATCATGACATGTGATGTATTGCATGTCACCATGTAGAAGAATAGTAAATTGTGGGAGAAAGAGGGAGAATTCAGCATGCTATTTTCAGCAGCAGCCCCATGCCCCTTTTCCATCCTAATTTCCCTCTGGTCAGGCAAGAGTACCACAATCCTGTTAACTGCTGAATGTGGCATTCTGTTCTATAGATGTCCATCACCGAGGCCAGACTGCCTCTATGCTGCCTCTGGGCAGTGAGGGAGAGAAAGGGGAGATAAAAGGAGACTTGAAGGTGGCAGTTATGCTGGATCCCAACCCCTGTTCCCAGGTAGTTTGGTGTGGCTTCAAGCTACTCCACTCTCCTTGGACCTGTGCCACCTCAGGAGGTTCCTCAGGAGGTGGCACAAGTCTGAGGAGACCCATGGGGGCCAGGGTGCCTTACCCAGAAGTAAGGGAGAAAGTTTCCCCTTACCTCTGGCTGAGCCACTTTGGGTCTCTATTCCGTGCAGGATACAGTGCAAGCCTCTTGATTAGCTGCCTTGAGTGTCCTCATGGGATAGAAAGGCAGGATATAAATCTCTTAAATAAATAAATTAATTAAATAAATAAAATTTGCCTGTTCCAGCGCAGGATAGGATTGCGTCCATCCTTGCTGAGGGCGATTGTGCTAAGCCTTGCTGAGAGAGAACCAGCATGGGTTCTGTAAGGGCAAAGCGTGCCTCATGAAACTTTTAGAATTCTTTGAAAAGGTCAACAGGCATGTGGATTCAGGAGAGCCTGTGGATATTATATATCTGGATTTTCAGAAGGCATTTGACATGGTCCCTTACCAAAGGCTGCTGAGGAAACTTCACAGCCAGGGAATTAGAGGGCAGGTCCTCTAATGTACTAGGAACTGGTTGAGGACCAGGAAACAGAGAATGGGTGTCAATGGGCAATTCTCACAGTGGGGGGGAAGGGAAACTCACCAGAAAATTGCACCTCCTGCTACCCCCCCATCCCAGCAACATTCCTGCAATAGAGCATAGGATACGGACTATATGGCAGAGCAAATCACAGCAAACCACAGCACACAGTACACCAATCCCAAAATAAAAACTCCTGCCGGGGAGAGTACAGTTCAGATGATATGGCATCTGGTATTTTGGTAATGGAAATGAAACTGAAAGGGCGCTTGACACAAAAGGGGAGCAGCACTTTGCACAAACAACCTCTCAGGCCGGTGTGGCAACAAGACGGGTATCATGTTGTCTTGAGTGCTCCCTGGGCCACTGTGAGATACAGGAAACTGGACTACATGGGCTCATGGCCTGAACCAGCAGGGGTCTTCTTATGTTCACCTTTCACCAACACCATGCTCGCAACATCTTACGTAGTTCTGGCATACCACATAACTTGTACCTGTGAAGGCCTGATTTATGTGGTTTTTCTCCTTCAGAAATGTGGGGTAAGATTGCATGAGACAGGCCATGGCATGTATGAACAGACTGTAGGCTAATAATAATGTGTGTAGGGGAAGGATGAGACACTGATCCAATCATCCACCACTTGAGTTCAGCACTGTGCTCATACGTATGCAAACTGGGTCTGACATTACCATTGATGTGGAAAATGAAACTACCCCATGGCATAACAATGATTCACACTTTATTTGCATGTGTGTACGTGTGTGAGTGAGAGAGAGAGAAAGAGTGCAGACAAGGTCCACCAACTCAGGCACATACATCCTCTTACCATGCTTGCTTGCTAATGTGTCATGTCCCCCTATTGATTCCTAATGTTGATGCCAGAATTTGTGACACCAAGCATCACTTCAGGCAGACCCTAATGCTGACCTGGCAAGACATAGTCAGTGACATGTGTGTAACCTTGCAAGTAATCTATCCCTTTGGGTGCCCTTTCATGTTATTTTTTTCTTTCTTCCCCTTAGACTGAAACAGCGTTGATTGCAAAATTAGGTTCTTTCATATCAAGAAAGGATTTGATGAGCGAGCATTTTTAGCATATTTAATAAAAAAATATTTTCTGACTGGGCAGGAATGATGGCAGCCTTCTTCAGTACCACCAACAGCTGTATATACTTCCTAGTGCACTTGTGGAATTATGTTGGCAAATCCACAGGCAAATCCAAAAAAAGGATGTCATTTTAGAAAGAAAACAGTTTAATTATGGGTTATGAAGCATTCTACAGGGCAATTGCTATGCATAAACCTTGCTGACTGCCAGTCAGCTCCCTATGTCCAGAAATGGTCAAGCTGGCAGGCACCTGCTACCAGATTTAAACTTTATTTTAGAGTCACAATTGTACTGAGCCCTATGTCTATTTCCATAGCTAAACCTTTGAATTGGAGACAATGTGGATGCCAATACCACATGGGTTGATACTCATGGATATGACTCACAAATGTGATTTCCTATGGATGTACTGCACAATTGTTCTGGAGCAATCATCCTGGGGGGCCCATACAGGAATGCATGGGTGATAGTACATGAGGACAGCACTTGTCTCCATCAGATGTCACCCCCACACTTGAGAATCTGACACAAATTATCCTGGTTAAACAGGGCACTTTGATGAGATATTTCTGACCTTTTCCCAAACGGGTTATCGGAAAAGTTGGAGGGACAAATTCTGTTCTGTCCTTTGTCCCTCTGTCCTTCACGACATGAGCACCCATTTTGTATTGAGGTGTGAGGCTCTGAGGGAATAGTTTTCTTTATAAAAGTCTTCGAAACATTTCCTGGCAAAAGCAACCTGCCTTTAACAACTGCATGAAGATACATTATCAGTTGAAGTGTGTCCTATTAAAGGAGCTCTTGGAAGAAAAAAGGGGACATGCTGCTCATAGGTGTCACTCAGTACTGAGCAGGAGAAGCTGCCGGCAGCATAAGAACTCCTCACTTCTAAGGCCTGCTCTACATGCGTTTCACTACAGCCCAGATATGGCACCAGATTCATTTTTTTAAATCTAATTTTATTGCATATTAGGCACACAGTGCACCGGATGACAACCTTAGCTACACTGTCATAAATCAAGAGAAATAAACATAATAAGGAGTGTCAGCATTCTTTGGCCTTCTTGTTGTACATACAAATGCCCAGAGAGAAAGTTAACACATCTTATCTTCCGAGCAGAGGCCTCCAACCTCTGAGTCATTTCTACAGCAAACATCAGTGACAAGTATGCCCTTTTAATGTGTCCTAGTCGCTCACTGAGGGCTATAAATTTAGAGCTAATCATCCTTCCTGAACTGTTTCTCCTTTGTGGTTGCTGGCCCTTTAAGGCTGATAAGGCCTTTATATTTGTGGGATGGGGCAATGTTAAGTCCTTTAGTTAGTGCAAACAAAGAAGTTTGTTAATGAACTGTGGCTTACTCTGCTGCCTACTGCAGTTCAGAACTGCAGTTCGGCTGTTTTTAATCTTGAAGGATTGTAGGGTTGCTTTTATCTGACATGAGGGCTGAGAAAGGATACAGCCAGGTGGCAAGCTTAAATGTGTGTAGTAACAGAGACTGATTTTGCAGTCCTCTCATAATCGCACAGCTCACTGTCTCCATGCCATTTCTAATGATGGCTGCTGGCTTAGAAAGCTTTGAAAAGGATTAAAGCAGTTCATGAAAGTTTGGTCTATCAATGATTATTACCTGGAATGGAATCTCAATTTTCAGAGATAGTATGTGTCGGGGCTGGAGGCAAGCTGCAGGGAATGGCTGTTACCCTCACACGCTGCTTCTGAACTTCCTAGAGGTTGGCCACTGTAGGAGATAAAATGCGGAGCTTAGATGAACCGTCTGATCTAGCAAAGGCATTCTTATAGTCTTAACATTTTACAGTATAGCTTTTTATGTAGGTTACATAAGCAAGGAAACATTACATTACATAGGAAGTGGTTATCCATGTGGTTTTTTTTCCAGGCTAATTCTGTCAATAGGACTTAACAAACATCTAGTATTTTGCTCTCACAAATCCATGAAGACACGAACAACACATTTCATGTGATGTTTCCACATGGATGTGCTCACTGGATTGCTTTGAAACAGGGCTCTCCAAACCCTGGTCCTCCAGAGGTCCAGAGGACCACACACTCCCCCAGCCTCTCAGGGCTAAAAAAAAATAGCTGAAAAGACACACTTTCAGGTCTCCAAGCATGGGTATATACTGCATTCAGCCACTAGAAGTGCTGAATGTACTGCAATGTAATGGAGTAATTTCATTCCATTCCATTCAGCACCTCCAGAGGCTGAATGAGATATATACCCATGCTTTTTCTATCTTCTTCCTGTGCAAGTCCATTTATCCTTCTGCTGTCCTCCTCTTTCCACCCCCACCCACATATTGTATTCAATCAAACTCTGAATACATTGTTTCTCCATGTATTTATTAGTTATTTTGGCCCTGGACACCATGTCAGATATACAATGTGGCCCTCATGCTAAAAAGTCTGCAGACTTTTAAAAAGTCTGCAGACCCTGCTTTAAAAAGTCAACTTGTGAGCATGGAATATGGCCTCAGAAGAGGTCTGAAAAGAAGTCTCCATTCTGCCAAAGTTCTTTCTTCAGTACTTGATGGAAGATGCTGTGATGCAGCATCAAAATGGTGGCACAAAGATCCTTCTTACTGAAAAGGTCTAGAGGCATCGTCCCTGAACATTCTGCATTGTAAAAGGTGTGTGAATATGTAGTGGTTCTGGTGTTGGACCTGGAATATCAGGATTCAAATCCTCACTCAGCCATGAAGCATCCTAGGTGACCTTAGGCCAGTCACTATGTCAGTCTAATCTAACTCCCAGGGTTGTTGTGAGGACAAAAGGAAGGAAGGAACCATCACCCTGAGCACCTTAGAGGAAGGGCAGGATAAAAATGTAGAAAATAAGTAAAACAAAAAAATAATCTAAATGGTGTTTGATCTGTTTTCTTTGTGCCTGGCATGTCATGTGGTACTGCTAGCTTTGGAAAACTGCAATTTCATTCCAGCGTGTGTCTTATCTATCATAATTGAACACATCGAGGAACTTGCTCATCTCGGTCACTTGACCTTGACGGGAAACTGCATTCACAGCTTCACTGAGAATTCAAGTGGAGAAAAGCGCATGTCTTTTATCTGTATACTTGACAGCTTGTGATAAACTGTCTTCTTCATAGAGACCAGCTGATGCCCGAGTTAGGACTGGATTTTATTTTTCTTCATTATCTTTGCAACAATATCTCAAAGATTACTTCATTTTGTTGCTTCTAGATGTCCCTTTATACCAATGAGCTAAAATATAGTCAAGGTAAGAATAAAGAGATAGAAATTTGAAAATTAGCTTTTTGAAGCAATATCAGTAAGTAGCTTGTGATGAATGTTATCCATTTATTATTATTCTTTCCGAAGAATGCTAATCTTCAGATCCTTCATTGTATCTGTTAAATACTGCATTTGAGTAAAAAGAGCCAGAGTACGGAGTTATCTTCTCCGAGGACAAGGGGAATTCTAAGTAATCTTAAACCTTATAACCAGTTCTATTATGTAGTGTTTTCTTTCCACATAGTCTTAAGGTGAAATATAAAGGTGGGGGGGGGTGATCTTTAAAATTATGGCCAAAACATTACTTTTAATGCATACATCGACTCTGTTTTCCTTTCATTTTAGTAAACAGCATGCTCAAGGGCATGCATATGTGATTCGAACCAGGGCAGGGAGCTGTACTTCCACAGTTCTCATCCACATTGTGCCCCTCTGTGTGCTATTCACTTGTGGGGGGGGGGGGAGACTTCCATTGGTGCCAGCGCAGGCAGCAGGGTGTCCAGGAGACTGACTGAGGTGGTTGTCTCAAGCAGCAGGTTTGTGGGAGGTACCAGCCTAAAGGGCTCCATTGTTCCTCCTTCCCCCACTCCTCATATTCAGAAAAGAAGAGAGAAGATGTAGCAGAAGAGGAAGCATATAGGAGAGTGGAGGGCTAGAGTGTCTCCAGGTAGCAGGAGGAGGAGAAGCTGGAGCGAGGAGCTGTTAACTGGGTAAAGGAGAATGGCATTTGGTGCACTGCCTTAGGCGCCAAGGGGTCTTTGGCCAAACTTGCATATGGGAGCCCACCCAATCCAATGAGTGCTATTTACTAAAATAAGTGGAAACTAGTAGAATCCACACTTTAAACATATAGAGAAAATTGTGAATAAAAGGAACTCACTAACTTGTTTCTCCTCCGTTTGTTCTAAGCCAAGAGTACTGAATTAACATGAACATCTTTCCATGTCTACTCATACATTATTTCCTCAAATATAAACATGGAAAGAGAAAAAAAATATTCAAATGCTTTCATCGGAACATCTAAAAATAATCCCTTTTTGAATGTTGTTGTAGTATGGCCCTCTTTGCACACCATCTGCATGTCTTTACTCTGCATCCTAAAACAGTCTGTTTTTAGGAATCTGTTGCCAAACCAAACTAGATATATGCCAGGAGAGCAATAATTCCTCTCCTGATGATAGTTTCTCTCTTATTTACCCAAATGCATATAGAGTGAACTATGAATCTAGTTGGGACAGCAATGGAGAAGGGGTCCTTAATCCTTTTTTCTTGGGCCGATTTTTAATAAACCAATTGCCTAATAGTTACAGGGAGTCATTTTAATTGGAAAAATAATTATGGGATGGATTAAGCAAATAAATATTTAAATAGTTATTGGGACACTGGCCACATTTTCTGGTCATTTGGACACTAGTATCACTCTTGTAAGCTTCCAAATAGTTCAGGTTAGGATGCCAGTGCCATGTTAGGTCTTATCGTGTATAAATATTTTTGCTACTCGTATTTTTTTGCACAAAAAATTGAATAAAACCTAGCTTTATTTCATGGGTTCAATACCTTTATATGTTAAGCCAGGGGCCCGCAACCAGCCTCTTGTCCACTGAAAGCCCCTGACCTACTTTGCTGAACATGACTGGAACTATGCTCTGGTTGCATCTGGAGGGTGTTCTAAGGGCCAGAGAGGTTGAATGAATGAGCTCATTCATTCATTTATTCACCCATCTAAGTTCCATCTCCAATTTATTTATATAAATTTTATATTTAAAAAAATTTTCGGCCCTCAAAACCGTGCCAGACATATGATGCAGCCCTCTGGCCAAAAAGTTTGGAGACCCCTGTGTTAAGCAAATAGTGAGCAGACACTGCTATAGACTCAACACTGCAGATGGTTGCCTAAGGAGCACCCGGATAACTGATGTCCCTCATACAATATTTCAGACCATCTCTTGAACATCATTTCTGATGGAATGATAAGTTTGAAGCTCATCTGTGTTGGCCCTGAAGTGGCACAGTCTTTCAAGGCATTGGGATGGGTGGGAGGAATATATTCCTCATTTGTTTGGCTATTAAAGTTTCCAAAGTTACAGCTATGCGATGTGACATATTCTATTTAGCATGACTTTATATATGCAAACTCATGCAAAGCCAGCCATGAAAGTAAGACATTTTAGAAAATTCAAATTGACAATTTAGAGTACTGAAGAAATCCACTATTTCCTTCCATACCATATCTATGCCCTTTTCTTTCATGGCTTTGCAGAGATGTGACATGCCATTCTGTGTTATTTTAACTTTCCTTCAAAGTGGATGTTTTTGCAAGCAAAGTAAGCGCTACCTTGGCAATGCCAATCTGAGTAAAGGAAGCACAGGCAAGGAGGGACTGCTTCACCTTTCCCCCTCTGGCCACTTTCAGCACAAATGGCTCTCCTCTAGCAGAATTTTCATTCACAATGGGGGCTAATGATGGGTAACTGGCAAAATGGTTTTCTTTTCAGCCTTCTGCAATTAAGGGCGCAATCCTAATCAACTTTCCAGCACTGTGGTAAGAGCAATGCCGCTCTGAGGTAAAGGAACAAATATTACCTTACCTTGAGGAGGCCTCCTTGAGTGCCATCCAACTGTAGGATGCATCACATACCCCACTGGCACAGCTATGTCAGTGGGGAAAGTTGGTTAGGATATGGGCCTAAGTGCCCAATCCTATGCAGTGCATGCTGGCTCAATGCTGGCATGCATTGTTGCAAACATGCCATAGGCTACGTTTGCAGCCCTCAGTGCCAGTGCAGAGCTGCTGCTACCTCAGCACTGACTGGTGCTGGCCTAGTGCCGGTGGAGCACAGTGGCTGCTGAGTTGGTCTCGAGTGTTGTAAACATGCCATAAGGCATGTTCATGATGATACGAGAGTCAGCAGCAGTGGTGGTGGCAAGGCTGTGCTGCCCTACTGACATTCCATCTGAACCCAGGGCCACCAGCGGAGGTAGGATTTGTGCTGACTGGTGCAGTAGAGTGGGGTGGATGGCGGGGAGGAACATTTTGGGGCAGGAAGGGTGGAATAGAGGTGCATCAGGCCCAGGAGAGGGATGGGATCAGCAGAGGCCTGGTCCACCAGATCCTATTCTCCCTCCTGGGCCAGGCAGCCTTACATGGGCCAGTTTAGACTTCAGCTAGCTATATAGATGACAGAGATCCAAGTAGCCCCATAGGGCAGGTTGGGGTGTTACTCAGGGTAAGGGGAAAATATTCCCTTACTCCAAGAAGTCATCCAGACTCCTTCTAACTGTACTGGCTGCCCCTGCACAGGGTAGGATTGGGCTGCCCATGTTTTTGCTTCCTACATGCTTAAATCCTGGAGAGCATTTCCTTTGCTTAAGTCCTTGAAAGAGTGTGTTTTGAACATGCTGAATTCCCACTCTGCACAATGCATATGTGTCACATATTCTAACATGCTTGAGTTAACTGCATTACAGTAAGGTATTCTTATGTTTTGTTTATGGTTCAGTTCTTGTTTAAAATGTGCTGTCATCAGAAATTGTTTGTGGGTAATATAGCTGAGTGGTAAGGAATTTATAAGACCACAATTCCTTGTTCAGAATAAAGGTTTAATGCCTAAATAAATGAGAAAGAGTTAAAAAAAATAGAGATATATTCAATTATTGAACTCATATCAAATATGAATCAAATATGAATTACCAATTATAATTCATTTGTAACAATATGTTATTATTGCATAAGTTACATTTCTAACCAATTCACAACTCATAAGAGCAACACTTAATGAACATTCAATCAAATATAATTATGTCCTTTGCATTCTGTTTCAAATGAATTTAATCAAAGCCATTACAAGGCATTTCGATATGCATGTGTGGTCCCCCCCCCACATACATCAGATTTATGTCTATTATATTTAAAATCTAGCAAAAATTTTGCTAAGAAATGTAAACCTTCTGCAAATTCTACAGTTGAGTTTTCAATAACCTCATAAGTACAAAAAATACATAGCTATTCCCTCATTCTATGAACCCCACTCACTTTTTCCCTTACTTCCAGGAACAGGGAAGTCATTTTACCATACAAAGCTGTATAGAGATGAGACAAAAAGAGCCCAATCCTAAGCATGTCTATTCAGACATAAGTCCCATTATAGTCAATGGGGCTTACTCCCAGGTAGGTGTGGATTGCAGTCAAAGAGGGATAGTTGCAATGAGGGTAAGAATCAGAGCTTGATTAGGTCATGCTTCAATCCAAAATCACACCAAGATGTTTGTTACACCAGTGTGTTGCAGCTCATGATCCAGGAGGAGGAGGTGGATCTGGTGGTGATGGCACATGCCAGAGTTTATCCCCTCTTTTTACAGCCTCAGTGCCCCCTTTTTCCCTTAGGACTTGCAACAGCTACAGAGGTGGCCCAGGTCTAAGAAGACCCATTGAGAATCAGGAGGCTTACGGAGTAAGGGGAAATGATTCCACTTTCCCATCTGAAGGCTCCCAATCCACCACCCCCACCCCCACTGGATACAGCGCACTCATTTTTGGCACAGCTGCATTGGCAGGGAGGAAAGGATAGGACTGGGTCCTCGGGTCATTATTATGCTGCAGTATTTAGCTCTGGGAAGCCTGTTGCTGAAATAATATTTCCTGCTGCTTTATTCAGCTGTCAGTGGAGAACTTGTAGATGAATTTATCATAATAACATTGTAAAAATTGCTAGCAGCACTAAACCATTTCCCCAATTAGAACTCACAAAGGTTAGGCTGTGCAGTGTTCCATATGGTCAGGACCCTCTGCTATGGAAGACTCAGTGAACCCAACGTAGTTGACTCTCTACTCCTTGAAGGACTGACTAGAAGTTCTCTTCCTGCTTCAGGACCACAGCTCTTTCCTCCCTTCTCCAAGCAGACTTACAGTCCAGTCCTATCCCCACTCCGTGCTGCTAGAACTAGCAGTCCAGTGGCAGCGTTTGCTTTATGGCCATCATAAATGGCCTTATAGATGTGTGGGAAGCCATCTGCTTCCCTCCCACTGCCAGAAAGTCTGTGGAGGCATTGTATGCAGCAGTGGGATTTGAAACAACTGCTACCACCACTAAGTAAGCAGTGGGGAGTGGACAGGGAGGAGGCAAAACTTGGTGGGGAGTGAGGAAGAACAAAAGGTGGCAGGATGGAATGGATCCAATGGAAATGGCATGCACCTAAGCCTGTTCCTTGCTTTTCAAGGCTGCCCACCCATTTCTTCTCCTCTGACTTGCACCAGCTAATGAGCTGACATAGGTCTGAGGAGACCCATTGGTGGTTGAAGGATTTATGGAAGAATAAGGGGAAATAATTGCCCTTTCCCTTCTTAAGCTGCCTCCCACCCTGCTGGATACAGTGTGTGCCTTTTTGGTGTGGCTGCATCGGTGGGTGGGAGAGGATAGGATTGGGCTCCTAGTCTTCTTCTCCCTGTCTGGTCTCCCTGTGGCAAGCCTGTGCCTGACTTTATATACTTTCTGGCCTCCAGTCTGTTCAACAAACCATTCTTTGCCCATTGGCTATTAACTACTGACCAATTATATTAAATTGAATGTCAATCCCTTTCTAACCTTTTAGGTGCCTCTGACTTATATTGATCCAGGGAACAACTGTTGTCTCAGAGGACTAAGGCTGCCATCCTATGCACACTTTCCTGGGAGTAAGCCTCATTGACTATAATGGGACTTACTTCTGAGTGGACAGCCATAGGATTGGGCTCTAAGCCTGTTAGCACTTGTAGCCAAACCCTTAGCATCAGTAATCATAGCACTAGTCATAGCAACAGTATCTTCTCGAGTTGGATTTCCATGGCAGGGTCAGTTCTTGTCATCTGGGAAGCTCCTCCCTCTCAGGCAGGCAGATCAGGTTACAAAGTCTTCCTGAGGGGAGGGCCCCCTCAATTCACTCGACTGACCTTGCCTCCAGAGAAAAAGGTTGAGAGTTTTCAATCAGCTCACAGCTGACCTACTTACAATGAAAAGAAGACATGGAAGCTGGGCTACTTAGCCACTGGAAGCAGCCCTCGGACTGCCACGTTTCCCTTGACAGCCTAGAAGGGGTATGGAGGCACCTGACGCTTCTCATTTTGGCCAAACAGCCTTCAGCAGCTCACTCCCTCAGAGAGCCTTTAGCAGTGGCCATTTTATTTTGCCTATAAGGCATCCTGATCTCCCCCTCTGCTGAAGCCAGAGATGGAGATTGCCTGGCCCTGCCAGAAGCAGCTGATTTTAAAGTCCCTGACCATCTCCATACTCACTCGCCAGGTGATAGGGCTCAGCAGAGATCAGGCCAGAGTGCAGCAGTTTATTCTCCTGCCACAGCCTTAGCCTGCTAAATGGAAGTGCCTGCCATGGAGATCCAACCGGAGAATGGGAAGATTTGGACTTACTGGTGAATCCCCCTTCTTGGTGGTCTCCATGGCACGGTCAGTCCACTCACCCTCACAGCCTAAAGCATATTTTTTTTAAAAAGACATCAGACACAAAGCAATGGGGCGGTAGAAGACTTTCTCGGTCCAGGATGGTGTTAGATTTAGATAGTCAGAGTTCATCTGGATGGCCTTTCGACACACTGGACTTCAAGGATGGATGTATACCCAAACAAGACTGAGAAAGAACTGATCTGTGGGGGGGGGGGTGCATTGAGGCTTTACAGCCCAATCCTGAGCTGTGCAGGGTGTGTGACTGTGGTGGTGCCGAAAATGACTGCTGCAGCATCCTGTGCACTTCGGGCAGCCGCCGGTGGTTCCTCGGGATAAGGGGACTTTTGTCCCCTTCCCCCGGGTAAAGAGAGTAACCCCTCAATAGGACTACTCAAGTCATCGCCAACAAAAAGGTTGGTGGTGAATCAAGTGTGTCTGTGTCAGTGGTGAGCCCAACATGGAGGCTTTGGATCCTGTGGAACATTGCTCCAGCAGTCCCACCTCCTTCCCTTCCTGCTCCTGCCCCCTGGTACACCTCCCCCCACCATTTTCCGGGCCCCTTCCTCTACATAATGCCTCCTCCCTGCCCTTCCCTCTCCCTCCACCTGCCTACCCCTTGCCAGAATGCATCCTACCTGCCTTCCCCACGCCCTGCTTACCTCTCTGCTGCTTGGCAGTCCATGTAATTGCCAAGCAGCAGAGGTCGGGGGGCTCACCCAGCAGTAGCCTGGCATCGGCCAGTGCTGGGCTACCACTGGTGCTCGCCCGGCAGTAGGGCTCGCAAGTGTGCCTTTCAGCACATTTGCGACACTGCGCACAGGTGGTGTGCTGGCGCACCAAGCTAAGGATTGGGCTCTAAGTAGTCTTGGGAATTGAGGGAGCCCCTCCCCTCAGGAAGACATTGTAACCTGACCTACCTCCTTGCCTGAGAGGGACAAGCTGCCAACATATGGTCACAATAACAATGTCACTCTCAAATGATCAACACAGACATCATAACAAAGCTATGACCTCATAATAAAACTGTTTTTCAATAGTAGGAAAAAGGAAGTAGAAGGGTAGAACCTGGCACACTTCCACTCTCAAGCAGCTGTTTGGCTGGTTTCTGGATTTTTTAAAAAAGGACACATATTGCAGGCCGAGAAGGGAGGGCACATGTGGCACCTATTGTTGTGTGAAATTTTCCATCCAGCTAGTTGTATATATGTGGAAGATTACTTGCATGTGCATATTGCCCCTGGTGAATCAATGTTCAGATTATTGAGGTCATTCACAGCACTGATACTAGTTTATAATTAGTGGGAAAACATGGTTACCATTGATTGCTCATTGACTCTGTTCTTCAGTAAGACGCAAGCAGAGTAAATGTCACTGACGAAAGACAGCAGAGGAAAGGTTGTACAGGAATCACTGTCATAAGTAACTTTGTAGATAAATGTTGCCTTGCTTTCATGTTAAATCCCTAAATCATTTTTAATAAAATCACTAATGACTTGCAACATTAATAGCACCATATCCTAGAGGCAAAGAGTGTGTTAGCATAAAGTGGAATTTGGCCATCACATTTAATTACAATGTGCAGCATCTCCATTTTAAAAAGCCCTTCATAGAAGCACACAACTGAAAAATAGTAACATTCTTTCTATGTGACAGAAAAGGTGATTAGAACAAGAATTTGTCACTTGCAAAGGTTGCTTTTTATACAAGCCGCTCATTTTCTTTAAAAACAAAAAAATGTTGCCAAGCACACATGTATCAAAAGCAAATGGTGAGTTTAAGAATGCAATCCAAAGTGTCGCTTGAGCCAGCACAGGCATCCCTTTGCTGGCTCATAGTGTTGCAAACGTGCCACAAAGCATGTCTATAACATGAGCCGGCAGCACTGGCTCAAAGGCCTGTGCCGGCCTACCAGCACTACATCCAAGGGCAGCGCCAGGCTAAGCAGGTGGGGTTGTGCTGATCAACACAAGGGCATCTGGAGGGAGGTGGGGGAGGGGTATTTGGGGGAGGGGGAAATGGTTGCAGGCAGGATAGGCAGATCACTGTATCCTAATCCTATTCACTGGGCTTCCCAGAGTTGCACTAGCTATGTAACTGGCACAGATCCGAGAAGCTCCATAGGACAGGCTGGGGTATTACTCAGAGTAAGGGGAAATATATCCCTTTATCCTGAGGAGATCCCCAGCTATCTCCTATCCTGTGTTGGATACAGCACAGGCCATGGCGCCTGGCTGTGCCAGCGCAGGTTAGGATTTGGCTGTACTAGCAAGCCTCCACCTTGAGAATTTTTTCTCCCATTCCATTCTTTTCCCTTTTCTCCTGTTATTCCCACATTCAATAGCATGTTTGCTTGTCTGCATTCAATACAAGGGTTTTCTTGTTACACACCAAGGTATCCCTATACAAAACTGACCACCACTGTTTGCAAAACAAAAGCTGCATTTAGCTGAGACTTTCCTGTTCAGCATGGATTTCACAATGACTGTGAGGGCCTAACTACACTTTGCAAAGGACATGTGAGGTTGGCCTGGCCTTCCTTTTTTTCCATATAATTAGTGCAGGAGGGTGGACATGAAAACATTAAACCACAGCAGGGACAGGGGAATTTGGCTCTTACTTTCCACCATGGTTCTTACTTCAATTCTGCATCTTCTCTTTCACCATTTACAGTTTTTTTCAAAGCTCTCACTGAAAAATGATCTAATTAGACAGAAAGATAGGTTATTTGCTGGCGTTATTGCAGGGAGCAGAACATACAGGATAGCCCACTCACAAACACTCTGATCTCTGAACTCGTCCTTTCTAGGCTTTGTCTTCTTTTCCCTTGTTAGTGCTAGCATTAGGGATGAACTCCTTCACTGAGCCCCAACTTTGAGAAACTGACTGCCTTTCCCCAAAGGGCTATCCAATTTTCTACACGATTCCAGATGAAGAAAGCCCTGCTGTTCCCCCAACTCTTTTCCTAATGATCCCACTACTTTCCTCTCACTGTGAAAGGGCCTCTGAGATGATGTCACACAAATAAACGCATGCAAGCAAATGCTAACATCTGCTAAGTTTGGGTTCAGCAGGAGTAGAACCGACGCAGCTGCTCAAGGAAAGCAAAGGATATTTCTCTTTGAGGATCTGAGAACCTGGGGGCTGAAGAAAACATCATACGGGAAGAAAGAGCCCCTCTTTGTCTTTTGGGGCTTTCCAGCCAACCCTTCTCTGTATTGAGGATCTGATGCTGGCTCTGTGCCACATTCTGCTCACCTCTCACCCACATGAACAAAATGCTGTGCGGAAGTATTTGGAAGTAATAAAAACATAGAGGATACAAGGAGCAATTAGATACATCTGTTGAGAGCTTTCCTTTCTTTTTCTGAGCGTTAAATAGGAAAACTCCTCTTGCCATTTGTAAAGCTGCAGCACTCATTTCAGCTTTAATTTTGCCAAGTGAACTGTCAGAAATTAGACATCATTGTAGAAAGTGATACTTAATGAGTAAGCATCATTTAGAATATTCAGTGTTCTGTTACCACCATCCCATTTTCAGGGCCTAAAACTGCCAGTAATAGGTTCCAGAAATATGTGAGATTGGCCGCAAAAACAATAGACCTGAGTTACAGCTGTTCCTGCAGCTGCCAGAGGCCTCATATACTCCAGCCATGACAGTGATTGATAGCCAAATTACATTGCCACTACATTTTTGTGTCAGACTAATTATTACACAATGCATTGGTTGCTGTAGGGATATTCTTTCATTTAGCTATGCCCAAGATGCATTTCCACCTCTCCCTCTAGAAAAATGTTAAATTAGTATATGTGTGTGCACACACATATGTGCACGTTGAACCACAAACATTTGCAAACCTAATTCTTAAAACCCATAGGATAATACTTGGAGAAAATATGAACATTCATGGAGCAGTGATGGTATATTGGAAGTTCCACTATGCTCAACTTTGAAGAAAATATTTGTTTAGCAAATACACCGAATGCACCTTGGGCACACAATTGTTCCGTGACATTCTGTTTATACAGAAGAACACCATGCTTAATATTTTTATTAGTGATGATTCCTTCTTATTAATGAATACCTATTATTAATATTATTAATAAATACTTATTAATGATGTAAGGAAAGAAATTCTGTTTTCATACATGTTAAAATCAGGCTTATAACTTTGGTGACGTTGTTGTGAATTTACAGGGGTACAAGTTGGGAAGCTTTTGTTCCAGAATATGTAAGGCCTCCACAAATAGTCTTGTCATTCTTTGTATGCCTGAGGTCCTGATAATATCACTCGAAATATAGTGCGTACCAGTTTTAAATAGAGTCTAAAATGAGTCATTAATCCTTCCCATTGTTTTGTGAGTAAATCACTTCTCAGGACAGCAGAAACAGTGACATCTCTAGTTAATGGATCCAATTTCATGCTTTCCTTTTAACCAGTTTTTCTAATTTGTGTCTTTGGGGGATGAAATATGGGGGTGGTAAACCTTTAAACAAAGGTTTAGGAGAATATAACATCAACAATATTATTTCACAAAATAAAGAAAACTAAAAGAAAAGGACTTCATGGTCTTGAAGTGGTGGTCATTGGTTTATTTGTTTATTTTGTGGGTAATGCACTTTGAAATGTTTTCTCATTCTCCCCCCCCCACACACACACTGCACACACACACACACTGCAGGATGCAGTGCACCCCACATTAGCACAGCTGCATCAGCACTGGAATGTTGGATAGGATTGGGCCCTTGAGAGCCAAATTTGCGACAAAACAAAGCAAGTCCCTTGGGCTGGTATAGGAGGGTAACAAATGTGCGGTAAAGCATGTTTGCACTTCCGTCACTGGGAGCCGCGTCGGCGCATTTACATGCGCCAACGTGTGGAGGCAGGCAGAAGCAAAGGCAAAGGTAGGTGTGGGGGGTGTGGGGAAGGGGCAGGGGGCGTTCCTGGGCAGGGGGAGGGCAGGCCCGTGGGCAGGCGCACGGAGAGCCGAGGTGGGGCTGGGACCCACGCAGTTATGCCGGATCCCAACCCCCATCCCCAGGGAGAACGAAGCGGCTTCATGCCGCTCCGCTCTCCTCCGACTTGCGCCACCTCTGGAGGTGGTGCAGGTCCAAGAAGACCCATAGGGGTGCGTAGCCCTTACCCACAGGTAAGGGGAAGAGCTTCCCCTTGCCCATGGCTGAGCCACTGCAACCAACGAACCTGCGTTGAATGCAGCACAAACCTCCTGACTTGCCTTCTCAGCACAGGTTTGGATTGTGCCCTGATTTAGTCACAACAGAATTCTAAGGCTGCAATGTTGTGCGCTTGTTCTGCAAAACCGGAAGCGGAGTGCAATCTCTCCACTCTTGCTTTCCCTGACCTGGGGAGCCCTGCAGGCGCTTGCGCACAGCTCCCCGCACACAGGGACGGCTGCTGCAGGGACTGCAGAGTACACCCCAGTCCCTGCAGCCCTGTCAGAAGGGGAAGTGGAGCAATTGTGCTCCGTTTCCGGTTTAGCGGAGGTGAGGCGCAATCACCCCACTCTCACTTTCCCTGACCCGGGGAGCCCTGCTGAAGGTCGCGCAGTGCTCCCTGCACCCCCAGCAGGCTGCTGGAGGCTTCGGCAAGTGTACCCAAGCCCCTGCAGCCCCCCTGAGCAGCACGATCCTGGGGATCACATGACTGCCTCTTCCCTGCCTCCTGGCTACTCCTGCCCCTTAAGGGGAAAGGGACCAGGGCCCTCGGGCTAGGGCATTGCGATGCCCCAGTTTGAATACCACTGATCTATAGGATTGCACTGCTAGAGACCCCCTTTCATTCTTTGAAATGCTCTGCATCTGGGCAAGGAAGAGTGAACCAGCTGATGTGCTGTTATAGAACACTTTCTTCCTTACTGTTCAGTCTTTTTTCTTTTTCTGCTAAGCCCAGTACCAGCTCAGAAGCCTGAAGCCACATCAGTCTGGTCAAATGAAATGTTCCCACTTAGCCTAGCATTCACTTCAGCATGACATGTGCAGCTCTTGAAGCCTCAAACCTTTATGAGGAATTGCCACTTCATGCTGGTGATTGAGTTGAACTACCTGCAAATTATTTTTTCCTCCTTTGCCAAAAGGATTGAAGTACTGAGGACACACGCTCCCTGGGTTCCATGCCAAAGGCAAACAAGCAACCTTTCGCCTTCTTAAACTGCTAGTAGTGGCTGGCCATACCAACATACTGGGATATTTTCTGACAGCAGGATTGCTGAACGCCTATGAAGCTCTTTGCCCCATCAATGTCTCGGGGAGGCAGGAATTGTCCTTACCTCACAGAATTTTTCTGTGGAAGAGTGGGGGTTGTTTCCATAAGCAGACTATCCCCCACTCTCCCTCAAGTTAGGCACCATAGATGCCCCCATATATTTCTTTGTTAATACAGAGAAAGTAGCAAATACAGTGGTGCCTCGCATAACGAAATTAATCCGTTCCACGAGTCCTTTCATTATGCGAGTTTTTTGTTTTGCGAAGTGCGTTTTCCCATAGGAATGCATTGAAATTTAATTAATGCGTTCCTATGGGCAAGAAAAGTCAGAACAAAGTCAAATTTGGTTTACAAAGTGTTTATTAAGTGCTCTTTAAAGGCATACATACTGTACAGAGGATTTCAAAAACGGGGGGGGGATGCTGAGTGGGGAGTTTGAAGGCTGTAATCCTGTGCACACTTTCCTGGGAATAAGCACAATGGGACTTACTTCTGAGGAGACACGCACAGGATTGTGCTCTAAGCTGGGGAGGACAGAGCAGCTGCACTCAATTGCTTGCTTTTGCCGTGATCATGGGGGGAAACGTGAAGGAAATGGGGCAGTGAGAGGGTGAATGAGCGATGGGGGGATGCTGAATGGGGAGTTTGAAGGCTGTAATCCTGTGCACACTTTCCTGGGATCAAGCACAATGGGATTTACTTACATAAACTGACATGAAGATCCGCCCCTTACTAGGGTGAACGGGATCATAAAGTGACATGAAGATCCGCCCCTTACTAGGGTGAACGGGATCATAAACGGACATGAAGATCCCCCCCTTAAGACAAACCAAAACAAAACAAAACAAAAATTCGTTATGCGAAGCATAAGTCATAAAAATTCGTTGTGCGAGTTACCAAACTTCGCACACCGCTTTCGTTCTGCGAGTTTTTCGCTGCACGGGGCATTCGTTATGCAAGGCACCACTGTATAGACTCCCCAGAAATTTATCAGGGAGGGGAGCCTAAATAACTACGTATTAACTCTGTGTAGTTCTCTTACCACTGACCTAGAAAACTTCCCCCCCCCATTTCTCTTTTACTCAAGATTGTGTGCATCTCCATTTAAGATTATGAGGTTTCAATCTTATACACGCTTACCTGCTGGTAGCCCCCATTGAACATAGTTGAGTTACTTCTGAGTAAACATGTATAGGATTGTGCTTCAAATTTTTTCGGTCACTGAGATCTTCTTTCTCATCCTGTGTGTTGATTTATTTACAACACCACACTTTGTTTAGCGAAAGTTGCTATCATTGGCAAGCCATCTCCCATGTATGTTGCTGGCTGCATGTTTGTTCTTGACAACTTGTGTCAGATTACACCATAACACCACATCGTTTTATGTATCACACCACAAGCAGCACAACTTAATGCTATGTGACGCAGTATACAGGATAGCTGAAAAAAACACATTTTTCTGTCAGTTGTCCTCTGGTATTTTGAGGAACAAATCTCAAATATAAGCTGCTTTACCATTATAATGGATCAGATTTAAAAGAAGTATATAATAACTTGGATTTTTAATCAGGGATTTTTAGAAAAAAAGGAGGTAGAATGTCCTAAAATTAAAAGTCTGTTATGTTTAAGGCACTTTTGCAACATTCTTTTCTGAAGATGAAAGAAATTTGATTTGAGGGAGGAGGACAAATTCTGCAGTCTTGAAATAACAACCTAAACCTAAATAACCCACCCCCACCCCCCACAGATGCAGTCACACTAATCGAGAATGCACTGCACCTCTGAGAGGGGGGGCCATTGGAAAGGTCTCCTTGGGGTAAGTGAATGGGGTAAGTGAAGTAAAAAGTGAACTTTTGTTCGTTTGCCCTTGGGAAAGCCTCCACTGCTGCCATGGGACTTCTCTGATCTACGCCTGCTATTTTCCAGGCATAAACTGAGCAGGTAACAGCAGTGGAAAGGGAAAAGGAAGGGATTAGGATATCAGTGTGCATGAGTGCTGCTGATCCTGCCCTGGTGCACCTCCCTCCCTCCCCCACCTGGCAGCTCCCCTGTTCTGCCTCCACCACCGTCAGACTACCTTTCTCGATTCAGTGCTCAACCTCCTGCGCTGCTGTCAGTTGTGGTGACACATGCAAAATAGCTGCCATAAACCATTTTACAACAGCGGAGCGCTGTTCCTCTGTCATAAACACGTCCATAAGATGTGTTTCACTTCATAATGGTAAAGAAAAGAAAATAATATTATTTGATTAAAGGAAGAAGATGCCTGCAAGAGTAATCCCCTTTCTATGACTGAGTTTGGACAACATGAACCATATGTTTAGCTAAACCATGACTTCACATTTTGTCTGAACTCAAGCCTACTCATAAACTATAGTTTGTTTGAAATCAGTGTCACCGGATCTGAAACCATGGTTTGAAGTTGGTTAACAAATCATGGTTAGTTGTTTCCATACATAATACAAAACAGTTTCCAACAAACCAACAATACAAAACTGAATTCACAAACCATTGAACTGCGATTATCACAAACTTTGGTTTTGTGTTATGTCTGAACTAAGCCTATGTCTTTTGGGACATCAATATTATAGACAGCCTGTTTTAACGGTACTTCCCTCTCCACTAAAAACCCTGGTAATTAATACTGGGAAATTAGAATGGGTGGGGATCTCAGCACCTGCACTAAATTACAATTTCCAGGATTCTTGGGGGAAGGAGGAGAGATGACCATTAAACTGGGATAAATCCCATTAGGAAATTGTAGTACAAAGTTCTAATAAACAGAAGATTTGTAATGTTGAAGAGAAATCAGAGGGAACAAAAGTAAGGAAAGACTGAGACACAATTGCCTAAAGCAGAATAAGGGGTGGGGGTAGAGTCGTATAGGGACATGCAAATGCTGGTGCAAGGCAGAAGAATTAGCTACCCAAGTGCAGTCTATGGACTGAAGCACAATAAGTGTAAACACTTTTTTTAAAAAAATGTTCCTGGCATGGTGCCCGTGTTGTAGTTCATTTCCTGACTTTACCCACATACGTCTTCACTCCATCCAAAATATCTCAGCAGCTGATACGCTCCCCAGTTTATTTGAAATACTATTTCAGAAACGATATATTTCAAACAGGGCGACTATAACATGTCTGGAAAGGCAAAACTGTCAGCTCAGATCAAATCGGCACACAGGGGATTTGTTGCTAAGGTTTATTGGAAGAATGTGCCAAGAATTAAGAAAGGGTATAGGCAGAACTTTCTCTGTAGTCCTGAAACTATAAACCTCCCATTTATGTGTGACCTAATTTATAGTCTATAGTTCACACTGGCAGCATTTGCTATGTTTCTGCTTTGGATGAACGACTGAATGTGGAGATTATTTGAGGCAACACTGTTTGGTGGCTGGAAATATCCAGACAACGGTACTGTGTGCCTATTGGCTGCAGCTGAAATAAACAAGGGACAAAGAGAGAAAACAAACACGGAACAAAAAGAACCCCACAGGGATAGAGCTAGATGCACCCGCTGACTCCATTGGCTAAATGCAAATGTCCCAAGTCTACCATTGCACGTTGCCATTTGGTGTAAATTCCATTACGTTTTAAACAAATCGCAATGGGAGATTTTGCAGAAACATGGGAAAATATTCAAAGATAAGTTGCCATGGTGGCAATGGAGGTCGAGCCGAAGTCGTGACAATCCGCAACATTCTTTTCAATGACAGCAGCTCTTCGGCTTGGCCTTGATGTCTTTAAGGATTGTGGATTTCAGAGAGATTCATGGAATCTTGGAGGTTATTACCTTACTTGTATATAGAACTGAAAATTGGGGCACTTGGGCTGTGATGCCAACAGATGTCTACATACCCACTTTAGGAAAGCATGTGAGCACAACTGGAGGCCTTTCTTCCTTGATAACGCCCTCATGCCATATCTCCAAACTGCTTCTTTCAGTTCAGGCAGGCCTGAAATGTGTTGTGGGTTTCTGCGGAGTTCATTTTAGAAAAGAAAAATTCTGGGCCTTTGGGTCCCATTTTGAATCACAGCCTCAGAAGACATACATTTCAAAAACACCAGTGCATTATCTGAAATACATTTACGTGGATTTTTTTTCCCAATCTGTGTATACACACAACCCAAAAAGCAAACAGAAAACTCCACTGACTCCACCATGCACACATTAATGTTGCATCTGTCATAGAACCACTCCCCCCGCCCGCCCCCATTCAAGAAAGTAATAAGGGGTGGTGGTGCAGGCAAATTTCCTCTCATAGGGTCTAGGTGTAATTTTTTCCCAGGAGAAAGGGCCTCTTTCTGTGTTTGTGCACAATTACATTTTGTAGCCATAAGAGATCGGATTTTGGAATGAAATCCACTCAGCTCCTTTGGCAGGTGAAACCTGTCACTGGAGTGTAAACAGTGTTGTTCTTTCACTGCACATCGCCTTCTTTCATGGCCATCCAGCAGGAGGAAAGAGGAGGGGGAAATCCTCTAACTTGGCCTGCATGCAGCCTTGCTCTTTGCCAAGACTACCGTCAAGATCTCTCCACCCCCCTTCCGATCTCTGTCAGGGCAGTTCTTCCCTTCCAGGAAAAGGACGCTGTGATTATGTAAGTGCTCCATACATGCCAGAATTCAGCCAACGTTTCAGTAATTTTCGCTTTAGCCGCTCTGCTGCTCAAAGGCCTCCTTCATGGGTAACTTGAGTTGACTGCATGACTACTGTAGCTGCTCCCATGTCAGCAGAGGACTATATAAAGGCAATAGCATCTGATATAAGCACCCTCTTTTTCCAACCCATGTACAATCTATCCTAGCTCCATTTTGGTTTCTAGCTGGCAGTCTTGGGAGCTAGGCAGGACTTTGCCCTGAAGAGGGTGAGGTCATGCTGAAGTCTTAGGAGAGGTCAGGCTAAGTAAGGACCATTAAAGGGAAGGAAGGCTGTGGCACTGCAGGGCATCTGTGTGACTCCTCTGATAAAATTCTACTGTGAAAACAAATCCTGTTGCATATATAATTATGCAGAAGCCATTTCCATCAACACCTTAGCGAGGTGCAGCGCACACCCTGCCATGCCTTTTGACCCTCAGGAACTGCTCTGATTAGGGTGCAGTCCTATGCACACTTAACTGGGAGTAAGTCTCATTGACTATAAAGGGACTTACTTCTGAGTAGACACACATAGGATTGGGCTGTCAGTCAAACCCAGGAAACTCTAAGCTACACATTCCGGACAAGCTCCAGATGCTACAGTCCACCTAGAAATGATTTTGTTTCCTGCCCTGTGCATGCTGCCTAGGTGAACTGGTGCAGTAGACTAGGACTAGTAATCTTTCTTTTTCCCTCCTCTTTGATGATCCCTGTGATAACTCTCTTCCTCTCTCCCTCTTGAAGCCTCTATCCTGATGTGCATATTTCAAAGCTTAGAGCACTGCTGAATACCACCTCACACTCAAGAAGTATTGCTAATTCTTCCAATTTGAGCCAAACTGAGTTTATGCTGCATGTGCATGACACAAATAGGAATAGTTAGGCATGTGTGTGAATGAATGAGCAGTGTTGGCAACACCTCTTGGGAGGTGTATCATTTGCATGGTATGCTGAGAATACTGTCACAGAAAGCACATCAATGGAAGTCTTTCCACGCTGACACTAACCAGCATGAGAGCAACCATGGGGATGTCTGGGTAACAGCAGGATTTTCACCTTCAGAAGCACCTGGGTGTCTGGAACCTTTCTCTCTACTGCTGCCTTTAATTTGAGTGACACTTTACAGCACTGTCACCTCAAAACTGTGATCATTTGTGATCCAACTGGCATGAGAGGAGAAGTGCAACAAAGTGTGCGCAGAAGTGTGTAAGGTTTGTTTGTTTGGGGGGGGGGGGAAGACACTTCAGAGCTGATTTACAGACTGGCCTTATCTCAGCCAGAAGAGGAGAAGGGACAACCGAGGGGGGAAGGCACCAGTACTGGCAGGCTTTGTCAGTGTGTCCAGGTTTCAGGCAGGTGAACATTTCCCTTATCACTCTCAACGGCTGGCCGTTCTTCTCTCAGCAGGTGCTTTTTATTTGTGAAGCAGAAGAGACAGGATTTTAAATGAAGCTCTTACACACTCCTGCGGATAAACACATTTCAAGCTGGGCCCATTTCAAGCCGGCTGAAAAATAAAGAGAGAATTATCGCTCAGGTTCTTTGCTAGTTTACCCATAACACCCAATGGTGCTAATCTAAAGGAAATAGAACAAGCATTCATAGGGATGCAAGACAAAATATTCTCAACATTCAAAAATGGGGCATCATTTTTCTTATAGTATTACCATCATTATTACAATGCTTTTTAATGAAACACATTTTAATCGTGATCTACGTTTATTGTGTTTTATTATTTTAATTGTTTTTATTGTATATATCAATGTTTTAGTATTTTTTTTGTTTTAATGCTTTATTTTTTAAGCTGCATTGAGGGCCCTTAGCAAGGTGGAATGGCAGGGTATAAATTATATGAATTAATGAATGAATGAACATTTAGATATCTATTTTACAGAAGACTTAGAGCACAATCCTGTGGTCTGCGCCGCACCTCTGCGGCATGGACCACAGTCACAAACATGCCGTAAGGCACATTTGCGGGGCTTATCGCTGGACTCCCGCCAGAGCTGCCTCAGCTCCGGCAGGCACTGAGCCAGCATGCGGCAGGCACCCGCATTCCGCAGCTCGGTGGTCTCTTTGACTGCCAGGCTGCGGAACAGAAAATGGGGGCGTTGTTGGGGGCGTGGGGGAGGTGTTCCGGGGAGGGGGGGCATGGTCGAGGACATGGGGCGGCATTCCCAGAGGCAGGGGAGAGGCGGGTCCGCAGAGCTGAGCACTGCAGGATCCAGGGCTCTCGGGCAGGGCTGCTTACCCTACACGAGCGCCTTCACTTTAGTGGTGACCAAACAGTCATCGCTAAAGTGAGTAGTCCCATTGCAGGACTGCTTCCCTTACTCAGGGGAAGGGGATGAATGTCCCCTTCTCCCAAGGAGCCTTCCGTGGTAGGGCGAGAGGCTCTGGATCTGGCGGGAGCCCTTTGTGGAGCCGCCAGGTCCCGCAGCTCCGGGCAGCTCAGGATTGGGCAACCTGGCCCAAGTCCTGTCCCCCATCATTGATGATGCAGGTGTGCTGACAAAGTACATCCTGCATCCAATGGTGAGGGGAGGGGAAACAGGAGGCCTGAGAAGAAAAGGGGGACACAGCAACCTGGAAAAGAAGTAATAGGATCCTGGCACAAGTTGCTGCCACTGGGATCCACCCCTCCCATCTTGCCCTCTGCCCTCCATGCTCCTCTGCATGAAACACCCCCTGCCCACCCCACCACCAACTTACCAAGAGTGGGAGAGCCTTCAGGAGCCACTGGTGAGTGCACCCCACCTCTACCCATTTGCAGCAGCAGCTGAGATGCATGCAACAGTGGCCTAGTTTTCAGCTGTTGCAAAGGATGTTGTCCTGCCAGAACACGCGTTCCGGAAGCACAAGGCCCAGATAGAATTGGGTCGTATGAAAATCATTTATTGTTTCGGCACTGTTCAATGAACACTCAAGACAACAGATATGGGAGAAAGGGCCACTTTATTTCACATTAGCAAGAGAAGCAGAGGCTGAGACCTGCAGCATCCAAGGCAGCAAAAGCCCCTGTGGTGAGGGGAGGGACCTCTGGGCGGTACCAGAAACCTCTGCCCCCAGGCGGGCATGCACCTGACTCCAAGTCGTGCCCTGCTACTGGGCGGCGTGTCTCATCCATGTCTATCCCTTAAGGGGAAGGCAGCCGGACCGCGGACTGCGCCACCTCGAGCCGCTGAGCCTCTGAGGTGTGCCCCGCGGTCCCAGCCAGGGCCCCGTCTATGTCCTCGTGCCGCCGAGCCCCTGAGGACTGAAATAGGGTTCCACCCTGCCTGTGCGTCCTGTGCGTCCTGAAGGTGCATGCCCAAAGTCCCATTCATGCCTCCTAACCCGCACCACCTGCCCTCTTAAAGTGACCAATGGCAGCTTGCAAACAGGGGGAGTGTAACCCCCTGGCCCACAACTGTCTGGGATAGGCAAAAAAACTGCCTGTCCTTCAGCCAATCTTGGCAGGCAGCAAAAAATTCCTACCCGGCCCCAAACGGCGACCAGTTAAACTCAGACTGCCTCCACGGCGGGCGGGCGGGTATTCCCACAATGCCCACGTGCAAAGAAGGAAGAGGGCTGGGTCTTGTGCCCTTTTAAAAGGTCCACTGTAGCTGCCAGACCCAGCCGCTTTCTCCTCCCCCTTGGGGAGTGACTCTCGTGTCCCGGCCAGGCCAAACAAACTCCGATCACCTTTTAATTGGGTGATCGGGATAAGTTGCCTTTCTTGAACAGAAGGCAGCAAACAACTGTACTATGGAACATGGGAAAATAAACAACAGAAATAACAGGAGCGAAACTAAATGCAATGACTGTAAGGCAACCATGGTAAAAAAAAAAAAAGCTATAAGTGACACTATTGCACCAGGTACCCACTGGAAGAGGTGTGTTTGCATGACCTCTGGAGCGCTTCCAAAGAAGAGGCATGCTAGACAGTGAGAAGAAGCACATTCTACAGGTTTGGTTTGGTTTTGTTATTTGCAGGGGGAACAAATGTGGTTGACCAGCTTTTAGCCATAATCGTTCTTATCGTGTGCAGAGATATAATCTGAGGCAGGGTCTGACCACCGGGGGGGGGGGGGGAGAATGCAAAGATTTCTGATATGTGGGGCATAGACTAACTATGATGGGCTTCAAAGGTAAGAACCAGCATCTTGGGCACTAGGCACTGTTTGAGCCCAATCCTATGCTTTCCAGCACCCAGGGCTGCAGCGGCGCCAAAATGGCTACCACGGCATCCAAAGGGGCTGGGAAGTAGCGTGGGGGCTTACACTCCCTTACCCTGTGTAAACCCCAGGCAGCCCCAATGGGTCTCCTCAGATCTGCACCTGCTCTTGAGCAGGTGCAGATTCGAAGAGACCCGTGTAGGACTCCCAGGCTGGGAGGAGGATCTGGATATTGCAGTAGGGCCTGCCACCATCTCTGCTCCTCCTTCCCCTACCACACCTTCTCCCCACCCTTTTGCGCCCTGGAACGCCTCCACCCTACACCCCGTCTTACATCTCCACTGCCCAGCACTTTGCCTGGAGTGCCAAGCGGTGGACCACTGGCCTCTTAACAGCACCTGCCTAGGGCAGGCTCACACTGGACTAGGCCTGGCACTGGGCCAATTCTAAGTCCCGCAAACATTTGCAGCACTGCGTGTTGGTGGTGAGCCAGCGTGCACTGTTCTGGATTGTGCTGTTAGTCTAAACTTGGCTAAGTATGTATGTGCCTACTTATACCCACCAGTAGGCACATGGCAGCATTTAACACTAGCTGAAGCCCGTGAGAAGCATTCAAGGGCAGCTCCATGCAGAGCCTAGTCCAACAGTCAAGCCTGGAGTGTGGACCAGAGTTGCAAGATTCCTGTGGTCCAAATAGATTTCAGCCTGCAGTTCAAATGAAGATGGTGAAAAGTGCTCCTTGCCAAAGCTGTGATCTGCTTATCAAAAAGTAGGACTTGGTCAAACAGACTCCAAACCTGGTCTGACAAGGAAATTACTGTTGTGTTAATCACAATCAAATTCATCACCCTGAAGGATCTGAGGAGCTCTCACAAACATCACTGCTGACTCTGGATTCAACTTCAACCTGTTAAGCCTCAACAGCTGGTCAGTATCCTCAGTTTGTGGGGGGGCGGGGCGGGGGGGACTCTAGTCCATGAAAGCTTGGATGTGAATACATGTGTTCATGTTTAAGGTGCTGCGAGACTTCATGTTGTTGCCACATAATTCTAAGAATCATTAAATATAACAATTCATATGCAGATGTTCAAAATATGACCAAAGACCAATATTTATGTCCTTCGTTAGCAGCTTGGCTGATGCTATTAATTTAAATCCCTCCAAGGACCATTTCAGCTCAGAAGTGTCACTCAGGGCTCTTTCAAATACGGGGCTCTGAGATTTGTTCAGGATTTTTCACCTCTCGCTGCATGAAGGTCACAGTTCCGCAGTCCTTGATGATTCTAAATGCACTCCTTTTGCGCAGTCAGTGATACGAGCATTTGCCATCGGGTTCTCCTGTGTACACTTGCTGAATGAATTGTTTACTGTAGAGAGATTTGTGTGTGGTAAAAATGGGACAGTAGGATGTTGTTTATACAAATTGAGAAACCCACTGAGAGGGTGTTCAACATGCAGCCTGGCAATATATTGCGGAGGGTTACAAAACAACGTCGCTGAGTGAGGAATGAGCACCTTATCCTCATCTAAGCAGAAATGTTACATAAAGCCCAGGAAATTTCCCTTAGGTTGGTATGAATTTTATTTGCCACCTCTCCTTAATTCTCTTATGGCAGGTTGAATTGCCACCTTGAGAGCAAGGAGGCTGCAAACCCCTGGCAGCCATCATATGCACACACAAAAGCTATTAAGGATAAAGAAGAAAAATGATGTTTGATTACAATTTATTTTGAGAGAGTACATCAATGCTTTATGCTATAGAAATTACTGATTACATATTAGCAGTACTTTGGGAATACAAAGCAATTTGTGTTTGAGTTGACAGCCTCTGCCTCTTTGTTTTTACAGTATGTCGCTGCTAAAAAGCCAAATATCATTCCAATTTTCCAGCAAAGGTTTTCAAATACAACACAGCGTGCGCATGCAGTTAAAGAGAGAAGAAAGCACTTGTCAAAATGGGTCGAGACTATTGTTAGCAATTGTAAACTCAGCAAGGCATGGCGGACGCTTCCAGATGTATGTATGCATGTAAATCACCTAGCAGTCAAGGCCTCAGTGCCCGTTATGCGTATTAAATCGCAAGACAACTTGGATGTTCCTGAATCATAGTTGTCATGGAATAAACATAGTAAAGCTATTTTTATTATCAGCACAGAAACATCAAATGCGCAAAGGAAAGGTCATGCCTTTTCAGAAGAATGTAATTTGTTTTCAGAATTCTAACCCCCCCCCCCCAAAAAAAACCGCTCCAGTTTAATTTTTTGGTAAACAGTGCCATCATGTGGTAAGTTTAAATATATCTCTATATGTTGGATGATATCAAAATGGATGCAGAGCTCAGACATTCATTTTTACTTGCTTGTATTGTACGCAGGAGCAGTGCCATCAAGAGAAATAAAACCCCCTAACATGCTACCCACAAAGCCTAGAATGGCATCTGTTAGATCATTAAAAGCCTCAATTTTTAATGCACAGTCTAATAGAAATGAATGGAAAATTCTAGTGTTGTGTAAGGTGAGAGCTTCATAAACTTTTATTTGCTTATGTAAGGCTTTATATGTTGCTTTTCCAAGCAGGTTGCCACTGTGCCTGTACTGTCTTTTGGGGACTACCGAGTTCTGTTCCATAACAGCTGCTATTCAAGAAGCTACTTTACAGGTCTCTGAATAAGAACTCCCTCCATATGCCCTCCTGTGCATTGGATGTAGTGTAGTGTAGTGTAGTGATGTCAGGGCTCTGCAGTGGTTCTGAATGGTGGCATTTTGACTGGCAGTGATCCCAGTGAGGTCCCTGAGAGATGCTGTCAGTCAAGGTACACTAGACCAGTTGGCTTCATACGTTCAGCACCTGCAAACCTCACGATGCCTCTTCATGTCTTAGCAAAGCCTTCCACTCATTCATAACAGATGCATCATACAGAGCAAAATGCTGAATCCTCAACATTCTTTTCCTTTATTATTTTCAGTGTCCTCTCAGGGTCATGCTAGATATTATACATAGTATACAGACACATGAATTTAAATTACAAGGATTGTTTCTTGTCTCCAGGGACAGTGTTTTTCAGTGGAACTGTGGTAGAGGAAAAGGATTCCTAAACCTTCCACTGCTCCTTGCTTTTCTGCTACAGCTCCCCCTGCACAAGTCACTCCCTTCCCAATGGGTTCTTGCCAATGCATGTTTGCAAAGGTTGCCTTGTATTAACCCCTGCTAATTGGGTAAGAGGCACTTTTTCAAGTGGGTGCTCCTTTTTTTAGCAGGGGGAGAGTAACTGGCCCACCTCACCCCAGCACTGTCTGTTCTAGTGGCTGTCTGCTGGTATTCATTTGCATCTTTTTAGATTGTGAGCCCTTTTGGGACAGGGAGCCATTTAGTTATTTGATTTTTCTCTGTAAACCGCTTTGTGAACTTTTAGTTGAAAAGCGGTATATAAATACTGTTAATAAATAATAAATAATAATAATAATAATTGTCAGACCCTTAGGGCACAATCCTAACCAGGTCTACTCCTATTTTGGAAAATAGGAAAAAGTCCTATTTTGTTCAATGGGGCTTACTCTCAGGAAATTGTGGTTAGGATTGCAGCCTTGGTCTACCTACCTCTGGACTGCCTCCAATTGGCTGTGCCTCTCCAGGGCTTCAGGTGAGGGTGTTTCCCGGCCTAAGGTAGAGGTGCCATGGATTGAATCTAGGACTCACTGCATTGCCCTGAATGTGAATTGCCCTCTCCCAAAGCTTCTTTGCCCTAATAGAATCAACCACTGGGATTTAAATGCGCACATTTTCATGTAAAGCGTAGTTTAGTTTCAGCTTCCTGAAAGCACTCTGTAAGGTTAATAAGACAAGGAAGTCAGCACTAACCTCACCGTCCATTTCTGCTATCTCCATCAGCTATGGATGGCATCAAAATCTAGGACTGCTGGATTTTGAAAGGAAGATTGCACAACCTGGGCCTCCTTGGATCTATTTTGGACCAGATTTCCCACCACCTGCTGCGGTAAGGGCATAGGACTGCTTCAGAGTCTTCACACACAATGCTGTCATTGATGATCACAATGTCTGGGTACCCTAAGGAATAATTGACACATTAATTTCAGTTGATGGCTGGTGGGATCCTATGAAATCCTAAAGAATCAAGACATTTTAACATAGAGGGTAACGTGTGTTTTAAGCAGAATGAGTTAAGGCATATAAGTTGGGCATATGCCAGGGGCCAACAGCCACACAAGGACCCACATCCATGCCCCCAATCATGAGGTAGCCAGAATCCACTGCTCCCCACTGCCACTTGGCAAGTTGTGCTCATGCCTTATGATGGAGCCATTAAGATGACATTATGATGGAGCTGTCACTGCGTGAGAGTGTGCAAAGGCATCATGTCACTGCTGTCAGTTAGTTGCATATGCTCTGAATGCACTTGAATTCTTTTGTACCAGCCACTGTACATAACAAGGACATTATGCTGTAAAAGTCTTGCAAAATGGGTTGTCACCTGCTTTATTTGAAAGTGGCTCTAACCATTTTTAAACTGCAAGGAAGGTGGCATCCATAATAATCAGAAGGAAGCCGGTTTACTGGCCAAATGCAGTACAGTATTTTATTTCTGCAAAATTTCTTTTGCTTTTTATAACAGTCACGAATGCTGCCTTTTCATCCATTCAGAGAACTACACCAAACCTTTCTATTCATTACAGGAAAGAAAGGAACTGAGAACAGACACTGACACAGAGATGAACTCCAGCTGTCACTGATCTAGAGGGAAGGGCTTTTATTTCTCCAAAATTCATTTAACTTCTCTTGGTGAAGCAACCATAAGAGTCCGTTTCTTTTCATGTTGAGGTGCTCCTCTTCCCTTTTAATTTTCTGAAAAGTGTATTGGCTTGTACTGACTTGTATCACTAGCACTGCGGAGAATTGCCTTACTACTTTCAGACTTGATTTTGGAATTTTCGTCTATACATTCAGATGGTGTTGTAAAAAAAAAAAGGTTACTTTGTTTTCTTTCATGCATTCAAATATGATAGATGATTTCAAGCAATAGCTGGGGCTCAGTCACTTTTGCCATGGAGAATTTTATTAGAAAGAATTTATTTCATGAGCAGATGCTCATACTGGTAGAGTAGATGTTGCCCCATCCTTCTGAAAACACACCGGAAGAGTGAGTGAAGTTGCTTGAGCTTAAATGGGTAGGTTTTGGCATCTTTCTACAGCTTGGCGTACCTGTCCCAGGATGCAGCAAGGCGGGTGGACAGAAAGAGGCATCCTCATTCTGAAAGGAGAAGTGTCATTGCCAAGATTGTGGTAAAAGTGCTGGAAGGAGGTTCGCATTACTGGGATTCCTGCTACCACCTCCTCCTACGTGGGACAGATTCAGGGTCAGAAACAAGTCAACAGAATAGTCACTAGAAGTTCTGTTTGAGAGTAACAGCCCAATCCAAATAAGATTAGGCTGCCTTTTACAATAGCAGAACACAGTTCCACTGTCATAAATTACCACAGAGCGGCTCACAGAGTGCACCACCAGCAGCCATTTTGGGTTTACAAATGGTGGCAGTGCCTGAGGCCTGCTGTCACTAATTGCTGCGTCTGGCAGTAAAGGTAAACCAGCAGCAGGGAGCTTTGTTAGCCTAGTACAGTATTGGACCTGGGCAGAAAGGGCCAGGCCCAGCACAGGACACTCACTGATGTGCCCTCTTTGACCAAATTGGCCTAAAGCTGGCCTTGGAAGAGAGGTGGAAGAAAGCAAGGCAGACAGCAGAGAAATGGGAAGGGAGAGACAATGTGCTGACAGAGAGGTAGAGGTCAAGAGCAGAGGAGGAGAAGGAGGAAGGTCAGGAGTGAGGAGGGGAGGTAGGGTGAGACTGGGGGGGGGGAAGTGAGAAGTCCAGAGGAGACAGAACTGAGCCACCAGAGCAAGGAGGCACACAGGAGAGCTAGGAACATGAGGAAGCAGCCTGAAGAGGAGGGAAAATTATTATTATTATTATTATTATTATTATTGAAAGTATTTATATACCGCTTTTCAACAAAAAAGTTCACAAAGAGAAAAATCAAATAATAAATGGCTGCCTGTCCCAAAAGGGCTCACAATCTAAAAAGATGCAAATGAATACCAGCAGACAGCCACTAGAAAAGACACTTCTGGGGTGTGGTGGGCCGGTTACTCTCCCCCTGCTAGAAAGAAGAGCACCCACTTGCCTCTTACCCTGTTAGCAGAGGTAACATGGACTTTTTTGCCTGGTTATGGCTGGTCCCTTGGCTAGAGCTATAAGGCCATTGCCTCCACCCTGCCACCAGGACCCCCACTTGGCCCCAGACCTCCAAGACCTGAAGGGCACCTGCAGGTCAGGTTCAGGCCAGACAAAATGGAAAAGCTCTGCACAAAGGGCAAAGAGGAGATAGACCAAGCAGATGGGACAGGCAACATTTGATGGAAGGGAAACCCTGAAGGAGCTGCTGGATCAGGTGAAGCTAAAAACAACGAGTGGGGAGAATATTTTCAATATCTTTATAATAAATTTGCAAGTACAGTTAGTTTTCTCTACACTGGATGTCTGATGGCATCTGGACTAGATGCCTTTAAAAGGGAACTGGGCAGATTTAAGGAGGGAAAGTTCATCACAGGTTACAAGTCATGATGACTGTATGGAACATCTGAGTTTTAGAGGTAGCCCATCTCTGAATGCCAGATGCAAGGAAGTGGCACCAGATGTAGGTATCTTGTGTACTCCCAGAGGCATCTGATGGGTCACTATGAGATACAGAAAGCTGGATTAGATAAGCCTCATCTAGCAAGGCTCTAATTTTTTTCTGTTTCCAGTATAATTTCCAAAAAGAAACATTTACAACTTTAAAGACCCATTTAGAAACATGACTAATTGGAAGTTCGAACAACTGCAACTTTTGAAAGATATACCAAAACTGTTATACTTTTGGGAGAGAATAATAATTTGAAAATACTATACTAATGTATAGCGCACTGCAACATTAAATGGATTAATAGCAGTGAGAGTGCCTAATGGTTCACATTAAGTTATTCCCGAATCAATGTCAGGCATTTTATGTGTCTGTTCTGATGCTTTCTCAATTGATAGTTCCTTTGGTATTCATTAAAGATGGTTTACATAAGAACATAAGAACATAAGAACAGCCCCACTGGATCAGGCCATAGGCCCATCTAGTCCAGCTTCCTGTATCTCACAGCGGCCCACCAAATGCCCCAGGGAGCACACCAGATAACAAGAGACCTCATCCTGGTGCCCTCCCTTGCATCTGGCATTCTGACATAACCCATTTCTAAAATCAGGAGGTTGCGCATACACATCATGGCTTGTACCCCATAATGGATTTTTCCTCCAGAAACTTGTCCAATCCCCTTTTAAAGGCGTTTGGACAAGTTTCTGGAGGAAAAATCCATTATGGGGTACAAGCCATGATATTCTCCCTTAGACAACTGCAGGAGAAATGCAGGGAACAACGACAGCCACTCTTTATAGCCTTCATAGATCTCACAAAGGCTTTCGACCTGGTCAGCAGAGACGGCCTCTTCAAGATTCTCCCCAAGATTGGATGTCCACCCAGGCTCCTCAGCATCATCAGATCTTTCCACAAGGACATGAAGGGCACTGTTGTCTTCGATGGCTCCACATCAGACCCTTTTGACATCCGAAGCGGAGTGAAGCAGGGCTGTGTTCTTGCACCAACCTTGTTTGGGATTTTCTTTGCTGTCCTGCTGAAGCAGGCCTTTGGAACTGCAACAGAAGGCATCTATCTCCGGACCAGATCAGACGGAAAGCTCTTCAACCTCTCCAGACTGAGAGCAAAATCCAAAGTCCAGCTGAAATGTCTGCGTGACTTCCTCTTTGCCGACGATGCAGCTGTCACTACCCACTCTGCCAAAGATCTCCAGCAGCTCATGGATCGTTTTAGCAAGGCCTGCCAAGATTTTGGACTGACAATCAGCCTGAAGAAAACACAGGTCATGGTTCAGGATGTGGACTCACCTCCCTGCATTACAATCTCTGAGCATGAACTGGAGGTTGTCCATGACTTTGTGTACCTTGGCTCAACGATCTCTGACACTCATTCTCTCGATACCGAGCTAAACAAGCGCATCGGTAAAGCAGCTACCACGTTTTCCAGACTCACAAAGAGAGTCTGGTCCAACAAGAAGCTGACGGAACATACCAAGATCCAGGTCTACAGAGCTTGCGTCCTGAGTACACTTCTGTACTGCAGCGAGTCATGGACTCTTCGCTCACAACAGGAGAGGAAACTGAGCGCTTTCCACATGCGCTGCCTCCGACGCATCCTCGGCATCACCTGGCAGGACAAAGTTCCAAACAACACAGTCCTGGAACGTGCTGGAATCCCTAGCATGTATTCACTGCTGAAACAGAGACGCCTGCGTTGGCTTGGTCATGTCGTGAGAATGGATGATGGCCGGATCCCAAAGGATCTCCTCTATGGAGAACTCGTGCAAGGAAAGCGCCCTACAGGTAGACCACAGCTGCGATACAAGGACATCTGCAAGAGGGATCTGAAGGCCTTAGGGATGGACCTCAACAAGTGGGAAACCCTGGCCTCTGAGCGGCCCGCTTGGAGGCAGGCTGTGCAGCATGGCCTTTACCAGTTTGAAGAGACACTTTGCCAACAGTCTGAGGCTAAGAGGCAAAGAAGGAAGGCCCATAGCCAGGGAGACAGACCAGGGACAGACTGCACTTGCTCCCGGTGTGGAAGGGATTGTCACTCCCGGATTGGCCTTTTCAGCCACACTAGACGCTGTGCCAGAACCACCTTTCAGAGCGCGATACCATAGTCTTTCGAGACTGAAGGTTGCCAATACAATGTGTTTAATGAAGTGATGTTTTGCTCAGAACTCTAGAACATGAATTTTAAGACGTGACTCATTCCAAATTCCATTTTCTCTTTCATATTGTACAATGAATTTGAAAGAGTTAATTATTCATTAAAGATGCTTGAAGAGTAATGACCTCCTCTCAGGATGTTCCCAGTGAGGAGGTGAGGTCAGATGAGTTTCCAGCAGATGGTTCAAGCAGCACCCTGAGTCATCAGCCACCTACATGGCATCTACTCCCTGTTCCTCCTGGCTCTATCGCTGTAAGATCTGGAATACAGCAGCGCAGCAGGGCAAAATGAAAAAAAGAAGCAGATCAAACACACACCTCACCTCCGCTTCTTCCAGCTTCCTTATTCCACTCTGCTGTGAAACACACTGTGTGCCAAAAAAGCACTATGGTAGAGCCAAGAGGGAGGGACAGATGTAGTTGCTATGGCAACAAGGGAAGAATGCTGCCAAGACTGCTGCTGCCTTTGCCACCACCTTAATCTACTGTGTGCTCTTTTCCTAAACTGAGGAGGAGGAGGAGAGAGGTGGTGGCAGGCACTGCTGCCCAATTCATTCACCTGCTGCTACCTCCTCTTCCCTGTGCATGGAAGAGGAGGAGATGGACTCATTGGGTGGCAGCTGCTATCACCACCACCCCTCTCCTTTTTCTCGCTCATGGAGTAAGTGGTGGGCTGTTTGAGGTGGCAGTGATCACCACCACCACCAACACTCTACCAGTATTATTAAGAATATTTATACAGGTGTGTGCCACTTAACGAGGGGGATACATTCTCCTATCCCTGTTGTTATGCAATTAGGTCATTAAGTGAATATTCAGTCCAATCTATTGCCTTTGTTATGTAAACAGACACTGCGTGCCAGACACTAGCTGGCAACACAGACTACTGGAGATACATTGCCTCTTCTTTGCATTAAAAGCCTGTCTGCTGTGTAAACAGACACTCTGCTGCGGGCTATGGGAGACACGCTTGCCTCATTAAGAGCACCTTTATTGTGCTTTGACCACTGTCATATATGCGGTCCATCATTAAGCGAACAGTTGTGAAGTGGCACACGCCTGTATACCACTTTCAAATAAAAGTTCACAAAGTGTTTTTTCAGAGAAAATCAGACAAAAAAATAGCCCTTGTCCCAAAAGGACTCACAATCTAAAAAGACTCAGAAGAAACACCAGCAAAGAGCCACTAGAAAAGACACTGTGCTGGGGTGAAGAGGGCAGTTTCTCTTCCCCCTACAGAATATAAAAGGTGCATCACTTGAGAGGAAAAAAGCCTCTTTACCCAATGAACAGGGTTCTAGGCCGCTAAACTGAAAGACAGCAGCAGTCATTCAGCATTGGGGGGTCAGCTTCAGGTACTGTTTCCCTTGGATAAGGCCTGACTCTTCTCATTCTGCCAGTCTAGGCCAGTGGTTTTCAAATTCTCAGGGAGAGTTTGAGCCGCAGTAAGTCTTGGTGGGGGTGGGAGGAGGCAGCAATGTGATCCCCAGGATTGTGTCGCTAAAGGGGCTGCAGGGACTGGGATGCGCTCACCAGTCCCTGCAGCAGCCTGTCAGGGGTGCGGGAAGCCCTGCATGAGTGTCTGGAGGGCTCCTCAGGTTGTCAAAAGTGAAAGCGGAGCGATTGCGCTCCACCTCTGCAAAATTGGAAGAAGAGTGTGATTGCTCCACTTTCACTTTCAGAAGCCTGGGGAGCCCTGCAGATGCTCGCACAGGGCTTCCCGCACCCCAGGAAGGCTGCTGCAGGGACTGATGAGTGCATCCCAGTCCCTGTAGCCCTGTTAGTGACGCAATTCTGGGGATCATGTCACCGCCTCCTCCCTGCTTCCTCGCTGCCCCTGCCCCTTAAGGGGGCAGAGGCCAGGACCTTCAGGCTGGGCAGTTGCGACGCCCCAGTTTGAAAACCACTAGTCTAGGCTCTTTTGTGGCAAGGTCATTTCTATGCTTATTATTCCTTCCTGGGGTTAAAGTTGACTTGGATTTCTGAAATGGAAAAACACAGATTCCTCTGCAGTAGTGGTGCTGCTGCACCAGTATGGGCTCTGCTGCATCCTGAAGAATTTTGTCTCCTGGAGGCCTCCTTGGAGTAGGAGACAACATTACTCCCCTTGCCTTGGAATAGGCCCCAGAAGCCACAGTGGGTCAACGTGGACCTGCACCAATGATATTACTGACTCAAGTCCAAATTGATCTGCATCACAGATCAGGCTTGGGAAGGGGGTAGGATACAGCATGTGCTGGCACCACAATCCCCCCTCCTGAGTCCAATTTGCCCCCCAATTTGCCCTGTTGCATGATATAGGCTAGCTGGGGACCAGACTGAGTAGGAGAGGTAAGTAAGGAAATGTTTTACTTACCTCCACTGATGTTCCCTACTCATATTTCCAATGGACCTACTCATAATAAATGCCAGTGATTTTGCTGGAGTAAGGCTGCAATCCTAACCACACTTTCATGAGAGTGAGCCCCATTGAACAAAATAGGACTTCCTTCTTAGTAGACCTGTTTAGGATTGTGCCCTAAATCTGTTAGGCCAAAGGGGATGTATCTTTCAGCTGAGACTAGAGTAACATCTATTTTGGCCCTGATGTGTGTCCATTAGCTGTCTAAAGCCTGCTGCAGTACTTTTCACATTCACTTTACTAAAAATTGCTCATAGCTTCTAGAATTCAATTCAGATTCTGTCTGGGTAGCCCCTGTAGCACTCAACTCTTCTGTCTAGGCTCTACATGGCAACCAGGTAGTCAGAGAGGCTGTGAAATCCCTGTCTACACAGACCCACTGCAGTATGAGAGACAGATGAAGCACTCACTGCTGGATAAACCACACAAACCATGGGCTGTAAACAGTACCGTTTGTCATCATGATTCAGTGTATGCTATAGTGTGTTCCACAGGAGCGATTGTATTCATTGCTTTCACAGAAAAGAATAAGTGCCTTGTGCTTTACAGATTTATTATGGTGTGAACTGCTGAGGAAAGAGCCTACATTAATTAGACGCATGAAATCAACAGTGAGGGACTTGGATCTTACATCTGGAGGCCTTATGTGGGGATCACTTTTACAAGGTGAGATTAAAAGATGAAAGAAGACGTTTTAAGATGTTCTCACTTTGCATCAACAAGCCCTCCCTGGGCTTGTTGCTAATGTAGCTAATCCATGTAGCTAATGCGCATTATTGTACATTATCTATGTATACATGTATACATTGTATTGTATTGTACAATACATGTATACATGTATTGTGTACATGTATTGTGTACATGTATACATTCTGTATGTAATGTATTAGCTAATTAGCTAATGTAGCTAATGTAATGTAATGTAGCTAAAGTACCGTCCATGTAGCTAATCTATGGCCATTTTAAAATCATTACTGTGGCCACATGATGGCGCTGTTGTTTCAGTGCAGTTCACCTGAGAAATGCATACGCTTTGTGAATGGAAACTGAAGACCATTTTAAGCAGGCCACAGAGGAAGATGAGAATCAATACATGAGTCAATGAGGAAAAAACTCCATGCAGAGTCACAACAGAGTGACTGAGAGCAGAAAACTAGGAACCACATTCACAAGAAGGAATACATATATTTTCAGGAGGGGGGTTAAGTCAGTGCACCTGTAGCATGAATGGCTTTTGTTTATCTTAATATTACACACTTTCCCCCATTCTTCTTGGTCACAATGCCCAATATTTTCTTATTCATTTTCACAACATAAATTAATCTTTGTATACACAATAAAGTGTAGTTCTAAGAATGATGGATGCTATTCTAGCCATGCAGTTCTGTGCAGGAAGATATTGGCTGTGTCTTCCTTCCTGCCATTCAGATGCTGTAGGACACCACAGGAATACATGCGAGATGCCTTGTATCTCAGAAAAGGGCAGACTGGCAAGGCTGACAGCTTGGCCAGGATGAATACCATAGGAAATGCACAGTCTTAACCCTCACCAATGTGCCTTTTATAGTATCTGTGAAAATGCCGAATCCCTTTGAAACTCACTTCATGCCTTCTCCCACCTATGTAGTGGAGTCTTACAAGGACATCTTGGACCTAAACTAAATAGTACCCTATTGACAGTTTGCTCCTAGGCAGATTTCCTCAAAGCCATCAATTCGTTCACAGAACATGAAGGGTTGGACTAGTTTCACAATCTGGAGATTACAGGGACAGGAAATGCAATAGTTACATAAGAACAGCCCCACTGGATCAGGCCATAGGCTCATCTAGTCCAGCTTCCTGTATCTCACAGTGGCCCACCAAATGCCCCAGGGAGCACACCAGATAACAAGAGACCTCATCCTGGTGCCCTCCCTTGCATCTGACATAGCCCATTTCTAAAATCAGGTTGCACATACACATCATGGCTTGTAACCCATAACAGATTTTTCCTCCAGAAACTTGTCCAATCCCCTTTTAAAGGCATCCAGGCCAGATGCCATCACCACATCCTGCTGCAAGGAGTTCCACAGACCAACCACACGCAGTGTAAAGAAATATTTTCTTTTGTCTGTCCTAACCCTCCCAACACTGTGGCAGGAACTTGGTAGTTCTCACTTCCAGTCACTGAATGTATCCTCAGTGGAGCCCAATGGAGCCTTTAAACACATGTATGTACCTAGGGCATGTGTCCATGATACATGCAGGACATCCTTTCACTTGGACTGTTTTACTCCCATTGTTGTATTTGTTAATTAGGTACAGCTCTTATCTCTTTTAAGATGAATTTGTGCTTCCCCACAGTGGTGTACCTGGGGGTCCCAGCCCCAGGGCAACCCTCAGTTTTCCACCCCCACACCCCTTGCCCCCACCCCTTTTCCACCCTCCCACCCATGACCTGGAAGTAATTGCAGTGACGTCATCGTCACCTCAATTACTTCTGTCTGGTTACCTTCTCCGTTCCCCCTTTGGAAAAAAGGGGAATGAAGAAGGCAGCTGAGGCCCCGACAAAGACTTCCGTGCCACATCAGTGTCCACTGATGCTCTAGGATGTGCTCTCACTGCCTCTGGAGGCTTCTCCAGAGGCAGCGAGAGAGTGGTGCCCGGGCCAGAGCATCAGCGCGACAAGAGTTGCGCTGACACTCTAGGGCGCCCTTGCCCTCTCCTCCTATAAAGGAGGAGGTGGGAGCAGCCCAGTCCGGCGCTGAGTCGCTGCCAGAGAGGCAACTTCTTGCTGCCTCTCCAGGAGCACTCCTGGGTGCCCCTCCTCCATTGGGAGGAAGCTTTTCTTAAAGGGACAGAAGCCGGCAGAGCTGCTGGCTTCTCTCCCTTTAAAGCAAAAAGCGGGTGTGTGGGCGGGTGGGCAGGAGGCAGGGAGGAGACTTGAGGGGGTGCCCCTGGAGGGTCGGCAGTCGGGGCATTTGTCCCGTCTGCACCCCCTAGGTACGCCAGTGCTTCCCCGCCCCCTTTCTCTCCTCAGATTTGTGCTATGCTTCACCATATCCTGAACTCCAAGTAGGGCTGAAAAGCCCAATACAGAATCTCTCAAGTCTGCGATGTCAAAATAGCCAGTGCAGACTTGCGGGACTTGGGGTTTCCCCAGGGAAAGGGGATGAAAGTCAATCCTTTCTCCTGGTGGCTCCTGGCGGAAGGGCCCTCCCACCAAACATGTCCAAACAGCCACAAATTGCAGGCACCTCTGGAATCTATAGGCAGTGCTGTCATAATGCGTCAACATCACTGCATCATCACCAAACTTCTGGGTGCCATGCTTCATGCCTGCATGCCAGGCACCGGTTGGCCCAGTCCCACCACTGCCAGCAGCACCTGCTGCTCAGCATGGTGAGTAAGGGGGGTGTTGCACAGTAGAAGTTGAAACCCACCCTAGGGGAAGAATTGACTAGCAGTGCTGCTGTGCTGCCATAAAGGACTGAGCAAGGATACAATAGGATTGAGGCCTGATACAGCAATTCCTCTGAGGTTCATGCTTAACCTTTTTAAATCAGAAACTGGTCTCCAGGAAAACATTACATATGAAGAATCATGTAAGAATGATACTTAGAATCATAAACTGTTGTTTATGACAAGAATAGTGCACAGGAGAGTTGCATTTTGTCCTTGATAGTCGATTCCCAAATAAGAATCAGAAGACATAAAGCAGATTTGAAAAGTTTCCATTTTTTCCAGTGTAACCCAACGCATGTTGATTTGGAAGGAAATTCTCAAATCTAGACCTCAAGAAGCAGCAACAAGAGCACTGAACCTGTGAGCTGAGACAGTTTTCTCCTCAGTAACCTCCTAAAGAGAAAGCACTCCTCAGAAACAGAATGGTGAAAAGATAATAAACTCTGCAGGCTTCCTTTTCTCAACACCCTTCTGTGTCAAATATAAAATGTGCCACATTGAACCTGCTGCGATTCAGCACATTATCGGCTTTATCACACAAGTATCTGTCGGAGTGAGTTACTGTCCCTGGTGTGAGCTTCTAAAGCAACAACACTTTCAGTGGCACCAAACTTCTCAATCAAATATTGGATTTCTTTCATCGAATGTCATAGCACAAAAGTCACTCATGTACTTTCCTGTCTCTGAAAGTGTAGCCAATGCTTAAACAACCTTATTGGCACCCCTGACCTAGTACACACTGTCTTCTGTGTGCAGTCAAATTTATGACTTGGTTAGTGTTTCTCTCTCCTTCTTTAGTATGTAACAATCTAGGACTCTTTGGTCTGTTTGTGTACCAGTCAGGAAGAAATGAAGAGATTTAGTCCATGCTTCCTTTTCAGGCAGATTCCCTTAACCATCACAACAAATGCTCAAATAACTTGGATGTCCAGTGGCAGAAGTGGCATCTTTCGAGCAGCTATAGTGCTGGTTAAGAGGAACCACACAGTGGGTACCATATGTTTCCCTTACCTCATGTGCAGAAAATGCTTTATAGCTTTATAGCTCTCAGGGCTCACTCCTTGCTGACAGCCATTGTTCTAGGCTATAGTGAATTCTGACCTAATCCATGGTCTTGCACCACAGCTGGAATGCCTCAATTTCTTCTGCTTTCCTCCCCCAGCATTTCACCCCTCTTTTCCTTCCCCCTTCTTTCGCTTCTGAGTATTGCTACCACTTAGGCCTGAGAGAGAGAGAGAGAGAGAGAGAGAGAGAGAGAGAGAGAGAGAGAATGTGTGCATATGACAATGCATTGCATATTTCCAGAATTTGCCTTATTGTATATTTATTCTCCCAATCATCTCTATTGCAGCTATTTTCAACCTTTTTCATCTCGTGGCACACTGACAAGGTGCTAAAATTGTCAAGGCACATCATCAGCTTTTTGACAATTGACAAGGCATAACATGCTGCTGGTGGGGGGCTCACATTCCCCAATGGCCCTAATAATAAATGATCATCACCTAAATGCCCACAGCACACCTGCAGATCATTCATGGCACACCAATGTGCCACGGCGCACTGGTTGAAAATTGCTGCTCTGTTGTGTTGCATCTGTAGCTTTTTCTCTCTCTTTCTTTTTGAATGGTAATCCATTGAAGTGCATTACCAGTCATCATATCTAGAGCTCTGCATATGCATTCAAATTCCCCCACATGTACCTTACATGCCTAAGAACATGCCCCATAACTACTCCCTACGAAGGGATGTAGTTAGCAGCAATGGTTTGAGCATCATCCTGAACCCCCCTAACCTAAAGATACAGTTCTTCTTCCTGACTTGAGGGCCAAATCACTGATACAGAGTGTAGTTGCAGCTTGTCGGTCCCTTCATTTGGATTCCACATGAATCCTGTATTTGATTTCAACAATCTTTGAATTGCACAGTATGAATGGTTCACATGGGATGATCCTTCACCAGCATCCCTCCATTCTAGGATAGTGATGTACTGATATATGCTGATAACAGCAGGTTAACGTGGGAAATGTCTACATGATCTGCCCATTCATTTGATTCTATTATTCAAGCATTAATGGCATGGGAACTGGCAACTGGGCTTTCCTGATCATTTGTGGATCAGATTTTTCTGTACAACACATCAGGTGAGGGAAAAAAAGACCTTTGCCATCACTTCATGTCTTTTAAACATATCTTTTAATCATATTCACAATCAGATTAGATTGTGATCATCAAAAAGATGGATTTTTCCACCTTCTCAGTATATGCTTATGCCTGAGAAGTCTAATCAGCTTTAGCACTTGTAGGTGTAGGGAGGAGATATGGATGCAGAATACAAATGCATTAACTTGATCATGTTTGAATCATCTGGAATTCAAGAGTGGCTGCTGTTCTCCCTTCCCCAGAACCAAAAATCTTATATCTGCTGAAAAAGGCAATGAACAAATTTTACCAGATAGTCACAGGCATGAAGGCTACATTGAACTGAGGATCATTATATCTGAAGAGGCTCAAGCATTTTTCTTGATTTAGGGATGGTCACTTTGACAAAATTTAAGAACAGCTACCATGAAGACCTGAACATTTTCTAAGCTTTAATGAGACTTAAGTGTGCTCTCAAATTTCTTAAGAGATACATGATGTGCTTTTCAGTATTTTCTTGGCAGCATAAAAGAAAAACAAATCTGGTTACAGTTGAAAATCAGCAAAGGGTTTGGAAAATCCAACAACAGATAGCTCCTTTTCACATAGTGGGTTCAGATTAGAGATTAACTGAATATTTATAGGTGTTTTTATATCTACCAAATCATTCTGCTCATTCTGGGGGAACAGACTAGGAGGCAAATCATTTCCATATGAGCACCTCTACCTCCCCCTTCACCTCCCCCCAAAATGCACATACTTTGTACATATAGGACATCTGAATACATATTCATTACTCCTTAATATGGGGTGGTGATGGGGGTAAGGGGCACGCAGATCAGGTCCAGGAGGGGGAGGGATTGGTGGCAGCCGTATGCACTGAATCCCAAGTCCTGTTCCAGGTCTGATCCATCTTCAAAGAACAATGTGGACTTGTGCCAGCAATTGAGCTGGCACAGGTTCAGGTTGCCCCAAAGCAGCTGCTGGGGCTTACCCAGGGGCAAGGGGACAAATGTCTCCTTACCACAGGTTGAAAATCCCCCATAGCAGTGATTCTCAAACTCTGAGGGAGTATTACTCCCTCAGTAAGTTCTTGTGGTGGAGGTGCTACTTCAGCAACGCGATCCCCAGGATCCCATCGCTAAGGGGCTGAGGGGGGGTGCTTTGCACTTACTTTTTACAATGTAGGGCTGCAGCAGGCTGCAGGAGGTGCAAGGAGCACTGCACAGCCCTCCGCAGTGCTCCCCGACACTTGGAATTTGCAATCGAAGCGGACGCAAAACACCTCCTGCAAAACAGAAGTGCTTAGTGCCTGCTTCGCGTCGCTGCCTCCCTCCCTTTCCCCCCCTTAAAGGAATGGGGGGAGTGTTACATGAACTGGTGGGTTGCGACCCACCAGTTTGAGAAGCACTGCCCCACAGGATGCAGTGCCGGCACTTTTACTGTTTGGTTGATGGCATATCAAAATGTTGATGACCTTCAAGTACACCGTAAAGACTCCTTCTTCACTCAGCTTTTGATTGATTTTTTCTTTGTTTACAGTTGCATGTGATTTGCTGACCTCTGACCAGCTGATTTGCCTACCTTTATTTTTTTTGCAGTTCTTGTACAGTATTTATGTTTTGCTTTAAACTTTATTTCTAAAGTAGCTTATAAAACTATTTATAAATATTTAAATCACTCTATAGAATCGTAATTCAGATTAATCTTTCTGCCCAAGAGGTTTTTTTATTAGACCAGGAATACATCACTAAGGGCGCAATCCTGTCCTTCACTTGGGCCAGCTCATGTCCTTTGCGCTGGCCCAGGAGGGTCGCAAACATGCCTTAAAGCCTCCTTGGGAATAAGCCAGGCCAGTACACAGAGGTGTGCCGGCATGTGGAGGCTGACACAAGTCTCCACACTGGCTGCCTTGGTGAGCCTTGTCAACACAAGGCTCTGGGATGGGCAGGACCAACACAAGGCTCTGGGATGGGCAGGGAGGAGGCCGGAGGGAAGCGTTCCTGGGTGGGCGGAGGGTAGGCAGTGGGTGGCCCTGGGGGTGGGCTGGTGGGGAGTGGGAGGCAGGGCTGGAATCCAGCACTTATGCTGGATCCCAACACCCATTCCCGGGGAGTTCAGAGCAACTTCAAGCTGCTCTGCTGTCCTCAAACTTGAAACTTTTCCCCTTACCTCCGGGTAAGGCACCTTTGCTTTCTCAGGAGGTGGCACAAGTCTGAGAAGACCCATGGAGGCAAAGGCGCCTTACCCCGAGGTAAAAGTTTCCCCTTGCCTCTGGCTGAGCTGCTTTGGGCCCCAATCCTATGCTAAGTTTTCTGTAGCTTGTCAATGCACTGTACTAAAATGTGGGAGATACATACCACTATAAAGCTATGTATACACTGTCCATATTCACTGTGCGATAGTGGGATACAGAGTGTGTTTTGACTTACAGTAATGGAAAACTTTCTCCTCAGTTACACTCAAGCAAATTAAGCAAAAGGTTACAAACCAAATAGGGTGTTCTGTCTCATTTCCTCCAGCTTCCCAGGAGTGTGCTAGATGAACTCAACCGAAATATATATTGTATGCTCAAATTTGAAACGCATTTCATGAACAAAAAATGGAGTCAGCTGCACACCTGCTTGTCCCAGGCAAACAGATGTGTAGCAGCAAGCTTCTGCTGCGACCACACTTTTCCTGGACTGGGAGCTGTGAGGAACTGAAATGCTACCATAGGTGCTTCTCCCAGATGTTAACAATGCTGCCAGATTTGCAGCACCATGCTCATTACACTGGTAAGAGGACAAGGTTGCCTGTACCAGAACATAACTGTGCGTCTTGCTCCCCTAAAGTGCTAGGAGGAGGAGCTACAATAACACAAGAATGCTCATCGGTTAGCCATGAAAGGAAGTTAGCTAAGGAGAGTTGTATGGTAACCATTTGAAGGCCGATGCCTAATTCAGTTTTTTTTTCCCCTCCATAGGTGAGGGGCTTATTATCCTTTCACTTTTCAGGTTTTCCTAATGTTTCCATTCTCTCTCTATGCCTAAGATTCAAAACAACATCGCAGTCCCTTTTCTAATAAAGGCAACTTCCCAAACTAAACTTGCATTTGCAGAATTGCGAGAAGTTCACTTCAAGTTCATAAACTCTTTGGAGGCAGACAATTAACTTTCTTCTTTTAAAAAAAAAATATTTTGTTAGTTCTTTTTGAATGGATTTTCATGTGTGGTCACATAAGATAAACCACCCAAAGCTTCAGTGAAAATGAAAGCGCTTCTCAAATATAATTCCAGTTAAGCAGAAAGAGAAACAATGACCCAATCCCCTGAGAAGCCACAGTTCTGGTGTAGGTGGTACTTCTATAATACTAGCGTGAGTAGCAAACAGAGAAGAGATTTCCTTTGGCTTCCTTTAGCTCCTTCCTTTTGCATTCCTTTGGCATCCCACGGGACTTGCAGGGGCCAGAACACACCTGCACTTGCCTTACCTGAGAGAAAAAACGAAGGTTGTCCGACAGTGGCATTCTGTTTTGCTATATCAGGACTTCATTGCTCAATGAAACACAATTTATCAAGGGACAGACTTTCTCATATGCTAATATGTGCTACCGAAAAGCAAATTCATCCTAAAAGCTTAATCTTAACATTTAATGCAAACCAATTCCCACTCAGTCCTAGCTCCTAGTTCATTAAGCTGCAGTGCTGCAGCTTTCCATTCTGATCAATGGTCCTTTCTTAGCACAGTCTTGATTAGAGGGAGCCATTCCTCACACCCTCCAAGGTGAAGTCCTGGCTGACTCTCTGGAATGTCCACTAACGAACCAAGATGGAGTTAGGAGAGACTGTGCACATTTGGAAACTGAGGTCATTGGCAACAAAACTCATTGGGCAAAATCACACTCATGTTTCTTTTTTGGTCTTGGGAAAAGAAAAGATTGCTTCCTTAACACTTAACTACTGCCACTGCTGGAAACAGCTGCATTTTTGAAATATTTGTCCCCTTGTCCCAGGGTAAGCCCCAATAGCTGCTTTAGGGCAACTCAGACCTGTGCCAGCTCAATCATTGGTGCAAGTCTCCATTGCACCACAAAGGCAGATCTGGTCTGGAAAAGGACTTGGGATTTGGCATGCACTGCCACTGCTGATCCTGCCCCCCCCCCGTCCTATTCACCACTTGGACCCCTGGTCCCACCTACCACCCTGATTGGTCCTATTCCTTATCCCATCACTTTCCTGTTCCACCCACCAACTCCTCCATTCTGCCCTTCCTTTACCCCATTCAACCTCCTCCTCGCCTCCCTCCAACCCCCTTTGTGGCTTACCTGCTTCAGCAGGTGTCCATGGACCTGCCACTGCATGGGAGGACACTGAGGCCTCTCTGCTGGTGAGCCTGTAGCATACATCAGTAGAGGCGGCTTTGCAACAGCCACAAAGCTATGGACACAATGCTAGTTATGCCAGCAAAGGAGGGGGATTTGGACTGAACCGTAAATTTTAGGTTTCTATTTCCCACTGCACCAGGAATAAGAGAGGGGAAAATCTAGCCAGGTTGTGTCCTTGGCTTTCTCATGTATTATGACAGCAGAGCAGTTATGGCATTTTGGCTTCTTTGGAACGTTCCCAGTTTTCTGAAAAGTGCTGTCCTGAGATGGAGCTTCTCTAGCTTCTCTCTGTGGTTGCTTATGTTTATAAAAATGGTTCTTTCCAACTCATAGAACTGGAATGTTTTGCCCTACCCCAGATTGAAGGAGTGGTTATTTTTCAAGCTAAGCTGAACTTCTATCAGCAACAGCAATATTATAATATTGTCTCCTAGTGCAACAGGCAAACTACAAATTATTAGGAACAGTAGCCAAATAGGGTTGGGTGTCTTTTCTCACTAGAGTGAGCACATTTCAAATGAGAAGCCCAGTATGTCTGCTCTCGCTCTCAAGTAAACAATTACATAAAAACACATACCTATATTCATTGTGTAAACTCACATTTAGGAGAGCAAATATATAGGCGGGTTTGCAACCTTAATGCATGATTATAAAGACAGATTAATGTTCCTCAACAGAAGTTTCAAGATCTGGATATATTGTAGCTCTTCTAAAGCTCCTTCTTTTCCTTGGTTATTTGCTGTTTATTCTGATGATGTGGAAATGACTATCTTGTGAGAGTTGCAGTTGGATTCACAGTTTACAATGACAGCACGGGATACTGTATTTATGATTAAATTAGAGAAGATAAACAGAGACAAAAATCAAAGTCATTTCTTAGTACAGATTGCGTCTTGGCATCATCAAGGGCTCTGTTCCCAGAACCTCTTTGAATGCCAAAAATTGCATTAAATGAAATCAATTAAAATTAAATTTAAAAAAAAAAAACCATAGTACCTTTACTCAGTGGTTTAAAAGTAGCCTTGCTTACCATTGCAATGCGGGAGAGTGGCAGCAATCAATCAATCAAACAGTTTAGTTTCAGTTCACTCCGAGGCAAGTGACCCCTTCCTTCCCCTTGAAGCAAAGAAAAGAATGCAAAGAGAATGCAAAGCAGAGGTGTTAATCACTTCCACATTATTTTGCGTGTTCCAGGGGAGTCACTTGCCTCCGAGTGAACTGGAACTACCCCAGACACTTGTCTATAAGTCGATCCCACAGATAAGTCGAGGGCAGGTTTTGAGCCCCAAATCATGGAATTTTCTATGATAACTTTCTCGGACAAGTCGGGTATTATACTTAGGGGGGTGTCTGACTATTGTCTGATTTTACCTGAAGCCAGATCCTGAAAAATAACCTACCAGTAATTGTTACCTAAGAACTGTACAGTTTCTAATTTATTAAAAATACAATAAAAGATCATAAGATGCATTTTTGTTCATTAACTTTTAAAATTCTGGTCTTCACAACATTTGTGTAAACACTGTCAGAGTGCCTGTAAACAACATACCAGTAGAACCATTAGTCAAATCCTTCTTTAAGGTGCCTGGTATGTGAAGCTACAGGCTCCACATATAACATGCAACATAAAACATGTAATTGGGAGTGTGCAGTTCAGTTCACAGCAGGGACACAAGCAACAAGGGCTGAGCTGCGCACAGTTGCAACCCTCTTTACTCAGAAGCAGACCCAGTGCTTTCCATGGGTGTTATTCTTAAGCAATGGTGCATTGCAGCCTGGGACCTTGTTCCAGATGGAAAGGAGAATCACATCCTGGAGTTTTAAAAACCAGGCCCCTAAACTTGGGGGAGGGGGGTGTGAAATTCTTTGCAAATGACTTGCTGGGAATGTTCAGAGGCAGCAGCAAAAGAAGAAAAGGAGGCATTTCCCTTCTCCAAACTGGAAGGGAGACAAAGGGGCTTCTGGGAATTGTGGGGAGGCTTTGTGGGAGTGTGTACTGCACTTCCATAGCAGCAGCCCATACAGACTACAATCCCAAGAAGCGCCTTCACTTCTTTTCCTGTCTGGAGAAGAGGCTAAAATACCGTAATTACTGGTAAAAATTCTCCTTTTCCTCCACCTGCTTCCTGCTTCTCAGCCCATTTCTACGCCCTCCCCCCACTTCACCAGATAGCTGCTGAGCTTCCATAAGATTCCCAGAAGCTCCCAGAGGATTCTGCCTCATTCACTGCATTGACCCAGGTATAAGTGAACCCAGGATCTCAGGCTCTATTTTTTAGGCATAAAATTTTCAACCTATAGGTGAGTATATGTCATAAGCTGTTCTAAGCCCCTGGAGAGAGTTTGATTGATTGATTGCCTGTCTGCTGCAGCTCTCCTGCATTACAATGGTAAGCAAGGTTGAGTAGAGGGACATTTTTCATTTAATTTAAAATGCACTTCTCATCCCATTGAGATAAAACAGTGGGTGAAAAATCAGTGGATAATTAGGTTATACCTGTAGTTTGCAAACTACAAAAAGGATAGGATTGGGCTGAAAATCAATTTATATTATACCCAATGTCTGGCAAAGCTCTTGAAATGCCTTAAAATATAAATCATATAAATATAGCTATAAAATGTAAAAAACTTGACTTCCACCCTTTCATATCATTTTAAATCAGGAGAAAACAAGCACTAACTTCATGTCAAATGCATCAGCAAAACAATAAAAATGCAACTTGTCAGAACATGGCATTGACACCAAAATGCAAGAGGTGAACCAAACTAGCCATGGTGTTTGGTTGCCACTGCTGAAAAAAAAAAACCTACATCTTGTCGCCATCTACTGTATTTCAGATATCAGGGTCCTCTGTGAGCAGTCCTTCTCACATTATGTCACAGCATAGTGAGAAACATCTGCACTGATCCATGTTACATGGCTGGCTTTCCAGGCAGATGCCCTGCATGCCATGGTTAGTTCTCTAAGTGTCACTTACGCACTTTGGGGAAACATACTGGCCTGGATCATTCGAGTTCATGAAGGAACAATCCGTCACAGTGGCCCTGTTCTTGCAGTCCTCTTTCTTCCTCTTGGGCCTAGTGTGAGGTAATGTCAGACATTGTTGATGAGAGCAGGGACTAGAGTTGGCTGCCTGCTCCTGACTGGGCAGCTGCCAGAACTTAATGTTTGAAATTTGTGTTAAGCTTCTGATCTCAAAAAGCCCTGGAAGGCACAATAATGTTTTGGTGCCTGACAAATAGTGACAGTGTAACCATATTTTTTAATAACCAGATATTTGTATTCTACCTTCCTACCTCCTAAGAGGTCCTAAAAGTGGTTCACATTTTATTGACAACACAGTACACAACTCCTCCCTCTTCTCCCCACAGAAACAGTGGGTGGATCTCTGTGAGGAGGGCTGCCTGTCATAGTATTACCCAAGAGCAGCATTTTACAGGCTCACAACTACCGATTTGTGAGGGCAGCATGTACACAGTGCATCTGTCTCAACGCACAGTACCCACCACAACCACATTTTATACCTGCAATGAGGATATGTAGAGGGATTCATTTTGGATCTTTCCTTCTGCATTTGCTTTTTTGTTCTTATTACTGAGTATTCCCATAAGTGACAAAAGATATCCATCTTTTTGATAATGGCTTACAATTCTTCCTTCTCAAATTGTGCCTATTTTAACTATTTTCAAGTCTTTACTCCTAAATACCATTACTGCTTATGAGCAGGATCAGCCCATCCATGAGGCCCATTGAAGTGGTTGCCTCAGCCAATAGTTTGCAGGGGAGGCATCTCTGTCCACTGCTTGCCTCCATTGCTTCCTCCTTCCACTTCCTGGATTGGAAAAGGAAGCAGGAGACTGAGAGAAAGAGGAAATGTGAAGGGGAAGGGAGTGCTGGGCAAGAATGTTGGAGAATGGGAGAAGCAGAGGTTGGCATATCGTTGGATAAGGGGGGCAGCATTTGACATGCTGCCTCAGGCATCAGGGTGCTTGTAAAAATATGTTGGACAGGAGATGCTGCCATAGGCCAATTTTTCAGATTCATTATTTCCCATCACTGCTCATTTTAGCAGTATGATAATGAGGACTCTGTTTACTGGCCTAGCAATTTAGGGAGAATAATTGAAAAAGCTCTTTCCATTTAAATAGCCATCAACAAAATGACAGCAGTCTAACAAGGCATCATAAATGCATCAAATTAACCTTTCTTTGAGGTTCCTCTGACTAATCTGAATGCACAGAGAGTATCCTTTAGATTGAAGGAACAAAGTATAGGAAGCTCTCCGACATCCAAATTCTGGCTCAGGTCACACTGCAGACTGGTTCAGTTCCAATTTTCCAAGTCCAACATTTTACCAACTAATTAAATGCTACTTGTTTTGTTTCCTCCCCAGGTGATGGCAAAAGTGCAGAGCCTTGGCACTGTGCAACGACTGAGTGCTGTCATGCAACTACTCAACAAAGGAAAGAGCAGAATCAAGAAAGGAGGAAAATACATATGCTAGATGAAAGAGCAGACAGGAGGTCTGGTCTAGAGGGTAGAGCCTCTCTTTGCCTGAGGATAACATCTGAAGGTCGCCAGTTTGAGGCCACTGGCACTGGTGAGACCTTGAAGCAGCTGCAGAGCTGAGTTTTTCCACCTGCTCTTTGGTGTGTGCGAAGAAGCGTCTTCGCTGCCCTCCATGGGAGAGATGAAGGAGCTGCTTGTCAGCTTGCGTGGGAGGAAACTGGAGGCCAGAATGTGATACCAGATCAGAAAGATCCATCTGAAATGTTTCTTGAAAGATAGAACCTTTCTTCAACTGTAAAAATCCCTGCGGGGATTTAGAACAGCCTGCCCATGTAAACCGCCTTGAATTAAAGTCTGAGGAGAAATCTGATGATCAAGAAAGGCGGTATATAAATACCTGTATTATTATTATTATTATTATTATTATTATTATTATTATTATATAATATTCATAATTATAATTATATATAATTATAATTATATATTTATAATAATAATAATAATATTATTATTACTACATCAACTTCAATAATAATAATAATAATAATAATAATAATAATAATAATAATAATAATAATAATAATAATAATAATAATAATCCCCCCATGGGAAACTACCCTGTAGTGGTAGTGGGGCTGGCATGCTTCAGTGAGGTAGGGGGCTAAGCTGGACAGGGCCACCCAAACCAGACAGGCCTCTGCTGAGAAGTCAGGCTAAATGTATCCCAAGCCCATTCTTAGTATGGTGAAAAATAAACAGAAATTCATACCGGATTGGTCATCACCTGAGTTAACAAGGACCACGTGAGATGCTACGGCTCCTGGGCATCTGTTGATAAATGGGCCACAGGGCTCAGATGTTCCTGTTGAGGAACCAGGACAATGCTGCAATGCTACAAGACAATGCTGCAATGCTACTGGAACACCCTAAATGCAAGACTTGGACAACCACTGAAAACTGAGAAATCATGAAATGCTATTACAAGGCAAATCCATCAATTCGCGGTTTTCCAAAAAGAGTGATGGCAATTTGGAAAACAAAACTTCCAGACACTGGGATAGCAGAACAACGAATAATGGATCAAAGAAGGTTTATCACCCAGAACAAAGTATTCACCAATTTAGAACTGCAAGAAATACAAAAGCTTGCAAAAGAAGAACCAACACAAAGTCATGACCAAGGCATAGAACACAACTTGATGGTACAAACTGAAGGCACAGTGGAAAGAATTATTATAAATGAAGAGCAATAGATGGAATACCTTAGACATCATGAACTGACAGAGCAACAAAGCATCCACAAAGGATAAATATTAAACCATGTCAGTCAAGATGAACCACAGCAAAGACTTCCTGTATTACGTCAACTATGGAGTAAACAAGTGAAAGTTCTACTGAAAGATGCAAATGAAGTCATCAGTTCAATTCTAAGTAACACATTGAAGGAAACAAACAAGTTCATGTACAGAATAGCTGCCATAACAACCATGGAACTTGGTTACAAATTACTAAAGAAGAAACCCCCTGGCAAACCTAAGTGGAAAATTCAGTTAGAAAATAAAATAAATAAACTTCGTGCAGATATCAGTAACTTGCAATACTTGAAAGAGGGAAAACTTTGAAAAGCCCAAGTAAGGGATAGACTTTGTAAAAGGTATGACCTGGAAAGGAAAACAATTGCTGAAGTTATGGAAGAGCTAAAACAGCGGGCAATGGTAGTCGAACAATGTGATAGGCGTATAAAACAGTACTGGGAAAACATGCATTGGTTTAAATGTGAAAAGCCCGCCTCCCTTTAGTGAGCTTCAGGCTGCTTTGGGCCCAGCCACTGCGTGCTTCCGCCGGCGAGCAGTGACAACACAACCTATGGCGAGGACACATGGTGGCTGGGCCCAAAGTGGCCTGGAAGGCTCAGACGGTGTCATCTTGCCCCTTGCCAAGCCTCAGGCCCAGGCAGGCCAAACCATCACCTCAGCCTTGTGACACAATTGCTGGTACTTGCCATCTCTCGCATGAGAGCTTCAAGAAGCAGCAGTGTTCTTTGCTTTCCTTAGGTCAACTGGTTATTTCAACACCTTTAACAAGAAGGTTTAGAATAAACACACCAGGCTTCTCTTTTTCTTGTTAAAGTTGTTGAAATAAGCAGTGTTGATTTTTCATTTTTTTACTCCACTGTTACGTTTCGCATAGAAAAAATTAACTGCAGTCTAAAGGGAAAGTTTTAAGGTTAGAAACTTCAGTAAACGTGACATGCAAAAGGTCCTCTTTTGTATGCATAATGAATTCAAGACAATCTCAGGCTGCTGCTTTTGCATCTTAACAAAGGATTACTAAATTCTCATAAGACTAAGGAGCTGCCTTGCTCTGTGATATGTTCATATTTTGTATATATTTGACAAGACTATGGTAAGAATGATTAGTTTTATGCTCAAGATGATGGGCTTTTGAGAAGAAAACCATTAATTGTAATATGGGTACACAATATGTCCTATTTGTTTAAGAGAGGAGAAAGCACTTCTTTTAAAAAAAAACAAACGTTAACAGTTATAGAGTCAGATCTGTCTCATGCATACAATCCAGCAAAAGTTCATCACAGCCAACTCCCACTGAAAGTGATGGAATAACACTAGCACTGTTTGTTCAATTGGACTTACTCCTAGGTAGGTTTTGATAGGATTGCACGCTTCTAGCCCAATCCAAACCAATTCCTCTCATGGCAATGCAGTGGTGCCAACATGGCATTTGCCATATCCCCCAGAGGAGTTCCAGCCTCTGGAGGCCTCCTTGGGGTAACATTCATTCCCTTGCCCTGTGGTAAGCTCCTGACAAGCTGCCTGGTCTACTTGAACCTGTGCCATCTCCATAGCTGGCTCAAGTCTGCATTGACCTATGGAGGCAGATCAAGGCTGGGAAGGAGACTTGAACTCGGCTGCTGCCGCTGCTCCAAACCAACTCCTTCCTGGTACCAATCTACCCTTCTCCCCAACCCCTTTCAGGTGGGTCCTGACCTGGAGAGTTTTCTCCTACTGGCTCAGTGCTGTTTTGATGGGAGTGGGGGGTGATACAGCACTCATTTCCTCTTCCCCTCAAGACAGATCCCTCAGCCTTTCATCCTGTCACTACAGCCTCATCACTGGCACTAGCTTAAGCTTTTGTATGGGAACCTGCTGCATGGACATATGCAATTCTACTCCCTTTTCAACAAAGAACCCACCCTCCAGTGTTTCAGTTTCAAATTGCAGCAAAGGAGCCTGCATTAGAAGTCTCAGGAGAGGTGTAAGTAGTTGCAGGATCTGACTGCCAGCTTGCTCAGCAGCTGCAGTGTTGGCCATGGAGGTGGCAACAGGCTATAAGTAGTGGGAATCTTAGCAGGTAAAAGTCCAGTAGAGGCAGTGCTGCTCCCAGATATCTCTCTTATCAACCTTGTTCCTGAATATCTTTGAACTGAATGTGCTGGTGGTTTAATCAGGATATCCTAATGTATAAAAAGGATGCACTGTGCCACAGAAAAACTGCGCACTGGGCAGTCTCCAGCTCTCAGGGAATGACTACTTCTGAAAATTGGACTGCCTCTAGATTCTCAGATGTTAAAGCTGTAGTGAGTAATACACTGAACGGGTCAACAATGCCATGCTTTGTCTCTGAAGAGCAATTACTTTCAAGAAAAAAAATAAATTCAGTATTTTTCTGTTCAACAAGACCTCACCTGATGGGCTGCACTGTGACTGAAGGAGACTATAAAATGTTCTGAGGAGAGCCACAGGAATAATAACACAGTATCTTGAAGACAAATCGTCTGAGGAAAGGTTAAAGAAACCTCCTGCAGAAGAGATGAAAGATTGAATATGGCATTATCCCCATGTGTGCAGGGGTCTCACAGAAGGAAAGAAGAGCAACCATTCTTCCTATAAATTGAAAACAAGACAGGAAGCTTTGGGGCTAAGCTAAAGAGAGCTAAATTATGTTAAACATTAACGCAAACTTCCAAACTGTAAGAGCAGCTCAGCATTCAAGTATGCAGCGTTAAGTCTTGGAATGTCATTTCTTGGTGGATAACCCCTTGTTAACAGGTTAAGAGGCACTTTTTCAAGTGGGTGCTCCTCTTTTATTTAGCAGGGGGAGAGTAACTGGCCCATCTCACCCCAGCAGTGTCTTTTCTAGTGGCTGTCTGCTGGTGCTGCATCTTTTTAGTTTGTGAGCCCTTTTGGGACAGGGAGCCATTAGATATTTGATGTTCTCTGTAAACCGCTTTGTGAACTTTTTGTTGAAAAGCGGTATATAAATACTGTTGTTGTTGTTGTTGTTGTTGTTTAAATAAGTAGTTAGGTCAACATCCAACTGAGATGTTTTAGATACAGTTTATTTCTGTCTAGAGGGAATTGGAACAGACTACCCACTGGATCCATTCTACATCTAGTTCTATTTTTGAAACAGAATTCTGTAGAATACTCACCTTGCTAGGTAATCATGCAAGTCCATTCATTGCTCTTCAGAACATGCTGCTCCATCTTCTGTAGAATTTGACCAGGAAGGACTTATTGATATAATTTTTCCAGCTGCTTCATTCTTGGATCCAGTCACATAAAGGTCAGCATAAAGCACAAACTGCATGGAGTGCTGTGAATGGCTTTTCTATTTTCACGAGACAATGTCTCAGAGTAAAAAACATACATCCTTCCAGGTGCCATGGTGGGCTTTTTCCCTCATCACCACCATTTCTTTTTCCCAATATTTCATTTGGCTCCTCAATCCTTGGTTTTTTTCACAAATTAGAGCCATTTTCAGCTCACACTTTTCTCCTTGTATAGGGTATCTTTTCTATCATAAACACCTTGTGACTTTTTAAATCCTTGCCATGAAAACAATTAGCAGATTGGGGTGCTGGTTTATTTGCTTGTTGGCTTGCTTGTCTGAAATATATATAACCTGCCTTTTCATTTAAGAAGCTCCCCCAAGTAGTTCAGAATAAAACATTAAAAACATATTATAAAATTAAAAACCCAGCAAGGAACACACAGTAAAACAACATCAGCCAGCAGCACAAGAAAACTATATTATATGGGCTCCTCCTCCAGAGATGCAGAAGCAGTAGAGGGATGAGCTCCATTCTCCTCCTGACCTGATCAAAGTTCATGTTGGAACTACTGTAATCTAAGCCATGTCATACAGAATGTTTTCTTCTGCTTGATTACATTTTCCATTAGTAAAACCCAAAGCCATGTGGTTAGCACAGTTGGTGCTTTGTTTCATTCCTGTTGCATTGCTGACACAGCTATAAATTCCTCTTGTGTTGCCTACTTGAGCAATAAAAACCTGTGTCTCTCTTCAATCTAAAAACTAATCCTGCAAGGAGTTTCATGGGGTCATCTTGGGTAGGATACTTGTTGTTTAGCTTATCTGAGTCATCCCCAAGAGCTCACTTGCGTAAGAAAAGTGTATTGACAAATTATCACTGTCATTTGCCAGCATCAAGCTGCTATTCTATTACTGTGAAGACACTTGCCCAGCTTCTGAGATCACAGATGGTGCAGCTAGAAAATAAACTTATCATTCATTTCATACATGTTTGCTCATGTGAGTTTGCTCTCAACTCAGGGAGAGCTGAGGACAGTATTATGTATAGGAAACAATACCTCAGGAAAAATTGTCACACACACCTGAACGGGCAGACATCACAAATAAAAAATTCATTGCTAAATTGGTTTATTTTATGCTTGAGATTGAAGTATCCACATAATTGCTTCAGGGAGTGAAGTGACTGCTCATTCTACTAGCATGAAGAGGTCATACCATTTTTTCTTCACTCCCTGAAGAAGAAAAAACATGAAGTACTCAGAAAGCAATAATATAGGATCAAATCCTTGAGGAATACCATGTAGGACCAGATCAGATGGAAAGCTCTTCAACCTCTCCAGACAGAGTAAAGTCCAAAGTCCAGCTGAAATGTGGACAAAGTTTCAAACAACACAGTCCTGGAACGAGCTGGAATCCCTAGCATGTATGCACTGCTGAAACAGACGCCTGCGTTGGCTCGGTCATGTCGTGAGAATGGACGATAGCCGGATCCCAAAGGATCTCCTCTATGGAGAACTCGTGCAAGGAAAGCGCCCTACAGGTAGACCACAGCTGCGATACAAGGACATCTGCAAGAGGGATCTGAAGGTCTTAGGAGTGGACCTCAACAGGTGGGAAACCCTGGCCTCTGAGCGGCCAGCTTGGAGGCAGGCTGTACAGCATGGCCTTTCACAGTTTGAAGAGACACTTGGCCAACAGACTGAGGCAAAGAGGCAAAAAAGGAAGGCCCATAGTCAGGGAGACAGACCAGGGACAGACTGCACTTGCTCCCAGTGTGGAAGGGATTGTCACTCCCGGATTGGCCTTTTCAGCCACACTAGACGCTGTTCCAGAACCACCTTTCAGAGCGCGATACCATAGTCTTTCGAGACTGAAGGTTGCCAACAGACAGACCATATAGGCAGCTTTCCTCTGTGGCCAACCCAGAGGCAAGAGTGGGGTCTGGAGGGAGTGGTGGTTATGGCAATGAGATGTGGGGGAGGGGACCTGGCCCATCACCCTTTTTCTAAATGGCTTTAAAGCTAGTTGAACAGAGGAATTGCAGGACTTTGTGAATCAAATATTAGCCACATTTGCACCTCTCTCTCTCTCTCTCTCTCTAAAGAAGCTCAGGGTATACATAGAATTATTTTTATTTTCACAATAATCTTGTCAAGTAAACTGGACTGTCATATGTCCAGTGAGCATAACCCAAACCCAAGAAGGGTCATATATGAATTCAAATAGCATACAGATTATTAAATGGAAAGAGCGGATTCAGTGTTGATGTGATCACACCTTATGATTCCCTGCACTTCTATTGCAGTAGGGGAGGACAATGATAAGTAGACAACATGTGCACAATTCACAGGATGTGAGTATCTTATTGTTTTGTGTGCTCCCTGAGGCATCTGGTGGGCTGCTATGAAATACAAGAGGCTGGACTAGATCAGCCTTTGGCCTGATCCAGTGGGGCTCTTGTTATGTTCACATCTAGGATGTTTTCTTTTCTTAGAACTCAAATATAGCAGCATTCAGGGTGACCAGATCCAGTGGAGGACAGAGTGCCTATCCCTTTAACCACTGTATAGAAGAGGGAATGTTAGCAGGTGCAGCTTTTTAAACCCTGCCATGCTGAGCTACACCTGCCAATATTCCCTCTTCTATACAATGGTTTAAGGGATAGGTACTTTGTCCTCTGTTGGATCTGGTCACCCTGGCCACATTAAGTAAGAAGCAAATACAGAAACTGTTTTCGCCTCAGTGTCCAGAACGAGGGATAATCTGTTTTTAATGTTTTTTATTTAGATGTTTTATCTTCTTGTTGTACATCACTTGGAATATTAGAAAAGCGGTATATAAATTTTTTAAATAAATCCATAAATAAATAAGTTATTAGAGCATCTGGATCCTGCTGCATGCAAGATGGTACTGATCCACTTCAATTGCTTTTGCTAGATGAGAACCCAATCCAAACTGGAAGATCTGATGCCATAGAGGCCCCCGCACCAGCGGAGGGTGTCACAAGCATGCAATAACGCATTTTTGCACACTGGGCAAGCAAACAGTACTGGGAGGGAGGGAGGCCTTAGCTGCCCCCTGCCAAAACTGCATCCAGGCCTTCCATCAGATGGCACAGGTAAGGTCATACAGGACAGTGGGACAGCCAAAAAAATGCCCAAACCCTGCAAAGGGAAAGCAGTGGTTTCAGTTATCTTGTTCCCCTCAATATATGCATCAGAAGCAGAAGGGAAATTCTCTTGCAGGAACATAGAATTGCAAGGGACCTCCAAGGTCATCAAGGCCAACCCTCAGCTAATGCAGGTATGCACAGCTACAACATGGCCACCCAGCCTTTGCTTAAAAACAATTTGCAGTGGAACGACTCACCAGAAACAGTGAGTTGAAACTTGGTGTTTGACAAGTAGAAAAACAACACAGGCTTTGAAATATTGTCTTGTTTCATGGCTTACACTCTACTAAACACTTTATTAACTGATGTTGTTACCGCAGCTGCCAGTCCCACATTATTAGAACATCATCACACATCAATCATCTGGTCATCTGCTGTTCAAAGACTTCCACACTCTGCCAAGCTGAGGACTGCTGTTGAATATGCTAATGTTCAAAAGCTTGCTGTGCCTCAGGAAGGCCTACCACACCTCTATTGTGAGTCAAAGAACAGATCTTGGTTGTGGTCACTTCCACAACCTGAGGACTTTGGGCCATCAGAACTGCAGTTGGGGGCACACCTTTCAATAAGGTCTAAGAAAAAATCAGGAAAGTTATTTCATTATTCTGTTTTCCCTTCTGTGTCCCTCTCTTTTATTAAAATGGTGTCAGACAGAGGGCAAAATTGTACTCTTCAAGGGGAAAGATTTGGTTGCTAATCCCATCAACAGTCCAGTGGCCCCAGATGCAGGAATTTTAGGAGAGGCAGTTGATGTTTTGAAAATATTTCTTGCATTCATTACTGAGCTGTCTTATAACTGTCCATTTGGTGAATGGCTGTCTCTTTGTATCTTCTGCAGCATCTTGAATACCATCCATTTTCATAAACTACAGGGAAGATTCAAGCGATCAAGCATCTCAGTGATACACCATTTTTGCTTAGCCACTTGAGAAACAACACTATTGTATCAACAAGCCCCTGGGTTCCCACTTCCTCCGTTCTGGCCTATTATGCATCCCAGAACTTGCATTATATTAATGGCATAATGTACCTATCCCTTGATCACTCACTGCTGAACAGATGCTGCATGTCTCATTCTCCCTGCACAAAGGCAGGGCAAATTTCAGCAAACAAGCCAGGAAAATTGTTGCTATTATGTGTGCACCAATCAATGCACCTAATGGCCATTAGGATGTTTTCTAAACACTGGAAAGGCCCTTAAGTTCTCTATCCAATGGAGGATGCACATTTTAATTCATTTCCCTTAAAGCTTTGTAAGAAGCAGCAGCAAAAGTTTGGAGCACTGAAGTATTGTCTTGGTTAATAGCTTACAGTAAGCCACATCGTTCTTTCCCTATATAAATTTGAAAGCAGGGAGCAGAATCAAAATTGCAAGACTTTTTAAAGGAGGTTCCCCCTCCCCACAGCATCGGTCAGCGTCAGTGTTTGCTCATAGTCAGTAACATGTTTGAAATAATCTATACTTTCAATAAACACCTATTTGTAGCGATAAGAACCACAAGCCCATTTTTCGGTTTTGCGTGTATTGAGAAGATTCTTTTTAGTTTTCAGCTTGTTCTGGAAGATTATCATCTTGTATTTTCTTTAACTTCCATTTCATCATTCTCATTTAATTGCACAAGTAATTGCACAAGATCCTTTTTAGCTTTCAGCTTGTTCTGGAAGAATATCATCTTGTATTTTCTTTAACTTCCATTTCATCATTCTCATTTAATTGCACAAGTAACACACAGCCGTAGCATAATCATATACCAGGGCTATTCTGAAAGTAACCTCTGGTAGGCTGTTAAGAAAAGCATGAAAGAAGGAATACAAGTCAAAAGTTACATACAATACAACAATACTTCTTGACGTTATCACCATCTGAAGTGAGGCACTTGTCGTAGCGTGGCACAAGCTTTTGTATGCCCTCATCAAACAACGTCAACGCAGATCCCATTCGCTACTTTTTGTGAATGTCTGTGAGGGTTTTGGGCTCTCACCTTGCACAAAACTTCTGATAGCCTGGCTTCTTAGTCACAGTTTCATACAGAACCACTGTGTATGCTCCTTACACTATTCCTGAACTTTCCATTCAATTCTCCCAAATTTCATGGATGATGGAAAGTTCAGGAATCATGAACTGATGGTACTTGAGAATCATTTTGTCAACTCATTCAACAAGATCATCTGTCACCGCAGTTGTAGGGGAATACCAAGTATGTTGTAAGGAGGATACACAATGTTATGCAGCAGTGATTCTCAAAATGTGGGTTGGGACCCACCAGATGGGTCGCAAACCAATTTCAAGTGGGTTCCCATTCATTTCAAGATTTTATTTTTATTATACTATACTTGATGCTATCCTGCCATGTAACTGGGTTTGGGGAAGAGTTACAGATTTGTACTTTTAACAGGCTACTCTGTATGCTTTTAACAATGATAGTAAATGGGGCTTATTCCTGGGTATGTTTGGGTAGGATTGCAGCCTAGGATTGTTAAAAATTTTCCTGCTTGATGTTGTCACTTCTAGTCATTACATCACTTCCGGTGGGTCCTGACAGATTCTCATTCTAAAAAGTGGGTCTCAGTACTAAAAGTTTGAGAATCCCTGGTATGCAGTATTTGTGTACTTTGATTATAAACTATGCAATTGTATTTGGTCATATTGTCTTCCCAAGACACTGGCTTTGGAAATGTATCCTGTATCTCTACATTATTAACAGACTCTTAGGCAACTGGGTTGTCCTTAGAGATTTATTAGTCTGGTTTCATTTCCTGTTATTATTGTAAGGTGTTATAATTTCACATAATAATTTGTTGTTTTACTTTATCAAAATCATTTGAGGGAACTAAAATGCATACTCCAATAACTCCTTAAGAGACATGGGACCAGGGAAGAGAAGGATGTAGATTATAATGTGAGGAGAAGATCAAGAGGATCTTTGCAAGCCTGAGAGAGAAGTCTACACGTGTACATATGTCACAGATTTGAAATTCAGCTCCCATTTTGGCTGGTTCAAAATCACTCTGAAGAAAGCAACTCTCTGGATAGGCAAATTTTGGGAATAAACAACCCATTTTGACATCAGGACTCAACACTCTGTGGAATGAAGCCATTTGTTTCAGATAATGCAGTTTTGCATATGACACTCTGGCATATATGCACATTTTAAACAATAGTTAAAACCTGCTGATAAACAATCATAGCCCAGCGAAAAGAGTCTTTTATCAGACAGACAGACATACAATGGTCTGGTAATCATAGTTATCCCTTGTTCCCCTCCCTCTCCCAGGGCTGTTGCAAGAGTCTCCCTTCTGTCATCAAACCACTCTGATAATTAAGGACATTATTATTATTAACTGCAAAAATAACATGACTGTGAAAATTGATGATGATGATGATAGAAAATTGAAATGTCTGGTTAGTTGATATTTTAGTTCCTGGAGATGCCAGAGTTGATGAAAAAGAACTAGAAAAAAAATGACGAAATACCAAGGCCTGGCCATTGAAATCACACGACTATGGATAAAACATACCAAAGTCAATAAAAGATACCAAAATGGTCCCCATATTATGCCAATACCTAGTTGATATTTAGGTCTCAGGCTGAGACCTGTATCAATTGCTCAACACCATTTAACAACTGTGTTTCATGTAGTTTGGAACAAAACAAACAAAAACACACACTATGGGGGATCAGATGGTCAGCAAAAGCTGTTTTTTTAAAAACGTACCTCCCAGTAGGCCACGGGCAGACCAATCCTGAGCTGCCTGGCGTGTGAGGCTGCCACGGCACCAAAATGGTTACGACAGCATCCAACGCACACTGGGCAGCCCGCAGCAACTCCTCAGGGGAAAGGGACATTTGTCCCCTTCCCCCAGGTAAGGGAAGAAGTCCTGCAATTGGGCTACTTTATTCTGCAGCAGCTCTTCAGCTGGCCAGAATCAAGGAGTCCCATGTTGTGCTGTGTGGCCCGACTCAGGGCTCTTCAGCGAATCTGAGCTCCACTGGTCCCACCCCCTCCTGCCCCACTTCCTCCCCCTGCCATGCCTCCTCCCCACCCTCCCCCCACCCCGGAATTGCTCCCCTATGCCCCCACTCACCTCTCTGCTGCCTGGTGGTCCAAGAAGAAAATAAGGGTGGGGTGGGTTGGAAAATCAGGGACAAGATCTGACATGCACTTTGCTGCCAAAATCCACCCCATCCAACCAGCTCCTCTACCTTGCTCTCCCTCTTCCTTACCCCCAAACCTTCCCCTTCCCCTGAACTGTCCACAATGCCCACTACACAATCTGACAGAGTTGTTTGCAAATAATAACCAGCAGAAACCAAAACCACATGACTCAATAGGCCTGAACCCTGCAAGTCCCAAAGTGTCCTAAAAGCAACAGTATGTTCCACAGGTGATTACAGGTTTTACCTGTTGCCGAGAGGTTCTAATCAAAGTGAATGACAAAGGGTACAATCCTAACTTGTACTGGAACAGGTAGGCTGGAGGACCTGTGCTGTATTCAGTGCATGTTTGGGGTTATGGCCTGGCCCAAGGCCAGGGGAAAGAATTCCCCTTATCCAGTGTCACGCTGCAGCAGCCCCAATGGAGCTACTCAGATCTGCACCACCTAAAGAGGTGGCCCATATCCAAGCAGCCTGGAGCTGCCCTGGGCTGCCCAGGAACAGGTCTAGGATCCAGCATAAGTGCCAGATCTTGGTCCTGCCTCCCACTCCCCATTTGCCTGCCTCCGGGAATGCCCACAATCCACCCTCCCCTTACCCTAAAACACCTCCTTAGTGTTTCGCCCCCCTCTAGGAACACCAGCGGAACAGACTATTTCATCCAAAGGGGGGGGGAATGAGCATAAAATGCTAGAAAGGGAAAAGGTACTACTTGCTACTACTTTGCTACTTGCCGCTTTCTATTATCTATGTTTGGCTTACAAGCGCTTCTGTGACTGTTGTTGTATTGACTCCTAGTTGACAGCAAAGTTATTTTCTCTCCCATCACGGGATGTAAGTGCCACTTGTTCTGTGTGCTTCTTCCTCTTCTTGTGGTGTTTTGTTTAGGCTTTTGTTTTGGTCTGACCTTTTGACACCCAACTACGTGTATGTACCCTAGAGCAGGGGTGTCCAAAGTTTTTGGCAGGAGGGCCACATCATCTCTCTAACACTGTGTCGGGGGCCGAATTAATTTACATTTCAAATTTGAATAAATTTACATAAATGAATATATTAAAGATGAACTTATACGAATGAATGAAGGTCTTGCAATAGCTCAAGGCCTATAAAAGGCCTTGCACAAAGCAAGGCTGGCCTTTCCTTTGCTGCTGCTACTGCATCACAGACATGAAACAACAAGCAGTGGCGGGAACCCTCATCCCACAGCTCACTCGAGAGGCCAAACAGTTGGCCTCACGCTGAGAGCAGTTGCATCGGGGCAGTGTGGGCTCCAACAAATCTCTGGAGGGCCAGAGGCTCATTGGAGACTAGGGGCTCCCTGAGGGCCACATAGAGAGGCCTTGAGGGCTGCAAGTGGCCCCAGGGCTGGGGTTTGGGCACCCCTGCCCTAGAGAGATGAGAGCTCAGAGACTGTTTGGAGACACTTAACAGTGAAGCCAACAGCCGAGTTTAGCAAGATGGCATGGCAGGCAAAATAGCAGGAAGAAGAGGTCAAAAAGACTCCTGTGTGTTTGATGTTCACTGCTCTCTTCTCCCTGTTGCAAGGTAGGCTGAGTCATTGTTGCATCACTGTGCTGAGACTCCCCCAGGCTCAGTAGAATGCTTGGAAAACAGATATGCTTGGTCTTTAAGTAATGCTGGAACTCAACCACCCAGCCCTTCCTCTTCATTTTTTCACTATATGAAGCCCACGCAGTGTTCGACACTTCAAGCTGCACTGTATGTAAGTGCACTTCAGCACATTGGCCACAATCCCACACAGTTAAGTGGGCTTTCAGACTATTGACATCAATCTCTCACATATTCAGTTGTATGTTCACATTTAGATTTCCAAAACAGTTGGCTCCCATCATAATGCTTTTGCTGTTATCTTCTTTCTGATATCATCTGCCCGATCAATTCATGTAGGAATACTTATTTGGGAATAATCAGTATCATATCTAAATATAGCCTAAGGTATAGGCTGATAAACCCTGCAAATGCCTCATGGGTGAGAAGAGGAAGAGGAAGATGAGGAAGGTGATGACGATATCACCGATTGAGCTTTTACTTTAGAAAAATCTTCATCCATTCACCTCATTTTCAACTCACCAGCGCACGTGATTTGCTATGCTTTTCAAGTGTTCCATTCTTCCCTGCCTCCCTTGAAGTCCTTCCACATCATATCAGATCTTCTGGGTGGCTGCATTATTTTTCTTAAGCATGTTCCCACAGAAAGACAGAGAGAGATGAAGAAAGCCAGAGTGTCAGGACACAATACATCCAGCAATTATTATTTCCAAATATAGACACTGGGCTACTCAGATGCTCCTTTTTTCCTCTCCTTGCAGGCTCATCCCAGACTGTAAATGAATACATCATACCCCGAAATGTTTACCAATCCATCAGAAATAGGTTTATAAATGTTTGGACTAAAGAAATCTATCAAAAGAATTTTTTTTCTCTCTTCAGCACTTCTCACACATTCCTTCCTTTCAGAAATGATCTTTGAGCTACCAGAAATGTGTGTTCATAAATAAAAGCAGGCAATGCTGCCAAACCAATTTCATAAACATAAAATGCTGGTAGGATTACACTTGGATTTGATTTGATTTTTCTTTTCCTCCCTAATGAATTTTAGAGTGGAATTCAGTGCACACTTACCTGGGAGAAAGCATCATTGCACTCAGTAGGACTTAACATGTATAGGATTGTGCTACACATGGCTGATTTTTACTGCAAAACACCAAAGCTTTAAGGATGCAACCCTATACCCAGTTATCTGGGAGTATGTTCCATTAAACTCAGTGTCACATATCTCTGAATAGACTTCCATAGGCTTGTGCTATAAGAAATATAAATGATTCCTTCTCATTTTAATGGCATCTCCTGATGCCAATGCACCCAAATCAAATAAGGTTCTGAGTGCCTTTCAAGGGAAGACAGTTCTGTCATGCTCATAGAGAGGCAAAAGCTTGGGAGAAGAGCAAAGGGCTTTATCACTCACTTTCCAGCCCACTGCTCTCTTGGGCACCCTGATCCTCTTCCAGCTTGCTTGGACCAGCAGTGGCAGCATCTTTCTCCCACCAGAGCTGTTGGAGGAAGAAGTGAGGGGAAAGTGCAGTGGCTCCAAATCATTTCTTACTGCCTATTTGGTACTTATATATCTCATTAAAAAAAAAATGAACAATATTCTATCTAGTCAATTAAAATATCATAAGGCATTTCCAGCTCTCCAGTTGGTTGATCCTAATAGTAACTCCTGTCCTGGCAAAGCAAGTGATCAGTGAACCACATCCCTGGTTCTAATCTTGCCTCAGTCATGAGCTCATTAGGGGCGCTAAGAAAAAACCCAACCCAATTGTTGTAAAAGGCCCAGTGATGGTATTAAAATCACGGTGCTGCCAGGCCAGTTGTAGCCACTGCCACAAAGCAGCTGCTGCTCTGGACCCGCATGGATAGACCCCAGACTGCACTAAATCCCAGTAAGTCAGCAGCAGGGATTTGTCATGGGTGGAGGGAGGATGGGAGGGCAGGGGCAGATCTAGGAGGAAGGGGGTGAATCCCAGTAGCACCAGCATATGCCAGGATCCTACCACTATTCTTCACCTGGTCCCTCCCAGTGGCGTAGCTAATGAATGTGTAGTCCGATGCAAAGTTCAAAATGATGCCCCAGAAGTGAGGTCACAACTGGAAGTGACATCACGCTTGGGCTTTTAAAAAAGTGCAAATTGGGGGAAAACCTGCCTCCTCCCCCCAGAAGCTCACCACCCACTTGCTCTGCTGCCTCCCCCCAGCCAGTGGCATAGCTAAGGCATCTACCTGCTACCTGGGGTCAAAGAAGATTCTGTAGCCCCCCCCCCAACAAAATCAAATTTAATTAACTAACTAAACAAAATGTTGTCCCTATTGGTTAGAGATACTGTTCTGGGGTGAAGAGGGACAGTTATTCTCCCACTGCTAAATATAAGATGACCATCACTTGAAAGCACCTCTTCACTCATTTAGCAGGGGTAACTGTATTATGATACATGGAAATGAGAGCTGACACATATTAACACCTTACTGGTTCCATGCTGTATTCATAACAACATCTCATTGGCTCTCAGAACAATCAGTCTCATAAGTCAGTTTTGAGTTAAAGAAATCCGCTTTTTTTCCTTAAGGGAGTCGTGTTTTCATTTTCTAGTTAACTGGCCATAATGTTTGATAGAATACAGATATTCTAATGTGGTTTGTTTCATTGCATTCTGCATTAAATTACCTTTCCAATGATATATAACACGATGGAATTATTCGTACATAGCAAGATTTTCACAATTTTGGCCACTAGTGTCAAGCTTAGCTTGTTGCCCCCCTAAACTTGTTTCCCAGTGTGACAGCTACCCCCTTCACCCCCTTAGCTATGCCACTGGTTCCTCCCCTTTTCTCTCCTCAGACTAAGGCCAGTTATATAGCTGGCATAGGTCTGAAGAGACCCATAGGCCATCAGGAAGCCTAGGGAGAATTAAGGAAAAATGTTTTTCCTAACCTCTCCCAGGTCTCCTGAGTGCCCCCCTTCACCATAACAGGCCACGTGTGCCTATAGTGTGACAGGGGATAGAACTGGGCTTCAAGAGTAGTTGGTGAAGGCCTAGAAAAATACATATGTACCTATCTTCCAAAAACTTTAAAGGGAGAAAGCAGAGTGAACTTTCTGCAGCAGATAATTCCTCATGGAGGGAGACACCACTAGGAATTTCCTCCTGCAAGTCCTCATCAACTGCACTTCAGATAACAGGGGCACTCAAAAACATCTTAGGATAGAGGTAGCCTCAGGTGGGGAAGGTGGTCCTTCCGGTGCCCAGATGACAGGCTATTAGGGCTTTAACCAGCATACTGAATTGTGTCCCGAAGCAAACTGACAACTGCTGCATCCAGAATGAGGTCATAATATGGTCATACCTCACCTCTCTTTTTGTTCTCACAGCTACATTTTGTACTAGCCGAAGCTTCCAAAGGAACTTCAAGGGCAGCCCTACATAAAGTGCATTGTGGTAATCCAAACAAGGAATGACGGAGACATGGATAACAAAAGCCTGGACAGCAACAATCATAGCTGGCAAACCAGCCAGAGCTGGACAAAAGTATCCTGGACCACAGCCAACGCCAGCACATCCAGGAGTACTCCCAAGCTGCCAACTTGATCTTTCAAGGGGAGTGCAGCACCACCTAGAACAGGTAAAACACCATTGCCAAATCAGCAGTGATCCTGACCAGCAGAGACTCTACTGTATCTGGATTTAATTTCAGCATGTTCACCTATATTAACCCTTCACTGATTCAAACATTTCAAGCTATCCACAGAGTTCCCAGATGGGGCTGGCACTGAGATGTAAACCGCGTGTCATCTGCATCTTGATGATACCTTACACCAGAGCTTTTCAGACTGGGGCGTCACGATGCCCCAACCTGTGGGCTCTGGCCTCTGCCCCCTTAAGGGGCAGGGGCAACCAGGAGGCAGGCAGGAGGCAGTGGCACGATCCCCAGGATCACGCCATTCAGGGGGCTGCAGGGGGCTTGGCTGCACTTACCCCAGCCTGCTGCAGCCTCCCAGAGGTGCGGGAAGCCCTGCGCAACTTCCCTGCAGGGCTTCCTGCAGCTTCAGAAGTGAAAGTGGAGCAACTGCGCTCCACTTCCACAAAACCGGAAGGGGAGTGCGATCGGTCCACTTTCACTGTTGAAGCTGTGGGGACCCCTGCAGAAGGTCAAGCAGGGCTCCCTGCACCCCCGGGAGGCTCTGGTAAGTGCACCAAGCCCCTGCAGCTCCCTCCTGGGGGGAGTTTGAAACTCCTGGAGAGTTTGAAAAGCGCTGCCTTACACCAAACCCCTGGGTGATCTCCCTCAGTATTTGCAGATAGATTTTAAAGAGCATAGGAACAGAATTGAAGATAAAGGCTAGTGTAGAGGAGACGAGCCTCCCCCTCAGCACCATCACCAAGAGCCTTCCACTAGGTAGAATACAGAAGGGCAAAAGCCACCATGAAGGAAGGCCCCTGATGCTCATCCCATTGAGGCAGTCCAGAGGGATATCTTAACTGATGGTACTGAGTGCTGCTGAGAGGTGCAACAGAATCAACAGGGATGTCCTGCCCCATCCCAGTGAAGATCATTCACTATAGCAATCAAGACTGTTTCAATCCCCAAATCAGGTTGAAAGCCAGATCTGCTTTATATGCAAATATATCATATTGCTAATCTTTGCACTTGAGAGGCAATTTCCTGAAGTGAGACTGGTGAATACTGGAACCTCCCATTATCCAGCGGATGTCTCATTTCCTAGACTTACTTAGAAGTTGAAGGACAGGAAGCGGAAGTGCCCGTTCTCTTCCATTTACAAAAGAAAGCATATAAACAAGCTGTCCCTGTCTATGTGAGAGAGCATGGTGTGATCCAAACACATAATTTTTAGCCTGTGATAGCCAAAGCAAGATGGAAAAGAAGATGAATGCGAAAAATCAGTGCTGCTGAAAGACAGCTACAGAATGAGTCAAACCAATCGTGTGAGATATTGTATAACCCCATTCTTTGAGGGCATTTAACAACTATCAAAATTATTTTTTTCATGCAAAGAACAAACTAGAAACTTTGAGGGGGGAAAATCAGGCAATATCAAGAGACATGTTTTTGATTACACAAATTCGTCAGTATTCTGAACTATCTACTTATGAAGCACACTGCTTGTTCTCACTCATACACTCACACCACAACTTCACTATTCAGTGGGCTAAAGCCCATCAACCCTCCCACATATAAGCTCTCTTTGTAAGTGCAGGAATTTGCAGTTGGCAGGACCCTGATTTGACTTCATTACATTCTGTGTTGCTGTTTTTTAATTTTTTAACAGCTCAACATTCTAGCCCTTAGATGCAATGATAGCTTGAAAGTGTGTGGCCCATAAAATTGACTTCATATGTAATATATGCATGCTGAACTGACACTATGGTTCCAATCCTACCCAACTTTCCAGCACCGATGCAGCAGTGCTAGAAAATGAATAGCTATGGCCAACTCTATCCTATAGCTTAACGGATAGAGCTGGCCATAACCAGTTATTTAAAAAATATCTGCATCCTGTCTTTCCCTTCCCAACTGGAGAAGTTAACTCACAATGCAATGTAAAAATAATAGCCAGTTCCCTTACCTCGGGGCTTCATGGCTGCTGCATCGTTGCTGGAAAGTTAAATAACATAAAACACTTTACTTTGCCCCGTAGGGTATCACCTACATTTCAGATCTCCGATTAGGAGCATGCACCAGGGTAATTAAAATCAGGCACATGAAAGATAAATCTGAATATTTCTAGATTTCCTCTGTGCCCCACCAAGAAAAAGAGTGTTATAACCAAGTGACACGTTGACAAAGGTATCCAATGGCCACAAACTCATAAGTTAGGAGTTTGAATGCAGAACTTCTGCCAGGTGTGTAGCCTGAGAGTCTCTATTGGCCAGGGAAAGAAATTGGTCTCTAGGCAACCTCAGCATTGTACCTGAAAATAATTAGCCGTTAGCTCTTTCTTTTAAGGCACTTACAAAAATGCCTACTTTGTATTAAAAGGTAAGTAGTGGTGCATAAAGCACCAGGGAATGGCTCTTACAGTTCTAGGGAGGCACTGATGACGGTCATGGGTCTAGAGCAAATGGCTGATCTAATTCCAAATTCTTTTTTGAACACTTTGGACTCAGTTTGAGCTTGAGATGAATTCCCTTGAGGTTAGATTTCTGGGAAGAGCACAGATACTGATCCATCAACTGCACCACTCAGGCAAGTCTTCTCATTAAAGCTGCAATTCTGTCCACACTTACCTGAGAGTAAGCCCTGATGACTATAATGGAACTTACTTCTGAGTAGACATGTATAGGACTGGACTCTAACTCATCTGTCTCTCAACTTCCTTGTTAGGAACCACTACACTGAATAAGTGCTTTTCTCATTCATTCCAGTCCTGCTTGCACAGATGCCCTGGTGGATTAAACTCTCCTACAGATTCTAGTCTACAGGTAAATAAGGGTTTGTCTGAACTAGCAAACTGCAGGGCCTCTGAGAGGAATTTTATCGGGGGTACAAAGTTTCTTTTGGGCCCCCTTCCCAAAGGGGAGGGGCAATGGGGACAGGCAGAACAGGGGGCAAAATAGGGCAGAGGGAGGGTGCTGACAGCCCGAATAGTCTTTGGAGCCCAGGTCTACCAGGCTTCTTGATGCAGAGCCCAGGTCTACCTGACCATGCAGCATTGGCCGCTAGATACAGTAATATAGAAAACCAAACACACTTTTAAGTCTCTCTAAAATCTTTGAAACATAAAAAATTCATTGCAGAAAATTAGCATCATCGCATTTAGGCTCACATTAGAATGAACAGTGTCTTGTGTGCACCAAAATATACTTTTGCAGCAGCTGTAGCCCAGAAACTGTGTCCCTGAACTCCTATACACCCCTACATGGTTATTGGATCCACAAGCCAAAGAGCTATAGTAGCAGGCCAGTTTCCTCCCAAATTTGACACGGTGTTAGGGAGGGTCATGGATGCATTTCTGGGCCTGGTACGTATGGCTTGCAGCAGCAGTTGCTGCTTGCCTGTGGTTTTGTCCCCAGCATCATGGCAGTCAGTGAGTTTGGGTGAGATAGGAAAAGATCCCAAGAACTTTCTGGGGCCCCTTTCTGACCCTGGGCCTGGGCACAAATTACCCCCTTTACCCACCTCTCCTAGGCCCTGGCAAGTTGTTGCTCCAAATTTATGGCTTGGAGTATACCAAGTATAGATAGTGTGACTTGCACTTCATCGCAGGTGATGTCCCTGATCATGCTTCTATGTTATCATTCTGAAGTGGGAACATTGGTGCATTCCCCTTGCCATGTGAGCTGGGAACCTCATACAATAAAATGTACTCACAAGATGTTTTCCCCAACCTGAAGTTTGAAGGCGCATGTGTGCCTTGTTATTCTTGTGAAGATCTTGGCAAATATGTACTAGAAACAAAAGGAGCAAGGAAAGGCAATAGTCAACAAATGAAAATGGGGCCAGAGAGAGAGAGAGAGAGAGAGAGAGAGAGAGAGAGAGAGAGAGAGAGTGTGTTACGAAATGCAAAATTCTGATACATGTTCCAAAAGAGCTGTAAATTAGAAATCTTGTTGCATGTTTTGCTGGGGACGGGGTAATGATGACACCTAAGCTTATATATGAAACTTGTTTCCATCCATATAAATGAAAAATAATTGATCTCATTATTTTAAGGCATCCACTACAGAAGGCCTGGAAGCTATCAACTTATTTGCAAGTGAGCTTCTTTTTAAGTGACATATTTTGAAGGACAACATTTGGTCTAATTGCCAACATGGTAACCAATATCCTTTGAGGTGAGATTTCTAAACTTGAGCATTTCACAAGTGAAAGTAGGGACACTGACTCTTGTATACTTGTAATACTTGAGTTGACTTTTGACTGTTAAGTTGGCTACTCTGTTTTGCGGTTTCTGTTGTCTTGGATTGTTGTAGTTGATTGAATTGTTGAGAATTTTATTGTTTTTGTCATGACATTTTATTGGTTTTGTATCAATTTATGTTTCTTGACATCAGCTTATGATGCAAGGAGAGATAACTTAAAAAAAATAAAGTCTATGACCCCAGTTCAGCTGCCATTGCATGCAACATCACCAGCCATAATAAAAGGTGCATCCAGTCATTTCAATCGTGCTTCTGCTCTCTCTTTCTGGATTCAGGGACGTGTATTAATAATGAATTTTTTGAAAGGAAACATTAAACAAGGAGTTTTGGCTCCTAATCTGAGTATTACAAAATCAAATTGAGAAGTTCCATTCCACTTGGAGTCTAAACAATTTTAGGCTAACTGCTAAAACTTTGCTGATCTGTTCAATCTACAAAAGGCAAGCCTCATAACAATGATTTCAATATGACTGATATCCATTATTTTGTTTGCAATTGCTTCTGCTTATAGAGGATGACCTTTTCATCACTCAGAGCACATACACAGGAAGACACAAGAGTTAATGTCAAATCATTTCTGATGACAGAATATTAATAGGGCTTTTATTAATAAAAGAATGGAGAGTAATACTGGTCAGAGGTTCTAGTGCATGCAACAGACATGCAATTTTATGATATATTGCTGGATGAATACTCTAAAACAGAACATCTATACCAGGGGTGTCAAACATAAGCCCCAGGGGCTGGATACAGCCCCCGGAAGCTCTTTATCCAGCCCTCAGGCTCTCAGCTGCTGTTACAGCTGAAATTGCAGCCCACATGAAAATTGGCTTTCCCAAATCTTGAAATATGATCACAATTTGCATACTTGTGATCATGTGGGGCTCTATGTGGGGCTGCCCTTGAAGACGGTTCGGAAATTGCAACTAGTGCAGAATGCGGCAGCCCGTGTGGTTACTGGAGGTAGGCGGTTCGACTCTGTCAGTCCGCTTCTCCAGCGGCTGCACTGGCTGCCCATTCGTTTCCGGGCCCAATTCAAGGTGCTGGTATTGACCTTTAAAGCCCTATACTGCTCTGGACCAGGGTATCTTAGAGATCGCCTGCTCCCGTACAATCCGGCTCGCCCTCTCAGGTCATCAGAGAAGGCCTTTTTACAAGTGCCGCTGCCTAGGGAGGTACGTGGGGCGGCTGCAAGAAATAGGGCCTTCTCAGTAGTGGCACCAACGCTATGGAACTCCCTTCCCCTTGACTTAAGAATGGCTCCCTCTCTTGAGACCTTTCGGCAAGGCCTGAAGACCCTTCTGTTTAAACAGGCCTTCTGAGTTCTTGGCCTTTTAACATCTTTTTAACATCTTTTAATATTTTTTACAGGCCTGATTCTTTTATGACTTGCTGCTGCTCTATGCTCTTTTTACCTATTTTTTTTTACTCTGACTGCTGTTTTTAGTATGTGTTAATATGTTTTTATTTGTTTTTAAATTGTTTTTAATATGTTGTAAGCCGCCTTGAGTCCCTTCGGGAAGAAAGGCGGGGTAAAAATAAAGTTATTATTATTATTATTACTTTCTCTTCTGTCATTTGCAGTTAATGAGTTTCTATATGAGAATAGGGTCTGATTTCTGGCCATTAGCTGCTTAATGATGTCACTTTCTGCTTAATGACATCACTTCTGGCCCTCAGCTGGAGTCCTGAATGCTAACTTTGGCCCTCTGTATGAAACGAGTTTGACACCCCTGATCTATACCGATGGGTTTGAGGTTTTGTTTGTGACACATGCATATTTCAAAAGTCAATTACAGGTGAACCTCAGTATCCACTGATTTAACTCACCACTGATATCAAGGTCCACCTTTAAATGCCTTGTAACAAGGAAATCCAATTTCCTATCTTCGCACTGTTAGGGAATTATAATTTCATTTCATTAGATTCTATAATTCACTCCATCTAGTGGCTGAATGAGGTATAGTGTCAATACCAATGCATTCTGGGGTGGCAACAGAAGAGTAAGAAACCTAGAAATTGATCTTTAAAGCTATTTTTCCACTGATTTGGTATCCACTGATTTTTTTTTTAATCCACTGGGGGTGCAACCTGTAGTAAGGCTCCTCCTTTTGGCATTAGTTTGTGTTCCTTGCTAGTTCTTAGTCTAGAACTTGTAGGTTTTGCAGTCACCACTGCAGCAGAACCTGAAAACCTCCAATATGCTCTAGTTCAGTGTTCAAACTGTGGGTCAGGACCCACCAGGTGGGTCACGAGTCAATTTCTGGTGGGCTCCCATTCATTTCAATATTTTATTTTTAATAGACTTGATGCTGCCATGGTATGTGACTGCATTTGGGGAAATGTTATAGACCTGTACTTTGAACAGGCTACTATGTATATGCTTTTAACAATGATCGTCAATGGGACTTACTCCTAGGTAAGTGTGGGTAGGATTACAGCCTAGGATTGTTAAAAATGTTCCTGTTTGATGTCACTTTGGTTATGACATCACTTCCAGTGGGTCCTGACAGATTTTCATTCTAAAAAATGGGTCTCAGTGCTAGAAGTGTGAGAACCACTGCTCTAGTTTATAAATGACTGAGAGGTCTGGTGATACCATGTGCAGCTTTGAGCCTTTCCAAATTTCAATCATGTATATTAAACAATAAAGAGGCCTCTGACATTACAACCAAGTGTTTGGGGGCCCTTGGCAAGGTGGCTTCCATGGATTCCTGCTATTTGTCCTATGTGGGTGCCCCCACATTTGCCAGTCCCCTTCCTTTGGAAGAGGGCAGATACTGAAGAGATGTGGCCTGTGGTATTACACAGCACTCTCGCCTCCTTTTCTTTCTTCCCTGTCCCACTGCCTCACTTTTGAGCAACAAACAGGAAGTAGGAGGAGGAAGAGGAGGTGGCAACTCACCTGCTTACTGCTTGGGAAAACAAGGATGTCCCTTACTGCTACTACTACCATCACCATTGTGTCACAGCTGCAAGACCCATCGACAGTGCAACGTTGGCAATAGCTAGCTAAACAGCTGGTGCAGGTCTAAGTGGATGTGCACTGCAGAATCAGGAGCAGGAAGCGGATTAGGATTTGGTGGCCACTGTTGCTACCAAACCTGCCCTTTCCTAGACCCGACTGGTCTCCCCACCCCTCCCCATTTTGCCCCCTCCTGCCCCATTCCATTCTCCCCCAACCCTCCCACCTCTCCTGTTGACTTACCTGGTCCTGCAAGTGGTGGGAGAGATGACAACACTGGCAAAAAGGTGCAGGCCTACCTGCTGGCACTCCCAGCAGTGCGCTGAGTAGCGTGCTATCAGAGCACCATTTACAACTGGTACCACTCTCCTACTGCTCAAGGAGAAAGCCCTTTCTTTGTTTCCAGCAACTCAGGCAACCTCCTTTGTGGCAACTTCAACTTTCTTAGCAGAGAAAACTAAAAATCACCTGGTTCTATATTCTTCTGCCCAGGAAACCAGTTTATCTTTAGGGCATTCAGTGGCATACCCAGAGTCTTTCTCGGACCAGACTAATATTATTCTCTCTCTTTCCAGGTAATGCACATGTTGATGTTTTGTGTATTTTTTTTAACATGGAATATGCTTTGCCCAAAGGAGAAGAATTTACACTCAAATGCCACATATCCCCCATACAGCTAATACACCTGAAAACAAATTTCCTAAATCAGAGAACTAAGTATCCAATTTTTAAACAATCCACAACCTTCTCTCTCCTTCATACTGACCTTAAAAAAAATAGTTAATATGTTTTTTTTTTCTGATTGGCCTTTAGTTGATTGCCGAGTTCTGGTTTTATCTTTCTGCTTCTGTTATTTTTGTTATGCTTCATTTTGCTTTAGTTGTTGTAAAGTCATTTGTTAATTGTTGACTTTTTAGCACAAATGTATATGTTTTAATCTGCCTTGGTGGGAGCACAATATGATGAATATTTTAAATAAATAACAGCCCAACCCTAACCTGCTCTGCAATGCGCAGGCCAACTGGATTGTGCCATTTCCAGCACAGGTTAGGAGGTGACTGGAACACAATACAGAGTAAGGGGATATTTATCCCCTTACCCCGAGTAATAACCCAGCCACCTCAATGGGGCTACTCAGATCTGTGCCAGCGAAATCACTGGTACAGATCTAAGCAGACTGGTGTAATACCGGGCTGCTCAGGAGGAGGGTTAGGATCCTGGCTATCAGTCAGAGGCCATTCCCACCCCCCTCCCAGTCCTGGTCTGCCCATCCTTCTACCCTGAAACACCTCCCTTCTACCTCCCCCACCATCCAAACCCCCCACGCCAGCCGTTCTCAGCCAGCACAACCTTACTGTCTCAGGGGTGGCAAAGAGGTTGGATATGGCCTCCAATGGCCAGCACATGTCCTCATGCCAGCCCAGCTGTAGTTGCAAACATACTTTACGGCATGTTTGTGACACTCCTGGGCCAGCATAAGGGACTTGCACCAGCTGAAGAATGCATTAGGATTGCATTCTAAACAATATCCATTGAGGAAGACCCTTTCTCCCCGATTCAAAGAAAATCCAAATTTGCCCAGTTTTGATTGAATCCCATAATCTTCTTTCAGATTTACATATACTGTAATAAAGGCGAGGAGCTTCAGATAGAAAATTATGTTGAAACGCTTTGTAGAAAAACAATGTAGAAAAACAATTTGGGCTTGTCACTTGCCCCACTGCTCATCTTGGAATTAAAAATTGTGGAGATTCAGATTTATTTTTACCATTTTAACCAACTTTAATTTTGTCAGCAGCTATCTTTCTAACTTGCCTGGAATATTGCTAATATTTAAACATATCTATCATTCTTCCCATCTCTTCTAAGTAGCTGCAATTTACAGATGATTAGATTTAAAGCAGTTAGTGAGATACCTTTGGGGTCTGAGAGGCCAGATGGATTTTATTCTTTGTCTCTCAAGACAAATTACCAAGGATGGGTGATAAGAATAGAGCTGGCCACATCAAATGCTTCTTGCATATTTGTAATAATGATAGAAAATGGAAAACATAACCTTTGTCTATTGCTCGCTGAATAATCGACTTAAAGTGTCTGTTCTTCCATTACACAGACTAGAAACAGATTCACTAGGGATTTAAAACAACTTCTGATTAATGTCCTTCAGCATGTTAATGAACCTCTAGGACCTGGACACTAGAATTATATTAAAGGAGATGGTGCTTTTTTCCATGCCAAACCTGGAAACCAATACAGCGCTGATTTATAAAATAATCCTTAGCTCTCCCAGCAATCTCAGACAAAGATCAACAAGCACAAATGTAATCCCCAATATATGGCTAACTTCCTTTATTTCCATCATGACCTCCTCCTCCTCTGCAATACAGAGGGAAAACGAGACAGTATTTTTGCTGGTCATCACAACCTCTCCTCCTCCTTTCACGTTTCCAGTACTGTAGAAACTGCTTACATGTGATGCTATCCCATGTTTCAGGGGCATGTGCATAAATAACATGACTATGCGGACAGAGCCAATATGTACCATCCAATTTCCACCCTCCCAGCTGGGTGGAAGCCACTATTCTCTTGCCCTGCTGAGGGAAGGGAGGTGACACATTCTATATTAGATACTACAGTAAATACTTTAAAAATCCTAATTAACAGGAGTAATTTGCAAGTTAGACATACCCTTCACCAGAGCCCTGAGAGGCATTTAGACTTGTTATGCTTCTTCCAGGCCTTTGTCTCCTCTCTCTGTTCCACTTTTGTACTCTTACTGGTTTTTCCTTTTTTCTTTGTGGGCTCTGCAAGGGTCCAAAACAGGGGCATTCATGTATCTACAAGCATCACCTTCTGGCATATGGTTAGGATCCCTCTAGATGTGGGCACTATGATGTTGGCCCCTGCCTGCCCAGTTCTTCTATGGGCACACTGGTAAACTTTCAGAGAACGTTGCATGAAACCTACATTGGGCTGTGATGTTAATAGAGTGTATCTGAAAGCTGCATAAGTTCCAACTGCATTGTATCTGTTTTGGCCCTGAAGGGCAGCATCAATGTACGAGGGTCTCTTGTTATCTGGTGTGCTCCCTGGGGCATTTGGTGGGCCGCTGTGAGATACAGGAAGCTGGACTAGATGGGCCTATGGCCTGATCCAGTGGGGCTGTTCTTATGTTCTTATGAGGGTCGCCCAGAAAGTAATGCACCACATTTTTTTTCTCAGCCTACAGTAATGGTACGAATGCAAAACTTTAGATATACATTATTTGAATTTTCAGGAGTGCGCACACAAATTTTTGGTTTCTTCAGACAGATAGCGTAGCTGCAGCAGTGTTTCGAAATGGCGCCTGTAAGTGATGTACGTTACAAGCAGTGTGTCGTCATTGAATTTCTCACTGCGGAGAAAGAAACTGTTGGGAACATTCACAAACGTTTGTGTACAGTTTATGGAGAATCTGCAGTTGACAGAAGTACGGTTAGTCACTGGGCGCAGAGGGTGAGGCCATTAGAAGGCGGTTCAGCAGAGCTCCAAGATTTGCAGCATTCGGGGCGGCCATCCACAGCTGTCACACCTGACAAGATGCAGCTTGCTGATGTGCTCATTCGCGAGGACCGACGCATAACGACTAGGCAGTTGGCGCTGAAGCTGTCAATCAGCAAAGGAAGTGTGGATGCAATCATCCGTGCTCTTGATTACTCAAAAGTGTGTGCACGATGGGTTCCGCGCTGTCTTACGGTGGACCACAAATCTCTCAGAAAAAACATTCCTTCTGAGTTGCTGAAATGTTTTGAAGATGAGGGGGAAGCGTTCTTGTCCAAGATTGTGACAGGTGATGAAACCTGGGTTCACCATTTTGAGCCCGAAACAAAACGACAGTCGATGGAATGGCGTCATCCTCAATCTCCACAGAAGAAAAAATTCAAAGCAACTGCTTCCGCTGGTAAGGTCACGATCACTGTGTTTTGGGACTGTGAGGGCGTCATACTCATTGATGTGATGCCAAGAGGCAGCACCATTAATTCTGAAGCTTATGTGAAGACATTAACCAAACTCAAGAAGCGACTCCAGCGACTTCGGCACCATAACAACCCAGGTGAATGTTTGATTCAACATGATAACGCTCGGCCTCACACAAGTTTGAGGACTTCGGAACACATCACTAAACAGGGTTGGACTGTGTTACCCCCATCCACCCTACAGCCCTGACCTAGTTCCCTCAGACTTCCACTTGTTTGGGCCATTAAAGGATGCCATTCGCGGAAGACATTTTGAGGATGACGAAGAGGTGATTCGCACAGTGCAGAAATGGCTTTGTGACCAGAACAAGGAGTGGTACCGACAGGGCATACATGCCCTTGTGTCTTGCTGGAGGAAGGCCATAGAACTGGACGGAGATTACGTGGAAAAATAGGGAGTGTAGAAGAAACATCATTCTTTCTTGTGTGTAAGTTTCATTGTGTTCAATAAATAATTGTTGAAGAAAAAAAATGTGGTACATTACTTTCTGGGCGACCCTCGTAATATAGAAGCCTTGTGTTTCAAGCTTCTATTTTGTTTTTCTTTCCCTCCAAATGCAGCTGCAGGGTCCATGTGGCTCCAGGAGTGGGTGGCTACCCTTCCTTCCCTCTCCCCAACTTAAATGCTCTCCAAAGCTGTTATTAGCTCTGTTCCATTCTCTTCTCTGCTGTCTTGGGAGGGGGGGGGATTAAGTTGGGGAAACAGAATGGGAGGAAAGAGTTAAGCATCATCTGCCAGTGCCATTTCCTCAATCTTCAACGCAGTTCCATTTTTCTACTAATTAGTAAAACAAAATACGCAGGACATCCTCTATTGGAGACAAGCCATGGGATGACTGGCTGTACAGTAGCGCATTTATACCTAAAGTGAGGGTATGTTTCTCAAGCTATATGGCCATCTCAAGGCCAAACTAGATGATATGTCTATCGCATGATTGGGCCCATGCATTTGTTTTTATGAATGTCAACAGCAGCCTCAAAGGGCCCAATCCAAACTGGAACTGCAACTGGAGGAGAGAGTTTATCCCTCCTCACGCCAGTTCCAATCATCAATATTTCTGACCCTCTAAGATTATACTGGCAATGAAGGTGATAAAGAATCCCAAGAAGTTCACAAAACAAAATAAAAACCAGAAAGGAAGGGGGCAAAAGTGGAAAGAGAGAACTACTTTAGCAACTGGATATATATTGCTCAACAAAACGCCATTCTTATTTACCACACCAGCAAAAGAACTGAAATAAGAGATAAATATATAAATATTTTGGTTCCACTTTGCCAGCACAGAACATATGAGATTTCATTTCCACTGCAATATCTATGCCTCTGCTCACAAAACTCTGCTTAATCTTTCCAAAACAGCATCCATCTTAGTATTTCCTGTCCAAAGGTCATCACTCTAGATTTGCCAGCAGTGATTGAAGCTATTTTTGGAGTCCCCATTAAACTTTCCAGAATTGCTTCAGTAGTCAACTGGTGATAACTGGTGATTGCTGCTGATTCCTGAAGACTCCAAGCGAATCCTTAAGAGTTGGTAACCCTACTTCAGTCAAGAGCACAGAATATCTTTTGGTCTTTGAAAATCTCATAGGAACTACCTAGAAAAAGAATTTGCTTTCAGTTCTGCCAAGTGGTGATTTTGCCTTTATGTTTCCTGTACTTCCTGCATTTCCTGTGCATAAGACACCTCTTTACATAAGATGGGAACACTGGCTTGAAAGGTTAAAGTGGTGGTTCCCAAACTGTGGGTCAGAACTCAACAGTGGGTCACAAAACTAACAAGGGAGATTAGGCTACATTCATCAAGGGTTAAACAAGCTGCTAGTTTAGGGGGGGAGCACTGCTGCCCAAGTTCCAACACCATTATAGCCACACCCTTTGGCATTTATAAATCAGGCAGCAGCCTTTAAAGCCAGAATGGTCTCAGTCTGATGAATGCAGGTACCAACAAACTCTTGAGAAGGAAGTTCTTGAGCAGCAGGCAAAGTGAAATGTTTTCAGGCTTGTAAAGCTGGGTGGGTCCCAAAAGAGTGTCATTTTAAAAAGTGGTTCCTGGTGTTAAAAAGTTTGGGAACTATTGGATTAAAGAATATATTTCTTGCACTGAAAAAGATAACTCCATAACTAAATGGGCAATATTACTGTAGACAGTAGAAGTACACCAAATCTTTACAATAGCATGGCTAGAGGGTGGCAAAACAGTAAGTACTGCTGGTGCTGCAATGCACTCTGTAAGAGGCCCTTCCCAGATGCCATTTGGTTTGGCAAGCACTTGAGCATTGCTATCACTGCCTGGAATGCTTCTGATGGCAAGTGGGGGGCTGCTTACACAGCACACTGCAGCGCCTGCAGTACTTACCATTTGCCACCCTAAGCTACTGAATCTACAAAACCTTACTGTCACAAGAGATGATGTTGATTAAGAAAACACAAAACTAGCGCTTGTCCAGTATGTTGAACCACACACAAAAAATGAACTTTGAACAGCATATTTTTCAGCAAGCACACCAAAAGGAAAGAGAAAGTACTGATGAATAATCTCAGCAGCTTACACCATCTTGTATACACATGTGAATTTGCAAACAGAGATAAGGGCACAAACACTACAGGAGTGTTTCAGCCAAAGGCAAATTTCACAAGAACCTCAGATGACCTTCACTCAGATGACCTCCGATAACCTTCACTAAAACAAGGCTGCTGCTCAAGCAAGAAGCCCAAAAGCCATTTTAAACCCCAGGTGTGAAAATACTCTACAATTTACTGCACTGTGGGAATTGTCCTCTCCTGACATTGTACTTTCAACCAAGTTACTGAAATTAGAGCAGCAAAACACCTACAACACTGCATTTTGATGAAGAACTCCCTTGAGCTTTCAATATCACTTTCAACCCATTGTCCCATCCAAAATATCCCCATCTCCCTTCTAATGCCCACTTTTTGGCTAATTAACACCCTCTTTATCTCTAGAAACAACAGCTGTGGTGTGCAAAGGAATGAACACAGAACTCCTTATCTATAGCAATTAACCAAATTTATTGTTATTAACACAGACACTCCCTGCAATTCCTCTTGTCCAGAGGCTTCCCCCTCCCCAAAACTCCACTTAACTTAGTAGGTAAATGTCCGAAACCTCCAGTCCAAGTCCAGTGTCCAAAGCACAGTCCAGTCTTCCCAGTTCAGTCATCTACAGCAGAGACCCTCCTCTGTGTCCTCTCCAGTAGAGTGTCTCCTTCAGCAGGGTCCTGGCAGTCCTCTCTTCTGTGTCCTCCAGCAGAGCCCTGGCAGTCCCCTTCTCCCATAGGTCCTGGTCTGTCTGTGACCCATGGGTCTGGGTCCAAGTCCCTCTTGGGTCAGGGTACCTCTTGGTCAGGTAGCCTGGGGCTCCTTCTGAAGCTGCCTTTTATCCTTGGATGTCCCATAATCCAAAATGCAGCTCAGCTGTGAGCTACCTTGTTAGCTCCTTGTTAAATCCAAATTAGGCTCAGATGAGCCATCTCTTCAGTCCATGTCCATTCAAAGTCCCATCAAGGTCAAATGAAGCTCAGGTGTCCATCAGAGTCTGCATTGGCCTTGACTGGTTACAGCTGTGGAGCCAGCCCTGCCTTTCCCAGAGCTGTCAACCAGCTGTCAAAACATGGGAATCGCTGTCAACATCACATCATCCAACTGATGATCTTCGGATCTTCCATTATACCCATTCAGCATTTTGACTGTATTGTGCACATCTTTCCTTTTTTCCTAATTAACTTGGCTTATTGATTTCCTGTTTTCCTGGAATAAAACAGGATAAACACTTTCTGTTCTTTGGAAGAGGAAATATGACGAGGACTAAAATTCAGATGCTTGCCTCTTGATTGATGTTATTTTTATAGTTCTTTACCAATAGGAGGGTGCAGAGAGTGGCCACATTGGCCCATTCCCTAAAGTGTGTAAGCATGGAAGTGAGATATTTCTGATGAGGGGCTTGCTGTAGAGGGCAGGACAGAACCATGTGTTCAAGCATTTTCACACGTATCATTCTACAAGGACAGAGTCTTTCTGGTTTAGGTATACTGATATACCAGCCTATCAGTAGGGCTGAAGGGATGGCATTATGCTTGCTAACATAAAGGGCCTCCTTGACTGTGGAGTATATAATTGGTGTAAATAGGGTACCATCTCTGACATTAACTTATGACATTTCAGCATCCAAGGAGATTGGATTGGCTGAGAGATGAAGACTTTCCCATCTAATCAGGCCTGTAACATTTCTAGCATGCACTGACATCATTCATACTAGGTAATAATGTGTAGCCCTTACAAAGCTGCTTTTAAAAGTACAAATTTTGATTATGAGTACATGTCACAGAGATTTCTTCTTTAACCACCATTCCTACAGTTATGTACCAGTCTATGGCAATTTGTGCCTTTGCATCTTATTTCACACTTCATAGCTAAATAGAGATGTGAACCTGAATATTCTATTATTATCAGTGGTGTTGCAGCCCTCCAGATGTTTGGACAGAGACTTGCAGGTGCTCACTAGTTCAGACTTTGCCCAAGAGATGGGGAGATGCCACCATATAATGTTTGATGTTCCTAGTAGTTTGGCTCATTGCAGTTGTTCAACTGTTATCTTCTCAATACCTATATTGGCTAGATATGGTTAGATATTTCTTAAGGGCCTTGGAGATTGTACTTAATGCATCCACAATAACAGGGCTGGTTGTTGTTTCCTTTCCCCAAAGGCACTCTGTTTCAATTTCCAGGCCTTTGTATGTTGTGATCTTTTCCAATTACTTCTCCTCAGTTTGAATATCTCCTGGAATGGCCACATCGATAAGCATCACTTGGTTCTTCTCAGTTGCAATTATATCTGGCATGTTGTGTTCCAATTTTTTAATCTGTCTGGATTTTGAAGTCCCACAAGATTTTGACCTGCTCCTTTTCTACCACTTTTTTCAGGCATGTGCTCCTATCATTTCTTTACTATCTTATTCCATATTTCTTGTACAAATCGCAGTGGAGCATAGCAGCAACTTTATTGTGGCAACTTTTCATAATCACTCTGTGCAATTTTGCTGCACCCACTTACAATGTGATCTTTCTTTCTTTCTTTCTTTCTTTCTTTCTTTCTTTCTTTCTTTCTTTCTTTCTTTCTTTCTTTCTTTCTTTCTTTCTTTCTTTCTTTCTTTCTTTCTTTCTTTCTTTCACCTTCAGAATTCTGATTTGTAATTCCTGGTGGTAGCAATGGTGAAAAATATTGATATACCACTTCTCAACAAAAAAAGTTGACAAAGCGGTTTACAGGCAAATGTCACATGTTTGGTCCACACCAATCTCCAGAGTGCAGAGAAAATAGCATTCAATATTATGACAGACAGTATGTGCTATAGATTGCTTAGGTTCAGGGTATAAGCTTCATATCTTCTACTGCCAAATACATGTGGACCACAAGAACATGGTAGCCACAGCACAATGTCTATGTTATTAGTGATCAAACCAAGAGGGTATGTTGAATCAGAATTTCATATTGCAGCCCTTAACCTCATTCAGAAACAGAAAAAGACATGTTTTTTGCTTAGAAGGGTAACTGGTGATGACCCCCCCCCCAATTGTGGTGTCTACAACTAAACCCCAAGATAATATAATTGTATTTGGCAATAGAAGTATGTCTCTAAATCACTCTATATCACAACATACCTGGAAGTAGAAACATGTATTAGCACCTCATAAGTACTTAAAACCATAATAGGTCAGCTCATTTTCACCACTGAAAATTCAAGGAAGTACATTTAGTAAGCACCTTAACTGAGAAGGTAATACTAGCAGAATGGCAAGAGTAGTGCAATTTAAAAAAAAATTACATGCCAGATGGAGCTAGGGTGTCAGACTTGAACAAATATGTTTAGAGTGCTGACACTGCTTCATAGCTGCTAAAAACACATGCTAGCCACTTAGAACTTCAAAAAGTAAATAAATTTGCTTTTGCAAAAAAGGCTCATCAGATTTTAAACCTAATTCTCAGTGATGAAAGTGAGCTAAACCGACCTTAAATTGAATAGCAGTTTAAAGGATGTCAACAATGCTTAGATTCATGCTCAAAGTAAAATTCGTAATTATCCTATCACTGTGCTTTTGGCATTTGTATTATTGACACAAACATCACACACCTGTGTGGTACCTGTATGTATTTTCCCCTATGGGGCAAATAGCATTTTGGCAAAGCAATTTCAATCAAGAGAGCAGTGGAGGAAGTGGAGGAAGAATTAAGCCCAGTGCTATAGTTTTGATCTGATCTACACGCACACATAAATGTTCTTAACTTTTAAAATTGTCACATTATATCCAATCATGCACACTTAGAATGCAGACTAGGTTACAGGGTCTCTAAAATCAAAATTTATACACCCCCAAGAATTCTACATCTTAACACCTAAAATTAACAAGAGATTACTGCTATCACTTATATTTAATTTAGCATTTAAACTCATTTAGGGTCAAACTGTCAATGTCTGACTGAGTTCAGCAGGACTTGCTTCCTTGTAAATACAGGTAGATTACCCATTAACTGGACATCCAAAATCTGGACTTTTGGTATGCACATTCCATACAGAAATTAATTCTGAAATTCAGGCATTTTTGTCCAAGGCTTTTTTAAAAAAAACTTTCTGTAGTGTGAACACTAGAAGGTATTGTGCTCATTCCCACATATAGTACAGATATAGGCTGTAAGTTCTATTCTCTGCTCTGTGGTGTATACCTATACAGACATTGTTGAAAAATGTTAAAGAGGCTAGCAGACACCTGTATGGGGAACAGTGAATAGAGCAAGAGGAAGAAGTTCTCATTTATGCAATTCTTCCTAAATTCAAACAAATCCAAAATCCAGACACCTTCCCACACCAAGCAGTCCAGATAAGGGATAATTGGCCTGTATGCCTAAGATTCCAGCCTTACATCCCAGTTCTGTTCATATTTGTAAAGACGTCACCCAGTAATTTCACTACAATTGGCAATGACTGGCTGCAAAGCAGCCACAAAGGGTGTTCCAGCTGCGCTCAGATTAGCATGTTGCATAAGTTCCTCTGGGAATGCTCAAGCCTTCCCATGTTCATTGGGAATTGTTGGCCACCATTTGGAGCAGGAAAAATGGTGCGGGAGAGTGGAGGGAGGAACAGGGTGGGAGGGAGTAGAATGGGGAGGGCATGCTGTGGGAGGGGGTGGAGCCAGTGGTGATGGCATACACCAGAGACTATCCCCTCTGGCCGCAGCCTCCCCGCTTCCTTTCTCTCCTCTGATTTGCTCCAGCAAAGTTGCTGGTACAGGTCCAAGGAGAAACACTGTGGAGAGGGAGGTGTATGGAGGAGTAAAGGGATTTAAATCTCTTTCCCCTTCAAATCCTCCAATTTCCTCCCCCCACTGGATACAGAATGCTGACCTAAGACGTAGCCTGTCACATTGTGCATTCTCACCAGCATTATAGGTCATATATCACACACAGCCTTTCTCTATCAAAGATAAATTGGAGTCTCATAACTGTCTGGTATCACCAGAGAACAAAAACCATGACTGAAACATAGCACACACCTGGTCATTGGTCATCAGTCCAGTTCACTCACCTGGTATGGGAGCTGGAAAACCGAATGTCTGTTAGTTCAAACCAGCCTGTCAGGGCTGACTCAGCAGGGATCCTTCTTACATTCTTACAAGAAAGAAGACTAATGGATTTTTTCCCTCAGGAAATAGGTTTTATTGGTGATGTGGTACAACAGCAAAACACAAGGCTATGTTCAATCGCGTACTTCGTTAAAACTATTGAGTTGCTCCAACTATGGTTTAAAATTACATGATTACAAAAAAGTTGTAATCATCTTTTCTACAAATATATAAAATTGTAAAACAAAGTAAAAAGGAAACAAAAGCCTTTTGGAGACTATCAGTTATTTGGGCCCCACCCTTTCGGAGCTCAGGCTCCTTACGAAGGGCAGAATCACTTGGTCTAGCCTTCCTTATTTTGGTGACAGTGTCCAATAAATCTTTCAGCCTTGGAAGGTGGGATTGATAATCCCACACATAAGAGGAATTTTAGATCTTTCATACTCTGTTACCTAAGCCTAGCATTGTAACCAATTTAAAGGAAGTGGATGATATAATAATAACAGCAACAACAACAACTAGGTATTTATATACGGCCTTTCTGGTCATCGGATTACTCCTCTGACTTTATTCAAGGCAGTTTACATAGGCAGGCATTTCTATATCCCTCAAGGGGATTTTTACAATCATAGAGGTTCTCTCTTTCAAGAACCAACAACATTTCAGAATGGATCTTCCTGGTTTGGTCTCACTTCTGGCCTCCGGTTCTCCCACGCAGGCTGGCAAGCAGCTCCATTCCTCACATGGAGGGCAGCCAAGACGCTTCTTGCTCACACCAAGAGCAGGTGGAATCACTCAGCTGGGCTCGGCTTGTCAGCTGCTTCAAGGTCTCGCCATTCTCAGCCGTTCAGGGAGCTGCCGGTGTCCTCGAACTGGCGACCTTCTAATGTTATCTTTGGGCTAACGGAGGCTCTACCCTCTAGACCAGACCTCCTGATATGTATGTTTGGCTAATCAGTATTCCCAGACTCATAATTAAACATATTTTTCACTACAGTGCTCCTCAGTTCACTGTAAAAACTGTTTGCCTTTAAGGCAAAGTCACTAGATTGGACAGCATTTAACACAACTGGTTGTCCAATCAATGGGAAAATGCAAGAACAAGTCACCCTCCATTTATTCCTGTCAGAGCTGCTGAAGCATTTTGATCCTTTGATTGGCCTCTCATATCAATGTGACTGGTGAATGCAGGAATTGGGTCTCCCAGATAGTCACATGAAGGCAACTGCAATTGATAGTAGTCACACTGCATGCATAGAGAGGCTTCAAAATGCATGATGTCATGGCTGCTGGGTGACAGGATAAATTTATATGCGAACAGAGACGGAACAGCAATTAAATAAAAATCCTTCACAATACAGAAAGCTAAAACCTTGACAAAGTATGACTCAATATTCTCACAAATGAATTTGACACTAATTTGGGAGCTTCTGGTACCTTAAAAATATATTCTACTGATCTGTATGCAAGCTCAGTTTCTTTAAAGCACAGAGGTTTTTGTAGGTGTCTAGAATAGTGGAACCTGTTGAGGATTGTATTCAAACACCAGCACTGCCAGATTCCAAACCAAAAGGAATGTGCATGCCTTCGTAAGCATCAAGGCTGCAAGAGACAATATCTGCCCTGGCCCCATTCCTACCTCTATTCCTTCATTAGTTTTCCTCTCCCACATGCTATAGTGAGCAGGAGTCTAGTTTTGTTCCACAGTATTTTACTTCAGCTTTCTGCTCCTCTCATTAACATCAGAAGCTTGTCAGGATTTCCCTAGAGGCAGCCAATATACCTACAGAATGTAGATTCAGAATGCCCTGAGAGTTGCTCTCTCAGTGGCAACCCTACAAACAAGCAATTGAAATTCCATAGAACATCTTGCTCAACTGAATTCTGAAATATGCTGCCAAATTCTGAAGCTCCCCCCTCCAGAATTTAGTGGCAATCTTATCAATTACTGTACTGTATATGCATCCTGGCTTCCTCTCCTTTAACTAAAATTGTTCTTTTTTGCAAATGTGCACAGAAGAGTGTATGGCTTCTTTCATCTTTCCAATTGCATGGTTTCCAACACTTCGCTTGCTGCCAGACAGTACAGAAATCCAGCTTCGAGTCAACGCTTGTGTAATCTCATGCAGCTTCTAGGCAATTCCGGACACCTTCCCCCATTTTAATTTGTTCTTCATGTAATTGTCCTGTTCTCGTGCTCTTTGTTTCAGATGTCCTGCTGGTTTCAGAAATAGATTCAAGGCTGCAAAACACATAGAGACTGCTCATCATGAAAGCAGCTTCAGTTTGAAAGAAAACAATTTTTCCATTTTGTTCTGTTCAGACAAATCCCCTGAGACATATCTGCTCATACTGGATTCTCTACAAATGACATTTCCCCCCTTCAAGCACAGGAGATGAGAGCCTTTTTAACATCTGTTTGGGAAAAATGCTTATTTAGAATGCAAACACTTGACATTTTAATTTTTTATCTTACAAAATAAGAGGAGTTATTGTTATTGTGAAGGGTTGGCAACTGCGTGGGGAAAAATGAATGTTCCTGTTTCTTATCTGGTGTCTGGTGCTTTCTTTTTAATTCCTCAGAGCTGAGAATGAGTAGGTTGCTTCTTTTTTGTGACTGAGAAAGAGAAACCACATTTGAGTTTCTCAGAATTTAAACGTAATTGTCTTCCAAAGAAGAGGACAAAAGGTATGTCCTTGTCCCGTCTCTTTGCCTGTAACCAGCAGATTAAGATCTCTCTACTAATCTCCCAACACCAACCAATTTGAGCCCTGTCACTTCCTGAAGTCAGCAGCTGCTAAAGGTGGGGTGCCACAGAGTGACAAGAGGTATATTCCCCATTCCCCCATTTTTCCAGCAGTATGACTATCTTTTTAACAAGCAATCAACTGTATTTTTTCTATTAGCACTAAACTTGTGTTACCAAGTATCTGATGTTAGAAGTATGATTGATCAGCAGTCCTCAGGTGAAAGAACCCAATGTGGTGAGAGGTTTGTTTTCTACAAGAGGTATCATCTTCCTGCCAGAGAAAAATACCATGCTGCTTTCCATGTCTTAAGAGAGTGGAGAGAGCACTCCAGTCTGACAGGAAGGGCACATAACCTCAGTGATGGCACACAATGCCCCCACATTGTGAGGATGCTCTCCAGTTGTTGCCCCATGTGCATTCAGGTTTGAATGTCCCTCCCCTATGGATGAGGGGGGAGGCAGGTGAATGTGTGAGCAAGCAAGCGTGAGACCTGGCAGCTTTCCCTCCCTTCTTCCAGCAGTGGGAGAGAGGAGAGGTAACTGCCAGAGCTCCAGGTTGCCTCTCTCTTCCTATTTTGTAACCACATTTATTGATATATTTTCCTATCTAAACCACTTTGTAAACTAGATAGATAGATACTTTATTTACAGTCATCCGACCAGCTGATCACAAACAACAAAACAAAATACACAGAATTAAAACCAACACCCCGTTACACATATGTAAAATCATAAAATCAGAGATTTACACTCTCAATTTTCTTCCTTACCAACTTTGCAGCATAACAGAAGCGGGCAACCCTGAGTGATATATCTGAGTATACATCAGAAAGCAGAAAAGCAAGCTTTTCCTCCACCTGCATCCCCGTTTCAATACTGAAGATTGGGGAGATAAATTTAGATCTCAAATCATCATAGTATGGACATTGCAAAACAATGTGGGCAGTTGTCTCCACCACATTTTGAGAGCAGGGGCACAGTTTTTGAGAGTAGGGACGCCTTGCATAACGCCCCAAAAGAACTGCTGATAAAAGTGCATTACACCTAGCTTTAGTAAAAGCAATCCTAAATTTAGGAATAACGTTATTATAAAAATATCTGGCAGGAGAAAACGCAAGAGCTTGATCCCCAAGAAAAACATACACAGAAAGTCTGGCTCTCGCAGATCTCAATTCAAGGTCTACCAACCTCTGACGCAAAATTTCTTTTGCGTCTCCCGGGCTCATCATCATTAAACACTCTGGGGAGACTTTGTAAACTACTTTTTTGTTGAAAAGCAGGTTCTAACTAGTTTTCATTGTAATAAACACCAGGCAGGCAGGGAGAAGTGACCTGGAGCTTTGCCTGCCCCCACAGCATTTCTGCAAGGAGAAGGGGGATGCTGCTCCTGTTGAATCTCTTCAAACTTGCTCTCAGCAAGTGGGAAGAGCAACAGAGCCCCCAGTGGAGCAGTAGCTGGAGAGGGCAGCAGATAGATGGCTAGAGCCTCACCCTTTGCCGCCACCCCCCCAAGGGTGCTGCTCCACACACACTGGTTTCATATAGCTGCATGGCAAATCCAGCCCTGCATAGCCTGCAAAACGGTGGGAATTTTGCAAGAGCTCTTACTGTGATTTCACTTCTATTTTTAAAAACCTCTATGAGCACTGTTTTTTAAATGGACAGGATGACACTATATGCGGTTGGTCCTTGCTGCTATCAAGAGGTGGATGGAGGCTAAGACCATAAAAAATCCTGCTGGATCAGGCCAAAGGCCCACATAGTTCAGTATCCTCTTTCTCACAGTGGCCCAGCAGCTGTTGTTGGGGAACTTACAAGCCTCAGAGAAAGGCAGGCTTCTCTGGTGCCAGTTCTCCAGCTTGGGTCAAGATAGCAGAAGTGGTTGATGGGGAGCAGAGGGCCAACAAGATTGGACAGAGGGACTAAAAATTTTTGAACTTCAGAGCTTTCCAAAGAGGTGGGTTTTTAATCACTGCTGATGTTTCTGCACCATCTTGTAGCTTTCCATGATAGTCATAGGACCACAATTCACACAGCACCAATAATTTCAATAGATGTACTATCGGGATGGCGCATGGGGGGATACGTTTTTCTAGCGCTCAGTTATTTCTTTTTGCCTGCCAGGAAGATGTTGCATCCCCCTGTTGTGTAAATTTGGGAGTGTATCTCTGACAAACAGGTTTTCCCTGCCTTGGTCAGAAGAACTGCACTGGAGATGGAACTTTAAAGCAACAAGCAGTTTTATTAGGAACAAGAGAACAGAGAAAGGTTGGAAGTAACTCTATTCTATACTTCAAAGAAGGGAGGGAAGGAAGTCCTGATAGTAGAGAGCCTGGTGACTGTTTAGCAGGTTTAGCAACTGCAGTGCCCACCAAACAGGAAAGTATGGATGAACACCTTGATGCAACCCCCCCCCCCCCCACCAAACAGGGCTGAGGCTCTCTATTTTATACCCTGTTGCCCAGAAGCTTATGCTCATATTTGACACGGCTGCATAATGTTCTGGCCTATTGCCATATAAGGCATAATTTGTCAGTTTGGCCAGGTTGTTCACTTCAGCTCTGCCCTAGCGCTAACAACTGCAAATGCCCCTTTCTTTTGGCAGGAAATTTGTACCTCAGGCTCAGAACAGTTAAAGCCCTGTTTACCCCTCTTGTCACAGGCTTTCCCTGTTATTTCTGACAGTCAAGGTGCTAACAGTATGCCAAAAACTCACATCTAGCAGTGTTTTGTTATTTTGTAGCTCAGGGTAAAACTGCTGACTTGTTTCCTTTTGGGATACAGAAACCAGGGCTCTCTGAGGAAGCAGTATCTATTTTCTTCCCATATGGTTTAATGGTGTCAAGCAGTGCCACTTCATAATCTGTTTAACAGTTAGGAATGGGATAATTTCAGACTTTTTCCAACTCTGTCACAATGGAAATTCAGTATAACCTCCCTGCCTTCTAGGCCAAGGCATTGTTTTTCATTAGCACATCTGTTGGCATCTTTCAGTCTCGGAAGACTATGGTATCGCACTCTGAATGGTGGTTCTGGAACAGTGTCCTCTCCAGAGCGTGAAGCCTGGGTAAAGTAGATATGGAGGATAGACTGTTACCCATGCAGCAAATCCTCCCTCTCCACTTTGCTGAAATGGTCCAATGGAAAGGCAGAAGCCAAAACGGTTGGTTCCAGGAGTTGCCAGAACATGACTGTGTTCAGCCATGAACTGCCTCAGGGACTCTGGCTCCGGATTTTGCCTCGAGGTTGACTCCTGAAGCCTTTTCCATAACTAGATGTAGCCACAAGGCAGTGGAGGTTTGGGATCAGAGTATTTCTTCTCTCAGATGAGCTGCCTTCCCAGGCTGACGAGCCTCATCTACCCGTTGGTTGTTTAGTTGCCTCTTATGACAAGTACAGCCAAACTGAGGGCCTATTCTTGTCCCCAGCCTCCAAGGGATATTCATTAGCACAATATGCTCAGATAATAATAGAGTCAAGAGTTGCATAATGTGGGATGAAGTAAGCGCCAGCATCTCTTAGTTCCTGTGCTCCCCATCTCTTTATGACTAGAGGTGGGAGAAAACTGTTTTTTTCATGGATTTAGGTGATTTCCAAAGTTAGTAGTGCAGAAACCTGTTCTATTTTTTGCAGATTTCTGGGTGTGTGTGATTGTTGTTGTTGTTGTTGTTGTTGTTTTACAAAAATGAGAAGTGCAGAATGTGGAGTTCTGTGTTTTTAATTTCATTGTCACCATTTTCTCTCACATCTATTTATAATGTCTCAATTTGCATTTCAGTAAGTGTGGCAAGGGCCTAAGACAGAGACTGCTTGCACTTCTGACAGCCAGGGAAGATGACAAAGTCCATCTTCACACATGACAAAGATGTTTGAAGAACAGGAAGCTATTCAAGGAACAGCTTGAACTTCCTCTTTCCACTTCATATGTGGTGGCCAAAGTCACTCATGCTATTAAGTTTCCAAACAATATGTTCAAATGGGCCCAAAAGTATGTATGAAGATTGTTTTACAGCTATTTGGCTTGAGTTACATTAAAAGCGTTTACTTAAACTACAGTGCCCTAGAGAGAAGGGAAACCAATTTTCTCAAATTGACAAAATACTTGAGAATACTTCTGTTTACTTGAGAAAATAGAATTGACTATGATGGTTAGCAGGAACTTCTCTTGTTCAAGTGTTGAGTGTTCAAGTGTACCAGTATTGTGACTAGTACATATTTTGCACCAAACTTTCACATCTTTAACTGTCACCATGGAATCATGAAATTCCACAAAAAATGTACAGAAGACTATTTATATTTGCTCTGTGAATGGTATCCCAAAAATCTTAAATCTGAGTCTTTTGAGTCTGAGTCTGTATGAAATTAAGCATATAGAACTTAAATCTGAATTTTTGAGTTTGTCAAGTGTTGGGGGGGCAAGGAAGAGAGTTTATCAGAAAACAGCTGGAAACCACGTACTATCAGCTACCAGAACAACAAGACTTTGGGCTTCATTGGTATGTATTCTGTAATAATAATTGTAAATTTGGTCCTCTTTTCATCTATGCTTCCAGAGCTTCAGAAAATAACACCACAAAGAATACACCAGTCAAACTGGCAAATTATAACTGTCCAAAGATTTGTGCATGACATTGTCTCCATAATTGGTTTAGTTCATTCTGTGACAACCATAAACTAAACAGGAATTTAATTGCTATTTCATTAGGAAGAACTAGCGTTCTGTACTGAACTACAAATAACTTAAGGGAGACGTATTTTTCCAGGAAGGAGAGTTTGGGTAGATGCAGGGAGATGAGAAGTCAGGACAAGGAATGAGAAATGAGGGCAGGATCACGGATTAACCTCTTGTGTGGTGTTATAAAAGGCTGTTAAAGCAGTCCGACCCCCCGCCCCACAAATGTGGTCTTGTCTGAACTAGCTACAGTTATACTCTGGACCCCTCTAGCTTGGACTACTGTAATGTATACTTCATCGAACTGTCTGTGAAAAATCTTTGGAAGCTTCAGTTGGTGCAAAATGCTTTTAACTGGAACTGCTCAGTGGGATCGAATCACCGCAACTCTTTATGAATTGCATTGACTGAAAATTTGTTTCTGAGCTCAATTCAAGGTGCTAATTATAACCTTCAAACCCCTAAATTATTTGAGGCCAGGATACCTTGAGGACCATCTCTTCCCACATGTGCCTTTGCATACACTCTGTTTATTCTTGCTCAAGATGCAATTATATTCTGAGGCACATCAAGCATTAACCAGGAGCAGAACCTTGTTAATGGTAACACCGCCCTTGTGGAACACCCTCCTTACAGAGGCCAAGTTGGCCCATGCTCTCCATTGGGAGATATTAAAAACCTAGCTTTTCAGTTCTGCTTTTGGAGGGAAGTGATTGGGCAATGGTGAGTGGACAATATTGTCATTTACCAATTTAAGCATGTTTTTGCTGCCTTCTAAGTAGTTTAAAGTTGTTTCATTTAGTGGTGGTTGTTTTGTTTGTAATTTGACTGTAAGCCACTTTGGATTGCCCCAGGCCACCTCCAGCTCTGGACCAACACTAACTGGTGCAGGCGTGCCTTCTGGCATGCTTGCAACAGTGTGCACCGGAGCTGGGATGGCACAAGCCCTGTATGATTGTGCTCTCAATTTATATAATCATTTTTGTGATGACATTATTTACAAAACAGCTCACAACACTAAAAACAAAGTACAATCCATTAAAAGGAATCAAACCAATGAACCATAAAACTATTCAAGAACAGAGCCTTCTGAATTTGGCCAAAGACCTGTCTACTTCAACACTGTTCTCCTGCAACTGGTTTTCAGAAGCATCCTGCCTCTGATCTTGAAAGTCACATGTAGCCATTATGACTATACTGTATCCACTAAGAGACTTGTCCTCCATGAATTTATCTAATTCCGTTTTAAAGCTTACTGAACTAGGGCCACCACCACTTCTTGTGGTAGCAAATTCTTAAAAAAATTAATGATATGCTGTTGAAGAGATACTTCACTTTGCCTTTTTGAAATCTCCTTCCCATCAGTTTCACTGAATGACCCCTAGTTCTAGTGCTAGACCCCCCCCCCATTTCCTGTCTTCACACTATGTATAATTTTAGAAGACTCACAGCCCAATCCTGAGCTGCCTAGGGTGCCCAGGCTCGGCGGCACCAAGAACAGCCGCCGCCGGATCCTGCACCTCCCGGGCTACCACGGGAGGTGCTTCGGGACTTTCCGCCTCAGGAGAAGAGGACTTTCGACCCCTTCTCCCAGGTAAGGTAAGCAGCCCCGCAATGGGGCTACTCACTTTACTACTGACCGAAAGGTCGGTGGTAGAGTAAAGTCACTCATGTAGGGAGCCCTCCCCAAGTATCTTGGATCCTGCAGAGCAGAGCTCTGCAGATCTGCCTCCCCCCTCCCCAGAATGCCTCCTGCCCACCCCCACCGGCCTCCCCCCTCCCCAGTATGCCTCCTCCCCACCCCCGCCCCCACCCCACCTACCGTGCTGTGGCTTGGTGGTCTGGTAGACTGCTGAGCCAAGGAAGCTGGGCGACCGTCCCGCACTAGCCCAGCAACAGCTGGTGCTGGGCTAGCACGGTTGGGAGCCTGGTGGTGAGGCTTGCAAATGTGCCTTTTGGCATGTTTGCGACAGTGCTTGGCGTCATGGAGCCGTACCGCTGAGCACAGGATTGGGCTCTCATAGTCCAGTTCTCTCCCCCAAAACATGCACTGCATGCTATGGTGGTGGTGGCTGATTAGGAGGCTTGGGAATTCCATTTTGTATACATGCTATTTTTTCATATTTGCCAGATATAGAGAACCTAGACTCTACTTAGCTTTGTCCTGAAGCTGCTTTATCCTATATTATTTTCTGCATCTTTTTGCATTTTTTTTAGTCACAACTTCCTTGGCACTAGGAATCAGGTCCTTTCAAATGCATTTTATTGCCCTTTCTCTTTCAAGATTCCTGCTGAGCCTCTTTATAGCTCTCTGCCCAGCAATTTACAATTATTCCAATCACTCTTGCTCTTCTACAAGCCAAGTATTTCACACACTGATTGATTAATGAATTAATTAGAAATTTCATCAAGCTTCAGCTTCATTGTTTTAACTCTTCCTCGCAGAGTGGCATCATAGAGTCAGAAGCTAGAAAAGTTAAAATCATGTTTGATTTAAGAGAGACCACTTTCACAATGCCAAAAACCCTGGCATATGATCAGAATGTTCTGTGTGAGAAATATGATGAAAATACAATTTGACTATTACCATTTGGATCAGATAGTTGGAGAAACCGAGATATATAATCTATAAAACCATTACCAGTTTCACAGTTGCATTAGTATTTGTATTTGCTATCATTTAACTACTATAAACTGTCAAAGGTTGATTCGGATTCTCAGATGTGCCTTTATCGTCATTCGTTGGTAATGTTGGTTTTGTAGCACTCTGTACTCAATTTGTAGAATGGAACAGAAATCTGTATTGCTATGGCAGGCACAGGCAGGTAACTACAACCGTAGAGAAGGAGAAACCACTTTCATCTTCAAATATCAGGTTAGCAGTGCCATGATCAGTTGTGTTTTCCACAGGAATTCCTACTGTTACATGCTGCGTTAGTAAATAGAGGAAAGAAGCAACTGAGGGTATACCCTCAAATAATGTGTTCTTCTGTATGGCTCTGATGAGTACAGTCTCAAATACTGTCAAGTACTAATGCAATCTGCCATGTTTACTGCTAAGACAGTTTCTATATTTTATTGGTGTATGAAAACAAGTGCAGCACTCATTAGTGTACCTACAACAGAGAGTAGTTAAATTTCCACCTTTCAAGATACGGAATCTTTGGAAGATGTAGCAGGCTTAGGCCCCAATCCTACTTTCCAGTGCTGATGCACCCACAATGCAGCGCTGAGGAAAGGGAACAATTGTTCCCTTACCTAGAGGAGGCCTCTGTGACTGTTCCCCTGCTGTAGGATGTAGCGCATACTTCATCGGCACAGTTGTACCAGAGCTAGAAAAATGGAAAGCATATGGCCCTTCGTGATCACACAGTTAATTACACAAATGATTTTCCACATAAGCAAAGAAAGTAAGTTGTTAATGCATTTTAACATTGACACATTACAGTACTCTGACAAAGCAATTGCATTACAATTAGTCTCCACAGAATGAACATTAAGGCATTTGTCCCTAATATCACAGGCACTATGCAATAGGCAATATTCATACAACCACATTGTTCACAGTTGCAGTTGTGCTGCTTTCTGAGAAAAACATCACTTTTTTCCAGGTGCACAATGTTGCAGCTTGAGGGCCAAGAAGCTGTGATATCTCTTTCTAGCCATGTGATGAGAATACCCACTACAGATCCAAAATATCATTTGAAAAGTTCCTTCCACTGAGGTAGCCCACAGGGACAAGGTCTTCTGCTGCTTTCTCAACTTTTCAGTTGATGCTTCAGCAGGCCTTGACAGAGGCCTGTCATCCCAATGTGACCATCTGTGTAAGTTTATCAGGTTGATGGCTCAATCTTATCCAAGACTAGTTGGCATGGTGAAGGGATTCTGATGCAGCATCCACTGCATCCCACAGGCCAGCTCGGGACCAGCCTGACTGGGAGAGATAAGAAACCGTTGTTTTTTTACTTACTTTCTCTGGTCCTCTATGGCCCTACTCAGATCTATGCCAGCTCTTTTGCCGGCATAAATCTGTTAAGAGTTGTCAATTCACCCCCAGCTTGCCCTGATCCCTGCTCCAATCCACCTTGATCCTGCTCCTCCACCATGACCGAGCTGACAGCTGGTCTGCACTGCCAATGCATGTCTTCCTTCCCTTTGCACTGGCAGCTGCAAGGCCCAGACTACGGGAGAGGGGGCTGTAATGGTAGACCATGGGATACAATGGTATCTCCAAGAAATGGAGACAGCTAGAACCAACCAGCCCAAAAGGATGAAAGCAGAGAGATGTTTTGAACACAGTTTGTACCCCATAGTAACAAATCTGATATATGTTTTGTTTTGGGGGGGGGGGGGTCCAGATCAGATGTGACAGGATTCACTAATCTCTATCTAAAGTAAGACCCAATGAAAAGTTAAGATACCTTCATTGTTAATGTTTTAAAACTTGATGCTCTACATCAGAGGTTCTTAAATTTTTTGATCTCCAAAGCCCTTTACATCCTAAGTGGGGTCTTGATCAGCTGCACTGGCACAGGAATGGAAGCCCCAGAGTGCTGGTACATGCATGGAGTGATGCAGCACTTAGCAGATGGCAGCCACTTATGGTATGCTCATAGAACCCCCAAAGGGGTCTCAGGGAGCCTCAGGGCTCCTAGGAGCACACTTTGAAAAATACTTCTCTAGATCTTCATGGAGAAACTGTAGCTGCAAACACTTAGACAAAGCTTCTCAGCAAAGGAGTGTTGTTCATCACAAGATAAATGTATCCATTACTATTCCATAGCATAGTTCACAAGCAGTTTGATCTAGGAGAGCAAGCATTTCCTGGAGCAATGTGATTTGAAAGTTTTATTGCATTAACCATGGTTGACTCATATCTGATTACTACTTTCACTCATCAGTTTGGGAGACAGCAGGAGGAGGAACATTCACTATAATAACTAACATTAAATAAAACACTGACAAAAGAACAGAGAACTCAGCAACACTGAAAAGTACAAATGATTACCTGCAATGTGTTAAAGTTTGTACAGGAGAAAGAAAAGATGGTCCTGCAGTTAATATGCAAAGGGTGTCATGCGCTTCTCAGCACTTTTCCAGAGTGTTCTCAGGTGAAGAACAAGTCCTCAGAAGCAGGTGAATGTGCTTAATATGTGAATTAATTGAATTGCTCACTCTATGTGAATTTATTGAATTGCACAGGACTATTACACATTATGTAGGTTCAGGCCAAACTTAGCTGAGATCTGAAGGAAGATTATATCTTCTTTAAGGACAGTGAAGGAAGAAAATGAAAGGATGGACCTGTGTTTAGTTGCCAAATGCATCTGAAGGATCTTTGAAGGTCTAGATCAGGGTTTCCCAAATGTTTTTGACCAGAACTCTAAATACAGTTTCTCTCAGTCTGGTGACCCACTGACAACTGAATTGTTAATAATAATGGGGAAAGAAAAAAAAGATATCTGAGGTCTGTTGTATTCTATTGTGAGCAGAGGTATGAACTAGGGTACAACACAGATAATTCAGATTATCTGAATACATAATAGTTATGTATTAACTTCTGGTGGGGAGTTGAGGCAATTGATTATCCATGCTTGTACCACCTAAAGAACTCCTCCCATTCACGCACACACTTCTGCACTATCACAAAATTCCATAAACTATTGGAAAAGTCATACCTTACTACTGGGACATAGTAGCATCTAGAAAAAACATTTCCTTGAAGTCAGGGCTCTGTAGCTGGAAAGAACACACATAAAAGATAACATGAAACCCCAACTATACAAAATGAATCCATTTTCCATTATCTGCAGCACAATATTGTTGCAGGAAACATGTTAGCCCAGGAGGTGGCCACCCTATCAACTTTTGGGCACCTGGACCTTTCATAAATGTGCAGAGGGAATTTCAGCAGGTGCAGTGGGTCATCTGTGAGATGACCCGCTGTACCTGCTGAAATTTTCATTTGTACACAATTGTTAAAGGCCCAGGAGCCCAAAAGTTGAAAGGTAGGCCACCCCCTGTATTAGTTAATGTTTTCCACAGGAATCATGTCAAGAAGTGACATATACATGCAAACTGTGAAGAACAGGTTAATCACCAACTTGGGTCTGACTCCATCTTGTGAGTCTGAGGCCATTTTGCAGCAGCTGGGGGACCAGAGCTTTTTAGAAGGCTGAGAAGAAGTGCTTTTTCTTGAATCTCACTTCAGCCAGGTGAGAGGAATGATAACAGGTTCGACATCAAGGTCTCGCTATTTGGGAATTGGCTACAGCTGCAATTCTCCATTAGGGAGAGTGAATGACTGACAACAGCCTCAGGTGATGAGATCATTTCCCAAAAGCTTTGGCTGGTCTGAATCTCTGGTTGGCTAAGAGCTATGTTTAAGGTATTAAAAAACCATGTAGTTGGGAGAGAAAGAGTTCTGGTGGCTGGTCTTTGCCATTCCAACATGTATGCCTATTTGCATCAGCCATGGACCAGCAGGTTGAAAAGTAACCCTTTGCTTATGCTCAGAAGTTGGAAAAATCCCGACAAGTGTTAGGATCAAGTAAACTTAGCTTCATTATTTTAGCATTGGGTAATGTTTATTCTCTGAAACACCTAAGTGCTTTTCAAAGTAATAAGTAACTTTAATTCTATTCTTTAAATAACCATTCTGTTCTTACAGGCTTATGTCTGTAAGAGTACAAAGGAACTGGATTCATCTAAGTCCAGCCTAGGCAACTTCCACTGCTAGTGGAACAAACCAGAGTCTTGAGGCGTAGAGTCCCTGGAGTTGGGGGAGCTCAGTGGTTACAAGAACTGGAGAGTTAGGGCCCAATCCTATTCACACTTACCTGGGAGTAAGCCATATTGACTACAATGGGACTTACTTCTGATTAGGCATGTATAGGATTGGACTCTTAGCCTGTAGGATTTCACCTTTGGCTGGAGGATGGAGAGTTAAAAGGAGTGGTGGTGCCGACCAGAGGATAGTTAGCCCTGGGGACTTGTATGCCCACTTATTTCACATAATTGGCCAGTCAAGTGAATGTGTGCAAGAACCTGTGCTCAACACTTGGCTTATTTGCCTGGGAACTGTGCTCTACTCTCTCACAGCTAGACCCTTGAGATAGTAGGATACACAGGAACACACTGAGAACATCCATTTCTGACTCAATGGATGTGTTAAGACAATGAGCTGAGAGTGTATAGGATCCAGCAGACAGACCTGGACTATGACACAATTGGTTGGCAACCTTCAGTCTCGAAAGACTATGGTACAAGCCTACAGCACCCCGGTATCCTTCTGGGCCGATTGGCCGAGTTGGGAGCTGGAGGCACTGTTTTGCGGTGGTTCCGCTCCTATTTGGATGGTCCCAGATGGTGGTGCTGGGGGATGCCTGTTCGACACCCTGGCCCTTGAGATGCGGGGTGCCACAGGGCTCAGTTCTGTCCCCCATGCTATTTAACATCTACATGAAACCGCTGGGAGAGGTCATCCGGGGGGTTTGGAGTGGGGTGCCATCAATATGCCGATGACACCCAGCTCTATCTCTCCTTTCCTCCAGACTCCAGGGTGGCGGTTGAGGGCCTGGAGCGCTGTCTGGAGGCAGTGAGGATCTGGATGGGGGCTAACAAGCTGAAATTAAATCCGGATAAGACAGAGGCTCTCCTGGTTCGGAAATCCTCGATGCAGGTGCTGGACTATCGGCTTGCGCTGAATGGGGTTGCACTCCCTCTGAAGGAGCAGGTCCGCAGCTTGGGGGTCCACCTGGACTTGCAGCTGCTCCTGGATTCCCAGGTGGCGGCTGTGGCTAGGAGGGCCTTCGCTCAGCTTCGGCTGGTGCACCAGCTGCGGCCGTACTTGGATCGTGCAGACCTGGCCACGGTGATCCATGCCTCTGTGACATCGAGATTAGATTACTGTAACGCGCTCTATGTGGGGCTGCCCTTGAAGATGGTTCGGAAACTGCAACTAGTGCAGAATGCGGCGGCCCGTGTGGTTACTGGAGCTAGGCGGTTCGACTCTGTCAGTCCGCTTCTCCAGCGGCTGCATTGGCTGCCCATTCGTTTCCGGGCCCAATTCAAGGTGCTGGTATTGACCTTTAAAGCCCTATACTGCTCTGGACCAGGGTATCTTAGAGATCGCCTGCTCCCGTACAATCCGGCTCGTCCTCTTAGGTCATCAGAGAAGGCCTTTTTACAAGTGCCGCCGCCTAGGGAGGTACGTGGGGCGGCTGCAAGAAATAGGGCTTCTCAGTAGTGGCCCCAACGCTATGGAACTCCCTTCCCCCTGACTTAAGAATATCTTTTTAACATCTTTTAATATTTTTACAGGCCTGATTCTTTTATGACTTGCTGCTGCTCTATGCTCTTTTTACCTATTTTTTTACTCTGACTGCTGTTTTTTATGATGTGTTAATATGTTTTTATTTGTTTTTAAATTATGTTTTTATATGTTGTAAGCCGCCTTGAGTCCCTTTGGGGAGAAAGGCGGGATAAAAATAAAGTTGTTGTTGTTGTTGTTGTTGTTATTATTATTATTATTATTCCCAGGCAGTCTCCCATCCAAGTACTAACCAGGCCTGACCCTGCTTAGCTTCCAAGATCAGACAAGATCAGGCATGTGCTCGAAATGACACAATTAAATGTACAGTATTTAACAAGACAGTTTGGGGGGGAAAGATGGGATATAAATAGTTTAAATTAAATACATGTGTATATGCATGCACATGTTTGTCTTTTGGCTCAAATTTTTACACAGGTGTTTACAAGTATGTTATCTTTAGATATAATGACTTTTGATGGTCCAAAAAAAACAGTGGCGGAGCTTGCTGCCATTATTTTCCCAACTGTAAAAGTCACGCAAGAGCAAACCCTCAAGTTTCTCTAGATTAGGGGAATGTGGTCTAAAAATCTGGCCTGAAAATGCAAGATAAAGAGAACTCAGCAATACACACCCAATTGTAATCTGTAGTCTAAAACTGTCATTCACTCTCAAGAACAGAGTTTGGCTGCAATCCTAAACACACTTAGGGCCCAATCCTATCCAACTTTCCAGGACAGATGCAACTGCAATGCAGACCTTGAGGAGGCCTCCATGACTGCTCCCCCACAGCAGGATGCAATGCATGCCCTGTTGGAAAGGTTGCATTCATGCTGGAAAGTTGGATAGGATTGGGCCCTTACTTGGGAGTAAGTTCCATGAAACTCAATTCTGACTTTACTTCCCAGAATTCACGTATAGGATCATAAGCTAACGTTCTCCTCAACAGGTAAAATCAACTTGCCCTTTCCTCCAATTAAGGAGGATGTGATAACTTCCAGAGAGATATCTATGTCTTCTTGCAGCCCAAAACAACAAAGAGTCTTGTGATAGCTGAAAGACTGATGAATGCAGAAGCATTGTAAGTACAGGGACGGGTCACAACAGCAAAAAGTGTGATTAATTGTAGAATTGTAAAGTTGGAAGGTACCTTTGAGGTCATGTAGTCGAACCCCTTGCTCAGTGCAAGCAAACGCTGCTGCATCCCTGCCAGGTGGACGTCCAGCCACTGCTTGCAAACCTCTGAAGTGAGGGAAGATGTGGGCCAGCTTTCTCTAATAAATCAGATTGGGCCTTCAGAAAAGGTACGGTGATTGTGCTGCTTTTGGATGGTGGTTGTTATTGTGGGTAGTTTGCAGGGTGACCAGATGTCATAACTGCAAAAGAGGACCAGGTACCCCAAAATGTAGAGCATCCAAGAAAGATGGAGAATGTGACAAAATAAACCCTAAAAATGGATTTCATGTGGTTGATTTAAACACTGTATTATTAAATTTAAAACTATATTACATAGAATTTATTAATTACAAGAAGGCTGCGTGCTGCCTGTTCACAGGGAAAAGAAGGACACTGAAGTTCTTTTCCGGGACACGAGGTGGAAAAAGAGGACGTCTGGTCACCCTGGTATTGGGGGGGTGGTGGTGGCAATGGCAGAGAGTAAGTCAAGTCAAGTCAACCTTTATTAGGCATAAACATTTGGTAGGTGAAGACTCTGTACGGAAACCATAGAGAGAATATAAACCTAAGTAATACACAAATATATGTATATGTGCACACCTACGTGTAAACACAGATACAAATGTACAGTACATTTTACATACAAACATGTATTATTTAAAAAACAAAACAAAAAACAATCAGTTACTCTGCAGATATTGCCAAAGATGTAATGCACTCAGTGATTACTTGCTACAGAAAGCTTGGCTCGATTCAAATTACTCAAATTTAGGAACTGTGTGACTGAGAGGGTTGTATGTTCTACATCACCTGCTAGAAGGAATTGAATTATAGCTTTCTCAGAATGCCCTGTTTTAGCATGGAGCAAGGGAGAGAGAAATTGCTGTCTTAGTGCTTGACATCCGGGACAGTGCAACATAACGTGTGCTGATGTTTCTACTTCACCTAAATTGCAGCTACATAAACGATCTTATAAACGATCTACATAAACTATCTCCAGACACGTGTGGCCTCTGGGAACCAAGTGCCTCGGGAACTAAGTGCCAGGTAAGGCACGAGAGTTTAGCATCTGGGCAAGTTCAGCAGCAGGGCGAGGAGGCCAGGGCCCCATACACTGCCCTTCCTCTTCCCTTGAGAAGAGGGCTGCTATACAGTGTAGGGTTTTTAAAAGGACCCCTAAATAAAACAACAACAACAACAACAACAACAAAAAAGCTATGCAGTCAGACAGCCAGCAGCAGGGTGGGGGCTATCCAGTGTTCTGCATGGAGTGCCACATGTATGATTATATGCCTCTGGGGCATAAGTCATGGGTGTGTCCTCGGTGCAAGGAGCTCCAGGGTCTCAGGGAACGCGTCCGCTCCCTTGAAGCCTTGGTGGCCGACCTGGAGAAGCGCAGGCAGGCAGAGGAGGACCATGGGGAGACTTCTGGGGACGATCAGGCTTCGTCCCAACCTCAGGCGTGCAGCTCCTCGGCTGCCTAGGTGGGAAGTCTCGGGACTGGAGGACGTCATCCTGGAGAGGAGGGAAACAATCCCCTAGGGGGGACCCCTTCTCCAGGGGATGGGCCCGTATCCGAACGCACTCAGGATACTCCTCGGCGGGAGGGGGGTCAGGGGCTTCTTGTAGTGGGGGATTTAATTATTAGAAACATAGAGAGGGGGGTTTGCGACGGATGTGAGGACCGCATGGTGACTTGCCTGCCTGGTGCGAAGGTTGCGGACATCACTTCTTGTCTAGACAGGCTAGTAGACAGTCCTGGGGGAGAGGTAGCGGCTGTGGTGCATGTCGGCACCAACGACGTGGGCAAGTGTAGCTGGGAGGTCCTGGAGGCCAAATTTAGGCTTTTAGGCAGGAAGCTGAAAGCCAGGACCTCAAAGGTAGCGTTCTCTGAAGTGCTACCTGTTCCACGCGCAGGGCCAGCTAGGCAGGCGGAGATCAGGGGTCTCAATGCATGGATGAGACGGTGGTGTAGGGAGGAGGGGTTTAGATTCGTTAGGCACTGGGGAACTTTTTGGGACAAGCGGGGCCTGTACAAGAGAGACGGGCTCCACTTGAACCAGAATGGAACCAGACTGCTGGCGCATAACATTAAAAAGGTGGCAGAGCAGCTTTTAAACTGATCCCTGGGGGAAGGCTGACAGGAGCCGAGGGGCATCCGGTTCAGGACTCCTCATCCCTATGGGATGAGGATGGGGAGGTTAGAGAACAACAAGACAAAGGCAGAGTAGGAGAAGAAATTGGGAAAGGTAGTGTGATGAGATGTGATAGACGGTTTGGCACAATGAGAGGATGCGGGGACAAAGGAGCGAATAAGCAGCGCATCCTGGGGCATTCTGTGTACAAATGCTTTTATGCGAATGCCCGAAGTCTACGAGCAAAGGTGGGAGAACTGGAATGTCTGGTGACAAGGGAAAATATTGACATAATGGGCATAACGGAAACCTGGTGGAATGCGGAGAATCAGTGGGATACCGCAATCCCGGGCTATAAACTCTACAGGAGGGACAGGCAGGGGCGTGTTGGAGGTGGGGTGGCCCTTTATGTTAAGGAAGGGATAGAATCCAGCAAAGTAGAGATTGAAGGTGGGTCCGACTCCACCGTAGAATCTCTGTGGGTTAAATTACCAGGCTTGTGCAGTGATGTAATACTGGGGGCGTGCTATCGTCCTCCAGACCAGAAATCGGATGGGGACCTTGAAATGAGGAAACAGATCAGGGAGATGACAAGGAGGGACAGGGTTGTAATCAAGGGGGACTTCAATTATATTGACTGGGTCAATTTGTGTTCTGGTCACGATAAGGAAACCGGATTTCTTGACGTGCTAAATGACTGTGGCTTAGATCAGCTAGTCACGGAGCCCACCAGAGGACAGGTGACTCTGGATTTAATATTGTGCGGTACGCAGGACCTGGTTAGAGATGTAAACGTTACTGAGCCATTGGGGAACAGTGATCATGCTGTGATCCGTTTTGACGTGCATGTTGGGGGAAGAATACCAGGCATATCTCTAACAAAAACCCTTGACTTCCGACAGGCGGACTTCCCTCAAATGAGGAGGCTGGTTAGAAGGAGGTTGAAAGGGAGGGTAAAAAGAGTCCAATCTCTCCAGAGTGCATGGAGGCTGCTTAAAACAACAGTAATAGAGGCCCAGCAGAGGTGTATCCTGCAAAGAAAGAAGGGTTCCACTAAATCCAGGAGGGTGCCCGCATGGCTAACCAGCCAAGTTAGAGAGGCTGTGAAGGGCAAGGAAGCTTCCTTCCGTAAATGGATGTCTTGCCCTAATGAGGAGAATAAAAAGGAACATAAACTGTGGCAAAAGAAATGTAAGAAGGTGATACTGGAGGCCAAGCGAGACTATGAGGAACGCATGGCCAGCAACATTAAGGGGAATAATAAAAGCTTCTTCAAATATGTTAGAAGCAGGAAACCCGCCAGAGAAGCGGTTGGCCCTCTGGATGGTGAGGGAGGGAAAGGGGAGATAAAAGGAGACTTAGAGATGGCAGAGAAATTAAATGAGTTCTTTGCATCTGTCTTCACTGCAGAAGACCTCAGGCAGATACCGCTGCCCGAATGGCCCCACCTGACCGAGGAGTTAAGTCAGATAGAGGTTAAAAGAGAAGATGTTTCAGACCTCATTGATAAATTAAAGATCAATAAGTCACCGAGCCCTGATGGCATCCACCCAAGAGTTATTAAGGAATTGAAGAATGAAGTTGCAGACCTCTTGACTAAGGTATGCAACTTGTCCCTCAAAATGGCCATGGTGCCAGAAGATTGGAGGATAGCAAATGTCACACCTATTTTTAAAAGGGAAAGAGGGGGGACGCGGGAAACTATAGGCCGGTCAGCCTAACATCCATACCGGGTAAGATGGTGGAATGCCTCATCAAAGATAGGATCTCAAAACACATAGACAAACAGGCCTTGCTGAGGGAGAGTCAGCATGGCTTCTGTAAGGGTAAGTCTTGCCTCATGAACCTTATAGAATTCTTTGAAAAGGTCAACAGGCATGTGGATGCGGGAGAACCCGTGGACATTATATATCTGGACTTTCAGAAGGCGTTTGACACGGTCCCTCACCAAAGGCTACTGAAAAAACTCCACAGTCAGGGAATTAGAGGACAGGTCCTCTCGTGGATTGAGAACTGGTTGGAGGCCAGGAAGCAGAGAGTGGGTGTCAATGGGCAATTTTCACAATGGAGAGAGGTGAAAAGCGGTGTGCCCCAAGGATCTGTCCTGGGACCGGTGCTTTTCAACCTCTTCATAAATGACCTGGAGACAGGGTTGAGCAGTGAAGTGGCTAAGTTTGCAGACGACACCAAACTTTTCCGAGTGGTGAAGACCAGAAGTGATTGTGAGGAGCTCCAGAAGGATCTCTCCAGACTGGCAGAATGGGCAGCAATATGGCAGATGCGCTTCAATGTCAGTAAGTGTAAAGTCATGCACATTGGGGCAAAAAATCAAAACTTTAGATATAGGCTGATGGGTTCTGAGCTGTCTGTGACAGATCAGGAGAGAGATCTTGGGGTGGTGGTGGGCAGGTCGATGAAAGTGTTGACCCAATGTGCGGCAGCAGTGAAGAAGGCCAATTCTATGCTCGGGATCATTAGGAAGGGTATTGAGAACAAAACGGATAGTATTATAATGCCGTTGTACAAATCTATGGTAAGGCCACACCTGGAGTATTGTGTCCAGTTCTGGTCGCCACATCTCAAAAAAGACATAGTGGAAATGGAAAAGGTGCAAAAGAGAGCGACTAAGATGATTATGGGGCTGGGGCACCTTCCTTATGAGGAAAGGCTACGGCGTTTGGGCCTCTTCAGCCTAGAAAAGAGACGCCTGAGGGGGGACATGATTGAGACATACAAAATTATGCAGGGGATGGACAGAGTGGATAGGGAGATGCTCTTTACACTCTCACATAATACCAGAACCAGGGGACATCCACTAAAATTGAGTGTTGGGCGGGTTAGGACAGACAAAAGAAAATATTTCTTTACTCAGCGTGTGGTCGGTCTGTGGAACTCCTTGCCACAGGATGTGGTGATGGTGTCTAGCCTAGACGCCTTTAAAAGGGGATTGGACAAGTTTCTGGAGGAAAAATCCATTACGGGGTACAAGCCATGATGTGTATGTGCAACCTCCTGATTTTAGAAATGGGTTATGTCAGAATGCCAGATGCAAGGGAGGGCACCAGGATGACGTCTCTTGTTATCTTGTGTGCTCCCTGGGGCATTTGGTGGGCTGCTGTGAGATACAGGAAGCTGGACTAGATGGACCTATGGACTGATCCAGTGGGGCTGTTCTTATCTTCCCAGGAGGCATTTCTAAATCTGCCATGTAAGTCATTAGAGGGGGTCACGTTACAAAGTGCCAAGGTAAAAGGCCCTTCTCTCCAGGGGGTGCATTAGGAGGGACAGATATTTTGGTTGTTGACCACTTGTAATTTTAAGATGAAAATTCAGAGGGGAACATTTTTTCTGTGCTGCACTTAGAATCTCTTGCCTTTCTATATCATATAGTCTGGTTTTCACAAGTCTGGTGATAACCTCAGGAGAGGGAGCTCCTTGTAGATCGACCTCAAGGCCCATCTGTTGAGTTTTTTTATAAAATAGAACTAGGCAAGGGGAGGCAGAGAGCAGCCTGAGGGCCCGATCCTGCCCAACTTTCCAGCAGGTTGCATCTGTGCCAGTGGAGCATGTGCTGCGGCAGTCAGGGCTGCGTGGCGCTGGGCTCGCCTGGGCCCCGAGTCTGGGTGGTGCGCGCCACGCTTGGCCCCGAAGCGCCTCTCCTCGCCGGCTGGTAAGAAAGGCGAGCTGACGATGAGCTCACGCCGAAGCCAAGTGCGGGGAGGGGACGCCGCGCGCGGGGAAGGTGGGTGGCCACCAGGCAGGGCGCAAAGCCCCGAGCGTGGGAGGGCACAGCAAGCCTCCGCGCAGCAGCCCCACGCAGCGGCTCCTCTCCCTGGGCCGGGCGCTCCAGAGCCTCTGCTCGGCGGGGGCGGCGGACTGCGAAGGCGCCAGTTCTGGGAAAACTTCTTTCTTCCCGCCCGGGAAGGCGGCTGCTTCCGCGCACTGCTGCCTGGACGGGCGGAGCTGGGCGCGCCTGCAGAGCTGTGGCTCGCAGCCTGGACTTGTGGCGGAGGGGGGGGGGTCGTTCTCCGCGCCCCGGGACCGGCTCGGCCTCGCTCCGCAAGTGGCCCCGCAGCGCGCCTCGAGGAGTTCTGCAGGGAACTTGCACGGGCGGTGAGTAGCTGGCGATGGGAATCGACGGCGGGGCGAGCCCTCTGCGGGGTCTCTCCCGCGGGGGGCGGGCGACGACTGGGCAGGGCAGGGGAGAGCCGGGCGAGCTGCGCTGACTTGGGGACCCAGCCAGACCTCGGAGCCCTTCGGACGGCGGGGAAGCGCGCCCAGCCCGGCTCGGCTCAGGCGGCGTGCGAGGGAGGAGCTCGTTCCGGCGGGGACGCGCCTCTCTCTTTGGAGCCTGCCGGGTGGACGAGGCGCCCCGCCACCTGTTGGGAGAGTTCGGCGGGCTTTCAGCTGGCCACGCGCTCAGGCCGGATCCTCCCCAACTTTCCAGCCCCGGCGAGGGAGCAAATGTTTTCTTATCTGGCAGAGACCCCCATCGCTGCCCTCCCCCCACAGGATGCAGCGCGCAGCTACAGCGGGGCTGGAAAGTTGGATCGGGTTGGGCCCTCGGAGGCTTATGCATCGCTCCAGCCTTGAGGTCGGATCCTTTCTCGGCTGCCCCCGCTCACCTTCCTTTGGGCTGCCGCCGAATGAGAGGGCTTGGAAGGTTTCCCAGATTGCTGTGGGACCGCCACAAGTGAGTGGCATGCTCACTGCTGGTTTAGGACCCAATCCTATCCGGCTTTCCAGCACCGATGCAGTCGTGCCAGTGGGGCATGTGCTGCGCATCCTGTGGTGGAGGGGCAGTCAAGGAAGCCTTCCCAAGGTAAAGGAACATTTCTTCCCTTTCTTCAGGGCTGCACTGCAGCTGTATTGACACTGGAAATTGGATGCAATTGGGCCCTTAGAGCCCAATCTTATGCAGGTCTACTCAGGAGTAAGTCCCATTATAGTCAACCGGCTTTCTCCCAAGAAACTAGGGATAGGATTGTAGCTTTAGCTGGTTAGGGTGTGATGATTGTGTTTGACAGGGAAGAACCAGGATCGAGATCTAAAATATGTGCTTTGAGAAAACACAGGAAAGCAGCCTGGTCTATGTGTGTTTGTGCCAGGCTGAGATCAGCAGAAGTGGTGCTAAGGATTCCTACTTTAACTCCCATCCCGCCCACGCACCGATTCCGAAATGAAGCCCCTCCCCAAAGCTGCTACTTGCCCATGGGGAAGCACAGGTCCCATAAAACTGGATTATAGTAGAAGTTGATTAATATGTGTCTCAGGCTGCAATCCTACATACACTTACTTGGGTGTAAGCCACGTTGGACACAGTGGATCTGACTTTGGAGTACACATGCATATGATTGCACTCTTCCTTGTATGTTTTGTAGCTTATTTACAATAAGGGACCATGGTTTTCCCAGCTCTAACACAAGGCAGTTGTGCAAATTCAACTGGCATGGTCATGGCATTTTACAAGTATGTCCTTGCTCAACCAATTTTAGTTTACCATTGCTCAATCCATTTTGTATGAGATGTTGTGGTTAGTTGCAGTTTGTGTCCAGTCCACAATAGGCTTTGAGGGCTTCTTGGCCAGAGAAACCCTTGGAAGATGTAAGAAGGCATCAGTGAGATGATACATGTCCACATTTTGTGTGATATCAGCACTGAGAAAGAGAGTTCTAGTGAAAAATAGTTTCTTTCCAGTCTCAGAGCAAATGTTGGAAATATATCAGGAGCGTTCCAGTCAAAGTGACATGTTTGGTACCTTCATGGATTTATGGCACATTTAATGCTTCAGAAAACTGGACGGCCTAAACCTCAGCTTGACTTTTCTCTCACAGTTCAAGACCAATTTGTTTGACGACAACAGGAAGGAAAGAAAATGTGTCTGAATTTGTTGATGTGTTCATTCCAGGTGAAATTTAACTTTGCATTGATAATATAGCACAGAGGAAATCAGGATAATTATTCCATGAACAGGCATAATTACTCTGTGCTCTTCTGAATCACATAAACTCTAATTGTGTGTGTTCAGGAAATCAGCAACAGAACTGTCATTGGCTGTCTCCCCCCCCCCCCAGTAACTATCAAATATGAAAAGAAAGTGGGAGTGTGGATGCAAAGGGGCAGCTAGGAGAAGGGCAGAGAACTTTCCTCCTGCCCACTGTTTATCCTTGGTAAATTTAACTGTCACTGCCCCTCAGAGAAGTGATGGCTAGGCTGCCCTGACACACAATGCCTGTTAAATGTAGAGGAGACTTTTTGTTGTCTTCTTTTTAAAAGTCCTTTTGGTTAGGTGGCAAGTGTTATACCCTATTACATCTCACTGGTTCAGTGTGATTGTAAACAGATGAGAAGTTTCCAATTGTTTGTTTTGAACAGGGTGACTAAAGGAGGCCTAGGCAATGCAGAGGCACTTGATTGTGACACTGTATACTTTATAATTGCTGAAACTTTGACTTCTACCTTCATTAGCCTGAACTGCTAGTTCCCTTTGGGGTCATTGCCTCTAATATCTCTCAGCCACACTGGTCCTTTCACACTGGTATTTCTTATTAAGAGACTAAAGTGGGGGGAAAGGTGGGATAATTAGCAAAGTTCCTGTTGTTAGGATGAAGTGTATGTTTGGGTGCATGTAGATAGGGCTTGTGTGTAGCAAAGATCCTGTATCACCATCATCAGTTTAGGGACAGAGGCAGGTTTTGTCCTTGCTGTGACTCTATCTCCAAGTTCGGTAAATGATACTCCCTACAGAATGAACTGCAACCCATTTACACAGATAGGAGAAAATAAAAGGGCGTAGTTAGGAGCATCACTGTACTAAACTGGTTCACTGCTTCTGATGATGCACTTATTAAGAGTCAAGCTTACTTCAGATAGCCCTATCTCTTCATCTGTATGGACTCACTTTGGGTTCTGTTGACTTGGTCAGCTCAGGACCAAACTAGACAAGGCATGAAATAAATAATTGTCTCCTGTATGTGTTTCCCTTTAAAATAGTGGTGGGGGTGGTGGGTCATGACATGAAGTGGAAGCTCTTGGCTTCCTCTCACTTCTATAATTTCCTCACTGAAAATCACATCTGGCTAGTTCTTTGTCCCTCAAGGGTGCCATTTGTTGCAGTGACACCTTTGGGGAAAAAATGCTACCTCATGGAGGATTGTCATTGGGGAAATAGGTCCAAAAGGACAAAGCCCTTTTCATTTGTGCCATGATCCAGATCAGGGATCCCATGACTGTTCTTTTAAAGAGGAAAAACTCCTGCAGATCATGTTGTGTTTAATGTCTTGTCTAAGTCCTAAGCATTTAGTCCTAAGCGTTCACTCAACTGAATGTTGAGAATTGCATTTTGCAGACTAACTGCACAATCCTAACCATCAGGGCTGGCTCATCCATGAGGTTAATTGAAGTGTAAACCAATTGCAATCCCCTGGGGTTGGGGATAAGAATAGGCCCTCAGTTTGGCTGTACTTGTCCTAAGAGGCAAATAAACAGCCACCAGGTAGATGGGGCTCCTTAGCCTGGGAAGGCAGCTCATCTGAGAGAAGAAAAACTCTGATCCCAAATCTCCACTGCCTTGTGGCTACATCCAGTTATGGAAAAGGCTTCAGGAGTCAACCTTGAGGCAAAATTTGGAGCTAGAGTCCCTGAGGCAGTTCGTGGCTGAACACAGTCATGTTCTGGGAACTCCTGCAACGCCGCTGGAACCAACCATATTGGCTTCTGCCTTTCCATTGGACCATTTCAGCAACATGAAGAGGGGGGATTTGCTGCATGGGTAACAGTCTATCCTCCATATCTACTTTACCCAGGCTTCACGCACTGGAGAGGACACTCTGTTCCAGAACCACTTTTCAGGGTGCGATACCATAGTCTTCCAAGACTGAAGGATGCCAATGTAAACCAATTGCAGCCTGAAGCAGCAGATCGTTAATCTCTGCCCTCCTCCTTGACTCTGCTGGTGCTCCTTCTCTTTCCACTCCAATACAGTCCACACCACTTTCAACTCCAATGCAGTGCTGAGTTAAGGAAACAAATATTCTGTAGCCTTGTGGAGGTCTCTGTGACTACCCCCCCCCCCCCCACTGCAGAATGCAGTGCCTGTTCCACAGGCATAGCTGCATCAGCGCTGGAAAGTTAAGTTAGGATTGGACTGTTAAACCCCTTTTCTGTCTTTACAACAGCCTTATGAGATAGACTGTTCTCAGTTTAGGCGTTGGGAAATGAAGCTGCAACTTATTCTGTTGCCTCAGGTAAGATTATAGGTGACCAGCAATTTGAACCCAGAGGGCTCAGTTCTTTGTCAAGCACTCTGTTAAATGCACTGATTTCTCGCTCTCCACTAGCCCCTTTCAAGCACTTATTCATGTTAAGTTTGGGAGCCAGATGAAATATGAAGTACGTTTGCTTAATATTTCCATGGTTTAATTCAACTAGACTGCAGTCACTTTTGAGATATTGCTTTACAAAAAAAAAAAAAAAGTAGAACTGGACTCTCTCAACTCTGGTCAGTTCCTCTCTTGGTTGCTGTTTAGTATGCCTGTGGCTGAACTCGGCAACCATTTTTTGTGGGTTATTCCAGCTGGCATATTTACCACTTAGACAATGAAAAATTGCGCACTAAGAGACAAATCTCCAATAAACTTATACTTATGTTCTGTGGACAATCCAACTGACAGCTCTGTGGCTTATCTCTCTCTCTCTCTCTCTCTCTCTCTCTCTCACACACACACACACACACACACACACACACACCGTCTTTTGCTTGCAAAACTTTGCAGCGAAATGATAACAGACTACAGTTCAACTGCTTCTCACATGCACATGCATAAATGTACTTTTGTTTGGTTTGTGGCTGCTAAATTTAATATCAGAGATGCATTGAACATGACTGTGTACCAAGGGCAGAGAAAATTTCTGGTGGATCCCATCTAAGTTATTGCTGGGATGTGATACAGGTTGCTTAACATCTGGTGCAAAGTGTGTTTGTAAGTGTGTTTCTAAAGATGAATTTGGAATGGTTGCTTATGCTCTTTGTTGAAGAACCTGCTTCTCTCACCTAGTTGATAGACACTTATTTCTGAGGGCATTGTGAATATAAACATTTTCAACCTGAAGCTGAAATATTCAGCCAGGGGTCTATGGCATGATGCAGCCATAGACACCACACATAATGTCTTTTTTGACTACAGATGTTCAGAGCAATAATTTTATGAAAGAATATTTGTCCTCAAATGCTTCATTGCCAGGCTGTTAGTTTGATGAGAACTGCTAATGTCAGCTGGTAATTGCTATGCTCCATTCAGGCACAATAATGGCTAAATCACCAATAGTTTCTCCCCTCCCTCTCCACCACACTAGCAATTAGAAATAAAACCTGTTTATTTTCACTTCTTGTGAGACACCACAATAGTTCCATTATCTAAACAATATCTCTGGTGTCAACATTAGGCAGAGAGAAGATAATTTCCTTAACAATAATTTTATTGAATTTAGCAATTAAGATACTGATTGATTCATCTGTCAATAGAATCTTCAAACACATAATATAGTAAAAGACTTTTATCATTCTACTTCTTCTCAGAGGGAATGTTATCCTGGGTGGTTTACAGTGCAGTCCAATGCATGTTGACTTGGAAATGTCCCATTGTGTTCCATGGGGCTTTCCCACAGGAAAGTATGTATAGGATTGCCTAAGTGACAGAAACACACAAGGTATGAAAGAACAGCTTTGTGGAAAAAGAAAAAAGTATATCACTAAGAAAAATGAGTTTATGAAGTTCCCCAGCAGCAACAAGCCCTTCTTGATTGCCTCTTTCCTTTTAAGTCATTTTCTCATTTGCTGCTGCATCTAACAATTCAGACTGACAATGGAAAATTTGGCTTTCTCCAGAAATTACTCATCTTGATTCCAAACAATTCCTGAACAGATCATACAAAATCCATACAGGTGCAAAGGAAGCCACATGTGAGCATTTTGTTCATTCACAGTTCTAAGCTTCTTTTGCTTCAAACAACTAGTCAGTCAACAATTAATGTCCTTCAGAATCTTTTAACTCTTAAAATCATTCATTGAGTTAGGGGTTGAGTTCAGGAACTGGTTGTGGTATTTGCCTGCAAAAACCATCACTGTCATCTGTTACTGTTTTACCCCTGCACACCCATCTCTGCTCTAATTATCCAATTTGTTTTGTAAGTTTTCAGACCACATGCAGGTTCATCAAGTTATAGGTGAGCAAAGGAAAAAAAGATGTAATTTGGAATCCGAATCTTTTGCCAGATGTGGCAGTTGCAAACAGAGCAGTCTTTTGCTGTTAGTGAGCTCGTATTCCACAGGGGAGATAATGAAATGTGTCAGCATGTAATGACTACATATGGCCATTTCATGCTTTTGAACGGTATCCATAATCATGGGGAGTATTTGGATTAGTTTGTTGCTTCAAACACTCTCCGCAGGGAGTTGGAGAAGATAGGATGGTGTGGGAGCTAGTCAGTAGCAATGGCTTGACTCGGCTTACTGGGCATGGTCACAGCATTCTGTAAGTGTAGAGATGCTCCATGTGTAATGAATATCTGAACAAAGTATCTAGGAAATGTGAAGTTTATATATCCCCCTTGCAGCCCAATCCTAAGCCTCCCAGCACTCACAGCTCCAGTGACGCCAAAATGGTGACCGCTGGATCCTGTGGGCACCGGGATATCATGTCAGGCTGCCCAGCCAGGGAGAGAGGTAAGGATTCAGCAGCAGATTCTCTGCTGCCCTCCCTCCACCCTGTTCTGCCCACTCCCAACCTCCCCCTGCCCTGAGAATACCGCCAGCTGGTGCTGGAAGACACCAGCTAGCCATCCATGTAGTCAGTGCTGGCACTCCCCCAGTGCTGCAAGCGTGCCTTATGTTTACGACACCTAGTGCCGGCACTGGAGCTCAGCACCAGCACTGAAGTCCCATAGGATTGGGCCCTGAGACAACCAATGGAATAGAAGAAAGGTGAGAAATAGGAAAAGGAAGAGAAGAGAGCAGCCCTTCAGACTTTATGCTTTTACACTCATTGTGTTCTTATACTGGATCGTGACAACACAGTGTGATCCACATCAGATCAAACAACTCATAGAACAAGAGCCATGTTCACTGTTCCTAGCACTACCACATCACTCTCCTATAATGTATTTGAAGTTGCCCTAAGATTCCGCTGTAAAGTCTCAGTAAAGCCACAACTATATTTATCGTTGATAGTAATTTCTATATCACTTCTAATGGTTGTTCTATTGTGAATACATTTCAGGTGAACTAAGCAGTGTGTGAGATCTTCACTGGATAACGTACAGTTATGCCATGTATGGATACTCATACAATACCTGTTTGCTAACATTCCAACTGAAAACAAGAGGCTTTGAAGTGTTGAATACATGTGCAAAGCTGCTGCTAGAACTCCATGTATTGCAACACACTTAACACTGAAAGTAGTGAATGCACTGCTGGTTCAGATGGCAGAGGTAGTGCCCCAGGCATCATGAAGGGGCAGACAAGGACACAGAGGGGGTAAGTGTAGGGCTTTGCTCCAGGGTCTATAGCAACATGGCACTGGATGTGGGGTGCCACATTCGAACATAGCATCTTGTATGCAGACAGGATCATTGCACATTGTGAGTTACATGTTAATTTCTGTGTGAATATGCCATTTGTGTAAAAATGTTATTGGGAGAAATAAGCTTTACATTTGCCAATGAGGGGAAATAGCTACTTTCCACTGATATTCTATCCAATTTAATGATCGCAAAGTCATGAATTCTTAAGCAACAAGCTAGGCTTATAAAAGAAGGAAAGAAAGAAATTAGCACTTTTAACAATGGAGTAAGGCATGACAGATTATTGTATTATCTGTAGCACTTCGCTGAGCACTGTATGCTATAATTTATGCGTTCTCTGTGCAGAAAATAATCCTTTCTTTCTGTAGTTAGCAGCGTAAATAAACAGTCCCATGTGTGAGGAGATAAATTGGCCCACTATAGTGGAACTTAGAGAACATTTTTTTAAACTGCAAATTCTTGAGCTGTTAAAAATACAGTCATGATACAGGAAATTACCCATGTATGAAAGCTAGAATTATTAAGGACAATTGAACACACAAGTAGAAACCAAACCACGTTGAGGAAAAATAATTGTGGCTTCTGCCAAAGGAAGTGTTGCTCACCAACCTTTTAGTTTAAACGTGAAGTGTCAATAAGAGTGTAAGTAGAGAGATCTGTTGGCTGAGGGGTGCATTTGATTGTCTGACACCAAAGTTGCTCCAGTTATACTGAGTGCCAGTTTGCTTCCAGGCTAAATGTAAAGAGCTGGTGGTCTTACTGTGCAATCCTATGCATGTCAGCTCAGAAGTATATTCTACTAAGTACAATGGGCCATACTCCCAGGTCAATGTGCATAGGTTTACAACCTTAACCTTTAACAGCCCGATCCTAACTAGTGTGCTGGAGGAGGCGGGCCAGTGGGCCTGTGCTGCATCCAGTGCAAGTTTGGGGACAAAAGCGGTGCAATCTGAGGCAAGGGGAAAACTTTCCCCTTACTCCATGTGGTGCTGTAGTGGCCCCAATGGGTCTGCTCAAATCTGCACCACCTGACAAGATGGCACAGATCTGAGCAGAACGGAGTGCCCAGGGGCTGTGCTGAGCAGCCTGGGAATGGGGTCAGGATCCAGCATAATTGCTGGATCCCGCCTCCCACTCCCCACCTGCTTGCCCTGGGAACACTTGCCCTCCCCCTGCCCCGAAACACCTCCTCCCCACCCTCCCTGTGCACCCCTGACCCTGGGTTGGCCAAGTTCGGCCAACGCAAACTTACCTCATGGGTCTGGATCTGGCACAGGGTGGCCAGTGCAACTCCTTATGCTGGACCCACTAGGTGAGTTGCGAGCCAATTTCAGTTAAAAATGTTCCTGCTTGATGATGTCACTTCTGGTCATGACATCGCTTCCGGTGGGTCCTGACAGATTCTCATTCTAAAAAGTGGGTCTCGGTGCTAAATGTGTGAGAACCACTGCGTTAGATATTTGTTAATAATAATAGTAATAGTAATAGTAATAGTAATAATAACCTTCTTCCAAATTAACCTGACCAAGCAATTTGTTCTACAGCTGAGGCCTCGTTGACTATCTCCTTGCTGTCTCAAGTGCAATGGGTTGGGATGCTTAACAGGGATTTTTTTTTTTTTTCAAATTCAGCACTAAGATTGTAGAATCTCCCAGAGAGATTCCATTGCTATCTACCCTATTGCTGCTGTTTGGTGGGATCCCAAACGTGACTTTTTAGCCATTGGGCTGATTTGAACTGATCTGAGAAATTTTTTTTTACCTCTCTGATTTTTTTTTTAACTATAGAAATATAATCCCTTTTTTGTATTGATGATTCAATTTCTAATTTGTTATTGCAAGTTTTGTATTTTTATGAAAAGGAAAAGTATAAATATTTTAATAAATACAGACTTTCAAAGAGTTGAACTAGATATATGGGTGACATTTCTGTGTGTTTAAACCTGGAACTGATCAATCACATAGAAAGAGTGCAGTGACAACTTGCAATGTCTTAACTTCTTAATTTTTTGTATTTGTTTTAAATAAAACAAAGGAGTATAATAAAAAAGCCAAAAAAGAATGCATTGAGTTCACTTTTAACAACCAAAGAACATGAATGAGGGGCACTGAAAAAGGCCCTCCTCATACTCACCACTTATTTTCCTCCAGTTAGGTAAGCAGGTCTGTGTTGAATTACTCTGAATGGCATCTATTTTGGCTCCAAATCTTTCAAAGAGAACGTTTGAGAAAACCTGGCAGTCATGGTTTAAGAGAGAGGTTCTTTTACAGTTCACTAGGGCAGGAGTACATGCACAGTTTTCACACTGAAAATCCTCCATGGGCCTGTGTTGAGACCAGTGATATATTTTTTTAAATAAAGGATCTAGATTTGGGGATGAGCAGTGAAGTAGCCACTGAGGTTTGCAGGTGGCACCAAATAATGCAGAATAGTGAAAGCCCAAGCAGGCTGTAAAGAGCTCTGTGAAGATGATGATTATGTAAATTTATTTAATAAATATATTTTTATCCTGACTTTCCTTGTTGCAGGAAAAGGCCCAAAGCAACCAATAACAGTATAAAACACAAATAAAATCCATAACATGCACTCTTTTGACACGTAGCAGTAAGAAAGAATAAGCAATCATAACAGATAAAAAGCAGCGCAGAGTAAAAACTATAGCTGGAAACAGAATCCTGGTCTAGATGGAACCCTTGAGACTCATAAGACCATTATGACACTCACAACTAGAAAGAAGGAAAAAAATTACACTGAAAAAAGTGGGAAAGGATCATTTTAGTTTTGGTTTAATGATTTAAGGAGCCTGTGAATGGGATTATAGTAATGTACTGCATATACACTGTATTAATCATGAACTTCAGTATTGGCAAGAACTGCATTTCAACACAATTTCCTTGAAGTGCCAACATTTAATTTAGTCAATTTCTGCAAATTAATCATGTCGAAATAGCTGTTTATCAACATTTTACTTGGAGATTCCACAAGTGATGTGTTCCAATGAACTAAGAGCGCAATTCTATACTTGTCTACTCAGATGTAAGCCCCACTGATTTGAAATTGAATTTGCTCCCAGCTAAGTGTGTATAGAATTGCAACCTAACAGCAGTTTCCTGTGTGATGATTAAAGATAGGTTTTCCTTAAATAAATTTATAATGTAAATATAAAATTGACAAAGGCCAGAGGGGCTGAAAGATGATTTAAGCCTCAAATGGGCCTAAACTCTGGGCTCAAGAGCCTTAATGTGGCCTTAACATGGGCTCAAATATGATTTAAGCCTCACAAGCCTTAACTTTGTTTGTACTTTACTCTTTCAAATCCATTGCTTTTGCAATCCTCAAATAAGATGTTCTGAAGCTATAATTACATGTAAAGTATACAGAAATGCTTGAAATGGATGATGTATGGAAAAGGCAGGACCAAAATCTAAATATGGAAAAATCCAAGGCAGAGTCCAATGCTATCAATCAGGATGGGAAAAAAAAAGCAATGTCAGTTTCTCCTTGATGAACCTTACTTTTTATCTGATGAAGGCATGACAAGCTTTTAGCAAAGATTTCATTGCTACTGTGAGCTTTTCATGAGTGCAAATAAGGTGTTTGTGATATTAAGTATTCATAGAAAATAGTAATAAATTCTTCATATATGGTTCTGCTCTGGTGAGCATCTCTGTCAACAAGGAGTTGATAATGAGGCAATTTGAAACTGAAGCAGATTTCTCCCTTGCTGCAGAAGACATGGAACATTAGAAAGGTCGACCAGAAAATATGAATCTTTTGGAACAGCTGTTGGAAAACATTGGGGGATCACTGACCAGATAAAGTGATCTTGCTCATAAATCAAAACAAATGACAAAAGTTAGTTGCTTTATTGGTAGTGATGATGACAAATGGCATAGCCGATTCCTATTCATAATAGTTTTGAAATTCTATTTGGATTCTGAAGTTGCTGTACAGTTTTGTTATGTAAGCTAGAATCTGGGGCTGGGGCTTTGATACAGTACTTTCTATTTAACAAGCATTTTATTCCAATAGTTGGATTGCTATTTTTGTTGTGACACCAGATCCAATGGAGGTGTTGGGCAAAATAAATACCATGCCAGAAAAGAAATCTGACCATCATTTTCTTCCATTTAATTATATTAATTAAATGCACTTGAATTACTTAGTACGAATGCACTCAGCATTAGTGCAAGTACTTCCCTTTTCAGGGCAAAGGAGCAGAGGGCAATGGATATTGTAAGGGTAGGTGAATGCCAAGGCTGTCTTTATCAGGTGCAAACATTTGAAGCAGGGGTGCTCAAGTTAAAGTAAGCAGAATTGAGGTGGTCAAAGTTTGCCCTAAGCAGACCTGTCCCTTGATTCTGTTCATACTTTGCTGTATGCTTCCAGCCTTCTTCCCCCTAAAATGCATACTTTGGGAAGGGAGAGCAGACAGAGGAGGGCTCCAGCAGTAATGCAAGAGGATCAGTGGTCCTATGCTCCAGTGCAAATTTACACTCTAACAGTCTGATCTTAACTAAATCTAATTGAATGGAGCAAACAACCTCGAAGTAGGCTACTGGTAGCCTTCAAGTAGACTACCAGTAACCATGAGACAGTTTTTCAAAAGGATAAAGGTTTTAGAGATATAGAGAAACAAGGAAAAGGCAATATTTACCTCCACACAACATAAGATGTGCAGGTATTTAAGTGGTTGTGATTGAAAGAATATTGGTAAATAGCTCCATTTGAGCAGGTATGGGTTAAGAACTGAAGGAAGGAAAGAAAATGTCAAGCTGCCAGCTGTGTTGATTTTTCTCCACCAGAGATGAGCCAAAGAGAGAGAAGGAGAAAATTAAAGATTTAAAACAAGTACTGGAGAATAAAGGATTTTAGAAGGGTGGAGGAGGAGTTTATGAGAGTTAGAAGGAGAGAGAAGAGAAATTACCAGTCTTTAATGACCGGGTAGACTGGGGTACAGTGTCATTCTGTGAAGTGAGACCAAGCTACTGATGCAAGAGGCTTTTCCACCAAAAATGGACATAGTGGAAGTCTCTATGAAGAGACCACTAATCAGACAGCATGGACACTTTCAGTGAGGAAGGAAATGCCCCAAATTTTGCTGCCAGAGTAGTGGCAGTTGTAAGACTTTGGACAAAAAAAACAAGGCATCCCTGGGTGAATAATATCTGGAACACCTCTTCAATATGCAGCCAGTAGTTTCCTGGGCTTGACTGACTCACAACCCAATCCTGTGCTTCCCCCCAGGTGATGCAGCCACACCAAAACAGCTTGCATTGCATCCTGTGGGGGGGGGGCAGTCCCAGTGGTCTCCGAAGGGCAAGAGAACATTTGTTCCCTGACCCAGGAAAAAGCTTCCATGGCACGAAGGTGGACTTGAACCCAAACATACCAAATGTAACAGAGGAGGATGTGAGTACTTTTATCTACAAAAGGCCTTGCAACTGAATTGCAGAAGACTTCTGGGGTATCCTCCATCACATCGCACATAGACTAAGCATGGTCTAAGTTCTGTATCACTTTAAACCAAAATCAATATGTATTTGAGCGTCATTTCACCAGAATTTACACCTAGTTTGTCACAAGTTGTTTGTCACTGATCATGTACATACAAGATACCAGACTTTTGGGTGTTACTGTTTATTTTCTGTACTAGGCTTCTTCTGAGTGACCATGGCTCACACAGAGGCATAGTCATCCAAGAATAAATTTCAATCAATTAAGTAAACTAGTGGTACTGTATGGGACTCCTGGCCAATGTCAGCAATATCGCAACTCATATTATCATAGGTCACCTTAAAAAATCTTTAATTTGTGTAGGTGGATAGACAGTCTTACATGCACTTATTTGTTTGTAATTCATTAGTTTTTGTCCAGCAGTGTCACACTGGTAGATAATCATGAAGGGCTGACTACTTCCATTGCTGTGGATCTTTAATGTGTGACTCAATCCCCACCATGGCTTAATCTGTCTAAACCTGCTGGTGTACTGCTCATTGTTTGATTCCCCCCTCCTATATCACTAGCCATCTGAATAAAAACATTGCAGTGAATCAATATTCTCACCTGTGAGTCAGTCATAGCACTAGTATTTAAGTGTTAGTTTACAAGGCAACTTTCATGCCTGCTGTCTTTCCTGTTGACATTGTTGAAATGATTCATTCAGTTTCTGCTAGTAGAAAAACCAATATATTCTGTGCTTTTTATCACACTTGCTTTTTTCATAAGAAAATGTTCTTGGTTGCTTCAGGCCTGATTCTAAAAGAAGAACAAGGGCTATGGTCAAGAAACTGTAATCAAAGCATTTGGTTATAGCTGAAACCTATGATAAACCACCCAAATGGAATTTCTTGGATACATAAAGTATTCATGAACTCTTTGAAAGCTCGTATTGCGTGAAAGAAGGCCTCTGTTGACTACTTCACCCTTCTGATATAGGTACTTATTAACTATCTGTCCCTCTTTGATATTATCTTTCTGCAAGAGACTTGGACCCTGACCCTACCAACCATCCCTGGGTTCACCTCTCATCATCTCCCTGCTTTTAAATGCAAGCAATTGGGTCGCCCCCGTGTAGGCCTATGTTGCTTGATTAGTTCCTCCTCTTGGTTTTCCTTATCTTCCCTTCCCTCTCAATCTCGGTTTTTTCAAGCCTTCTTATTTCAATGCAAGGAGCTCCAGATTGTAATGTTTAATATATATATTCTTCCCTCTGACTCCTCCCCTTATTTTTTTTGGAATGAGGCCAAGACCTCTGCTGAAAAATACTTGGCCTCTACGCCTACAGCTTTCCTTTTAATTAGGGGTGACCTTAATACTAGATTGGGACCAAATAACCTTGCCCTGGCCCACTCCATGAACTGGGACCTAGATGAACAAATCCCCCCCTGGTTCCAGGGCTCTAGGTCTTCCAAAGATTTTGTTATTAGTAGTTATGTCCCCTACCTCATTGATTTATGCCTCAAGCTTCACTTAGTAATCCTTAACGGTTCTACCGGAAGGGATATCCCGGGCGAATTTACTCACTTTGCACCTGGGGGACAAGTGTTATAGATTACGCACTTGCCTCTCTGGCTCTCCTTCCACTTTGCCCTGATTTTTTTTTGTTAACCCCCGCTCTGACAGTGACCACTTGCCCATTCAACTATCCCTTGCCCCACCCTTCCTTAAGACTTCGCCCAAGAAACCTTCACCACAGTTTTCACCCTGTCTTAAATTGTCCCTTAGGATAGAGGATGCCTACTACCACTGGACCAGACTGGAAGAGTCTATTAATCTAAGTCGTATGCTGGCAGAGACGGACTCGCCTTCTACGGCCATTTTAACCTACGACTCCCTCTCTGAATCATTAATCCAGTTTCTTAGATCCTCTCTTCCTTCTCACTCCGATAACCATGCCCCCACTTGGTTTGATTCGGAGTGCTGGTTAGCCAAGACTTGAGTCAGGCAGTCCTTTCTTTTAGCACGTCATAACCCCTCCCCTGCCTCTTCAAGATCTTATTTCTACCTGAGGAAATGTTGCCAGATCCTCTTGGGGGAAAAAAACACTCTTTTGCCCAGCATAAATGGCGACGACTTTATGATGCAATCTCATCCAATAATCATAAAGCCTTTTGGTCTCTAGATACCCGTACCAACTCGCCTCCCTTCAGTAATGTTCCTCCCCCTATCTCCCTGTCTGCCTGGGTAGCCCACTTCTCGGGAATTTTTTCTGCTACTGACCTTTGCGAACCCTCTATTCTTACCCCCCTAAATCTCCCGGAATGGCCACCCGTTGCCCCAGATGAGGTGGTAGCGCTGATTAACACCTTGAAGCCCGGGAAAGCTCCCGGCCCCGATGACATCCTGGGCGAAATTTTAACCAGCAACCCTTCTTGGTGGTCGGAACCCCTATCTAACCTTTTTACCCTAATTAATCAAACTAGCCTTTTTCCAGATTCCTGGCTTTCCTCAACTCTCGTCCCTATCTTTAAGAAAGGCGACCCTTCCTTCCCGGGTAATTAGAGACCAATTAACCTTCTTTCCTTTATAGGGAAGCTTTATTCTAAACATCTACTCACTAGACTAGACTATCATCCTGGGCTCTTTCTAAAGCCCTACCGGGTAGAGAATAAATCAGCTTCCCGCCCAGGTGCTTCCACTGTCGACCATGCTTTCCTGCTTTCCTATTTAGCTGAGAAATATTCTGTCCACCATGGTGCCAAACTCTTCACGGCCTTTATAGACCTCCGCGGAGCGTTTGATTCTATCAATAGGACCATGCTGTGGAACAAACTGGCCAGCTGGGGGATAAATTCCCGTCTTCTTTTTCTAATTCGTCGCCTCCATTCATCTAATTCCTGTAAAGTTCGCCTTAATGGCCTGGGTATTACATCCGACCAAATCTCCAACAACAAAGGAGTTCGCCAAGGCTGTATACTTGCTCCTTTCCTTTTTAATTTATTTCTGGCAGATTTACCCCCTTTCCTATCTAGCTGTCAGAACTCCCCCCCCCTTAACGGTGTTCTCCTTCCTATCCTTCTTTATGCAGATGACACAGTCCTTCTGTCTGTCATGAGATCTGGCCTATGTCACTCATTGTCCTCTTTCCAAGATTACTGTCTATCCAATGATTTAATAATTAATTCTGAAAAAACCAAAATCTTGGTCTTCGCTAAATCCTGGGCCCCACTCCCCTGGAAGATAGGTAATCTCTCCTTTCAGCAAGTTCAAATATCTGGGGATTACCTTTCACTTCCGTCATAGCTGGTTCCCTCACAGGAAATCTGCCATTTCCTTATCTTCACTTCATCACTTTTCATTACTCTAGTGGCATCCAGTATGTCCCTGCCACCCTTCACATTTTCATAACTAAAACTCTTTCCCAATTGCTGTACGGTGCCCCCATTTGGATGGAGGCTGTGAACCAAGATCTGGACCAAGTGGCAGCCTCCTTTCTCAGACGGATTCTGGGGGTTCCCAATTTAATTAGACTATCTTCCCTTATGGTCGAACTAGGGATCCATCTCCCCTCTACTATTGCGTGGTCCCTCACTTTTAAGTTCTGGCTCCGCCTACACTTAAGTACTCATTATGAGTCTCTTTTAAAAGATCTATTAAGGGACTCTTATCTTTCTAGGTGGTTCAAATTTATTGATTCCAAACTTCTTTCGTTACACCTGTCCCCTGAGTCCCTTGCAGACATTAACTTTCACAGGGCCCACGCAATTTTTAAATCTAAACTCTAGGAATCTGAATTCAACCATCTCTCTTCAAATCTCAACCCTACCTGTTCTCCCCAGTTTTTTGGCCTCCTTCCCTCACTTGGTCGCCCCTTCAATTATTTCAGTAAGTTGATTATGGTGTCAGCTTTTATCATATGTCAAAACTACCTTGGACAGTTCACAAAAATCACAAACTGTAGTATTCACGCATTTGTTGTTCAAGGTGTGATAATCAGCCACTTGCCTGGATGAGCTTAATAAGGTAGGAGGATCTGTATTCTCTGTGCATCACCCCTAGAAGTCCTGATAGGCTGAGAACTGAGCAGAAAGTCTGCTTTTCTTCTGACAAACTCTGTTTCTAGGGCTGGTGCTTGAACAAGTCCCCCAATCCTAGCTAACTTTCTAGTGCCAATGCAGCCATGCCAGCGGAGTGCATACTGCATTCTGCAAGGGGGTGCAGTCACTTAGGCCTCCTCAAGATAAGGGAATGTTTGTTCCCTTCCCTGAAGGCTGCATTGTGGTTGCATCAACACTGGAAAGTTGGTCAGGACTGAGCTGCCAATGAGGCTTAGATATCAAATGTTAAGGGGCAGCAGCAGAATGTGCCCCTGCTGGGCACCCCAACCCCCATCAAGGCCACAGGCCACCCAAACATGCAAATACATGTAGGACTTTGACTAAGAAGTTACTCAAAGTTTATCCAGAATATGAATTAACAAGGGGTCTCTACCTGCATAATTCATTGTTGAACAACACAGTCCTAGGCATTCTGCTCAGAAGTAAATCCATTTTATTTCAGTTAGACTTACTTCCAGGTAAGTGTTCAAAATACATCCTATGTTGAACAATAGCAGCATTCACCGGTTGCCATTGCAGTTTGGAAAGGGTTGGCAGCTAAGGCCATAATCCTACCCACACTCACCTGGGGCTAAGCCCCATAGATTATAATGGGACTTCCTTCTGAGTAGTCATACATAGGATTGGGCTGTTTTGTAAGCAGTGGCTAGAACGTTGTAGTTCGGCTGAAAGCCAGTTTAAGCTTTATTTCTGCTGTAAACACAACATGGGGGACACGCAATCTGGATCGGAATCATGGCTGGGGCAAAGTGCTAAATTCCCCTGTCTTCCACTATGGTTTTGCTGTGTTTCATATGCCTCATTGTGTATGTTTTTATCCCCACTTCAGGGACACAATTTTTGGGAAGAAAAATGTGCTTGGGGAACGAAATAGCTTTCCCCTCCTTATAAACCTGAGTTCTGATAATGCACATCTGGTGTTGCCCTTAGATTTTTCAAGGTTGCCTCTGAGAAGAATATATGATGAATGGAGTAGCATTTCAGCTACACTACAAAAGGCTATTGCAAGCCTATTCGTTGCTTTTGTTGGCTTGTGTAATGGAAGGAAGCAGAGCTGAACAATTGTGTTTTTTATATTTGTCATCTCTAATTTTTTTTCCTAGTTGGATGAATGACTATGAAGTTACTTAAAGCAATTCTTGAATTGAAATGGAATATTTTCTTCAACATTTTTATACAAACAAAAAATATATTTCCTTTCAAATATCTTGAGGCCATGTGGTTGATGATACGACCTGTCAACTTTGCTGTTGCTATTTAGAGAAAAAGCTCTTGTTTCTAGTGCCTTGTCTGGAAGTTACACAGTGATTTCTTATGATAAAAGGCATCTCTGGATGGAGCCGTCAGACTAGCATTGTACTTCCAAATATTACCATTGTTTATAGTGTTGCTCTGTCACTCTTTATTCCCTTGAGTGCTTTCTGATTCAAGTCCAGCCAATGACTAGGAGGCAGAAATTCTAACTGGTTCCTGCCTTCAGACCATAAACAGGGCGTCTCTACACAGAAATAAGTCCCGTTGTGCCTGAAATTCGCAATTAATTTGCTAAACAAGTCTTATGTACACAGTTGAAATGAATTTTTCATTGACAGCTATTTCAGAGGTGGCTTTTCCAGTGTAAGCTTTGCTAGTGTGGTTTTATCTGTTCAGTTTCAGTGATCCATATCACTGGTGAAGGTTGTGTAGCCTAGATGCTGATATGTCCTAAAACCCAAGGACTACTTATGTGCCTTCAGAGGTATCTATAGATAAATATAGATAATATACTTTTGTATATTTCCTGAGACCACAATGTATCAGATCAGAGTGGGGCTGTATCTAGAGGGTAGATAGAGACTTCCTATTAAGTTAAATGATCATTCAGTTTTGTAGATAACTGTGACAAGACCTGAAGGGCTGGATTTCCTGGTGCATTTCACCCTTGTGCTGCAGTATCTAAAATGGTTTCCTGTAGGTTGTTTACCACACTTTTTCAGATCTTTGAACTCATAAACATCTCAGCCTGTTCATGTTGGTTCTGTGAGAAACTTGTTTGGGTATCACTCCTTTCGCATTTTCTGTTAGCAGCGTGAATACTGCTACTTCCACAGTGGCTGGTCCATGGATATGTAATGCTTCTGCCCATATAATTTCTCCCTGGTGGTGTGTTTACTTCCCATGACAATGGGCTTCCTGAGAGGCCAAAAATAATTTGGATTTCATACAATCATGGCTTCAGGACAAATCATGAGGGCACAAGTCTTTTACTGATATCTGTACTAGTGTGGAAGCAACTGATGACTCAGTGAACATTTAAGCTTTCAGATGTATGTGGGCACAATCCTAACCAACTTATGTTTTGCTTTCCTAAACCTGTAAGAGACAGATTAGGGAACTCCGAGAACAATATTACACCCACATGTTCCTTCTCAGGATATACAGCTTGTCTGATTAAAAAAAAAAAAAAGGCATCAGGGTCCTTTAATATCCAGTCTCTTCTTTCAAAATGAGTGTCCATTACCCATTGATTCAAGTATTCCAGAATGCAATGCTGGGTTGGCATAATGTATGCCCCAGCTGTGGGCATGAATGTTTTTTTGGATGTCAAGGAAATGATCCTGTAAGGTCTCTAGGGTCTAGAGTTGGAATCAAGGAGGAATATTTATTCTGTAACTTAAGACACACATGTATACCGAATAAGTTGGAACAGACAAGTGGTTCACTGCAAATAATCACTCACAACAAATCAAGCAAAATTGCATACCTGTGTACTCAAGGTATTTCCCACTAAAGCTACAGCTGGGTTACATAATGACATAGCAATATTAATTAATAGACCATTACAGTACAGATACAGAGAGAGCCATAGTAACAAAGTAACTTCAAGTAACAAAGATAACAGTATATCATAGGCCATCTCACCAAGAAGAGCAAGTCTGATTAAGAAGTTGGCAGAGAGGCAGTCTAGGGTGCCATCTCACCTCCTCCAAGGACTCAGAATTCATGAATTTCAAGAAACACAAGAGTTGCAATCATATATTTAAAAACCTATGTGGAAGATGCCAAACTCATGGATTAAGAGCCAAATCCTATCCTTTCCTCCTCTGCTAATACAGCAGCACTAAAAAAGGCTACTGCTGCATCCTGTGGGGAGGGCAGTTGCAGAGGTCACACACATGAAGCTGCCTTATACTGGCACTGATGAGAGTTGGTTCATTTGGCTATTTTCTCCTTTTCTCCTGATCCCAACCAGTGCAAGGCAGCTTCATGTGTGTAGTGATGGGAGTGCATGTCACCACCTTCTGGTGAATGAGAAGCAAAGTTTAGGCCCTGGTCTCAAAGCATATCGCACAACAACATTGCAAAGTTCAGCTACTCTAAGTTGGGTCAGTTCATAGATCGGAGACTGCTTGGGAATCCAGGATGCCACTGAGTTCAATGGAAGGAAGTTGGCATATAAATAAGAGCCCAATTCTGTACTTACCAGCTGTCAAATAAAATATTTATGTGCTTCCCCCCTAAAGATGAACTTACTTCTGAGTAGACATGCATAGGATTGGGCTGTCAATCTCCACATCCCCTTCCCCCTAACTACTTTTTCTACACGTGGGGGAAAAATACTGTACAGGTGCACTTGTAGCGTGTAGTATGTAGTGTGGCACTACTTCGAGGACAGGAAGCAGTGAATTGATTCCAGAAAATGGCTTACATGAGTTCCATGTAGTAAAATTACTCTAAGCAACTGTGGGAGTAAGAACAAAAAAGGAATTATTACACGAGAGGGGTCCTTAGGTGCACACAGAAACAGCTACATTTGCAAACAAGCGATTAAATATGGTTTAATTCAGGTATCAGAATACTCTGTGTCTTTGGGAAGGCGCTTGGCATGCAACTGTATGTTCTCTGCTGCCCTGAGCAGCTGCTGTGCATTGCTGGAGAGGAGCTGCAAACACTGGCTGGTGGAGGGCATGCTTGTGGGGGAAGGATGAGGAGGATCTCTGGCAAGGCTGGACAGCACATTGTACACACGTAGAATCCCTTTTCACCTGCCCTTAGCATGTGACATCCGGTGCAGATGTATATCTCTGCCAGGATTAAGAGCCCAATCCTAGGTATGTCTACTCTGAAGTAAGTCTCGTTCTAGTCAATGGAGCTTACTCCCAGGAAAGTGCCTAGGATTGCAGCCTAAGAGCCCAATCCTATGCATGTCTACTCATAAATCCACTTTAGTGAATGGGGATTACTGTGGTTGGGATGGCAGCCTTAGAGTCCAATCGTGTGCCTGTCTACTCAGAAGTAAGTTCCATTAGAGGCAGTGGGGTTCACTCCCAGGAAAGTGTGGAGAGGACTGCAGCCTCAGAGCCCCTCCTCTACCTGTCTCCTCAGAAGTCAGTCCCAGTAAAGTCAACAGGGCTCACTACGCCGTCGCACTTGTCAGCCAGAGTTGCCTGGTGCAGGAGGAAGCCTGCCTGAGAAAGGATGGGGTGGGGGGAGAAGAGGAGCCCTATGGGGGGGGGTTGTGCTGGGCTGGGCAGGGGAGGCTGGGGGGACCCTCGTTCAGTGGCTGCGCTTTCGAGGGAAGGGAAGGAGACAGGCGCTGGGCTGGGAGGCGGAACTGAGCACGGCGGCTGCTTGTTGCGGGGGAAGCCCATCAAAAAGGTGCATTAAAAAGGTGCCAGAACGCCGTTCTGGTGCGTTCCATTAGACAAAAAGCCCTGGTGGCAGTTGTGAAAGACACTCCGACAGCCTATTACTCAGCACACTGCTGGGAACATTGCCGCCTTTCTGCCTGCATTGTCACCAGCTCTGGCAAATAGCAGGAGAGGCGGGAGGGTGGCAGGGAGGGGATAGGTGGATTGGGTCTGGAAAGGGTGCATGTTTGGTGGCAGTCAAATCCTAACCCCTTTCCCAGATGTGATTCCATGGCATGGGTCCATGTGGAGTAGACCTCCCCTACTCCATGAATTCTTATCCCTGTGTAAGGGAAATGATTGTTCCCCTACTCAGAGGAGGTTCCATTCCACAACTGCCTTTCCACCACAGGATGCAGCAGTAGCTATCTTAGTGCCAATGCAATGGGGGGGGGGCGACACAGAATGGGGAGGATTTAGCACCTTTATTTTTCTTTTACATGAATGGTGTGCCCAAAAGTGACATTTACCTTTTGGTGGAGAAATGAGGCTCTGATATTTAATGTCAGATATTATCCCCAACATATTTAAGAGCATAGCTTGAATATGTCCTGGTTTATTAATATAAAAATTGTTGTATAAGCTTCATTGCACTATATGTACATGGCATTTTTTTTAATAGAGTGTTTGGACATTTAGATATTAATTTTTTATTTAAATAGTAAATATTAATTTAGATAGCGATAACTGTAGTGGCATGCCGTTTAGAACAGGTATTGTTGAATTACTGCTACTTTTATGTTCGCCTTTGTCTTCCCACAAAGATTCAAGAGAAGAATGACAAAACACTTTTCCATCTGTGATGAATACCAAAGAAATGGTTACCCTAGCAACAATAAGCATATGAACACTGCAAAATATTCACCAGTTAGTGTAGTATCTATTCACCAGTATGCTTCAGTAATCTGTTCAGTACAAATAACTGTTAAGCTACCATTCTAAATACATTTGGGGCTAAGGCAAGTGGAATCGATTTTTGTGGTTAGCCAAGTATATGCATAACTTTGAGCAGTTTCGTTTCTGCTGAAATTAATTTGAATTGATCACAGACGAGTTGGGCTTATGAACAAATGTGTTTAAACAAGAGAGGTTTATGAACAACTGTAGATTTTAATCTGCATAAAAGCAGTTCTCTGAAGTGGACCACACAACCTTTTAGATATGCCACAATTCTGAAATAACTGTTGATGACAAGAAAATGAGGAACACTGAGAATTATTCAAAAACAATAATAGTTCCTGTTTTTATGGGACTCTTCTTACAAAATCCTCTCATTATCAGGGCTTGTGAAAAGTGTCAGAGGTCCCAGGTTAACTCTTGAGTTGCACGGGGACCTTTGATAAATAATACCTTTTAAGTTTAAAGGTCCTGTCTTCACAGCTACATGAGAAAGGGAGTGGTATCTCTTTCAGGAAATCCCAGCTGTATGCACACACAGCCTCCTCCCTTCAGGAAGGTATAAAGGACATGACTTGATGTCCTGTCTCCATGTTGCCAAGACCCTAAGATGAGAGTATTCAGAAACCACTGCCCTTTCCTTTTTTTGGTAAACTACAGAAGAACAGCCATCTCTGCAAGTTGCCAATGGTGCTGAGGTGTTCAGTGTTCAGATAGCAGCTGGAGCATAACCACCAGAGCCAATCACCCTGTTATTTTCTTTCTTCTCCTGACCTCCATGAATTGGCTTTCCCAGAGCCCCCTGAATAGTCACTGGGCCCTCTGAGGAAGTCCAGTTATGGATTTGGAGGGTGGAAGAATACAGCAATGGCACAAGTTGTCAGTTGAGTGAGTCATGCTACTGCCTACCTGTTTTTGCATTGGGAAGCTTCAGGGGTCAGCTGAGTGGGCCCTCAGCAGTCTGTGGTCACTCAGATAGTGTCCACCCTGGCTGGCCCCTGACATCAGCTTTGCATAGTACTATCCATTCACACTATTCGCTCCTTTCATGTATTACTCTTTAATAGTTACTAACATAGGGATGAGTGACTCAACTTGGAAGACTTGGACTCGAGTCACCAAACATGCATTTTTGGTAACTCATGTGGACTCAAGCTATGCTTGCTTTGAAACCAGAAGTGACTCAGGTCTCAGGAGTTTTTTTTCAGGAACAAGTAGAGACATCACTTCACTTGGAGTCTCTCTGTGTGTGCTTGCTTACTTTTTTTTTGCGACTTCCAAAGGACCTCCTGGGCGATCTGGAGCCACATTCAAACCAGCACAAGCAAGAGAATTGGAGAGAGGATAGGTTGGCTTTGGGGCAGGGGAGGAGGAAGGTTTTGTTTACAGGGCCTGCCTGCCTGCTGGCCGATTCTGTCCCCCCCATGCTACCTGTCCCCTAGTGCTTGCAAACTGGGATGCCTCCTCCTCCCTCCCTGTAGGTCTGTCTGGGTGGAAGCGGGAGTTGTGATGGAATTGGGGGTTCATGACTGGGGTTTGTCAGGAACTGACTGGATTGGTGCTTTCTGCACTTCTGTCCTCACTCAAAGAACAGCAGAAAGAAAGATGGGAGGGAGACATCAGAGGAGTGTTAAATGAGTCAACTCTCTCTCTCTCTCTCTCTCTCTCTCTCTCTCTCTCTCTCTCTCTCTCTCACCAGCAGCTCTGTCTTTTCTGGAGAGCTGTGCCTGACTTGTTTGCCAAAAAGACTTGCAATTAAACAGAGTCCCAGAAATGCTCAGGACAAGTCCTGATGGTTGTCCCTTGAGCACAAGTCAAGTTAAAAGAAGAGGAACTAGAGTTGAGCCATGGTGCATTGGCTCATTCCTGCTAACACACAGTTATCTCAGCCTCTGATAGTGCAGTAAGACAGAGAATTTCCAAGACTTTTTATGAAGATTCCTATTTTTGTGCAGACTTGTGGGAAAAACAAACATTTGAAGCATGCTAATTAATAGCAAGGAACATTAATTCGTATCTGAAATAGTTTCCAGTGCCAAATCTCTCTCCTTTGCATTGGTACATAAAAACATTAATGCAAGCATTTTATACCTCTACAGCCCAATCCTATGGAAGCTTCAGGGGAGCTTCAGGGGTTCCAGCAGCATACAGTACTTTCTGACAGTTGCAAAACAAACACACCAGAGTGTGTGGGCTGGCCGATGCCTGCTGGCCACAATAAGTAAGCCTAGGGGCTGGGAGGGAGACAGAAAAGGGTGGAACAGGGCAGGCATGGCATGGTGGAGTAGGTAAGTGAACATTACTTTTACTTTTCTCCCTATCATGTCATGGTTCCCAGCTGGCCCATAGCATTCAGTGGATCCTGTGCCAGTACTACTGCATGCTACTTGCCAGCTGAAGATAGGATTGGAGTGTAAGATGACCAATCTAAGAGTGAGAGTAAATACAAAAAAAATCAATCCACAGACAGGCAGCAACCAGTCATTGCTATTAAGAATCTTGGGGAAGGCCATAATAAAACCATTTAAATAATCTTCCGATTACCAAAGTTCCCGTGTGTATTCGCTATGTGAGCATGATCTGAGGCCAGATGCTGCTCCGTGCCATATGCCCTGTCATCTGACATCTGGTCCCTGGCAGAGGCTTAAGTGCTAGTTTTGAGCTGTGGTTCCCATACTGTGGTTCTGAGACTCACCAGAGGGTCACTACCCAATTTTTGGTGAATCATGAAACAATAAAGCAGATTAGGCTATATGCAACAAGGGTTAAACAATCTGCTACTTGAGGGGAACACTGCTGCCCAATTGCCATTATAGTCACAGAGGCTTGAGCTGCTGATAAATGGAAACTTTTGTTTAATATGGGTTAAGAACATAAGAACAGCCCCAGATCAGGCTATAGGCCCATCTAGTCCAGCTTCCTGTATCTCACAGCGGCCCACCAAATGCCCCAGGGAGCACACCAGATAACAAGAGACTTGCATCCTGGTGCCCTCCCTTGCATTGGCATTCTGACATAGCCCATTTCTAAAATCAGGAGGCTGCACATACACATCATGGCTTGTAACCCGTAATGGATTTTTCCTCCAGAAACTTGTCCAATCCCCTTTTAAAGGCATCCAGGCCAGATGCCATCACCACATCCTGCGGCAAGGAGTTCCAGACTGACCACACGCTGAGTAAAGAAATATTTTCTTTTGTCTGTCCTAACCCACCCAACACTCAATTTTAGTGGATGTCCCCTGGTTCTGGTGTTATGTGAGAGTGTAAAGAGCATCTCTCTATCCACTTTATCCTTCCCATGCATAATTTGGGTTCTGATGCTGAAAAGTTTGGGAGTATGTATTGTGGTTGGCTGTGACATGTGATCTGTATCCTGCATTCTATTTGGGAAAAGTGCTAGGAAAAAGTGATGGTGGGAAATGGGGTTTTCTGGTGTTTTTTAATAATAATAACAACTAGGTATTTATATACCACCTTTCTGGTCATCGGATTACTCCTCTGACTTTATTCAAGGCGGTTTACATAGGCAGGCATTACTAAATCCCTCAAGGGGATTTTTATAATCATAGAGGTTCTCTCTTTCAAGAACCAACAACATTTCTCCCTATGAGAACCCCTGCTAATTGGGTAAGAGGCACTTTTTCAAGTGGGTGCTCCTTTTTTTAGCAGGGGGAGAGTAACTGGCCCACCTCACCCCAGCACTGTCTGTTCTAGTGGCTGTCTGCTGGTATTCATTTGCATCTTTTTAGATTGTGAGCCCTTTTGGGACAGGGAGCCATTTAGTTATTTGATTTTTCTCTGTAAACCGCTTTGTGAACTTTTAGTTGAAAAGCGGTGTATAAATACTGTTAATAAATTTCAGAATGGATCTTCCTAGTTTGGTCTCACTTCTGGCCTCCAGTTCTCCCACGCAGGCTGACAAGCAGCTCCATCTCTCACATGGAGGGCAGCCAAGATGCTTCTTGCTCACACCAAGAGCAGGTGGAATTACTCAGCTCAGCTTTGTCAGCTGCTTCAAGGTCTCGCCATTCTCAACTGTTCACGGAGCTGCCGGTGTCCTTGAACTGGCAACCTCCTGATGTTATCTTCGGGCTAATGGAGGCTCTACCCTCTAGACCAGACCTCCTGCCCATCCATCTGTGTTGGTTTCTATGGGAATCTAGGGTGCATCCACTGACAGGACTGGAACTGTCCGGGGGGGGGGGGGGCTTCATTGCCACCACTGAAATTGGAGTTACACCAGCATGTCATATCCTATAGTGCTCAGAATGGCATTTCTGGAGTATTGGACTACTCTGTTTCTCTGTTAGTAAATGGAATAATTTAACCACAGGAAAGTACAAATGTACTATCAATGGATGACTGATAGATGTTGTCATGTGAACCATGTAAATTTTGTGTGAACAATGTGTGATCCAGTACTATCTGGAAATACCCACATACAGTCAAATTGCATCTTAACACATATTTAACTTGCACAAATTCAAGTATACACATTTAGCCAAAAAAAGGCAGAGTGATTCTGCCCACCATTCTGCTTACTGAGTATATGCCCCAGAGTGAGCATGACTTGGGGGAATGAATCTGCTGTTCCCTCCCTTATCCCCAAAGGACTTCAGAACCTAACCCTTGGATGTGATGCAAACGGACTCTATCGCTTTAGCATTAATAGTGAAAATCAGGTTGCTCTTGATTCAGTAGTTCATACATTGCAGCCACAGTTATATATTACCTTTTATTAAAACCAATGAGTGTTCCCAGTGCTCACACAACCACATTGTAAATATTAGTTGTCCTAACAAAAGGTGCTATTTTATTGAATGCATATTTTCTACAATGGATGTATTCATCTCCCTTATTGCTAAACATTGGTAGCTGTTGTGCCATTTAATAAGAAGCCCTGTTCCCCTCCAAGTTTCAAACATCATGTGATTATTCCCCAGGAAGACCTATATTTTTGATCACTTTGTTGGTTCTACTGAAGCTTAGTCCAGAAAATGAGGAGAGGCATCTTCTGAATCATTGTACCAGAGGCATAGGAATATTTCTGCTTCACTGCTCAGTCAGGACATAAAAGTAATCACCTCTAATAGGTTTTGATCATTGAGGGCACAATCCTAACCAGGTCTACTCAGAAGTAACTCCTATTTTGTTCAATGGGGCTTACTCTCAGGAAAGTGTGGTTAGGATTGCAGCCTTAGATATTTAATAGCATAATTTATAATTTATCATAATTTACTGAATTTGATTATTGTAAAATTATATAACTTTCTCCATAATGATTAAACAATCATAATCACCGTAATGCTCTCTAGACTCACAAGATGATCCAGTGGACTAACACATCCATGGAAGTCTGACTATTCTTCAGGTTGCAAACACCACTTAAATCCACTGCTGTTTGCTTCATCAGATTCATCAATTCTCATGTATTCACCCTTCTCATCAGATTCACCCTTCTCATGTATTCATATATGATGCCACACTTTCATAATGAGCTGCCCTTTCCTCAGTTTCTTTCCATTGCAGTGTAATACAGTGTCATTATCTGTCTAACACCAAACCTCTATAATTGAGCTACTCCAGCAGAATTGGGTCAGTGCTTGATTTCTTTCGTTTTCAGTACTGCCCCAGTTTTTTGTCAACATTTTCACAAGTTCAAAAACACCAGTAGAGGTGAGACTCATTCATGCTTTTACAACTATTCAGAGGGGCTACAGGTGTCCCCCCGTATCTGCAGGTATATGTTCCAGGCCACCCATGGATATGGAAACCAGAGAAGAAGGAACCTTATCTCTGTGCCCCTCAGTGCACCCATTAACTTTGTTTCGCTTCTTACCTGTAGTGAAAAGCAAAAATATCTCCTCTTTTTACAGAACACTGTACACATGCAAACTTATAGAACAACAAACAGGTAGGCACCTTGGATGCTAGAAGAGATTAATCTAACATTAACAGGATGGAGGAAACTTCCTGCTTCCTGTTAATGTTCTGTCTGTGTCCTTCTAACTTTCAGGCTGCTTGTCTGCATGTCATTCCATAAGCTTGCATGCTCGTAGCAGTCTGTAAAAGGAAGAGACATTTTTGCTTGGTGCCAGCAGTAAGAAGCAAAATAAAATTAATGGGCGCAGGGGCTGCGTACAACTGAGAATAATAGAATCCATGGACACCAGCTCCATGGATTTGGAGGAACACCTGTATGCGGCACAGTTCTTAACAAGGTTTATTTCTGCTTCATATCACTTACATTATTAATTATCTGGGACACTGGTGTTGTTCAATCAGTTTGTCTCTACTACTTCTATTCAAAATGACTTCTGTCTTTGATCTTTTCATCATTTTTTATGTTCTCTGTTTTTCTCTGCTAGTGATACATATTTGTATCCCTCCTGAAATATTTCTGCACATCTAACAATTCCAAAACCAACATTCTTCAAACCTAAATTTCCCTTTTTCAAGTTACACTTGCTCTTCAGAAGTTCCATCTTTCCCTGTGTTCTATGTGATTATATTTTCTTTTACCAAATATTTTATTGCCATACTCCATTGGTTTTTATCCTTGATCTGAACTCTCCAGGTCTATTGCCTTTCAGGCAATCATATTGCAGCATGTGCACATGAAAATGTAAAGAGCTGCATGTCCCAACTACCCTGGTGACACTCACTCACTTGCTATGGGCCTCCATGCAAAATTAAAAATATTTCCTAAACAGTTCCATTGTCCTGGAAAATGCCACATTATATGCTACTGCGGCTAGTACTACAGCTCCCGCAGTGTTTTATCTGCTATGGACTTGCTGTCAAGGCACTCAATACATTTTTCATGAGCCAAAAAGCCACTGTGTTACCTATTCATAGGGTGCCTTCCTGTACGTACTTTTCTATTGGTAAACTCTCTTGTTCACAATGGGACTTATTCCTGAGTAGACAAGTAGTACGTGGTACTTTATAAGAAAATGCATTCTGGTATACAACCTCATTGTGTTTATGGCTTATTTGGTTGACTCACTTTTGGGACTTTGGCTTTGATTTGTCTTCTTCAGGTGTTAACTTGGACACAAATGAAGGCGTGGAGGGGGGATTGATCAGCATTACTCCTGCTGGCCTCGATGCTGGCCTCCATGTTCAAGTATCACATTTGCATGAAATCTGTGCATACGCATTTGAACATGTGTAGGTTTCCTTATGTACAGTCTGGTACTCTGGAAATGAACGGTCTCATTTTGTGGGCAGGATCTACATAATCGTGTCTCTTACATGCACAGAGGTCAGAAGCAGAACCAATGGATGGAACCCCATTCAACCTTCTCCACACATTCATCTGTACCCTGCATACAGAAGGTCCCCAGAATCACTAGTGTAAAGAAATAATGGCAATGCTAGGAAGCACATCTGCCAGTGACCTTGGAATGCTGTTGTTGTCAAACAATCAATGGTCCAATGCAGCATTATGTGTTCATTGAAACAAGAACTGTCTTCACAGTGGTGTCTGATATTTATTTTTTTTCTTCACATTTTTATACCACCCTTTCTCCAGGGAGCTCAGGGCGGTGTACACAGCTGCTTCCCTTTTTGCCCTCACAACAACCATGTGAGGTAGGTGAGGCTGAGAGAAAGTGACTGGCCCAAGGTCACCCAGGACGCTTCATGACTAAGAGGGGATTCAAACCTGGATCTTCCAGGTCTAAGTCCACCTCCCATACCACTGCACCACCCTAGATTGGAAATCTGGGTGCTGTTCTAAAGGCTCTATCCTATCCAATTTTCCAGGGCTGATACACCTGCAATCCAGCCCCAAGGCAAGGGTAAAAAACATTCCCTTACCTTGAGGCCTCTGTGACTGTTCCCCCCCCCCCAACTGCAAAATGCAGCACATGCCCCATTGGTATGGCTGCATCAGCGCTGGACAGGTGGATATGATTGGGCCCTTAGTTATGTTCTTCTTTTGTAAACATTTCTTCCCTCAGTTTACCTATTTCTTACTTTTATCTACCCATCTATAAATATTGTTGATATTTGAAGTCATTTTTCTAAAGTCTGGTCTGTTATTCATAATTTATTTTATTTTCCAGATTCTCTAGAGTACCTGGGAAGAACCTCAGCAAGACCACTCAGTGAACAAGACTGAAATGATATTCATTTCATGGCTTTAGGGTTTTTCCCTCACTGGTTTAGGAAAAAGTTAAAAAAAAATGTCTGTGATGAACCAAACCGTGCACCAGAATTCATCAAGGATACATTCTGTTCCTCTAGGACTGGTCTTGGGTGGCATCTCATTGATCACAGTTGTCATGAATATTTTGGTTCTATATGCAGTGAAAATAGAAAAGAAACTGCACACAGTTGGCAATCTTTACATTGTCAGTCTTTCATGTGCAGACCTTATAGTTGGTGCAGCTGTCATGCCACTAAACATTGTGTACTTGTTGAAGAGAGACCTAATAGATAGAAACATTTGCCTGTTTTGGTTGTCAGTGGATTATGTGGCTAGCACAGCCTCCATATTCAGTCTCTTTGTACTCTGCATAGATCGTTACCGTTCTATCCAGCAGCCACTAAAATATCTCAGATACCGGACCAAAACTAGAGCTTCTATAATGATTTCTACATCTTGGCTGCTCTCTTTTTTGTGGGTAATTCCAATTCTTGGTTGGCGAAGCTTCACCAATAACAGCAGCACCACAATTGACAAGGGGACTAATGATACAAACTTATGTGAAACAGATTTTAGCAGCATCATCTGGTTTAAAATACTGACGGCCATGGTCAACTTTTATGTGCCATCACTAATGATGCTGTGGTTCTATGCAAAAATATACAAGGCAGTTCGAAGGCATTATCAGCATCGAAAGCTCATCAATGGATCCTGTATATCTGCCTCAGAAAAGTCCATTGTAAACAATGGAAAGCCACATGAAATGCAAAAGATTTCTTCCAGGGGTACAAATAAAACTACAGAATATCCCTATAATGAAAATGACAACCTGATGGAGGTCAAACATCAACGAAGCAGCTGTGTTAAAATGCCAGCTGTTTCTCATCGAGAAGATGGTAGTGACACTTTGAAGCCTACTTGCTTTCCTTCAACCAATGGACAGAATGACAGAAAGGTAGACAATATGGACAAAAAGTGTGCCCATGTCAAGAAAGACATTCAGAATACAGAGATGCCTTGCACCCAAAACTATGATTTAAGCAGAGTATCAGATGAACATATCTTTACCAAGAGACTTTCCAGTAGAAATGACGATGATCTTGCTCTTGATCAAAGTTCTTACACTGAAGGGTGTTTCCTGCAGTATCACAATAACAAAGACCACACAAGTCTTAGTTACTTGAAAAAGACATGGAGGAGAATGCGTGCTTATTCCACAAACTACAGTCAAGGGCTGCATATAAACAGAGACAGAAAAGCAGCCAAACAGTTGGGTTGTATAATGGCAGCCTTTATGCTGTGCTGGAGTCCATATTTTGTATTATTTATGGTCATGGCCTTCTGTAAAGGCTATCAAAATATTCAATTACATATGTTCACCATTTGGCTTGGCTATGTGAACTCAACATTAAATCCATTTATATACCCACTCTGTAATGAGAACTTTAAAAAGACTTTCAAAAAGATCCTTCATATTAAAACCTAAATTATCTTTGGAGAATATTGTATTAGAGGAATAAAGTTAGCAGCAACCTATTGATATGAAAAATACTTTCCAGTACTGTTTTATAAGGAAATATAGCAACAGACGCAACAAATTTTAGAAGATCCTGGGGAAAAGGAGAAATAGAAGGAAGCACATTCTTTCCTATACAAAACATGCTTAAGTTGTGAATTTTGTTTTAGGAAGAAGCTCACCAGGACTTCTGCAACCTTGAATTTCAATCTTAGGATTGCTGTTGTTTTTTTTTTGGTTTTTTTTTGGGGGGGGGGGGGAGAACAAGACTTTTGAGACAGAATGAAATACAAAGCCAAAATGGATGTTTCTGTGTTAAATTCAGTGCTCAGTTTGTTTACAACTGGTTGTCCAGTTTTGTGTACAATTGCTTTGTTTGACTGGGGTCTATTTTTAGAGAAATCACAAAGGTACACTCTTTGATGCAATCTAGAGACAGGTAGACACAACGGGAATCATTTAGTTGCCCTTTGAAATGGTATGTCCCAGAACACTTGGGGAAACCCTGATAAAAACTACAATTCAGAAACAAATTCCATGTCTTTGAATTGCATTCACTATCATCTGACTGTACTCTGTGTTTTCAAGTGAATGAAGAATGTATTTGAAACATGCATCACTTGCAGACATGCTGTTTAATGAATATATGATGCTAGAACTTGATGAGAATATATACTCTGTTACTTTTCCCCTGAAATTTTAAGGGCTCCACCCTTCATTTAGGTATAGACAATATAAAACAATGAGCCCTATCCTATCCTACAGTGGCCCAGAGTGTGTAGCACTGCCAACAGATCATGCACTGTATGCTATAGGCTGTCTGAGGTAAGTAAAGGTAACTTATAGATGTAAGTAAAAAAACAAACAAACCCTTACCTCTCTGTAGGCTGCTTGTCTCCTTGGATGTATGTCAACCCTTTAGAGGAGACCCGGGAGGCAGTCCTGGGATTTGAAGGGGGGATAGGTCTCAGTATGGATGGCTGGCACAGAGGTGCCTGGGGCAAGCCCAGTCAGCTAACATGATCGGTGCCCAACAAGCAAGCACTCCCAGGCTCACTGCAAGGCACCTGAGTTTCAGACAGCCTGCCAGATAATGGACCAACAATGCGGCCATGTAGCCACAGCTGCAACAACCTGCTACCATACAGGATCAGGGCTTGTGATGGGAGTAACACACCATGTTAAGGGCAGGAAAGGGGTGGGGTGGAGACCTGTATATAAAGATTCTCAAGCAGCTGATGAGGAGCTCAGTAAAGTGTAGGCATCAGCCTTGTGAAGGTGGCTGCCTGTGATCCCTGGGAGGAGAAAGCAGAAGGAGGAAGCTGGGTGGTTCAACTCCCTTCCCTGGACACATCTGAGGCTGCTTGGGCTTCTCTTTGCACTGCTGAGCAAGGCCTTCAGTCTACATCCTGGACACATCTCCCTTGCTGTGAGTGATGTACTCGATCAAATGGCTAGCACCGAAGGCCCCAACTGCCTGGACTGTACATATAACATACAGAGTTCAAAGATTTCATCATCATCATTACACCTTTACTGGCATAATAGACTTACAATACACACATGCACACATATAAAACAAAAAACAGTTAAAAAAGAACACCCTAACCTTCCTTATATTGGCATTTAACTGCCTCCTCTTAATACAGGTGTGTGTGATACTTTATCTTATCCCTGTTGTTATGTGATTTGTCATTAAGTGAACATTCAGTCCAATCTATTACCTTTGTTGTGCAAACATACACTACCTGCCAGACAGTAGCTGGCTGCATAGTCTATTAAAGTTAGATTGCCTCTTCTTTGCATTAAGAGCCTCTCTGTCATATAAACAGACACTCTGCTGCAGGCTATAGGAGAAGCAATTGCCTCATTAAGAGCATCTTTATTGTGCTTTCACCACTGTCATATATGTGGTCTGTTATTAAGTGAATGGTTGTTAAGTGACGCGTGCCTGTAATTGAATTCAATAGAGATGCCACATTTGCAGAGATGTCTTCATTTCCCCCTGAAAGGATAAACCATATTTTTTCCCGAATCAGCCCAACCTGCCCTCCTGTCAAGAAGACCCTCAAGAAAGGCTGAATGGAGGTCCTTATAAAAGGAACAATATAGGATCATGTGTTGTAAGGATTCTACCACACCTAAGGAACAAACACTTGTTTTTGCCTCCAGAGGAATTCCTCTGAATCTACCATATAGCACCTCAGAGGGCATAGCATTACTTCTTGTAAGGGAGAGGACTCTACATTCAGTAGGGTTTTTTTGTTTTTTTTTAAGTAAAAGTATTTAGCCATGTGTCCACAACTAACCAGGAGATGCAGATGTAGCGGTGAGCAAATCTTACTAGCAGCACTCAGCAAATCTTGCTGTTCAATATCTAGTAGTCTGCATTTAATCAGATGGTAAGTTTGCTCCAATTTGAAAGAGCCGAAAATATCTAAATCAAGGCCCATAGTTGTCATTTTCCTTTCAAAAAGGAGCATCTTCTTGGGAGGCTCCAGTTCTTGTAGGAGATGAACAAGCAGGTTATTCAGACCAGAAGTACAGTGCGTTTTAAGCCAATATTTGAGAAATCTTAACCAGGCCACTGACTCCAACCAAAGTAGATCTGCTTCGAGGCAGAGCACCACATAAGGTACATAACCTGGCATACCAAGGATTTTGGATCCGCTCCAAGGAGCAATCCCAAATGCTCATCCAAATTGGAACTCTGTATAGAACTTGGGGAGTAATTTTAGCTGTGAATAACTTGAGGGTTGCTGGAACATAAGAATTACCTCTATTTTAGAAAAAACGTATAGTTGCTTGGGCTGTGTTCTTGGCATTGTCTCTAATTGCTCTGCACTGGGGGATCCAAGAGCGTTTATAATGAAAAATAGAGTTTATAATAGAGAGTTTATAGTATTTAAGTTGATTTACATGTTCTATTTTATTACCTCCAATATTCCAATTAAACAATTTTTTTTACCAAAGATTTAGCATGCTGCCTTATATGTTTTTGATATTACGCACACTCATTTCCACCACATTGTATATGTGCTAGTGGGAAAAGAAAATTGTTTTTTGTTTTTTTGTTCTGCTTTCCTTTTTGTTTTCACTCTTGTAAGTGATGAATGATGTACATTTTCTTTCTTTTGAAGAACTGAAAAATTGTGTCATTCAGTGTTACACATATGCTTTCCACCAAAGGGCATGTTTCTTTTCAATCAATTTCTGAAAAGGCTGGGCCATTGTATGCACATTCCATGAAAAATTACACCAAACTTCCAGAAACAAAAAGCAATGATTCAGTGAATGCAGGAAGCAGTACTAGTTTCAATGAAGCATTTAACTCTTTGTGAAGGGAATAGCTTAAAATATACACAAATGGCTAGGATTGAGCCCTCAGTCTCTTTAAAATGTATATGACTTACCACTGAATATACATGCATAGTCTTGGACAATAAGTGTGCTACCCATGGGCAATTGGTCTCATGACAAAATGCAGCGACACACACACATTCTGTGGGTTGTATCCAAAGGTTTCCTTCTTCCTGTGGAAGTACTCCACAAGGACTCCTTTCACAGAAGGAAGGAAATACAGCTCAGTAGTTGGGATACAGCTCAGTAGTTCCAAATTGAGAACTTGCAGAGCAATCTTAAATGTTTAAATCCAATTATTTTTCAAGAATGCTTGCATAGGATTGTAACCATAGTGCAAAAAAGCACAAAGGGTTTGAAGGGTGATAATCAAATAACCCAGTTATGAGCAAATTTTGTTAATGCTGAAAACATTTTAAAGTCTTCTCTCAAAAACTCACAGCACAATCCTATGCCCCAGTACCAGCACTGATGCAGCTGCATTAGAAAGGCATGTACTACATCCTGTGGTGGTGGTGGTGGGATGATGTGAAGGCAAATGGGAGGTAAGTAAAACTATTTGCATACCTTTGCATAAGCTCTGGTGTTGCCTATGGGTCTCCTTGGACATATACCACCTATTTTGGTGGTGTATGTCCAGGAAGGGGCAGGGAGATTTTCAAAAGAGACAAGATCAGGCAAGTGGCATTGCCACTAAATTCACCCACCCTCCCCCAGAATGCCCTGTTCCATCCCCTCCCCAGTCATGATCCACCTTCCTCCTCCCCCATGATGGTTTATCTGCTCTAGAGCAGGTTGTATTTGTACAATATGTTCTATAATTTTATCAAATGTAGCAATGACAAAAAATTAATAATATTTACTCCAATGGCATGATTGCAAGAATTTTGAAATACTGTATATTCTATTCCACTTCAAGCAATTGTTAGGGATGTTAAGACCGCCGATGCAATGTAGAATTATTCCAAGTTATAATAGTAATTAAAGAAAATTTGAGCTACACATGTTTATATCACAGGTAGTATGGTACTTGTGAGCAATCATTTTAAAAATTAGAAGAGTTAAAAGAAACCATTGACTGATGAATAGAATAGACAGTGGTTCTCAAACTTTTAGCACCAGCACTCATTTTTTAGAATGAAAATCTGTCAGGACCCTCCAGAAGTGATGTCATGATCAGAAGTTACATCATCAAGCAGGAAAAATTTTAACAATCCTAGGCTGCGATCCTATCCACACTTACCCAGGAGTAAGCCCCATTGACTACCTTTGTTAAAAGCATATATACATAGTAGCCTGTTAAAAGTATGGATCTGTAACATTTCACCAAATGCAGTCATGTACCATGGTAGCATCAAGTCTAATGTATTAAAAATAAAATATTAAAATGAATGGGGACCCACCTGAAATTGGCTTGTGACCCACCTAGTGGGTCCCAACCCACAGTTTGAGAAATACTGGCAATAGGAAGATATGCATTGTGAGTGGAAAACATTCATCAAGTACTGGAATAGAAATAATCCCTTGGAAAACACACAAGCATGGACCTTTCCAGTGTTTTAAAGTAAAATGTTTATAGTTCACAGGCATAGATGGTTTAACTCCTGTATATTGTAATCTAGTGATATGAGATTGTACATAATAAATACTGTTTACTGTGCATTAAGCTTATTAAAAATAATTTAACAGCAGTTGACAAAACGTTCTCAAATTATTATTTCTGACAGTCGTTTAGTCTTCTTCTGAACATTGTGTGCAAGGCTGAATATTTTATTCTTGAAATGGTCAAGTATCCAAGTCTTATTTGCTATAGGAATATTCAAATATATAACTAAGGGCACAATCCTAACCCCTTATGTCAGTGCTTTCCAGCACTGGCATAGCAGTCCCAATGGGACGTATGCTGCATCCTGCAGTTGGGTGTCACTCATGGAGGCCTCCTCAAAGTAAGGGAATGTTTGTTCTCTTACCTCAGAGCTACACTGGCCCTTATGCCAGTGCTGGAAAGGGGTTAGGATTGCGCCCTAAAGGGGTCATTTATTAATGTAATTATCTCATGAGTTAGGAATGGGTCTACAATTGCTTTATCAGTGAGACTGGTATTTCATCTGTGACAACATCTGAGAAAATCTGGTTGGTGAAGCCTCATTCTTCTGAATACTTCCTCCAGGGGTTAACCTACACATTACTTTAAGCATGTGTGCTGCAAGTGTGCTGTAAGTACATACTTTTAAATGTTACCTAGCCTCTGGATCAGGCTGCCCATGGATCAGGACCATGTCATGAGAGAAATCCTCTGGCCCCAATCCAGATATCAGTGTATTTGTTATTTGCCCTAGAAAAATAGTTCCTGCTGACATCAGGGGAACTTTCCCCACAGTTAATAGCTGCTGTGAGGGAAGGGAGCTGATCCAGATAAAGCCCATGGAGGGGTGTAGAATTAAATCTCCCCTGCCCCTTGCCATGCCACCAGTTCGTGTGTTGCAGTCAGTTGGGCTGCCATTTAACACTAGACAACAACAGAAAACGTGTTTAATGCAATATTGAGTTTTGTCTCTCATATTAAGTTATATGGCAAGATTGTGGAATCCAAAACATGCCTTTTGGGGGGAGGGTAAACCTTTAAAATACACTGAAAATGCTGCATGTTGTCTCCATGTAGGGAAAATAACGATTTTAATATTTCTTTGCTTTGCTTCAACATCTGAAAGATTTAAGGATCTACTATGTGAATATTGACTCTTCTACCCCACCACTGCAATTCTATCAGTAGTAAACAAATATAATTTACTATATCTATGAATTGATTTTTCTGCCATTCAGGCATCAGAATTGCATTGTTTATCAAATTTAAAGGGCAACAATTTCTTACAACACAGTTTCTTATTGTTAGAAAAGAATTAAATCTTTTTCCCCAAGTTATTACGATTATTGATTTATACATCACAGTGAATGTGCAAACTACTTAACAATCTGGTCTGTAAAACCACTGTAAACCAGGTCACCATTATTCTAACACCTCAGAACTAATTTTCAGAGTGAAGTCTGTCCATGGCTTCTTTGGGCTTCAGAATGCCTCGTAGAGGAAACTGCAACTTCCGGTTTCCTTATAAGGCATTGGGTGGTCCAGGGAAGCCCTGGAGGCATTATAAGGCATTAAAAACATTACTTCTGGTTTTCCTCTGGAAACTGGAAGTTGCTTTTTTGCCTCTATGAGGTATTCTGAAGCCCGCAAAGGCCGTGGGCGGACACGCTTGGCCTCTGTAGGCTTCGGAAAGTCCTCTGGAGGCTACTGGAGCACAGCTCCGGTCACCTTCGGAGGGTTCAGGTGGAGCCAGGTCTGGCTCCAAGCAGGTCCAGGGGACCCATGTTGAGCCAGATCCACAGATATAAAATTGACAGATAAACAGGTTCCACCTATATAGCAAATGCATGACACTGGATCCTAAGTCTGTTTACTTTGTCACAAGTTTATGTATCAGTTTATATTAGAAATAGGAATAAAACACTGTGATCTATTTTAATTAGGATGTTTTCTGGTAGGCAAATTTTTCATGCCCCCTTAGGACACTAGCTGCTGTACTCAGTCCTTTAAATAGCCAGGGGTAATAGAAAGGCACAGGCTACACACTAGGGTGAAGTTGAACAAGAACAAAGATTTTTACTGAGAAAGATAAAAGGTATAGCTTTCTTATATAAAATAAAGATCCCCAGAATATATACCTAGCTATCCCCCTTCCTAAACCCTCTGCTGGACAGTTACTGGAAGGGAAAGATAAGCATGGTTTTCCCCTTTGGTTGATAGTCAGCTGCTGTAAAACTGGATCTTTGGGCAGAACAGTCTCTGGTAGGTAACAGACCACAGATAGACATTTGGAGCTCAAGTAGATCCTCCAGACAGGTGAGGTCTCTCCCTGCAAGCCCTTTTCCTGGAGACTCTGCCAGCCTCCTTCCTTGCCCCACAGAACTGTGTGCCCCAAGCTGTAGTTTGCTCTCCTCTTTATATGCTGTCTCATGGAACTTTCCAGCTGTACAGCCTATCAGAACCCTCCCCTGCCTGCTTATTTGCATAACTGTCACCAACTGTTTACAACTGTCAACTGGGAGGGTCTAAGGAGGAGAGTTTATCTCTGTATTGACTAATTACCCCCCCTTACATTGGTTTTATGACTGCATAGTCTTCCAAGAGAAAGATACTTTTTACTTCATTCATAACATTGTAATCCTTTTCTTTAACCATTTTTCTTACATTTTTCATACTCCATTTTAAAATATAAATCTCAAAGAACTGTGATGGCTAAATTGCAAATTAACAATTTTAAAAAGCTGATGGTTAGTACTTGGTTAGTACTTGGATGGGAGACAGCCAGGGAATACCGGGTGCTGTAGGCTTATACCATAGTCTTTGGAGACTGAAGGTTGCCAACCATATGCCTGAGCAGGGCCACCCTTAAGAGCTGCAGGGCAAGACAGTGAGAAAAGGCTGTGCAGGATTATATCAAGAACTCAGTTTTGATAAGGCAGTACCATCACTGGATTGGATCCTAGCCCTCTCTTGCACAGGCTTTAAAAGGTTGCCATGACCCCCCCCCCAAATGAAGCTTCACAACCCCATGCATCACGAACCTTTGCCCCAGGGCGCATAGCCGGGCAGGTCCATTACTGGTACTGCCACCACCAGAATTTTCCTGCGTTCCACTGCATTTAGAACGTAGGAATGAATGACAAACTAGCTATCCTCCACCCAGAGTTCAGACAGCAAACACATATTCTTCATTCTCATTTCTGAATAATGAGAATAAGCATGTACTTGAGAAGAAAAAGAGATCAAACAGCCATTCACAAAGTGAACTATAAGAGCTCTTTATCAGAATCACCTTCAGAAGGCAGGAACCAGAATTCCAAAGGGAAAAGGGAAAACATTTCATGTTTCCAATTAACACTCTCAAATCCTGAATCCAGTTTATCAGAATATCAGGCTGTTTTCCCTGTTCCTGAGAAGCTCAAGGTTCACAAAGTGTTTAGTCGTTTTATTCTCAATACCTTTTCTAATGATCCCAAGCATGGATTAACCTTCTTCGCTGCTGCCACACTTTGGACTGACACTTGCGTGTGGTTAGGAAGAACTTTCTGATGTTAAAGAACTGTTCGGCAGTCGAACAGTGTGACTTGGAAGATGCTAGACCAGTGTTTCTCTAGGTTTGTCCTCTGCTGTTCCACTTCATATGGTCCAAAGTACCACTGGAAGTAAGTAGGGATGACATCATCACCAGATGCTTCTGGGTTGGGAGGCCAGATGCGATGTGACAAGCACCAGTAAGAGGCTCAAAGGTGGGCAGGAGGGCTTTTTCGAGTGTGGAGAAGCATATTTTGGAGCTCTGCCTGCCAAGCTGAGCCTCCTACCGCTGTTTGTTGCGTCTTGTTCCTGGTTTCACTGCTGGGTGGCAAGTGTCCAGGGGTCCCATGAGTACCATGAGACACCACCTCAAGTGCCACTGGTGGTACTAGTCCCGCACTGGCTTACTGAGAAACGCTGTGCTAGACCATCGCTGGAGGTCTTTTAGCAGAGGCGGGATCCTGTGTCGATCCGACTCAGTGCGACTGCAGTTGTGCAGCCTCCCTGTTCCAGGGGAAAGGTAAATGGCATTCGAGGATGAGTACTGCCCCATGCATCGCACAGCGGCCCATTGCCGTCGACCTGGAGAATGGGATAAACCAACACAGTCCCAAGTTGTAAGAGCAGAATGAAACGTGTCTGCCCAGCTGGGCAGTGGTCAGGTTTGGAGAACTGGCAACTGGCTGTGACAACCTCTGGAGAACTGCAATGCTGGCTGAGCCCCAGCGCTTCCCTGCAAGTGAGTTCCCCGCTGCAGGAACATGAGGTGAATGGGGAGGCAGGTGAGGCAGAACCTCCCCAATGGAGTCCTTCAAAAAGTACCACCGCTGTGTGAGGCATCCAAGCGCTCATAATGCAGAGTGGTAAGGCAGGTGAAGCAGAGCTTCACCACCAGAGTCCTTTGAAAAGCACCACCGCTGTGTGATGTGTCCAAGCACTCATAACCCAGGCAGGTGAGGCAGAGCCTCCCTACTTGAGTGCTCTGAAAGCACCACCGCCTTGTGAGGCGCTCAGGCACCCACAAACCACGCGAGGAGGGATGGAGCACAGAGAGCAGAGCGCGTGGGTTGCGGCTGTTCGAGCGCCTCACAGGGCAGCGGAAGGACTCTACAGGGGAGGCTCTGCCTCACCTGCCTCCCCACCCACCGCACGTCTTTGCAGTGCACTGAAATGGGGGAGTGCCGAGAAGAGACAGGAAGGCGGTTGCCAGGAGAGACCGCCTGCTTCTTGGGCAGGCGAATCTGCACAACCTCGGAAGTGAGGGCCACACCTAACGTCCTTCTGTGCCTACCTCTACAACGCTCACCTAGCCTATGAACGACGACCAATAGAGGTAGAGAAAGACCAGACTTCCTTGCGTCAACACTGAGAGTCATCAGCGTGTGCCTGAGCATGCGCACGAAGATAGCGGCGCCCTGCGGCCGCTTCCGGCGCCTCGAGTGCACGGAGAATGACAGTTCTGGGGAAGCCGGTCTCGGGAGCGGAGCGTCGGGGCTCGACCAGCCAGTGGCTCCAGCTTGCCCCCAGCGAGCCCAACTGAGAAATGGCCAGCGAGGGGCCGGCCGAGGGGGCGCTGCCCAGGCTGCAGTTCGTGCCCTTCAGCAGCGCCTTGGACGCGGGCTTCTGGCACGAGCTCACGCAGAGGAAGCTCAACGAGTACAAGCTGGACGAGTCCCCCAAGGCCATCAGGGGCTACTATTACAATGGTAGGGGAGCGGCCCGCCTCAGCTGCTCATCGCAGGCGCCTGTGTCTGTCTGCTGAGGACCAGTTCACACCACCTCGTGTCAGGCAGGAACGTGTAGGGAGGCAGAGCCTCCCCACTGGAGTCCTTCGGAAAGCGCTGCCGCCGTGGGAGGCACCCAAGCAGAGCGCGTGGGTTGTGGGCGGCACTTTTTGAAGGACTCCAGCGAGGAGGCTCTGCCTCACCTGCCACCCCACCCCCACACGTCCCTGGTGTAAATATAGTGATTACACAGGTCTTCTTGGAAGGAAGCCTTAGTGAGCTTAAAGGACACATACTCCACTACAGTGCAGTCTTTCTCAACCTCTCGGTGCCATCAGTGGTACTTGCAGGGTGCTGTCGGTGGTGCTTGAGGTATACCTGGACCAAGAACATGACACAACAGATGGTGCTAAGAGGTGCCAAAGCATGCTTCCCCACACCCACAAAATCCTTCCCACCCACCCTGAGCCTCTTACTGCTATTTATTGCATGATGGCTGACCTCCCAACACAGAATTATTATTAATATTAATATTAATATACCGCTTTTCAACAGAAATTCACAAAGCGGTTTACAGAGAAAAATCAAATAACTAATGGCTCCCTGTTCCAATAGGGCTCACAATCTAAAAAGATGCAAAAGAACACCAGCAGGTAGCCACTAGAAAAGACACTGCTGGGGTGAGGAGGGCCAGTTATTCTCCCCCTGCTTAAAAAAAGAGGAGCACCCACTTGAAAAAGTGCCTCTTACTCAGTTAGCAGAGGTTTAATCATTTTAATCATTTTTAAAGCATTTTTATAAAGTGTAATCAGTGTCATATAGGTGATATGACTGTTTTATGCCTGTAGTTGTCAGCAGACATAGTCACAGAAATAAAACAGACATAAACACATCACACACAATCCAAAGAGCACAACTACATACTCAACTACTTAATTAAACTTACAGGAGCCATTTAAGATTTGCATGCTACTTGTATGAACAACTACAATGAACCTAATGCTGCAGAAGTAACTGGCAATGGTGTCCTTGCCAGTCACTTCAGGTGGTACTTCAAATAGGTGGACAGTGTGAAGTGCTACAGCACAGATGTTGAGAGACACTGGAGTAGTGGTTAAGAGACTTAACTATGAATTAGGAAGTACTTCTTTTGAATTTTTCTACTCTTCTGAACTTGACCAGAGGCCGTCTCAGCCCCCCCCCCCATCTGCCCCATCACAATATAATAGTAGTCATTTCACAGGGCTGTAAGATGACAACAAGGTAGCATATTTGAGGTGCTTGAATCACTTGAAGGTGCTATGTCAGGGTTAAATGTTATGTATTTCCTGTAGAACTGAACTTTGAGTGGAACTTCTGAGTAAGGGTTAGGGTTGCGTCAAGCTGCAAGTCTGGGTTTTTGGGAACAGCCAATGTTCAGAGGCCTTGTTAGTGTTGATCACATTGAACAATTGTACCTGTACCTCTGTTGCTTCAGTGAGTGACAAGGTCTGAATTTACTTAATCCTGTTTCATCCCACCTTCACTGTTATTTAACTAGGTTAGAAGTTAAAGGAAAGAATATGGAGAAGCAGTAGTGAGGTTTCTGTTTAATCTGTAGGAACGTTCAAGTGAAAAAGCCCTAATAACACATCCCCTGATCAGCGCTGTGGAAGAGTGGTCCTTAGAGCTTATGCTGAAAATAAATTGGCTAGTCTTTAAAGTGCTATAAGACTCCTTGTTGCTTTCTCTCACTTACTGCCTTTTCTTTTTGTATAAGCAAGAGTTTGGTTTACTTCAGATTTTAAGAGCTAGCACAGGTTGGTAATAAACTTTCCCTCTGCCTTTTGTGGGGGAGGCTTCAATTCTTTATTGTTTACTGCTCATCTGGAATCTTCAGTAGCTGCTGTTTCCCCGCACCTGGCAGTTGCTCTTCTCAACCCTCCTCCCTGAAGTCAACAAGAATCACTCCCACATGTATTGTTTAGGCTAGTGATCTTCAACCTTTTTCATCTTGTGGCACTGACAAAGTACTAAAATTGCCAAGGCAACAGTTTTTTGGCAAGACGCACCATGCTGTTGATGGGGGGCTCACATTCCCAATGACCCTTCTAATAAATGACCCTCCCCCAAACTCCCATGGCACACCTGCAGACCATTCATGACACAGCAGTAGTTGAATATGTCTGATCTAGGCTGTCTGCCTTTCCTTGTACATGGCATAGGCAGACAAGGGAAATATGTCTTTTTTAAAGTACTATCCTTTCTACAGTGCTAAGCACTGTGGGATGGGGAATCAGTTATGAAAGCAGTATGCGGTAGAAAGCAGAGATGGATATCTGAATTGCTTAGTTACTAAGCAATAGCATGACAAGGTATGTCAAAGACTGTTTTAGACTAACTGGCTTTCTTGGTGGGGGGAAAGAATCATCCAGATATGCCCTTTTTCATATAGCTACTACTGTTTCTCAAAATTATTTTTTGTGTTTTGTCCAGGAGACCCTGCTGGAATGCCTGCTCGTTTAACATTGGAATTTAGTGCTTTTGAAGTGTAAGTAATTTAAGTGATTTCTACCTTTTAGTTTTCATCTTCTTAAACCTAAGAGAATCGGAACCAGCTGTGCATGCAGCCACAACTTGAGCTGTGATATGGAGGTTACATGTGATGTTCTCTTTGGTATGAAAGGACTCCTTGCCCTTTAACTGTGGCAGTGAGAGACATCCAGGTATAGCCCCAGTAGTGTGGCTAAACACAATAAATGTGCTATGTTGACTGTGCATGAATATCTGGAATCATGGTATAGATGGGGTCACTGAAAATCTTGCTCAGTTTCACTGGCCCTGAACGTACAGGTCAATGGCAACTTTACATAACAACATTACAGCCACGGAGAGAAAATCAGTGTGACAGGTTCTGAAATCATGAGGCACTTCCTTGGCATAGTCTATACTGTGGCTGCTTCTTATGCAGTGCAGTCCTGTGATTGTTTTCTCAGCAGTAACTCCTGTTGAAGTCAGTGATGCCTGCTCCCAGGTAAACATGCATCATATGGTGACTGAACTTTGGTTGAAAGCCATTTCTGTCCAACATTGCGTATACGCAACAGGGACCACCTGTGGGCCAGGCAAAAATGGGTTGATAAAAAATGGATGGGAGCAAACCGATGTCACAAGGTTGGGATAACTCATGTCTAATGTGCTTCAGTGCAGTGGACGTTAGCAGATACAGTCAGGCATAAAGTACCGAGATAAGGCAAGAGGTGTGGTGTGATAGTTGAACTACTGTACTGCCTGAAGAGCTAAGCAGGGACTCAGTCTGGGTTAGAGACAGAATGCTAGGCTGACAAGCTGCTGTTACCCGTTGTGGCAGAAGAGTTGCTGCTGAATTGATGAGCCGCCTCAGTGAGAGAGCAGGGGAGAGTGTGTAAAGGTAGACTGGCAAAGAACAGAGAACAGCTTTGAGGACCTGTCTGGACTTGATATATGCCTCTGAAGCTTGATGGCATACAGCCAGAAGAGATAACCACACTTTGAAGGCAACATCTGGTGACTGAGGGTTCTGGGAATCTTTCCCCAGAACATATTGTAAAAACCTCCTTGACAAAGGGTGGTTTAGTTTAGCCTACCTGTGTAAACCACCTTGAATGCTGTGCAAAAATAAAGGCAGTATATAAATACCTGTGTACGTATGTGTAAGGTTCAGCAGTAGCACAGGGATAATATAATGCCACAAATATAGAAGCTTAGACATACTATAATCTGACCTCTTGTAGGTGTGTTTTTAATAAAAGATGGACAGCCTTGAGCATTGCCTTCCAAAAGTGGAAGATGCTGTTTTTAGAGTTTTCTTTCCAACTGGGCAAAGAAGACACACATCTGTTTGTGAAAATGGACTGATGCCCATTAGTCATGCTCTTAGTCATGTTTTGGCATCTTGGTTGGTGGTAGTACTGTAAAACTGAAGGAAAAAATAATGCTTGGAGATGTAGTGTTGTGTTTTTTTCTGGTTGGGTTGTGACCTTGTTGCCTCAGCAAACTTCCTGTCTCTTGTCTCTCTTGTAACTTTGCCATTACCCATTCCTTTGCTCTCTACAGCAAAGGAATTCCAGATATGCTTAAAAAGGATTGGTTTGAAACAATGTGTCATACAAAACATATGCACCAATTTGTATAATTGGGTGAAATGATTTCATAACTTATTTTCAGATTTGCTGGGGAAAATTGTTCAGATTACTAATGGCTCTGGTTTGTTGTCAGTGTTGCAACAGTCATCAGCCTCTGGTTCTGTGTTTGTATCTTCTGCAGGAATGCCCCAACTCCTGCTCACTGCTGCCCTGCTATGGGAACATTGCATAACACCAATACGTTGGAATCATTCAAATCTTGTGACAAGAAGCTGCTTCTTGAGCAAGCAGCAAATGAGGTAAGATTGAAATATGAAATCTGTACCAGGAATTCAGAACCGGAAACTGAAACAATTAGATTGTGATAGTTGAAAGCCTAAGGGTGCAGGTCTATACATATCCCAGAGAAAGTTGCATTAAACTCGATGGGGCTTATAAGTAGAAATGCATTGATCACAGTGTAACTTTATGTGTAATTTTGGCCCATGGTTAGCCTTTGATTTTTTTTGTGGGGGGGGGGGAACTTTATTCATCTCTGAGGTGTTCTTATTGCCCCAATAGGTTTTTTCCCTACAAAATGGAGGTAAATGTACAGCAAGCAAGCAAATTGTATAGTTTAGCTAGGAGCTTGACCCTGAAAAGGCCTTGTTTGGAAAATAAATGTAGAATAAAACTTCTGGCACAAACTAGGCACACACCCACATATGAAAAAGTATTCCTTTAGACCTGCGGTTTTCAAACTCTCTGGGAGTTTGAAAGCTGCAGTAATTGCTTGCAGGGGAGGGGAGGAAGGCAGTGGGGGCAGGGGAAGGCAGCAATGCGATCCCCAGGATCGCGTCGCTCAGGGGGCTGCAGGGACTGGGATGTACTCACCAGTCCCTGCAGCAGTGTCCTGGGAGTGCGGGGAACCCTATGTGAGCATCTGCAGGGCTCCCCAGCATGCAGAAAGTGAAAGTGGAGCAATCGCGCTCCACTTCCACAAAACCAGAAGTGGAGCGCAATTGCTCCACTTTCACTTTCTGCATGCTGGGGAGCCCTGCAGACGCTCACACAGGACTCCTCGCACCCTCAGGACGCTGCTGCAGGGACTGGTGAGTACATCCCAGTCCCTGCAGCCCCCCTGAGCGATGCAATCCTGGGGATCACAACACTGCCTTCCCCCTGCCCCCACTGCTAATGCCTTCCCCACTGCCCCACGACACTGCCTTACCCTGCTAATTGGGTAAGAGGCACTTTTTCAAGTGGTTGCTCCTCTTTTTAGCAGGGGGAGAGTAACTGGCCCACCTCACCCCAGCAGTGTCTTTTCTAGTGGCTGTCTGCTGGTGTTCTTTTTGCATCTTTTTAGATTGTGAGCCCTTTTGGGACAGGGTGCCATTAGTTATTTGATTTTTCTCTGTAAACCGCTTTGTGAACTTTTAGTTGAAAAGCGGTATATAAATACTGTTAATTAATAAATAATTAATATGTTAATTTGGAAGTAAGGTAAGACCTTCTTAATTCATACCATCTCCTAGGGAAAGTCTTCCCTGCTGAGAAATTGACCCGATAGGAATACACAGAGCAAGCTTACTAGAGCTAGAACTGGTAAGGCATTGTTTTTCCTCTCTGGAGAGGCACTCTGCCTCCTTGAAAATCATGTTTTATCTTTTTGTAAGTCTAGCTGCTGCTTCCTGACCTCTGAAGACATGAATCTGAGCTGTGAAAAGTTCTGATAGCACTGATTAGATGTTTGCAAAACTTCAGAGCTCTTCTGAGGCTTAGAAATGCAGGCTGTCTCTTGTGGTTAATCATTGCTGGCAGGAAATTAACACTCCTCAAGGTCACTACAGGTGCAAAAAAGCAAAACAAAGCAGCATTTGAGATAAACAGACGGTTTTTTCTCCCCGGAATGCAAGTTTTTCAGTTTTGTTAGGGCTAAAATTCTACTCCTAGCATATTTTATTCACAAAAAATAAACAGTGCGTATTTGACTAAATTTTGGATATGCTATAGAAGAATGAGTTTGACAATGTCCTCAAAGTTGTAGAACCACTAATTTGCATGTTTTTACATGAGAGATTTCTCTGGGTATTTTGAAGGTTTTGAAAGAATAGACACAGTAAACAAGTAATAAAGTGAGAAGGCTGAGGTGAGAAACCTCAAAATAATTATTTTGGATTTATTTTGCTTGTTTCCTGTGTTTCATCAACTGTGTTGCCTAAAGGTCACAAAATATTTGAGGACCCAATTCTATCCAGTTTTCCAGTGCTGGTGCAGTTGTGCCAGTGGGGTGTGTGCTGCATCCTGTGTGGGAGGGGCGGTCACTGGGGCCTTCTCAAGGTGTGGGAACATTTGTTCCCTTACCATGGGGCTGCATTGTGGCTATACCAGAGCTGGAAAGTTGAATAGGATTGGGCCCTGAATTATCCTAGGTTAATGCATATTTATCAACTTTATTTTGTTCTGGGTAGTTTAATGCTGTCTTTTGGCCACTGAAGAGACCCCCAAGGATGGTTCAAAGGAGCAAAAGTCTATGAAGTCAACGAAAAAGCATGAAAATCCTGTCTTCCTCCCCTCACAGGGCAGTTGGTATTTCTGTGGACTTTGCCCCTCCCCTCACAAAGTCCATCCATAGAGAATCCAGCAATGTTAATGATTATTAATGTATTCCTATGTGCTAGAGGCCATGCCTTATAGAAAGAAGCAAGTACTATAAAATCTATTCTTCAAGAAAGGCCTTGTAGTGAAGCTTTTCATTGATTTAATTGATGCAAAATATATGCCTTTACTATGTGCATAAGCTAGTTTAACTGACTAGGTTTTTCTGGAGTAACCTTGACATCTAGAGATTGACTATTTTAATTTTGTGGATACCAGGATAAGAGTTGCTAGTACCTGACTTGATGTTGCATATTTTTTCACTTTTAGATATGGAATGCAATAAAATCAGGGGATGCCATTGAAAATCCTGTTTTGTTGAATAGATTTCTTCTATTAACGTTTGCAGTAAGTAAATATTTAAAACTAAAAAAGAATTTTAAATACAGTATTTCACAACAACAAATTCTATGCCATGCTTAGTTACTGTGAATAGCTCATAGATGATGACACTGATCCAGCTTCTCAAATTGCAGGTTGACTCTGGCCTCATCCGTGTTGCTTGGTTATACTTAGTTATTTCCTCAATGCCTTCAGGTAGAATTGTGACCCACCAAACAACACACTTTTGTAGACAAATGTTTTGTCTCATTAAAAATGATGTAAAATTTTAAGTAATGAGTAAGCTATAACTTGTCTAGAGCTCTAGGATTATAGTGGATTAAAAGTTGAAGTAAATCAAAATGGGGACATTGTTTGGATAAAATTACGAGGATCACACCCATATTTCTTCCTCAGAATTAATATTTTAAGAGTCCCTGAAATTGCTATGGAAACTTCCCCAATTTTTTAAAATAACTGTTTTGGATTTTGGATATAAAAGCATTTTAAGGGAAAAATTAAAATGGATATGTATTGTAATCCCCCCCCCATAAAGAAATGCTCAGAAAAATTGTGACATGCATATATGCCTTCTGTATTGTGGGGGAGGGGGAATACGGAATGAGAAATTCTCAGGAGTCCTCTAATCTTCCTTATGTGTTAGACTGGTGTAAGTGTGACCAATCACTGACAGACGGGAATGAGACTGCACTAGAGTTGTCTCCCCTTTTAAAAATCTCATCTTTTTACTTTTACTCATGTAGGGTTGCTGCAGCCTCCCTGATCCTTGAAATGTTGAGACATAATTGCGAGCAAAGCACTTCCTCTTTGTGATGCAATGAGAAAATGCTTTGCACATGATTATGTGTCAGCGTTCCAAGCACCGGGGAGCCCTGTGGAAGGCCGTGCAGGGCTCCCCACGCCTCCTGGAGGCCGCAGCAGCCCTACATGAGTAAAAGTAGAAAGCGCCCCCTTAGTGACGCGATCCTAGGGATCGCCTCGCTGCCCTGGCCCCTACTTAGTGAGTTAATTCCCTAAAAGTCTGAGAACCACTGGCTTAGAGGAATCCTCCTTAGTCAACCAGCTCTGAGTCCTTATACATTTCCTATCATAAACTAGGTCCTTAATGGAACTTCCATCCCTGAGATAACATGGGAACACGTGTTCCTGTCTCTATAGTATCACATTGTTGCTCGTTGTCTTGCTGCCTTGTCATTTGGGCTTGCCACTGGGGCAAAGGGCTTACTCTCCCGTCTATATTGTCCTGCCTTGGTATGTAATCACCACCAGCCCCCACTTCCTAGAACCTACCCTCCCACTATGTCTGCTGCCATGTCATTGTTCAGAATGCATGCTTATTTCTGGATTGCCCACAAGGTCTCTGGTACTGTGCAGAAGTGGTGAAATAGTAAGCCAGAACATGCACACATGCACACACAAGACATAGCAACTCAGGCTAGGACTCAAGTAATTTCTAGTCTCAGCTGTTTTTTAGAATCACTGGCCCTGAGTCGAGTTGGAGTCAGCGACATCTGTGGCTTGAGTAAAAGTGAGTCGTAAAACAGAGTGTTTTCACAAGAGTTGTTTCAGATGAAGTGCCCATCCCTGGTGCCTAGATATGTGAAACTGTATAGTGATAGCACCACATTGTGTATTGTTAAAACTAGCCATTTATGAATATTTAAATAATTGTACCTAATAGCAGTTCCAAGCTGTTACTTTTTATAGTGATTCTCATAGTTTTCTAATCTATACAATTCTTTGCCTTAGGATTTAAAGAGGTATCGATTCTATTATTGGTTTTGTTACCCTGCACTTTGTCTTCTGGAAGGTATCCCTTTGGTTCAACAGCCTGTGTGCCTCAGTGCAAAGTTTTCTCCCACTCAGGTATAGTGATTAACTGATAACGTTTAACTTATAATGTTAAGTGCTTTTTGCTTTCATTAGTTGTAAAATACAGTGTTTTATTATTTAGTGTTATGGCACCATACACATACGGCTTCACAGAGTTTTCCAAGCAAAAGAGTAGGGAGCTTATAATCTAAACTTGGTGTACCTTCATATTTGAAAACATTACACTGTGTAACACAAAATTTGTTTATGTTGAATTTTTAATTTTCTTACACAATTCAGAGGTGCTGATTCATATGATAATCTTAGTTCTTTTTGTATCAAAACTTTTTTAGTTATCTTAAATTTTGTGTTTGTATTCTGTTGCTTAATACATTGTAATGCACATTGTATTATACAACTGCATAGATTTTGGAGTAGCATTACTATTGATGATGTGCTAACAATAGCAGCACTTTTTAAATCCTCGCACCAAAATTAACATATATCAAAATATTCAGATAAGAACATAAGAACATAAGAACAACCCCACTGGATCAGGCCATAGGCCCATCTAGTCCAGCTTCCTGTATCTCACAGCGGCCCACCAAATGCCCCAGGGAGCACACCAGGTAACAAGAGACCACATTCTGGTGCCCTCCCTTGCATCTGGCATTCTGACATAGCCCATTTCTAAAATCAGGAGGTTGCGCATACACATCATGGCTTGTACCCCGTAATGGATTTTTCCTCCAGAAACTTGTCCAATCCCCTTTTAAAGGCGTCTAGGCTAGACGCCATCACCACATCCTGTGACAAGGAGTTCCACAGACCGACCACACGCTGAGTAAAGAAATATTTTCTTTTGTCTGTCCTAACCCGCCCAACACTCAATTTTAGTGGTGGCCCCTGGTTCTGGTATTATGTGAGAGTGTAAAGAGCATCTCCCTATCCACTCTGTCCATTCCCTGCATAATTTTGTATGTCTCAATCATGTCCCCCCTCAGGCGTCTCTTTTCTAGGCTGAAGAGGCCCAAACGCCGTAGCCTTTCCTCATAAGGAAGGTGCCCCAGCCCCGTAATCATCATAGTCGCTCTTTTTTGCACCTTTTCCATTTCCACTATGTCTTTTTTGAGATGCGGCGACCAGAACTGGACACAATACTCCAGGTGTGGCCTTACCATCAATTTGTACAACGGCATTATAATACTATCCGTTTTGTTCTCAATACCCTTCCTAATGATCCCAAGCATAGAATTGGCCTTCTTCACTGCCGCCGCACATTGGGTCGACACTTTCATCGACCTGTCCACCACCACCCCAAGATCTCTCTCCTGATCTGTCACAGACAGCTCAGAACCCATCAGCCTATATGTGAAGTTTTGATTTTTTGCCCCAATGTGCATGACTTTACACTTACTGACATTGAAGCGCATCTGCCATTTTGCTGCCCATTCTGCCAGTCTGGAGAGATCCTTCTGGAGCTCCTCACAATCACTTCTGGTCTTTACCACTCGGAAAAGTTTGGTGTCGTCTGCAAACTTAGCCACCTCACTGCTCAACCCTGTCTCCAGGTCATTTATGAAGAGGTTGAAAAGCCCCGGTCCCAGGACAGATCCTTGGGGCACACCACTTTTCACCTCTCTCCATTGTGAAAATTGCCCATTGACACCCACTCTCTGCTTCCTGGCCTCCAACCAGTTCTCAATCCATGAGAGGACCTGTCCTCTAATTCCCTGACTGTGGAATAAACATGAAATTGTTCAAATTTTACAGGTTGTGTCTCATTATCCACTGGGGTTCTGTTCTGGAACCCCCAGTGGATTAAAAAAAATCAGTGGATACCGAATCAATGGAAAAATAACTTTAAAGACCCACTTCCAGGTTCTTGTTCCTCCACTGTTGCCCCAGAATGCATTGGTATAGATGCTAAACTGTATTCGGCCACTAGACAGGGTCAATAATGGAATCTACTGGAATGAAATTATATTAACAGTGTGAAGGTAGGAAATTGGATTTTGCTGCTTTTCTCCTTGTTACAAGGCATTTGAAGGTGAACCTTGGTATCAGTGGTGATTCAGCTCAACGGACACCAAATCAGTGGATTTTGAGGTCCCACCTGTACTTATTATTTTTCACATTTTTATAGTGCCCTTTCTTCAAGGAGGTCAGGGTAGTGTACATAGTTCCTCTTCTCTTTTTGTCCTCACAACAACCCTTCGTGGTAGGTGAGGCTGAGAAATGGTGACTGGCCCAAGGTCACCCAGGAAGCTTCATGGCTGAGTGGGGATTTGAACCTGAAATATTACACAGTGTTAACTTTAATCACTGATGGAGCAAGCTAATTTTCAAAGAGTTCCCATGTATGCAAATGTTCTCTCCTCCACCATGCTCCTGTTAGGCATCTCTGTGTGTGCATTCTGTGTGTGTGAAGTGCTCCTGATGTTTAATAAAACTGAGTATAATATCACACTGAACCAGAGTGCTTGATTAAACTGACTGTTTTTATATCCCTTTATTTCACCTTGATAAATGTGGAATTTTCAAATAGCAGTTGTGGTAACTGAATAGATGTAACAGTGATCATTAGGGAACTGTCATTTTGGACTGACTTGTAGTTCAATTTTATTGGATATTAAATGTTCAAAATGTTAAGTATTTTCATTATCTGTTAAAATAAAATTCTTACCCTTTCAGGCTAGTAAATCTAAATAAGGATCTAGTTAACCTTGAGAAACCTGCTCTTCAACCGTGTAACAGTTCTTCAGGGCATAGCACTCACTGTGTGTTAGTGTTAATGAACGCTTCAGATGGCCCATGATTTCAGTTGACAACTCAAGGTCTTGCGCAAACAAGACCTTATAGGTATTTGGGACATGGGAAAATGAGGCAGCTGATGATGATCTTGTTTTCTATATTTATGTCTTTTTGCCAAGGCATTCAAAGCACTTTACAATTAAAAAGTATTAAAACAATAATAAAAAGTTCCAAAAGATAAAACAAAGTTGTCTCAGGCCATTGATGATCTCTTGTGCCCTCAAAATCATGCTCAAGAAGCACAATAACTTTAGCCCAGTCTAGTAAATAATTTGTTATTTAAAAAAATCCTTTTTTGTAATAAATTATTAATGGTATGAGCTGCATGGCCTGGCCTCCTCTCTTCTTGTATTCTGAGTTGAAGCTATAATGTTGAAAAAGATTAGTATTGTATATATTTATCTTGCCCTTCCTCCAAGTGGCTCACAGCAACACACATACATAGTTGTCTCCCTGCATGGAATGTATTCTTCTCACAACTCTCTTAGCTTAGGTTGACAGATTATGACTGACCCAAAGTTATCCATCCAGCTTTACAGCAAAGTGAGGAATAAATGTGCATGTGAGAGCTTCTCATGCACAGAACAGCTTATGCAGCGGTTCTCAAACTGTGGGTCCAGAACTCACCTGTGGTTGTAACCCAATTTTTGGTGGTTCATGAAACTGACAGGGCTATATACACCAAGGGTTAAATAAGCTGCTACTTGGGTTGGGGCACTGCTGCCTAATCACCATTATAGCCACACCCCTTGGCATTTTTAAATGAGGCAGCAGTCTCTAGGGCAGTGGTTTTCAGGCTGGGCCAGAGGAGGCAGGCAGGCAGGCGAAGCAGCTGCTTTGACCCTCACATGGCAGCATCGAAAAAGGAGCAGCTACAGCTGCTTTGCATCTCCTGCTGTGAGCAAGAGGAAGGCTGCAACCCAATCCTTCTTTACCATTGACTATTATGGGACTTACTCTGAGTAGACATGCCTAGGATTGGGTATCAAGTCGCTTGTCTGCCCTACCTGCTGATTGGGCAACCAGAAAAGCCTGGAAGAGGTCTGGGCGGAGTAAGAAGGAAGAAGCCCGGGCAGGCAAGCAGGTAGGAAGCAAGTGAGCCTGCTGAGGTCACCAGCCTAAGAATGGGCTGGCTGAGGGTCCACGAAAGTCCCTGTTCCTTGCCACAGTTGCCTGCAGCTCCCCAAAGCAACCCTCCCTGCCTTGCCTTTGCCTTTCAGAGGAGGGGCATTGGGCCACTATCCTATCCACACTTTCCTGGGAGTAAGCCCCATTGACTATAATGGGACTTACTTCTGAGTAGACATGCCTAGGATTGGGCAAAGTGTCTACTAGTCATATTTTTTTCTGAAATACAGGAGCAGGCAATGGGGGGGGGGGATGTGAGGCAAGTGATTCTGGACCTTTGGAAGGTGTGGACCAGTGAGGGGAGGGATAGTAGGAGAGGTGCTAAGGGCAATTATGAGATGAGGGGGGGAATGTCCCTGTGGGAGGGGGTGGGTGGGGGAGAGGAGGAGAGAGAACTGCCAATTGCCTGCTCATGTATTTAAGAAAAAAGAGTGCAACCAATAGCCCAATCCTAGGTGTGTCTACTCAGAAGTAAGTCCTACAGGCACATTCCCCCCAAGTGTTTGGCTGCAATCCTAACCACACTTTCCTGAGAGTAAGCCCCATTGAACAAAATAGGACTTACTTCTGAGTAGACCTGGTTAGGCTTGTGCCCTTTGTCATGTAATGATTGTATTAATTATATTAATTAAAAATTAATTGTAATATAGTAATTTAATGTAAGTGAAAAACTGGGAGTGTGCCTTGACAATTTTAGTGCCTTAACTGTGTGCCATGAGCTGAAAAAAGTTGAAAATGGCTGCTCTAGGGCCTCTAAAAAGTTTGAGAACCACTGGCTTATTGTATTCTGTGCCTTCCTTCCTGTATTTCAATATTGCAGCATACTTTTGAAACTTTCTAAGGCTGTAGTTATATCTGAGCATAATTTCTCAAAAATGAAATTTGCTGAAACCAATGGAATTTCCTTCTCAATAAACACTACTAGGATGTGGCTTGGAGTTCAGTGCTTAGGGAAAAATCAAAACAAAAAACCCTGCTGTGCATTCAGATCTTCCCCGTACCCTTTTCTGTTCTCAGGTTTTTTTGTTTTTCTTTAAGAACAAAGTTTTGGAATCAATGGAACTTGTTCATATGTGCTTTGTGAGCAGGTTTGGAAGCTCAGTGTAGTAATTTATTATTTCCAGGCAGTGACCAGTCTTAGGTCTGCTTAATTTCAGCAGTGTGACTGTGTAACATGTACTCACACTGTGCTGTATCATCAGTAACTTCAGTCATGAATAAATGAAGTCAGTTAGTACTTATCACTGTAATTAGTTATAAAATAAAACAAACAAGATTTAATTATAGAGAATTATATACTAGCTGCTTATGATCATAATGGAACTTATCAAGTACACAAAATTGCAGTGGTTGTCTTATAGAGTTGCACTGATATTCATTTAACGATTATGTACAAGTTGAAGCAACATTTCAGAATACATTATGAATTGGAATAAATTGGTTCTTTTTTCCTTTTAGATTCAAGCTCTCCAAAGTGCATATGATGAACTTTGTCAGGTCGAAGGTCTTACAGCTCTACCTTATTTTTTAATCAAGTATCATGATGATTCTGTTCAAGTGTCATTGCTTAAAAACTGGGGTGATTTATTTCCTGACCAAAAAGAGAAGGTAAGGAAGATTTTGAATGGTGGAAGCTGTGACTGAAATTATCCTAAGAATAACTAATATTCTAGGCCCTATTCATCTGTACTGATTTAATGTTACCCATAGAATTTTAAAAAATAGAACATTCAGGCTGGTTCTGCTTTTCATTGACTGGATCAGCAGTCTTCAAAGTAGAGACTGCTGCGTGCCAGTAAAGGCATCCCCAGTGTGAACAGAGCTTACCATTCTGCTTCCAGGCCTTCCTATCGCGCTGCAGATAGCTCCTGAGCTTCGTCAGGCGCATGTACTTGGAAATCCGCACATGCTGTTGGAGTGATATACCCCAGAAGTACAAAGGTGGTACTGGCTGGTGCAAAGGTTGGGGGTGATCTGAGGTTAGACAGGGAGACCCCTTGGGCAGAACAGTAAGCTTTGCTCCCTCGGGGGGGGGGGGGGAGAAGGATCACAGCATTCACTGGATCGAGCCTGCAGGCTGGACTTTGGTGCCCACTGGACTGGATGAAGAAGGAAGACAATCTCTCTTAGTTAGATGTTTGCAAAAGATATCAGGAAGCATTTGTCACCTCTTCTGAAATCAGTAGTTCATTGTTCAGAGCTAAATGTAAAACTTTTGGCTAAGTAGCTGTCCTGTCCCAATTTTCCCTATCCTGCCGACTATGCTAATTTGTCTTGCAGTCCTGCTGACTACATCAATTTGTTCCGTCCAAATATTCCAATTCCCTTTTAATGCCCACTTTTTGGCTAATTAACACCCTCCTTTTCCAAGAACAACTGTGGTGTGCAAAGAAATGAACAGAACTCCATATCCGTTGAGCAATTAACAAAATTTATTGCTATAAACACATACAATCCCTGCAAATCCTCTTGTCCAGAGGCTTTCCCTCACCAAAGCTCCACTTAACTCAGTGGGTTAAGGTCTGAAGCCTCCAGTCCAAGTCCAATCTAGTCTCCAAAGCATAGTCCAGTCTTCCCAATCCAGTCTTCTGCAGCAGAGTCCCTCCTCTCCAGCAGAGTGTCTCCTCCATCAGGGTCCTGGCAGTCCTCTCTTCTGTGTTCTCCAGCAGAGTCCTGGCAGTCCCCTTCTCCCATAGGCCTGGGTCAGGTTCCTTCTGGCTCAGGTGTGCCCTCTGGTCTGCTCTTTGTTCCTTCTGAAGCTACCTTTTATCCTGCAGCCTCTTGCAGTCCAAATGCAGCTCAGCTGTGAGCTACCTCCTTAGCTCATTCAAAGTCCCATCAAGGTCAAATGAAGCTCAGGTGTCTATCCAGGTCTCCATTGGCCTTGATTGATTACAGCTGTGGAGCCAGCCCTGCCCTTCCCAGAGCTGTCAAACAGCTGTCAAAACATGGAATCGCACATCATCCATCTGATGATCTTCTGATCTTCCATTACAGTAGTTAAACCAAAACAGTGAATCTTGACTTTGATTACGATGATTATTCATAATACCTATGAATAAGAAAGGACTTCGGCCTGTTATGTCCCAAAGGAGGCTCCAGCCTTCTCCTGCAAGCAGATCTTCCTTCTTCAATGCAGTGTAGCATTGCTGCCTTATATCAAATCTGTTCATTGGTCCACCACATTTAGTATCTTCTGCATTGACTAGCTCTGGGTTGCTAGAGTTTTGGGACACAGTCTCTTCTAAACCTATATAGATAGGATAAACCTTGAACTTTCTACATACAAGACCAGATTGTGGCTTCATGAATAATACTATGATGTACATGTAATAAATGCAAATAGCATTCAGTAAATGTGAACTCTTTATATCTTGCAGTGTGTTAATGGGAGGTTTTTTGTTTGTATCTTGCAGGTCACGCTTGGTGTTTATGACCCCTGTAATTTTGCCCAGTATCCAGGATGGCCACTGAGAAATTTATTGGTCCTGATAGCCCATAGATGGTATTATTATTTGATATATTGAATATCATTTTCTCAAATCCTGCAATGCTAACCACACTCACTAAGATCTTGCTTCTTAGTACAGTATTTTACTAAATTCTTGTACCTTAATACTTTGGATTTTACATATGTATCATTGGCTATATAACTCCTACTAATGAGCATAATGTCTTGTGGAATGTAAACAGTCTAAACCAGGGGTAAGCAAACACTCAAAGAGCCATTTGGACCAGTTTTCCGGAGAAAAGAAAACCTTGGGAGCCACAAAACCCTTTTGACATCTAAAATGAAGATAACACTGCATATATAGTTTTTTTTTACTTCTGAGTAGGTATGCATAGGATTCTGCTCAAAGGCTGCAATCCTATCCACACTTTCCTGGGAGTAAGACCCATTGAACACAATAGGACTTACTTCTGAAAAGACCTGCATAGGATTGTGCCCTTAATGAAGTAATGTTTTGTGCCACATTCCTGCCTTTTTTTAACCTGAGGAATTTCAGCTGTGGGAGCATTGCCTCTATGTGTCTGATAGTGTATTATACAATCATTGTGTAACAACACGTTGTATTGCAGTGAAAAGATCCCAGGCACAAAACTGCATTCCCAAACCCCAAGGATGAAAACCAACCCCATGGTGCAGTCCTGTGCTTGTGGGAAGTAAGGGCACAATCCCTGTGCCTGTCTACTCAGAAGTAAGTCCTATTATAGTCAATGGAACTTAGTGCAGCATGAGAGCCCAAGCCTATGCATGTCTACTCATTATAGAGTCCCATTATAGCCAAAGGGGCTTATTCGCAGGAAAGTGTGACTAGGAGTGCAGCCTTTGAGCACAATCCTATGCATGTCTACTCAGGAGTAAGTTGCATTATAGCCAATGGGGCTTACTCCGAGGAAAGAGTGGATAGCATTGCAGCCTAAGGTAAGATGAGTGATGAGCCTAAGGTAAGATGACCCAAGGCAACAGTGAGTGCCCCCTGAGGCTGCCTTGCTGGCGGGGGAGCTGCTGACTGAAGTGGGGGGGGCTAGAAAGGCGGCCTTTCCAAGGCATGGAAGAGGTCCTGCCAGAAGGGAGTCGAACAGGGCGCAGGCAGAGAGGAGCTTAAATGGCTTAAGAGGTAGGAGGCTCTCTTAAGCCTCTCCTTAAATGGCTTAAGGAGCTTAAATGGTTAAGCTGACTAGAGGAATTTTTTGAGGGTTTGGAATTTATTGTAGTTTAGACTACTTGGAATCTCATGAGAACAGCTCCACAGTGGTCTAAACTACAATTAAATGGTTTAAGGGGAGGAGAGCCATTTAAGCTCTGCTTAAGCTTAACCACTACCCAGTAAGATTCCTGGGGAGGAAACCCTTCCAAGGGTGGTTCATTATTGCTCATACTGGCCAACGTGCATTGGGCTTCACACATTTAGTCCTGGTACAGAGGCTTCCACTGAGCCCAGAGGCAAGACAGGCAGTTGCAGTCCTGCTCTTCCACCACACATAGGCTCTGAACACTTGGGCTCTCATGTACACTTGAACCTTGCCTTGATTTTTCTTATATGCAGTGTCTGCTGTTCCATTCTGCAGATTGCGGGACTATTTTTTTCCACATTCCCATGAATTTACATGTGAAATATTTATAGTTTTAGACTTAATACTACTTGTGGTTGAAACGAAGTTTGGTAACATTCTTAACAACTTAATTACAATTAACAACTATAATTTGGTTTGAGCTGGAGCCATCAAGGTTTTTCACAGTGCTATCAAGGCAAGGAGCTACTTCTTTACAGTCCAGTTTTGAGTAATAAACTCAAACCAAGTTTTAGTTAACCCAGTTTTGAGAGGTATCCCAAGGATTTCACTAATAAATTTTTCATTTACAAATCTTCCTATTGTTTCCATCTATTAAACAACTTAAATGGATTTATGTTCTTCTGCCATGTTGTTAGCAGTGCATGTTATTGTCACAAATTGCTTCTATGACTTTGATTAATTTTGCTGTTCCTTGTGTTAAGTGACGTTATTACTGATAAATAGGGCTGATATAAACAAATCTAATCTTGTGGGAAAATTGTTTTGGCACTGCTTCCTGTGACTTATTGGTTGTTAATTTTGGCATTCTAGTCACACTGTTGTCATTGAGTTGTTATCTACAACAGGGGCAGCCATCTCCATACAGTCGAAGTGCTCTGCTTCCGAGACAGGACCATGCAAGGAGCAAGAGACATTTCACACAGCACAGTGTTTGAAATCAAGCTTCCTCAGATGAAGCAGAGTTCAGGTAATCCTTCTGAGAGTTTAGTGGCGGAATATTTAAAGCACTGTAACAATATTACAATTTGTGGATTTTATTTTTCCTCCATTCTTGTAAAGGTGAAAGAAGTGCAGTGCTATTTTCTGTCTGTGTTATGAGGTACTAAATGGTAAAGGGTACACACACACACACACACACACACACACACACACACAGGTGTAGGGTAGAATAAAATTATTATCTTCATCTCCCAAGAACTGCTGTGCAAAGCTTTAGTGACTATTGTTTACACAGAATATTTTGAGTGTGGGGCTGATGGTGGTTGCTGGCTTGTATTTGGGTCTCTAACCTATTCTGGACAGAATTGCACTTCCCTTGAAAGATCAAGCTCACAACTTGGGTATGATTCTAGACCTGACTTGACCTTGGAAACCCAGGTTGCAGCTGTGACAAGGAGCACGTTTACCCAGCTTCAATTGGCAAGCTGGCTACATCAGGGGTTCTCAATTGATGGTATGCCAGGCAGTGTTGGGTGGTAAGCACAGCACCCACCACCTGGCAGTGAGACCACAATGGTAGTTTCCAATGACTATAGGAAGCTCAGTTCAGTGGGCAGTACTCTAAGGTGCGGTTTTCAAGCACAAGAAAAAGCTTACCTGTCCACCTTGAGCCTCTGATTGACCTTGGAAGCTCCCATTGCAGTCTCCAAATCTGGAAGTAACTGGTGATAATGTCATTGCCAGTTACGTCCGGTGGTACCTCTGAGGACAGCACGCGGCAAGTGGTGCAAGGGGGAGCAGTGTTGAGAAAAACTGAGCTACACTCTTACCTAGATGAGGTAGCTTGGGCCACAGTAATCTTTGTCTTAATAACATCACAGTTACACAATTCTAACATGGTCTACTTGGGGCTGTCCTTGAAGACAGTCTGGAACCTTCAACTGGTGCAGAATATGGTGGTCAGATTATTTTCTGGGTCCTGCTGGTTGGGAAAAATCACACTAGTTCTTTTTTTTGTATTCACTGTCTGCCTTTGTGTTTCTAAGTTCAATTCATTGTGCTGGGTTTGACCTTTACCGCCCTTTATATCTTATCCTGCTGACACCATTATCTCTGACACCACTCACCTTCCCATTGCACCCCAGAACTTACCTCTCTGTTGGTATCCAATGAGGTCTGCCAATGGCCAATTTGCAAGGCCTTGTTGGCAAAGTGCAGCCTTCTGGGCCTACAGTGGCCCATGAAGTACACTGGCAGACCTTGTATTCCATCAGCATACTGCACAGATAGGATTGGGGAATAAATAAATGCTTACTCGCAAGGTATTCTAGAACTTCCAATTGTTGTTGGCATCCTTCAATCTCAGAAGACTATGGTATCACACTCTGAATGGTGGTTCTGGAACAGTGTCCTCTCCAGTGTGCGAAGCCTGGGTAAAGTAGATATGGAACTTCCAATAAATCATTGTAAAGTACTAGACAAACATGAGAATACTGTTAAGAGAACAGTAGTAACTGTGTAATAACTTGCAGGTTATAGAGTGTATTTTTGTTAATTTTTTCACAAGGCAAACTTATGTTCACATAGAGCTTTTGGTTTGTATCCAATGGTTAATCAGGTTGTCCAAAAGCTGTTGGATGGGAGAAAAATCAAAAAGGATCTATGGGTCCAAGAATGGTCAATTTAAGTGAGTGTATGGATCCCAAAAGGTATGTAATACAAGCTTTTGTAATCTGTTTCTAATGGGGAAATGTATAGTGTAGTCCTTGTGTGTAATCCTTGTCAGGATTGTATGTAATCCTTGTCAAAGGGCAACAGTGTTAAAGGACAGCACACCTCAAATTTTCAGGCTCCTTTCCTCTGTAGATATTCTCTCTGCCAGATATAACAATGGTAAAGCATTCTGTTGGGCCTGAGAAATAAAACTTTGCTGGTGATGAGGTACTTTACCAACTCTCCACAAAGGACAAACTTTCACAGGTGCAAAGTTCCCCATGTATTCCTTGATTGTAAATTGGAATGGAATATTTTCTCCTCCAAAGTATTAACTGAGTATTTTGTCATCCTGTGTGCATGCCTGTTCAAATTTATGAATGTTGACCACTTAAGAATGTTCAGTTCTTGCATTCATTACATAAATAGGCAAATTTTATGTAAGGCCTGCTCAACTTTGTAAACCTCAGAATGAGAATATTGTATGGGGCTCAGTCAACACATATGGCTATTATACAATGTAATAAATGAATACAGGTCCAGTCTTATTATACACTGATTTTTTGTACACAGATTTGTCTCAACTCGAGTGGCCCCTGCAAATGAGCAGGAATCCCTTCTGATCCCTGGAGAAGGGAAAAAATGCACCCCTTTTAAAATCACAGTTTAAAAAACTGCTTTTTATTGTTGTAGAGAGACAGTCATACAAGTGATTACAAGTATAACCTAAGTATCCACAGATTTTTCTATCTCAAAGCTGATGCGAAGGGCCCTTTAAATTAAAGGAAAACAGTCATTTAATAATGCCAGAGAGGGCAACTGGCTTACAATCCATCAATCATTCTCTGCAGGTTTCACTCCTCCCTTCCCCCTGAGCACATGAAAGAAGTATAAATGGCAGTGATTATCACCTTCTCCATTCTTTCCTCCTTGCTGGGGCTTCTGGTGAAGGGAGGGATTACTGCTTCCTAGTGAAGCCTAAGCTCCCGGGGAGAGACTGACTCTTTGTGCATTACAAAGGTCAGCATGGCTGTTTTTAAATTACAGGAAGAAAAAGACTTTGTTTTTTAAATTGATTTGCTATAGCACATTTTTTGCCATCCATGTGAGTTCTTGGAAAGGAACCCTCTCAAATAATGAGACTCAACCTGTATGCTTTAATCTCTGAAAGAGAGGGAAAGTATTAGCACAGGATCTGTGTATAAATGCACTTCGAGTCTTTTAGGTACCAGAAAACTCTCTTTCTTTTATGTGCGCGTGGGTATATGTCTGCTGTTATAAACCCTTGGTACATCTAGCTTGGTCCTGTTGACACTGACTGGCTAGTTTTTCTTGGTCCTACCTGAAGGCGCTAGGGATTGAACTTGGAGGCTGTCGGCGTTCAAAGCGTGAGCCCTTCCCCAAACTTAAGATGATGACCCTCTTGGTATCAGTGATTTTCAAATGTTCTACCTTCGGAGGACCACAGTGTATCTTTAGAAGAATTCCCTGCAGAGAATTCTAGTGATGGGGAAATGTTTTGAGTGCACATTCATATCAAGTGGTTTACTGGACAGGTCCTTGGAGCCTGATCGTTGCCCTCTCTGACCTAAGACCATTTTCTGGCTTTACACTATACAGAAAGATCAGCAGCGTTGGGCAAGCAGATACACTTCCAAAAACTCCACAGTTTCCCAGGACTCCATTTGAAAAATCACTGCTTGATGTTACAATTATCAACATTTATGCAACAGAGCTGCTTGTACGGCCTTTTACATTATAGTGATGAGTTTGTTCAAGCCTCGTAGAAAGAAAGCTATTTTTCCTTTGCTCCTCATCTTTGGTTGGCACATAAGCTTTGTATTTCTGGAACTTCATTTTTCTTGAAGGATATAATTGCCTGGAATGCTGAGGAAGAAAAAAGGCAATAAAACACACACAGAATAATTTTTCTTTTAAAGAAAAACAGAAATGGGGAGGAGATTTCTTCTGCAGAATGCTGAAGTTGCCATAAAATGTTATGTTTGTTTCTGGTGCAGGAGGAGAGTATACATCTGTTATATATCTTGTGTTAATCTCTGTTGTTTAGGTTGGCTGAATCATCGGTGGATCTCAATCTCAAATTGATGTGCTGGCGGTTAGTGCCTACCCTTGACCTGGAGAAAGTTGTATCTGTAAAGTGTCTTCTCCTAGGAGCTGGTACGCTGGGTTGTAGTGTAGCCAGAACCTTGATGGCAAGTACTGAAGCTAAAGTTACTCCATTACGCCTGCTAATTTACCCCTGCTAATTGGGCAAAGAGGCACCTTTTAAAGTGGTGCCCTCTTATATTTAGCAGGGGGAGAGCAACAGTCCCTCTTCACCCCAACATGGAGTCTTTTCCAGTGGCTGTTGCTGGTGATTCTTCTGTAAATTTTTTTTTTTTTTTAGACTGAGCAATTTGGGGACTAGGAGCTATTTATTTATTTGTTTTGCTATGTAAACTGCTTTATGAATGACTCTTTGTTGAAAAGCAGTATATAAATATTTTGTGCAAGATCTGTGAAAAAGTAGATAACTGGATATTTATTGCTAACTTACAGATTGAAGGGACATTTGAGTTCCTTGCCACTTGTGCTTCCTCTTCCTGTATGTATTTTAGTGAGCAACAGATGGATCACCCTTCTAAGGATCAACAGGTTCTGTTAGAACCTGAAGTAATGTAGCTGGATTCACTTTCTGTGCTGCCATCTCTGCCAAGACATAGGCCTGCTAATGGGCTCTCTGGCATTCTCACTTGGATTCAGAGCAACTTTTATGCTGGCATTACTCGAGCAGTCTACTTGGTAATAAAGCAATGGAAGATCCAGCTATTGGGATGCAGCAAACCTGCTATGCATATGCGACCTTCACTGGGCCTTTTGTTGTACAGGGAACAGCATTTCAACCTATTGCTCATGTCCCTGATCATTCTAAAACAGTCTGTCCTGGTCTCATGTGCTGATTTTTATCCACTGGTCCCTACTGCTGACAATGTTACTTTTGAATTGGGTTATATTCATGTAACTGTTCGTAGTTCATTTTTCTATGTCTTTTGATGTAGGGATGGGGAGTCAGGAAGATCACATTTGTGGACAATGCAAAAATCTCTTATTCCAATCCTGTACGGCAGCCTCTCTATGAGTTTGAAGACTGTCTTAGTGGTGGGAAGTCCAAAGCACTTGCAGCAGCAGAAAGACTTCAAAAAATATTCCCAGGAGTGGTAAGTGAAATACTTAAGATATGCGTTTATGATCAAAATATTTATGAATTTGAAGTTTTGTTTAGGGTTTCTTCTAAACTCTTTCTTCATAAGAGAACTACCCCACAGGGAAATCATGTTGATCAAATGACACAGTGAGATAGCTAGCTTTTTGCAGAAAAGGAGAACTGAACTTAAACCAACTGGAAGTGATCAGAATAAAAAGATGTAAATAATAAGGCAGTGAAGTACATTATTGTAGGGTTAGTGAACCAAACAGGTGTCTAGCTATGTTGTACTCTTCATCAGGAAAAATTTAAATAAAGGAAGAAAAGCCTTAAGCTAAGATCACCTAGCATACCATATTACCTGCAGAGCAACAAAAAAGCCCCCTTTCCAGCCAAGACAATTTCTGCTGTCATCCCATGGTAGCAAACACCAGCAGAGCATCTCTGGAATTCATTTTGGATGCAATGACAAAGCTGATCGATTTCTTTGGAGGAGGCATGCGGTGCATCCATCCCCTGCGGGGGCATTTACAGGTAGTGTCTGACTTACTCTGACATGGAAGGAGCCGGTGAAAGTGGTCTGCAGAAATGGTTTAATCGGGTTCGGGCTTTTACATGCATTGGGATCTTGTTGCTTCACAAGAACCCCGGGTACTAATCCTTAGCATGAGTAGTGCCTCAGTCTTTCCATGAAGGAATGTGGGGGATTCCCTCCCCTTTGTGCCATCCTTTGGCTAGAGTGTCCAGGGCCAGTGGGCCACTGCTCCTTGAGAAGGGTGGGTGTGTCTGGTGGTGTAGCAGCTGGACTTCGGGGTCTCTGCACCTCTGGTCTGGGCTGCTGATTTGGACGGAGATGTGGCTTCTGGTGGCAAATCTCTCTGGCCCAAGGTGCTGGTTGCGGTTCCCCTCGTGATGGGGCAACTGGGGTGTCTACTGGCTGCATGTTCCCCAGGGCCCCCTTGGGTTGTCAGGGACCTGGCAGGGGACTTCCAGGAGTGCCCCTCGCAAGCTCAGCTCCAGGAATCTCCCCTCTTCCCTGGGGCCAGCTATCCCCCAGGGCTTCCAGGGGTCTCACCCCCTGGAGTCTTGGGGCTGGTTGCCTCAACTAAGGGGCCTTTCCGATCCCTTCCAGGGCAGGTAAAGGTTGAGAGGTGGGTCCAGAGGCACTTGCACCTCCCCTTGCTGCCCTCCCAAAGCCAGAGCCCAAGGAGGAGCAACCTCTTCCTATGGATGCTGGGCTCCTTATGAGCCCCACAGTTGGCCCCACCCCTTCTGGCCATGTGATAGACCTGAGATTTCATGGGATCTCAGGCCCTGCTTCCAGGGAGTCCCCTTGCATGGGGCTGGATCTGGGCTGTACTCACTTGGCTCCCCTGCTCCTGAGGAGACAGGGGTCTCTCGAGGAGACCCATGGTACCCGGGCTGGGCCTTGGTGACAACATGTCATCTTGCTATTTCAGACATCCATTTCTGACACAACAGTATTTCGGGTGCTGTCTGTCCAGACATTATGAGAGCAAGTTACTGCCTCTTTAAGGGAGTGTTGGCTTTCCTGGAACGAAACTTAGAAGTGGAGCATTAATTCAGAATGCTTCATGGGGTGAGGTTGCAGACTGCTCCAGCTCTTGCATATATCACTTGGAATGTATTCTGAGAAAGGGGCAAGTAGAGGTACGGGGACACAGTAGGTTAGGGAAACTACCCAGAGGTGTTGCTTGAAAGCCACTACTATTTATATTAAAATTCAGATGCTACCAAATCAGTTCATCATGGGTTTCCCTCGTGGCAAACAATAATAATTAGATTTGGTCATAATTCTTGTCATAATTAGATTCAGTCTACATTGAATATTGTGAAACATTGCTTGTTTTTAGTTGATTCTGTACTAGTGGTTTATTGCAGTTTAGGTTGATTCAGCTCATAGGTGTCTTAGATATTGGGACAATCTGACTCCATTTATTGCATTAGCAACTTTTCACAGGATATTTCAATGATTTACGAGTCCTCACCCCCAAGCACAGAACATGCTGTGCCAGTGGTTCTCACACATTTAGCATTGGGACCCACTTTTTAGAATAAGTATCTGTTCAAGACCCACCAGAAGTGATGTCATGACCAGAAGTTACATCATCAAGCAGGAAAATTTTCCACAATCCTAGGCTGCAATCCTACCCACACTTACCCAGGAGTAAGTTCCATTGACTATCATTGTTAAAAGAATATACATAGTAGCTTGTTAAAAGTACAGGTCATTTCCCCAAATGCAATCACATACCATTGGAACATCAAGTCTAATATATTAAAAATAAAATATTGACATGAATGGGGACCCACCTGAAATTGGCTCACGTCCCACCTTGTAGGTCCCAACCCACAGTTTGAGAAGCACTGTACTGTGCAATCAAAGGCATAGATATGGTTGCCCTGATCACTTGATCTAACTGTTCCATTTGGGAACACGCACATTGGCTCAGTTCCCTGTTCTCAAAACTGTAACTGCAAGTTCATGAATGTGCTGCTGGTTGCATTTTCCCTTTTTCCATGGCACAGTCAGATTCTTCCCTCCCCTGCCTGTAGTTTTTTGTTTGTTTGTTTGAGGAAATTACAGTTATAACTTGCCACAGGTTAATTTTAATAGCAATGTATGTAAATTGAGTGGCTAGTTCACTTGCAAGGGATTCGGTTCATCCAGGGGCTTGATGGATTTAATGGAACATAACTGGCTTTCCCTTAGACAATGTCCTTGAGCCTGCTACACTTGGAGGTTATGTTGTCATTTTAGAGAATTTGGAGGACCTGATCATGTTTTGCAAAAAAAAAAAGTACCATAAACCAGGCATTCGGGATAGGAGCAAGCTGGAAATGCTATGGTAAAACTGTATCCGAATGCTTACATCCCTGCTAATTGGGTAAGAGGCACTTTTTCAAGTGGGTGCTCCTTTTTTTTTAGCAGGGGGAGAGTAACTGGCCCATCTCACCCCAGCAGTGTCTGTTCTGGTGGCTGTCTGCTGGTATTCTTTTTGCATCTTTTTAGATTGTGAGCCCTTTTGGGACAGGGAGCCATTTAGTTATTTGATTTTTCTCTGTAAACCGCTTTGTGAACTTTCAGTTGAAAAGCGGTATATAAATACTGTTGTTATTATTATTCTGCGAAACCTCCTCCTTTATATTTCAGTCTTATTGCTGAAAAATAGAGGATGATGCATAACTAAGGTACTTCTCTTCCTAATGCTGTTCTTTACTTGGATTTGCCACTGCTATGTTGAGCTAATGTTTTAAGGTTTCTTTAAATGTGGTGGCAAACTTGCACCAGAAATTCACAAACTTATGGTTTATTGCAATTTACAATTATGACAATCATGTTTCCTGTGTGTGTTGTAAGTTTTAGGAGCCTAGTTGTTTCATCAGCTCCTAATGGCTGACTCATTTGAGCTTGACAGTAAACATGTTCGAACTTTGCTATATCACTCTAAGCCTGTGATTCCCAAGCTGTGAGTCCTGACTCGCTGGGGAGCTGCAAGAACCAGCCAGGAGAGCTGTGGAATCCTTTTGGAAAACCTGCTGTATAGGATTGTAGCCCTAATTCTCCTTCATTGTTAACCTTCCAGTGAGGCCTGAAGAAGTTTTTATTCCAGCAAACCTTTAATTTTTATTCCTGCAAACCTGGGCAGGAGGTCTGGTCTAGAGGGTAGAGCCTCTGTCTGCCTGAAGATAACATCCACAAGGTCGCCAGTTCGAGGCCACCAGCGCCGTGCGACCTTGGACCAGCTGACAAGCTGAAGCCGAGCAATTCCATCTGCTCTGAGCGTGGGAGGATGGAGGCCAGAATGTGAAGCCAGATTGGAATGAAACACCTTGAGTGTAGTCGTTCTTGAAAGAAAGAACCTTCTTTGAAATTGTAAAAATCCCTATTTAATAAGGGATTTAATAAAGCCTGCCTATGTAAACCGCCTTGAATAAAGTCTTGAATAAAGACCAAGAAAGGCGGTATATAAATACCTGTTGTTGTTGTTGTTATTATTATTTAATGCCTAATGGCTGCTTTTAATTGTTTTTACTACTGATTTTATTGCTGCTGGTTGTTTATTACCTATTTTATTGTTGTTTTAATGTATTTTATGACTTTTAAATGTTGTTAGCCGCCTTGGATGCCCTCCAGGGAGAAAGACAGATTACAAATTGAATAAATAAATAATGAGGAGCCATTGCCAGTGGCCCAGTAGATCAAGGCAGCTGCCAGTCTAAAATGTTTGGGAACCACTGTTCTAAGCTGAATGGGTTTTAAACTATGAATTGGATCAGTACCTTGATTTGTTCACTCATCTCTACTTACATCATGTTGTTTTTTATCTTGCAGGAAACATGGCAGGCCAGCAGTTCCTTTAATTCTTTTCTGATTTACACTTCTAATTATTTCTTATTTAAAATTTTACATTGACATTTGTTTTCCTCCCAAGTTCAATTCTGTATATTAACATTTGAGTTCATTTTTTACATTTATTTATTCACATGTATGAGAAAAGTACTTAGTTGAAGAGGCAGCAGTCACTGAGTAGATCTAGTTAGCTGATGTGAAATGTCAACTTTCTGTCCATAAAACTGATGTAATGTAAGATACTAACTCTTCCTCTTTATTAATGATAGTTTAGAGTAAACTTTGGCCATGAAATATTTTTGTTTTGTACACTTTTAAAGGTATGACAAATATTCAATATATGAGTACACAAAGTGGAATGTACTCTGTGTTTGAGATGTTAAAACTTTGGGCTTGTCATTAACAGAAGTATTAATATGGATATAAACACGAAACAAATGCTAAATTGATTTTAAATATTAATAGAATACAAAACTTGAAAAATGTGTTTTTCCTCACTGGCTTCAGAATAAAAAATGTATTCTGTAAATACATTTTATTCACATCATTTAATGCAGAATTGTAACACTGTGTGTGGAATTTATAATAGAAAAGACTGTGTGCCATCTACTGTTCAATATACTAAACTACACAACAAATGATGAATTCTCCTTCAGGAATATCTTATATGCTCTTTCAAGGCACCTCTGCACTTGGTATTGATTTTGTAGTTTTAAACCATGAGCCTACTGTGCGTGCACGCGTGTGCATGCAGATAAAAGGATGTGTAAGTTCATTGTTTTTCAACACCATCATTTGTAATTGATGAATTAGATTGCATTGTAGGTTTTTTGATTCTGAAATGTCTTCTGAATACGTTGACACATGCACTACATAATTTATAAGTGTAAAAGAACTAGAAGTTGCTTATTTTGCTTATGCTTTTAAAAATGTTTGCGGCTCGTCTTCCAGAATGCTGGTTCTGTAGGTTGGCAATTTGTATTTTAATCTTTATGATGTATAAAAACTATGGTTTGCTAGTAAATAGAGGGGGGGGGTGTACACATGTGTACATTCATTGTCCTTTCTTGTTTAGGTGCCTTAATTGGATCTAAGTTGAGTCCAGAAGTACTAGTGTTGTTCTTGTGCCAGAATTGAGAGGAGCTGAATCAATTTCATTTTAGCATTTAAAATGCTAGACGCCTTTAAAAGGGGATTGGACGAGTTTCTGGAGGAAAAATCCATTATGGGGTACAAGCCATGATGTGTATGCGCAACCTCCTGATTTTAGGAATGGGTTAAGTCAGAATGCCAGATGTAGGGGAGAGCACCAGGACGAGGTCTCTTGTTATCTGGTGTGCTCCCTGGGGCATTTGGTGGGCCGCTGTGAGATACAGGAAGCTGGACTAGATGGGCCTATGGCCTGATCCAGTGGGGCTGTTCTTATGTTCTTATGTTCTTATGTTCTTATAGCATTAGCTTTTTTATACACCTGTTTTTCTCACACACAGCAAATGAAAGAAACTGAGACTGGTTTTCTCAGATGTGGTCTCTTGGGAAAATTTTTTCTTTTACTTAACTGGTTTACTAGCTTTGGGTTTAGGAAGTGATATGTCCCCATCCCCACATGCAAGAGGATGAAGCAGAGCTAGTGTTGTTCCAGAGTGCTGATAGAGTGCTGTGTTTTTTTGTTTTGATTGTTTCACTTTAGAAGGCATGCACCTGAGTGCTAGAGAGCTAGGTAAGGGGAGGGGGCTCAGATAGGAAAGAATTGGCAGGTCTTCAAAATGAAACAGAAGTTGGAGGGGCTTAACGTAATGGTAATAACGTAACTGCCATCCAGTTTGACTACTGGAGAACAATGATTTCTTGATCTTGACAACAGGCAGAGTAAATACTAAATTACTATTTCTAATTTGTCATTAAGCTGTTGCACTTTTTACACTACAGCAGTGGTTCTCAAACACTCTGAGAGAGTTTGAGAGCCACTAAGTTTTTGCAGGGGAGGGGTAAGGCAGCGACGCGATCCCCAGGATCACACCACTCAGGTGAGCTGCAGGGACTGGGATGTACTCACCAGTCCCTGCAGCAGCCTTCCCAGAGTGCAGGGAGCCCTGCACAAGCGCCTGCAGGGCTCCCCAGCTGCTTGGAAGTGAAAGTGGAGCGATCACTCCACTTTCACTTCCAAGCAGCTGGGGAGCCCTGCAGGCGCTCACGCAGGGCTCCCGTACCCCAGGAAGGCTACTGCAGGGACTGGTGAGTACATCCTAGTCCCTGCAACCCCTCTGATGGGGGCAGTCCCTAAGGGTCCCTAAGGTCTCTAAGTCCCTAAGGGGGCAGAGGCCAGGGCCCTCAGGCTGGGGCATCACGACGCCCCAGTCTGAATACCACTGTACTACAGTATTTACAGCTCATTTCTATGCATGTCCATTCCAAAGTCCCATTGTGTTTTACTCCCAGGAAAATGGGCTTAATTATTTTAAATGTATTGACAAATGAATTTACAATACAATATTAAAGCATAGTTTTCTCCTCTGCTTTGAAAAGGTGTATCTTAAAGTTGTGTTTTGTATAAAACTATTTCATTCACGTGGTTATTTTCTGTCTGCTTTGATTTTAGAATGCTGAAGGTTTTAATATGAGCATCCCAATGCCAGGTCACCCAGTGAATTTCTCTGAAGTGACCTTGGAGCAGGCTCGTAAGGATGTGGCACAGCTGGAAAAGCTCATTGATGTGCATGATGTCATCTTTTTACTGATGGACACCAGGGAAAGCCGATGGCTTCCTGCTGTTATTGCAGCCAGCAAGAGGAAGGTAGCATACATATTTGGTTAGAATCACAGACAATACAGTAAGCAGCATTCCATAGTTTGCTAGAGCTTATTCAAAAGGATTTGCTAGGCTTTTGAGATTGCTGATAAAGTATGAATCAGACTCTTCAGCTGCAGAATTTTTCCTATAGCCCAGTATTCTTTCCTGTTTCTTGCTTGAAATCTGTCTGACTGAAAATTGTGATTATCATAAGGCAAACAATTTAGTTTGTCACTCTTTTGTTAGCAGTATTGGAAACAGAATGCTAGCAGTTCAGCTTCAATGATATATCAGAAGTTTAAAAACAATTTTACATTATGCTTCTGGCTTAGTTTTTTGAAGAAACTCTGTATGCATGCATATTTGGTGACATTTTAGAGGGGCCAATTTTATGTTTTGGGGTTGATTTTTTTCCAGAAACATCTTAAATGAATCTCCCAAGTGTTTTCATCTTAAACTAAGATGAAAAATGGGTTTTGTTGGTAAGAATAGTTTCCTGGGGGCCTGATACATTCTCCCTTGTTCTCTTCAATTGTGAAAGAATAAGGGATGGATTTCAACAAACTGAAACACAAAGTGGTTTCAGATATTTGTAAAATATAAACTCGCTGTGATATTCTTGAATTAAACCAACATAGATTGCTAAAGAATGTAATAGCAAGGTTTAGGCAAGATCTTTTTATCAACAGATGTGATGGGTCTGTAAGGCTACAATCCTATGCACTTGTATTGAAGTAAGGCTTCTTGAACTCAGTGTGACTTGCTTATGAATAATCATGTACAGGATTGCAATATAAGCTTCACAAACTGAAATTTAAGTTGAGGTGTTACAATTTTGCCACTGTAACAAAGATGATGGTTTCAAACTGATTGAAAATAAAAATGAAGTGCCAAAGCATTATGTGAATGACCCTTTAAAAATCTTTAGGCTTGCATGTCACAATTCCTTCCCTTTCTTCCTGGTTTGCAACAAGTTATAGCGTGCTATTTCAGACGAACCTAGAAATGAGGATCAAACTGGTTTTCATTTCTGGTTTGCAGAGCAAGTGCAAACCAAAATTTGCTGATTTGGATGTGTTTCACAAACCACGGAAGGTAGGGAGGAAGAGAACCAAAGTGTACAAGGAAATGGGAGGGATAAGGGTAATTCAAGGCTAGTTCAGGTTGTACCAAGGTTTGGCATTGCCTATGAACCAACTGTTTCAGAGAGGATTTTATTTTGTAAATATTTAGAAATATTGGCATATAAAAATAAGCTTGTTTCTTTGCATTTGACTTGAACTTTACTCTCTTTTCTTTTGGATATTTTGCAAAGTTGGTCATCAATGCTGCATTGGGATTCGACACATTTGTTGTGATGAGGCATGGCTTAAAGAAACCAAGAAATCAAGAAGTGGGCGATTCTCCCTGTAATAATCCTTGTGGCTCAGCTGATCTTTTGGGATCATCACTCTTTTCAAATATTCCTGGGTATAAACTTGGCTGCTACTTCTGCAATGATGTTGTAGCTCCAGGAGATGTAAGTAGACTTCATGTAAACTGCTATTCATTGGGTAGCTTTTATTTTTTTCCTTGCAAAGATCCTTATTTCTCAAACACCTTCATTTAAAATAAACATTTTTAATTTTATTTATTTTTGAGAATCAAACAAGGTGCTGATATAGTGACTTAGTTTGTTTTGGATATGAAGAGAAAAATATTTCTATGAAGAAATGAGTTTCATTCAGCTGTGGTGTTTGACCAAACTGATCAAACCTTTGACTCTGATTAACCTTAGTGAAAAAATGTCAGCTTTGGTGAGGAGCCATAGCTCAGTGGTAGAGTGCCTGCTTTGCAAAGTTCCAGGTTCCATCCTGGGCATCTTCAGGTAGGGAGAGAAAATCTCCTCTCTGAATTCCTGGAGAACTACTGCCAACTCGTTTTGCTCATACTAACCAAAGATCTGACTCAGTACATGGCAGATTCCAGTGTTGTCTCCCTGCTACAGCCAAACAAGTCCTAAAGTTGTTTGCTAGCAAAACAACTTGATCCCCTGTATGTCACTGGGCTAAACAGGATGAAACAAGATTTGAAGATGGGAAGAAGGGTGATTAACTATTGAAGACATTTTGGAGAAGAATTGTTTTGTTTGGAGACCGTTTTGGGAATATGAAGAAATCAAAGATCATAAAGAAACTGGATTTCACTTCAGAGGGAAGGATGCAAACATTATCTTTTAGTTTTGGAAATTTAGGGAAGAGTTTTGAAATGTTGCCAAGGCATATTTTGCCTATTTTGGGGGAACTATTGGTGTAAAATGTAAAAACGTAAGAGCCCCACTGGATCAGACCGAAGGCCCCTCTAGTTTCCTATATCTCACAGTGGCCCACCAGATACCTTAATGAGCACACAAGAAAACAAGAGACCTGCATCCTATTGCTGCTCCCTTGCACCTGATATTCTGAGGTAGCCAACTTCTAAAACCACCATGTCTTGTAACCCTCAATGGACTTTTCCTCCAGAAATTTGTCCAATGCCCTTTTAAAGGCATCTAGGCCAGGTGCCATCACCATATCCTGTGGCATATCCTGTTCTACAGATTAATACATACATACATAAGACCTTTATTGGCATAGATAATAGAAATACAGAACAACAAACAAACATCCAGAACACACACACACATGCACAAACAATAAAATAAAACAATCAGATTAATTACATGCTGGGTAAAGAAATTTTTTTTTTTGCCTGTTCTCACTCTCCCACCACTCAATTTTAGTGGATGTCCCCTGGATCTGATGTAGATTGTGTGCCCTCAGGTATCTGGTTGGAATGAGAAGACTCATTCTTCCTCTGAGGGGAAGCTCCTTTCCCTTACTCAAGCGGTGTACAGCTGCTGTAAGTAAGTTTTGATTGAGACAATGCTGCTTAAAAATGCATTAACAGCGCTCTTTGAACTATGGAACTAATGTCTTTGAAATAATCTAGGTTGTGTGTTAACGATTCTTATTCTTTAGAACATGTATGTTAATTTTTTTTTCATCTAGAGAGTAAATTGTTAAGTAGGGCCTTTGTAACTTGAGTTTCTTGGTATACATTCATTGCCATGCTATACCCTAAGTCTGAACCCGCAGGAGCGGAGACATGCATATCCTTCATTGCAAGCTTTATACTTTTTGGTTACCTGAATAACTGATCTCTAATCCTAAATATTGGAGATGTGAAAATCTTATCTATAGGGAGCATGAATTGCAATAATTTATTAGTGTCTTTTTTCAGTGCAATGCTATACTGTACATGAATCAGCTAGAAGTACTGCATTGTGAAAACTGCATTCCTTTCTAGTCCACCAGGGATCGGACATTAGATCAGCAATGCACAGTTAGTCGGCCGGGATTAGCCATGATAGCAGGAGCCCTTGCGGTAGAATTAATGGTATCCATTTTACAACATCCAGAAGGGTAAGTCATAACTGTGGGGATGAGATAATGCTTTCAAAGTTGTGTGTGTGTGTAGGGGGGAGATTATTCTTTTCTAGGTTCGCAACTTCCCTACTCTAGGTTTTTAGTTCCTTTATAACTGTACTGAAAGAAATTAATTAAAATTAATTCAGAGGCATTGATTTAGGAACAGAACAAGTAACTGATATTATAACCATGTATGAGCAATCTAGTAATTTGCAAGTAGTTATTGCTCATTGCAGAGAAGACTTTGAATAGAGCAAATGCAAAAAAATTGATTTGTAAAATCTCCGAGAAAGTATTGGGAGAGTTACATGTAGCCATTTTTAATTGGAAACAGACAAGTATTAAATATATTTTGTTTTCTAAAAATACAAAGTGTGCTTAACAGCACGATTGAAACTGCGCCCTAGGCAGGCACAAGTCCCTTGCACCAGTCTCTGTGTGCCACAAAAGTGCCATAAGGCACTTCTGCACCACTGCAGGAGGAGGTATGCAGAATGCATTGCAACAAACCACATTAGAATATCTGTATACTATCAAAGGTTATGACCAATTAACCAGAAAATGAAAACACAACTGCCTTAAGGAACAAAACGTGGATTTCTTTAACTCAATACTGACCTATGAGACTCATTGTTCTGAGAGCCAGTGAGATGTTGTTATGATACAGCATGGAACCAATAAGGTGTTAATATGAGTTGGCTCTCATTTCCATGTATCATAATAACAGCTATTCCTGCTAACTGGTAAAGAGGCACATTTTCAAGTGGTGCTCCTCTTATATTTGGCAGGGAAAGAATAACCGTCGCTCTTCACCCCAGCACAGTTCTCTAACCAATAAGGGGCACACATTTTATTTATTTACTTAATTAAATTTGATTTTGTTGTGGAGTGGGGGGGGACTACAAAATCTTCTTTGATCTCAGGTAGCAAATAGATGCCTTAGCTATGCCAATGCCTGGGGGAGGTGGCAGATAAAGTGTGTGATGAACTGCTGGGGCATCATTTTGAGCTCTGCACCGAGCTACACGTTCATTTGCTGCATCACTGGCAGGCAGGCCTGGGAGGGAGTGGAGCCAAAATCCAGCACTTAGGCCAGATCCTAACCCCCTCTCCCGGGCATCCCAGTTTAGTGCCGGGCTGCTCTGAGCTGTGCCATCTCTTTAGGCACCGCAGATCTGAGAAGTTCCATTTTGGCTGCAGCCACATTATCCAGGGAAAGGGGGAATCTATTCCCCTTGCCCCAGGTTGCATTGTAGCCAGCCCCAACCCTGCGCTGCATACAGCACAGGCCAACTAGTGTGCCTGTTCCAGTGCAAGGTAGGATTGGGCTGCCTGTATCTCAAATATAAGGCAAATCTTGTATTTTTTTCTGTGTCAGATTGAAACCAATACAGTTATCAGTTAATTCCCTATTAACAAAGAGGTTTGGATAATCTTCTAATTTTACTTCAGCCAAAAAAAAAATTCTTGATTATTCTGGTTTTAAATTTGGGAGTAAGTTTCAAATTCTGCAGGCCAGATATTTATCTTCAATTTTTTTCGTTTTTTAGTGGCTACGCTGTTGCTAGTAGTAGCGATGACAGAATGAATGAACCCCCCACCTCCCTTGGGCTTGTGCCTCACCAGGTTAGTAATCCAGGAATACTGTTGTGTTACTGTGTTTCTCTTTGAATATTCAGTAAACAATGCAGAAAAGAGAGGATGCGCCTTTCTATTCATGTACATCCTCCTTGAAATTAAACCTTATGATTTTAAATTGTAGTAATATAGGTGTCTCATAGAATTAGTAGCTTGGATTATGTGTTCTCTTTTACAGGTCATACCATGTAATCCACTGGGGTTCTGGAACCCACAGTGGATAAAAATAATCAGTGTTTACCAAATCAGTGGAAAAATAGCTTTAAAGACCCACTTCAAGTTTCGTGCTCCTCCATTGCCTCCCATTAATTTAGATCAGGGGTGTCCAAACCCTGGCCCTCAAGGACTCCCAATTCGGCCCTCAGGGAGCCCCCAGTCTCCAATGAGCCTCTGGCCCTCCAGAGACTTGCTGGAGCTCTTGCTGGCCTGATGCAGCTGCTCTCAGCTGTCAGCCAACTGTTCGACCTCTCGCGTGAGCTGTGGGATGAGGGCTTTCTCCATTGCTTGCTGTTTCATGTCTGTGATGCTGCAGCATTGAAGGAAAGGCCAGCCTTGCTTTGTGCAAGGCCTTTTATAGGCCTTGAGCTATTGCAAGACCTTCATTCATTCATATAAGTTCAATCTCTAATATATTCATTTATATGAATTTATTCAAATTTAAAATGTAAATTAATTCTTCCACCCCTCCGAGCCCCCAACACAGTGTCAGAGAGATGATGTGGCCCTCCTGCCAAATAGTTTGGACACCCCTGGTTTTGATTCTATACCACATTGAGCCACTAGATGGAATGAATAAGGGAATCTAATGGAATGAAATAGTGGCAGACTTAGAGGGGGCAATTGGGGGCCCTCTGGGGCACCTCTGCCAGCCTCAACCCCCTGCTGCCCATTTGTCTATTTTTTAAAGCGAAAGAAGCCAGCAACTTCTTTTGCTTTAAAAAAAAAATTGCTTAAAAAAAATTCTTCCTCCAATGGAGGAGGGGGCAGACCAGAATAGCTGCCAGAGAGGTAATCACCCCCCCCCCGTTATAGGAGGAGATGAGAGGGCATCCTAAAGCATCAGCGCGCTGGAAGTCACAACTCCTAGGGCACTGACCCTCTAGTCGCCTTCTCCGCTCCTCCTATAAAGGAGGAGGGGGACTGGCCTGAAAACAGTATGCTGGGAGCGGCCCACTTTGAGGGCTGATCTCCTCCCATTCAACAGGAAAGAGGAAAGCAGCACTCGGAGCAGTGAGGGGACCGCGCTGAGAGCAGCTGCGATACTGCAGCTGCTCTCAGTGTAGTTCTCAGTGACGTCTGAGGATGGCTCACTCTCTTCCCCTTTAAGGAAAGGGACGGAAGGGGACACCCTTCAGAGCAGCGCAGAAGCAGTGCATGCCTCTTCCGATTTCGGAGGAGACACGTGCCGCTTCTCAGGTCCCGGCTGAGACTTCTGCGCCGCTTGCAAGCAGTGCGAAGGGCTCCATCAGAGCACTTTTGGGGCTGCTGGAGCACTCCCTGCCTCCTGGAAATGGTGCTTGCCTGTCCTGTCCAGTGACCTCAGAACACTTTGATGGAGCCTTTCATGCCACTTGCAAGCAGCACGGAAGGCTCCGTTGGGGCCTGGGCTGCTTCCTCTGTTCCCCTTTTTTCAAAGGGGGAACAGAGGAGGCAGTGCATGGAAGTAATTGCAGTGACGGTGACATCACAACAATTACTTCCTGGTCAGGAATGGGGGGATGTGGAAAAGTACACACAGAAAAGGCACAGAAAAGTCTGGATTCGTCTCTAGAAATTGTAATTATTTCAGTAGAAAATGGGATTTTGGTGCTTTTTTTCCTTTGTTACAAGGTTTTTAAAGGTGGACATTAGACAACCAATATATGTTTAACTGATGCTTACCTTGTATCTGTAAATTTAAAAACAAAAGTGGATTATTTGTGAAGCTGTGTATTCATAGAAAGATGTTATCCATTAGTTGCCCTAGCAGTTGTCCTTTTGTTTGTTAACATTATTCAGAGTTTAAAAGTTATCCTTTTGCTCTTTTAAGCAAGGAAATTGCTTGATGTTAGCCAAGGTATTTTTTTTTTTTGCCTTGTATAAACTGTATTGCAGAAAGTAGTCAGAATTTAAGTTCTGTTTTGTTGCACGAGGGTCACTCGCACAGTACTATTTAGTTTCTTTGCAAAATGTCATCCTGTGTAGGGTCAGGGTGTTTTTTCCCCCTCTCTCATATCAACAGACGGTTTCCTGCTGGCTACAGGGATGTAACACTATCCCAGTTCTATTTGTGTATAGTGTATCCTATTTTGAATTAAGAGGAAGAACGTTTTTGTTTTTCTTGCTTGTCTGAATTAAGGAGAATCTAGATGGTTCACCATAACCTAATTATAATCCCATCTTTCTTTCTCACTTTTCCTTTATAGCTATATTTTTCTTCCAGTCCTCTAAGGACCTCTGGCCATTCATCAGTCTTCTCATAATCTAAATGCTCAGCAAGTTGACTGTTCACATTGTGCACCAAGAGACAGTACTCATTCTTTTTAAAAAGCATATTCAGTAAAGCCTGTAGTGTGGTTTTGCTTCCTTTTAATGTAGAATAGGAATGTCAAACTCATTTCATACAGCGGGCCAGAGTTAGCATTCAGGATTCCTGCTGAAGACCAGAAGTGACATTATTAAGCAGAAATTGACATTGTTAAGCAGATGATGGCCAGAAATGAGCACTTCATTCTCACATAGAAACTCATTAGCTGCAAATGAGGGGGGCAGATAAATGACTTCCAGGGGCTTCATTCAGCCCATGGGCCTTATGTTTGACACACCTGGTGTAGAATATCCTGTTGCTTAATTCTGTAGCCTTGTTTCTGGTACAGCTACTTACTCTTTCTGTATCTGTGGTGATCTTGTGCATATAGCAGATGGCTGTTATGCTCCAGTGAAGGGTCCTCTTGACCCAGGTGTACATGTAATTTACTGACCTACTGTGCATTGTAAAGAGACTGGAAGTGAGTAGAGACAATGTACTGTCTCCTCTTACTTTCCTGAGCAAATGTCTCACCTCTTTCCTTATCAACATTGGTATAGCATTGACCACATCTGCACAAACGCTATCTATAGTTGATATGGTTGATGTTATCTGGGATTAGCTTTTAACCAAGTCTGAATCTTCTTTGTAAATGCTTGTTTTAATTAACTATGGTTAACATCTGTGCAAATGTAATACTCCACCATGGTCAACAGTGGGGAAGGAAGGAAGGGGAATTCTTGTGGAAGAAATAGGTAGGGAGTGCACAAGCCTATATCATGCTCTTGATTAATCTACTATGAAAGGACTGTAGTCTTTTCATAGTAGATGACAACTGCAGTCTCAAACTCTAAGACAAAATGCATCTTCTAATGAGACATTTTACTGTAATAATAACTGAATCAGAATGCTGAAATACCTGTGCTATTGACTGTCTTTCTAGCATAGCGATCTAGTCAAAAGCATTGAGAAGTAGTGTTTTAAGAATCTGTAAAAATGATTGGGCCTTGGATTGTAAATAAATTCAGCATTTGTAGCATTTTTTTTTTACATTAAATTTATTTTTTTGAGCACCCCCCCTTTTTGGAGCTCTGAAACATTTTCTCATCTGTCGGATTCTCCAAGTCCTTCTCTTTAATGGGCACTATTTTGTGGTAGGGATAGTGCCTTTATAGATTTAGATGTGGGCCTTTTCTTTTTCTTACTGCTTAGTTTCTTCAACTTTTAGAAGTCCAGTTCAGTTGATTTTTGTTTGCCCACAGTGTTTGTTTTGGAACAAAAATTCACAGTGTTCTCTTGATTGTTCTTAAGACAAGCAAAGTGGATGCCAGCTATATAAAGAACCAGTTAATCCCTTTAAAGCGAATCTCCCAAAGAGGGGGAAAGTGGTTATTTCTCTTGCACTGGTCATGTAGGTGTAGTGCAAGTTGTGAATAGAAACACTAACTGTATTTCTTGAGAGGGAAAGTAATATAGCATATACCCAAATTACCTCCAAATTACTGGAATTTTAAAGCATTCAGCTTGTAATTATTATACTTAATGCTACTACTGATGTACAGGTCCAGCCTTGTTATACACGGATTTGACTCAACCCAAATGGCCCCTGCAAATGAGAAGGAATGTGCTGGTCCCTGGAGAAGGGAAAAAATGCACCCCTTTAAAATCACAGTTTAAAAAACTTCTTTTTACTGTTACAGAGAGACAGTCATACAAGTGATTACAGGTATAACCTAAGTATCCACAGATTTTTCTATCTCAAAGCTGATGAGAAAGGCCCTTTAAATTAAAGGAAAACAGTCAAAGCAGTCATTTAATAATGCCAGAGAGGGCAGCCAGCTGATAATCCATCGATCATTCTCTCTGCAGGCTTCACTCCTCCCTTCCCCCTGAGCACATGAAAGAAGGCTTATCACGGTCTCCATTCTTTCCCCCTTGCTGGGGTTCCTGCTGAAGGGAGGGATTGCTGCCTCCTAGTGAAGCCTAAGCTCCTGGAGAGAGACTGATTGTCTCTGTGTGCATTGCAAAGGTCCACAAGACTTTTAAATCACAGGAGGAAAGAGACTGGGTCCCTTTTTGGGAGAAGGGCGGGATAAAAATAAAGTTTTATTATTATTTTTATTATTTTTTAATTGATTTGCTTTAGTGCGTTTTTTGCCATACATGTGAGTTCTTGGAACGGAACCCTCACGAATAATTAGACTCAACCTGTAAATGTAATCTCAAGTTGCAGATATCCTACCTAGTTAAATAATGTTAAAATACTGCCTAAGCTTCAAATATTCCACAGTAAGATAATCACATTGAGGATATTATAAGGAACAATAATAATGGACATGTAATACTAGTACTTTGCGAAAGGTATCAGATAGTTAGGACTATACTGTTAAAATGCTGTGATATAGTCCAGTGGACACACACTTGTAGTGCAATTCTATACATTGAAATACACTTCACTGAACACGGTGGAATGTACTCCCAGGTAGGTATGCATAGAGTTGTAGCTGATGGCCCAACACAAGGCCTGCAAGCGGCATGTGACCCATGAGGCTCTCTTTGGAGACCCAAAGCCTGACTGCAGCTCCCTCAACCTCCTCCCACTTCAGAAACTTTTCGTTCCCCCTGCCATGTTGGTCCAGCTTCTCTTTTGGAGAATGTTGCAGCAGGGAGATTGAAAAGCCCCTCCTGTGCCACCCACCTCTGCCGCCTCCTGCCAAACTACTTTAGCAGGCTCAGAATGCGGAAGTAATTGGGGGTGACCACCAATTACTTTTGGGTTAGAACAACTGGGGGTCATGCAAAGGTCATGCGGTCCCCCAGATGCTGAACGTTGGACCGTCCAGAGTTAGATGTTCCTGTTGTGCTGGAATAGATTTGCAAGGATTAGCTAGAGTCTGATGTTGCATGCAGTTTGGAAATAGCAGATGAGCTATCGCCTCCCCCAAAAATGTTGATGTAATACAGGAGCTGGTAATATTTTTCCATATTAGATTATTTTGCACCAGTATGACTGATAAAAGAACCGTATTTAAAATGGTACAGAGGCCAACCAGAATATCACTTGCTTGAGTGATATTAACTGCTTTGGCCACTGAGAAATGAAAGATGAACTAAGAAAGGTGATCCTTTTTATTGGCCTATAGTATTGCATTGCCTTCTTTGTCATTCCTGAAGTGCTTGTTAAAGCTGATAGGCTGAAAATTTTGTGTGCGCACATACACTTCTGTAATACACGGTACTGGTTAGCATCAAACAACAAGAAGAGAGATAGTGGGTGCCCTTTCATTTTAAGAATTACTGTACAGCATTATCTGAACTGTGTGTTTAATACCATTCTCCTGTTAATTGTTGTCATGGTTTCTCCATTTCTGAATCTGACTTGCCAGCAGGAAGCTTGAACTGCAGGTGGAGCTGTGTCTCTATCGGCAGTGAAATCATTCTGCATGTGAACTGTCCTGTATAACCAAAAGCCAGAGCCTGCCAAGTCAGTTCAAGCAGATAGGCCTGTTTGGAGCCAGCAAAAACTCACCACCAAAAGAGTATGTGTTGACTGGGCTTCTTTCGAGAGGTGGCACTTGCATAATTTTGGCAGTGCAGTATTGTTAGTCATGTGACATTTCTGTGTGTCTGTTTCTTTACAGATTCGAGGGTTTTTATCAAGATTTGATAACGTCCTTCCTGTCAGCCTGGCTTTTGACAAGTGTACTGCCTGTTCTCCCAAAGTAAGTCTGAGTTTAAAAAGAAAAATGTTTTGACACCCAGGATGACTTTTAAATTCTTTCTTCTGTCAGAATTTTGTATATATGTTCCACAGTGTGTTAAACTTGGGTTCCTAAGAAGGTTTTTCCCCCTTCTTTATATTGTGATGTGAACTTTCACTCAGTATTCTGTATTGTGTTACAGATTAAACCCTGTTGGGGCCAATATAACCTTGGATAATTATCTGGCTTTCTTGAGTACCGTATTGGACTGCCAAGTCAATTGTCTAAAATTTCTTTCCCCCCCTTTTTTTGTAAATGAAAGAAATCTATCTGGCAGACGAAAGAAGTGCAAAATGATTGTGTAAAGTACAATGTGGTCTGATAGTTGGGATCCTTCCTCCTTTAGCTTTGTGTGAATGAAATATCACTGCTCCTATCTATCTCCAGTATCACAGACAGATGATTTAATATTTTTAAGAATATTGGGTTTATCCTTTGCCCAGTGATCCTAAATGTGTGCCTGACCTTCCAGCAGATAAGCCCTGGAAATTGTCCTGGAAAACAAGTGTTTCTATTATCATCACTCCTCAATTAGCTCTTCTCCCACTTCCATGTCTTAGTTGATGCAACATGTTCAGTGGTGTCTTCTCCTCTTCATATTTCAGTGACTAACAGTTTGAGTAGCTAATGCAGCAATTACCAAACTGAGAGTGTTTTCCTTCACCATAATAGTAGGAGAAAACATCAAAAGGAATGATATCCAGCCAACTAGTGACCTGATCCTTTTTTCCCCCCATCATACCTTTCAGCTGGGGCTACCATACTCATTTTCTCTAAGTCAAGTAGCTCTTGTCTTTTAGTGTTTAGGGCAGTGGTTCTCAAACTCTCTGGGAGAGTTTGAGAGCCACTAAGTTCTTGCGTGGGCAGGAGGGGGGAGGCACCAGGGGCGGGGGAAGGCAGCAGTGCGATCCCCAGGATCGTGCCACTCAGGGGGGCTGCAGGGGGTGTGGGGAGCCCGGCGTGACCTGCAGCAGGGCTCCCAGCAGCAGTGAAAGTAGATGCGGAGCGATTGTGCCCTGCCTCTGCTAAAGCAAGTGGATTGTGATTGCTCCGCATCTACTTTCACTGTACCCAAGCCCCTGCAGCCCCCCTGAGCAGCATGATCCTGGGGATCGCGCTGCTACCTCCTCCCTGCCTCCAGGCTGCCCCCGCCTCTTAAGGGGGCAGGGGCCAGGGCCCGCAGGCTGGGGCATCGCGATGCCCCAGTTTGAAAAGCCCTGGTTTAGGGAGACACTGCTGTACTCTTTTTGGCCTCTCTCTGTGTATCCAATTCTTTTGTTTCACTGTCTACATTCCATCCTCCACAAACCCATTCCTTTTGTTCTTTCTTTTGCTGGATCATGCTTCGGCAAAGTCATTGACATTTTGCACAAAAAAAGGGGTAAGGAAGCTGATGCAGCTATTCCCACCAGACTATATTGTTCACATTAATTTAACTAGTGCAAATCTGCATAGTTCTTCTTAGGGTACCACTTAGGCTCCTTTCCGTTACTTAGGGTGCAATCCTAACCGCTTATGTCAGTGCTTTCCAGCATTGGCATAGCGGTGCCAATAGGATGTGTGCTGCATCCTGCAGTTGGGTGTCACTCATGGAGGCCTCCTCAAAGTAAGGGAATGTTTGTTCTCTTACCTTGGAGCTGCATTGCCCTTATGTCAGTGCTGGAAATCACTGACATAAGGGGTTAGGATTGCGCCCTTAGAAGTTTAACACTTAGCACAAGGTCTAGACCAGGGGTGTCAAACATAAGGCCCAGGGGCCGGATGCGGCCCCCAGAAGCTTTTTATCCGGCCCTCAGGCTCTAAACCGCTGAGGTGTTACTGCTGAAACGGCAACCAGCATGAAAATTGGGCTTTCCCAAATCTTGAAATATGATCAAAATTTTTGTATTTTCTCTTCTGTCATTTGCAGTTAATGAGTTTCTATATGAGAACAAGGTCTGGTTTCTGGCCATTAGCTGCTTTATGATGTCACTTTCTGCTTAACGATATCACTTCCGGCCCTCAGCAGGAGCCCTGAATGCTAACTTTGGCCCTCTGTATGAAATGAGTTTGACACCCCTGGTCTAGACAGCTTTTCTTCAACCGTTTAACCAAATGCGCGTGGGATAAAAATGAGTGCCAAATTTTACTTGTGAAACTGCTTTGCTGATGTGACATTTGGTGAAACAGTACTCGTATGCATGTGGGTGTGTACACACATGCACGTGCATTTAACCAGTCTGCATTTCAAATTTGAATAAATTTACATTAATTTACATTAATCAATATATTTGAGATGGCGCTCATATGAATGAATGAAGGTCTTGCAATACGTCAAGTCCTATAAAGAGCCTTGCACAAAGCAAGGCTAGCCTTTCCTTCACTGCCACTGCTGCATCACGCACATGAAACAGCAAGCAGTGGAGGGAGCCCTCATCCCACAGCTCATGCAAAAGGTCGAACAGTCACCCTCACGCTGAGAGCAATTGCGTCGGGCCAGCGCGGCTTCCAGCAAGTCTCTGGAGGGCCAGAAGCTAATTGGAGACTGGGGGTTCCCAATATGCCAAATTGGGAGTCCCAAGGGCCAGGGTTGCCCCTGGGCCAGGGTTTGGAGATATTTTGCTATGGTCGCTGAGCAGATCTGACCCATAACTTGGCTTTCTTATATGTGCTATTGATTGATCATACTAGTGATTCAGTGTAGGCATTTCTTTTCACTTTCACTCAAAACACATCCTTCATACATCAGATATGTTACAGGGCCTCCAAGATAGTTTGGAGTAGGGGCATGGACAGAATATAAGATATGAAAACATATTGCTTTTCCTTTGTAGAATCTGTTGTATGGGAATGTTGGTCAGTCGTCTTAATGTAATTAGCATATTTCATTAAGATTGAAATCCACATCCTTGATACTCCCTCACCTTTACAGTTGCTTTTTGAATTTGAAGTGTTTCTAAGAAAGATTTGGGGGGGGGGAAACGGGAACCCTTGATGTTTGTTATTTAAATCCCTTGTAGAATTAGTTAAGAGTGTGAGATGGGAGCCAAGAAGCCCATGGTTCAAATGTCGCTCTCGCTGTGAATTTTCTCACTACCTTAGGCAAGCCCCTGTTGGCTCAGCTCTTAACCCCATTTGGTATATGTGAATCCAAATCAAGCCTATGGAGTTGTTTTATGGATTACTGATATCATATTACTGGATGTAAAGTGCTCTGCACATTCAAAACTAGAAGAAATGTGTAGCATTGTACTGATTTTTGTTTTAGTCCTTCTGCTCAGTAAAATACTGAAGGAGTATGCAAATATTTTTTTTTTAAATGGGGAGAAGGGTTGTGTTAGGAAATGATTTCCCCATTGTGGTCATTTTAAAAGAGCCCTGTTTTACATAAACAGGTTTGATGATTTAATAAAATCTGACTTGGGTTTTAACAGCTGTGCTATTCCCATAGTGATCACTTTTCATGTGGTGAGAATATTAAATTACTTTTGTGCTGGAAAGGTTGCTTCAAGGTTACATGTATTTCCTTACAGTAGAAGCACAACATTTATTTACACAATCAACTCCAGTTTTTAGCATAAAAGTATGCCGTATTGACTTATATCATCTAGGTTGCTAGTGACACACTGAATTACCTTTTTCCCCATTAATGCATCAAGTTAATGATTTGTTCCCCATGTTCTTGAGTCCAAGTTCCTTGGTCTTTTTAAACTACTAAAAAAATTAAAAATTATTGATGCAACCACCAACCTGTGTTTCATTTTGCATATTTATATTTTAAAGTGGATGTTAGGCAGTTGTATACAAAAACCTATGGAAATGAACCTTCATTGTTTTGGATTTTGAGGGGTATGTAGATATTCATGCTTCAAATAACCTTTTAGGCAAATATGTTCCAGACCAGCTGCATGCCAGATAAATTCTTTTTCTTCCTTGGAGTAGCCATTGAGGAATTTTGGGATGGCTCCTATAAGAAACCAACTTTGATTTGAATTTGTGTCTCAAAATCTCCACCTCTGTTACCAATATGCATACTATGCTTGGAAAGCTTAGCAGCTGCCTATAAAATTTGTTATGGAGTAAGTATCTCAAGTCCCACATGTATAGTTACTGTGAAGAGAGTTTCAGGGCGCTGTTTTGCAGGAATAACCTTAAGTTCTTATATACCCATTATCTCTGTAAAGTGAGTTACAGTACTTGAATCTTTTTTAAAAACTGCATCTTCATTCTTGTTGTTGGACCTTTTTTAAGGCAGTATGTTTAACCCATTTTTGACAGACCCACTGGTGTACACATTTGGTCACTGTTATGTATGTTGGGCAGAAATGGCTTAAGAGGAAAAAAACAAACTAGCCAAATGGACAAAGAATTCATAAATGAGATAGAGGTATAAACCTGATAGGCAGCAGAGGCATATTTCCTGGTCTTGACTGGCACTTCCAATAAGAGGGGGCTAAGCAGGACGTAAATGTTGGATTGGAGAGAGCATTTACAGGCTAGAGGCAATTGTAGGAGGGAGGATTCCCTCAGAGCTTTCCCTGGCTTTGCTAGCTCCCATTTCATCCCTTCCTCTTCTGATGGCCTGAGTGAGAGAACTGAGCCAAGAATTCTGTGCTTTCTGCTAGGTCCTGCCACCATCCCCCCACTAGTGTGTAATGCCTTTCAATTTTTAGAGTTCTTAAAACCCTCTCAGAACTTTCTTCTAGTGGGGGATGGTACAATTAAAGAGAATGATTCACTTCTAGGCACAAGGAGCCAACATTTTTCCATTCCACCTGGAAATTACATTGTCATTCAGTGTGACATTGTGAGAAGTAGAACTGCGAAAGGAGAACTCCATTCTGCTACATGAGTAATACATTTCTGCTCTATATAACTTTATATATATTTGCAATGTATTTCTTTTTATCTTCTGAAGGTTTTAAAAGCTTCCAGATACATAAATTAGATAGTCATTTATATTGTTGGCGAGTGTACAGAGATGGAGATTACAAAGCTTAAAACCTGGGCTTGAAAGTTTGGCTCCTGTAGCTTCCCCTTCTACGTATATTTCCACTTTTCTCATTTGGAAGCTATTTGTCACTGAGGACTTTCTTATGTGAGCTTTGAAGGGGGAAATGGCAGTTCTTTCTCCCTTCTCCTCTGTTCTTCTTTTAACATAAGAACAAATCCTTTGATAAGTCTTTTTCTGGCTCACCATTACATTTACATCCTCCTGTTGTTAGGAACATGTAATCTAATTCTCTTTGATTAAAGCTGGAGGTTTCATTTTTCAGGCTTTGGAAAAGGGTGTTCAAACTGTTAGAAAAACAGTGACTAGTGCTGTGTTGCTTTAGAGATCTATCAGGTAAAGCCAGTGTTATAATATTTGTAAGTAAATATGGTGAGCTACATAGTGTTGTGCTTCAACAACAAAAAAAGAGCCTCTCTTGAGGCGATCTGTTTTTTAGATCTATTTTTTAGATTTTAGCAGCTCAGTCACCTTCTGTTAAAGACAAGAGATTATTTAGAAGACTAAACATTTAGGTTGTAGGGGAGTGACTTGAGCATCAAAGAACAATATCTAACAGCCCAGAGAGCACATCTTTTGATAGAAGAGGCAATCTATTCCATCATATAATTGTGTCTTTTGGAAGGTATTGGGACCAGTCCGTGTTGCTATTTCAATATGGTTGCTTGTTCTATTATAGCTACTAATGTCTACATTCATCCTGTCCCTATATTGCCTCTATGGTCTTTTCTTTCATTTTTGTAATGTTTGCATGCTGTGCCACATAATTTGAGCCAATAATGCTTCGGAGCTCCTGTGCCATTCTGAATTGGGTCATGAAATGGGTGTGACACCGCAAGTCATATGGCAGTCTTGCAGAAGAGCTTGCAACTGATGTATGTAATTAGGCTCACATCCTGCAGGCATTCTACTGGGAATATGTTAAGTTCAAACAAATGGAAACTGATTTTTCTTATGGGTATATTCCTAGCACAAAGAACCCAATAGTCTTATTAATCTCAGAAATAAGATTTTGCTTTTATTTGAAGGTCATTTGAGTATACATTATTCTTTGGCTTTAAAGGTAGGTAGTGCAAAAGTGTCTATTCCTGCCTCACTTCCCTCTCTGCTCCCCTTTAAGTCCCACCCACTTTTTTCACAGCATAGTATGCATGAGTGTTGTATAAATCGTTCTGCCTCCAGTGATCCTAGGGTGGTCTGCTGGATTCAGGGACGAATCTTCCCCTTTTTTGTTTTTACTTTGAAGGCCCTATCTGAAATAGGATCAAGAAGCTAGGCACTAGTAGGCACTAGTGTGCTGCTGTTTTGATAGAAAGTGCTGATATAATTTGTAGTGCTTTATTTAGGACTAAGCTAAAGTAAGGAAGTATGTAAAAAAAAAAAAAAGTAAGAAAAGCAAACTTCCAAGTTCTCCAGAAATCTTCATGAGGCAAGAGGGTGGGAAGGTAACATTCACAAGCATTTTGGATAATTTGTATAGATTTGTAGTTGGGGTTGGCTTTGTTTAAACAGAACTATGGGGAATGGTGAGATGTCTGAAATCAAGGCTTTTATTTCTGAAAGGCCATTGCTAAGGAGGCAGCTTGCTATTTACTGATGATAGCATTTATTGAAAAATTGATGCTACTCTGAAACTTCACAAAAGTGTAGCAAAAAGAGAATTCATTATTTAGTATTGTATTTCAGATGCTTCAAGCATCCCATATGCATTATCTCAAAAGTGTTTAGAATGGCAGTCTTTAAAAATAATTCTTGTCTATGGAGCGGTGTGGTCTTGTATAATGAAGTGGATTAAAATGCTAGTAGTCAAAATGTGTTTTGTTCCAGTGTGACTTTGGCTTGAGATAGTATAAATGGCTCTACTGAACAATGTTAGGGTAACTTTATATTTTTCTTTTACTTGAAGAGTGGGGTCCAGACCAGCACGAGGAGATTTCTGGTCATGCCATAGGTCTTATCTGTCCTTTTGTTGCTCTGCACCCCTTCTGCTCCTTCATAATCTGTTCTTGAGTGTTGGGAGACCCTTCAGAATGGGTGGGTTGTAAGGGCCTCCAGTGGAAGGGGGGATTCACAAAATTTCTGCTGCTGGCATCCTTCAGTCTCGGAAGACTATGGTGTCACGCTCTGAATGGTGGTTCTGGAACAGTGTCCTCTCCAGTGCACGAAGCCTGGGTAAAGTAGGTATGGAGGATAGGCTGTTACCCATGCAGCAAATCCCCCCTCTCCATGTTGCTGAAATGGTCCAATGGAAAGGCAGAGGCCAATACGGTTGGTTCCAGCGGCGTCGCAGGAGTTGCCAGAACGTGACTGTGTTCAGCCATGAACTGCCTCAGGGACTCCGGCTCCGGATTTTGCCTTGAGGTTGACTCCTGAAGCCTTTTCCATAACTGGATGTAGCCACAAGGCAGTGGAGGTTTGGGATCAGAGTTTTCCTTCTCTCAGATGAGCTGCCTTCACAAAATTTATGGGACCATGAATGAAAGTGCTATTCTGCTTGCACTTTCAGATCCATCCCAGTGTATATATGGGTGGTAGGGAGAATTTCTTCTATTGCTGTGATCTTAGTTTTCTCCTTTATTTCTCTGTACAATTTTTTCAAGTAATTTAGAAGCCTCTTCAACCTTACTTTTACTAAAATGAAAAATTCCTGCTTTCAAACCCCTCCAAAACAAAGATTTATAATGAGGGCACAGTAATCAATGGGTAAAAACCAAATACATATGTATTCTGTGATGACACTAATCCCTGAACTACTGCCAAATTTGAGAAGAGGGTATGTGGGGGTGGGTGGGTGGGTGGGGATGGCTTCTGTAGTTCTTTTCCAGAACTTGTAAAGTCAGATTTTCATCACGCTGAATATTGTACGTAAATACTCTTCTTAGACAGTTGCATTTGTCAGCTTCATTTATTCATTACAATTGGGCAAGATTCGAGACTCAGAACTTCCTTTCTTAGTTTTAAAGCCTGTGCTTGAAGATGCAGGTTAAGAAACACAGCATTTAATTTTCATTTAATTCAGTGACTTTTCATTTAATTCAGTGACTTTCTCGTCCTTTCCTGGCATAATTTTGAGCCTCAAAATTTTGAGTTACTCCCTCAGTTTTCTAAATTTCTGGTGGTCACAGAAGTTTGGTGGTCAAGGTTTTCCTCGCTGCTTTGCAGGACAGTATAGATGAACTAGCATACCAAATCATTACATGTCCCCTGTAGTAAATTGCCACTTGATGAATGGTTGTCTTTATGGGTGTAATGTCTTGTCTGTCATTGTATTGGCTGAAAGCGCTTTGTCATGGAGCCTCCTATCCTAAACCAAGCTGAAACAACCTTCACCAGCTGGTTTTAGCTATGTCTAAATATCTGAGGTGGGCTGTTGGCTCGCATCCATTACCATTTTATAATTCCTCTTGGACTTGTATGCCAGTGACTTGGCTATGATGCTTTTTCCTTCCTATTGTTTGGTCTGCCTCTTCTAGAGTAGCTAGCCTTTTCTGCTAAGGGGTTGTTTCTGCCATAGAGAGCTGCTCTGTAATAATAAACTGTCAAGGAACAAAATGCTTGAGTAGAAGTCAAGATGTCACTAAGCAGGCACAATCCACTAAGAAGTTTCTTGCATGAAGCCCAATTAAGTTAATGAATATTGATCTTTATAATGTGGCCTGTGTTAAAAAGCGGAATTGCAGCCTGACCTTAGGTGCCATGATAATCTTTTGGGGAGAGCAAAGGACCAAGTAAAAGGGTAGAATGAAGAAAAAGAGAAAAGAACAGGTCTTAAAATAATAAAAATAATGGAGGCATTTAAAAAATATGTAGTCTTTGATAGGTTTCTGTATTTGGAAAAGCTAAGAACATTCTTGTGTAAACGCCACTTATTTCTTTTGGGATTATGCAGTAGAGGCTTCTGAAGCTAGATAAGTGCTGCATATTTTTAATCTACCCAACATAGATGGCATGAAAGTCTTTTTCCATAGGAATAATGAACAGAAAACCATGCCAGGAAATGGGGCCAGCATATGACTCTCTTGAGAGCACGGCAAGCCAGAATGACACAAATGAGTGATATTTGAAACTTGTAGAGAGTCTTGCAAATCCAAAAGTGGAAACTGAAATAAAATGAGACGGGGGGGGGGGGCAAAGCTGCAATTGCTTGGCAATCTACCTTTCTGAGCATGCCATACAGTAGGCAGTTACTACTTCTTACCGTTAATCACACCACAAAAATAATCTACATTGCCTCTCAGTATTGACATTTATGAGTACTTTTACAGCCATTGGAGAACAGACCAAGCATTTTCATATCACTGTAGATCTCCCTATGCAAATCCAAACAGCAGTCTTTCATATAGATGGATTAATAACAGGAAGCTCTTATAGTTGCATCATCCACAGGCATTTTCTTCCACACACTGATTGTTTTTATTTAAAATAGTAATTACAGGAAAGTGAGGAGACAGTTCAGTATCCACTAGTTTGGGGACGACGGCCAAAAATGATGCCATTGCTGGCTTGTGGTCTTATAACTGTCCAAGTGCTTCAGCACAGAACCTTTCCTTCCCTACCCCATCCCCTTTTCCTGTTTGCACCTGGCCTGCAGTCTGATTTCCTAAGCTTTATTTTTATTATGGCAGTCATAAAAGTTAAATAGTGGCTATTTATAGATGTAATAAATACGGATGTAATTTCATGTATGCACTCATATATTCTCATAATAAAGAATGGTGAGTACAGGAGTTAATTGCATGGAATATTAAAATTTGCAAATGACTTTGGAAGGATAAAATATTGCTGTACTTGGCTTAATTTCAGGAGAGGGGTCTATTGCTACTAGGGTTGTTGTCCTGCTTTAGTTACTTTCTGTGCCTGTTTAGTCTCTTCCTACTCTGTAAGCTTTTCTGAGCAGTGACATCCTCCAGTATTTTTGTAGCACCTGTTTCTCTCATAATGCAAATGTTTAATAATTGTTTGGGGGCTGCTCAGAAAACAGTATTTTGTGTATTTATCCGTTAATGTTGGGAAGACTATCTGACTTGTCACCAAATCTATCAGTATGCATGTTGTATGAATCAACAAAGAAGCAAATGGATTGAGTATAAATCTGCTGGAACGCATATGTAAACAACATTGATTCTTCCACTGTCCAAGTACAGCACTGGTTCCCAGCCTGTGGTCCAGAGACCACAGGTGGTCCACAATGACCCTTAGAAGTCTACGAAGTTTCAGGGAAAAAAGTTTCTTTTGACTACTTCTGTGGTCCCACGAACCACCAGAGAGGGTGGATAATGAACTGTCCCCAGCCAGCAACCAAAGCAGCAACCCACAAATCTTCACTATAAATAATACATCTAATAAATATGTATTATAAATTTAATTGTATTTTATGTGTGAAATGTTGGTGGTTGCATGCAGGGCCCATGAGAGGGGGTCCAGAGGGTAATTTGACCTGGGTCCAGGATCAAAAAGGGGACCCAGGAGCCAAAGGAGGGCCCCCAGAAGTTTCCTGGGATCTTATATTTTCCAGTGTCACCCAGACTTTCTGTCCATGTGGGATAATAGACATACAGCAGCTGCGGCAGCCACAAGCCATATGTGTTGGGCGAAGGAATGCATACATGACACTCCTGAACACTGTCGAAACTGGTCTGCTACAGTAGCTCTTTGGTTTGTGGATCTGCTTACCCTGAAGGAGTTTATCAAGGGCACAGCATTGGGACTACAGCTGCTGCAGAAGTACGTTTTGGTACATACTTTCCATTCTAGTGTGAGCCTAAATATGATGAACTAATTTTCTGCAATGATTTTTGATATTTAAAAACTGTTAGAGACTTTGTTTGTTTGGTTTTCTGTATTACTGTATCTAGCTGCTAACACTGTGCGGGCAGGCAGACCTGGGCTATGCATTAGGAAGCGGAGTAGACCTGGGCTCCAAAGACTCTTCTTGCTATTACCATGCTCCCCCTGCCCTGTTTTACCCCCTTCCTTTCCCTTTTCAGAAGGGATGCAAAGGAAACATTGTACCCCCTGATAAAATTCCTCTTGGAGGCCCTGGTTGCAAATGGTCCATGCCAACTCCAGTTTTTGTCTCAGTGGCCAATGGGCTCCTAAAGGTTAGGAACCACTGAAGCAGAGAGATTGCCCCTTGATGTACGCAGATCAAGCTTTCAAGGCTAGATCTCGTTACCAGGGATTGTGTTCTCATGATCAGAATCTGTTATATTGAGCAGGAGAAGCAATGATGATCTCATTGTTGGAAGATGGTTACTTGCCTGTCCTTTCTCTTCACTCTCAGGTGGTTGATTCATTACAGAATCACTGAAATGACAAAAATGTAATCAGTGCAATAAATTCAGTTTAACTGCTTACTGCAGTGATCTTCAAACTTTTTAGCACCAGGACCCACTTTTTAGAATGAAAATCTGTTGGGACCCACTGGAAGTGATATTACAACTGGAAGTGATATCATCAAGCAGGGAATTTTTAATACTCCCATGCAATTAAATTAAATTAAGTAAATAAAAGTTTAAGTAAATAATAGTATAAGTTTAAAAATGTATTTAAAATAAAGAATAACTCTCCTAACCCTCCCAAGCAGTTGCTGATCTAGTTAAGCCATTTCTGCCCAACATTGCATATACGCAACTGGGACCAAATGTATATACCTGTGAGCCAGGCAAAAATGGGTTTAAAAATTCCCCAAATATCTCAAAGGTTGAAATCCTGTCCACACTTACCATTGCCCCTTTGACTATCATTGTGAAAAGTGTAACACAGTGAAAATACAGATCCTTAACATTTCCCCAAATGCTTTCACATACCATGGTAGCATCGTCTAATATATTAAAATAAAATACACTTTGAAATGAATGGGGACCCACCTGAAATTGGCTCGTGACCCACAGTTTGAGAAACACTTCCTTACTATAATCATAAATTGATATAATTGTGAGAATTATCAGATTTTCTCTCCCCCTTCCAAAATGCTGTTTAGAATTGTGCCCCACCTTTCCATCAAAATGACCTCTAAAATGTCTAACAGTAACAATGCAAAATAATTGAGGAACTCTGACTTATTTCTGTTGTCTCTGGGCAACTGGAGCAGAATTCTTTCAGAGCGAAACAAACTGTTCTCTGGCTGATTGTGGGGCTAGGTTATGATTTTCCTTGGTGTGATGTTCATCCTGGGAAATGGGGTACAACCCCTCAGAGCCTCTTATTTGCTGATGACATAGGCCAAAAGATGCTTCTACTTACTTTTCAAGTCTGGGTCACAACTTCAGTATGTTGTAAATTGCTGTTGGACTAGGTATTGCCCTTTGGCCCATGAAATACATAATTGTGAAGTATCATAATTGCTTTTTCATCAAGGAGTACTGTCATGTGTTTTTAGAGGGAGTCTTTGCTGCTAGAGGGACTTGCCTCACATATCCTCTATTTCCTCAACCACATTCATATACTAGGCAGGGAAACTCCCTTTGATAAATGTCCATTTGTAGTCAGTTAATCTGCTTCCTGTTGTAACTGAAATAATCATGTCCCTAGGGAGTGATACTAAATGGTGGTTTTAATTTTATAAAATGGCATTGAAACGGAAGAAGATTAAATAGTGAGTCCCACAGAAATTTTTTTTTGCATCAAGACAAATTTAATTTTAGGAAAAAAATATATCAGTATGCTCTTCTGAGAACTGATTTATGACTTCAAGAATTATGAAACTATTTTATAAAACTTCTTTTAAACTAAATTACATGTTAACAATACTAGCAAAAATTATGAATGTTCTTAGTTGCATAGTTTGGAAGTGTCAGAATCCTTGGGTGAACGCACTTTTAAAAATACTATTTTACTATAAATGATGCAGTAGAAGTTTGTACTTCAGTGGCAGACTGTTTTAACATAAATACAGTGGCGTCACTAGGGTTTGTGTCACTCGGTGCGGGATGCCAGCACATCACCCCCCATGCAGTGGGCGGGGCAACACCCCAGGTAGTGGGCGTGATGGTGTACCATCACTCTGCCCCCACTGATTTTTTGGCTGTACCATTTGATAGAACAAAGATAGAACACATTCTGCATGAAATTACGCATTGACTGATATATAACATGATGGTATTATTCTTCCAAATTATGATTTTAGTGATTTTGGTCATTAGTGGTGTCACACACACCCCAAGGGTGTCAACTTACTAACACCTTATTGCAGCAGTTCTCAAACTTTTAGCACTGGGACCCACTTTTTAGAATGGCAATCTGTCCAAGACCCACCAGAAGTGATATCATGGTGGAAGTAACATCATCAGGCAAATTAAAATAAGTATAAATAATTAAAGTAAAACAAATAATTCAATAAGCAGAAGCCAGCCCTGGTCCACCAAGTCAATTTCCTCTATAGCCTGCATGCAATAAAGTTTTCAACCCTACCCAGTGCCCAGTTCAATTTAAGAACTTCTGTTTCAACCAGATCACTGTCAGGATCCACCTGGCTTTGCAAGTCTCAAAAAAGTTCACCTTATCAGCTGAAGCCTCTGTTCTGACCCTTTTTAGTGGCGGGGGAGGGGGAGGCTGCCTTCTAGAGCACTTGTTTAGCTCCAGGTGCACAGGATCAGGACCATTCTGGTAGTCTTGCACTCTTCATCACCTGATCTTCCACACCAGCCAAGGCACGTTTGCTTACTCACGAGTAAATGCTACTGTGAGACTTAGTTTCGTTTTCCATAGGGCTCAATACATTCATCTGCTTGGAGGGAGGGACTTCCTTTTCAGGTGTTTTTGGGGGCTGCATTCATTGGATCAGCACCATTCTGGTGTCGTTGAATTCCTCTCAGCCTGCCCTTTCCGAAGGACTAAGACAAGTTCACCTACTCACAAGTAAACGCGTGATACGACTCACTTTCACTTTCTATAGGGATCCATGCATTTTTGTTCTCTTGTTTTTTGGCCATAACTTTTGATAGAATTGAGATATTTCACTCGGGTTTTCTGCATTGCATTCCGCTCGAAATTCCGCATCCAATGGTATATAATATGTTGGGGTATTCCTAACCACTGTGATTTTAGCGCATCACCACCCCGTGCGCGTCACCCGGCACGACCCGCACCCCCTAGCGATGCCTCTGCATAAATACATACTGCTGAAATTGTTGATGAACCATTTTCAAGAGGTAAAAGCTTTATTAATAAATGTTCATCACATTTTACATCTCATAACCCGTTCCTAACTAACTGTCCAGAGCTTATGCAGCCATGTTGTCAGGGTGCATGCTGTATCCTGTGGTGTAGGAGCAGTCAGGTAGGCCTCTTCATACCTTGGGTTGGGTTAGAGCTGCATCGGCTCTGGAAAGTTGGTTAGGATTGGGCTAAGGGTCTCCTATCAGTTTCAAATCTAGCCCTAAGAGAATTGTGGTGTTTTCCTGATCTGATTTGTATATATGGAGAGAAACAGATTAGTGTGAACTGGAGAGATAAGAATGGAATAGGCTTATTGTATGTATTATGTTTTGTGTTATACTATTCTCTCATAAAGCTGTTTGCAAATTGAAAATAATAATGTTTATCTTTCTGATCTTCATAACTGTACAGGAAACTATCAATTGATGGGAAACAATAATGTGACTTTACCAGGGTCATCTAAATAGTTCATGGCAGAAGTGGAACTTAAAACTCACATCTCCCTGGTCCATATCTGACACTGTAAACAAGGAGGCATGAGCTACATACAATGTTTGCTAATTTTCTTTGGAGAATTGGGTAACAGAAATGAATTCTTATGGCCTGGAAATGTGCACCCATGCCATCAACTGTGTATTCAGATTCTTGTTCCATAACACAGTTGTAAATAAGAGAAGAGTGGGGGGCGGGGGGGAATGACTCAGCTGGAAAGTCTTTCTTTGGAATTGCATGCTAGCTAGTAGTTTGGGCTGGCTTTAATCTTTGCTACCTGCAGAGAATGCTTGTGTGGTCTCTTGGTGTGGGGGTTTGAGATGAGCTGTTTAAAAAGAATAATCCCTTTTCCTTCCTTCCACATGTATTGCGGTTATAAAAATCTTTTCCTTATTCTCTAATCTTACTAACAAGTCCTATTAACGATAATTAGCACCAATTTTTTCTTGGTAGTATGCATTAAGGTCACATTTTGATACCCTGTTTATTGTCATTAATACCTTCTGAGTTTTGGTTGTACAAAACTTAATACTTTGTGATTTAAAACCAAAGGGTTGTGGTAATAATAGATTGGCTGGTCATTTTGTTCATTAGGAGATAGATTCATCCAGAGGGCCAGATCACACATTGTATGCAATCACAAAGTAAGAAAACTCAGTGTCCCACTTTCTTACCAGTGCATTGTCAGAATTATTGCAAGGTTGTTAATGGTCTAAGGGCCCAATCATGTCCAACTTTCCAGCACCAGTGCAACCACAATGCAGCCCCAAGGTAAGGGAACAAATGTTCCCTTACCTTGAAGAGGCCTCTGTGACTACCCCCCACCACAGGATGCAGTGCACACCCCATTGTCACGGCTGCACTGATACTAGAAAATTGGATCAGATTGGGCCCTCAGTCTTTTCACACATATATCTGTTTCATAACTACCTTATATTCTTTGCTTCTACCCAAGGATTCAATAAATTTCCTTTTTATTGTGATCTTTCACCTGCTTGTTATTCTTGCTTTACATGCTGCTGGCCCTACATTATTTTCAGCTATTTTTGAGAACTCCCTGAGGATTGGTAGCTCCTACCATGCATCCTGGAGTGAGAAACTCCAAAGAAACTCCCCTCTGTCTAGTTTTAGCCTTGGTGGCAGTAATACATTATTATCATTTTGTGCTGGGAAAGGGGTGAATTGTGGGGAGAGGAAGGTGTAGGGGCTCCCTCTTTGGCCATCAAGTGAGTCCAATTTTTCAGCCGAGAAGTGGTGGGCAGTAGCCTCACTAAGGGGTGCGGGCCGTACTGGGTGATGCATAAGGGGGGTGACGTGCTAAGATTGTGGTGGTTAGGAATAATACCATCATGTTATATACCGTTGGAATTTGCAGTGGAATGCAGTAAAAAAAACAGAGTGAAATATCTCCTTTCTATCAAAAGTTATTAGCAAAAAACCAGAAAACAAAAAATGCATGGAACCCTATGGAAAGTGAAATGGAGACGTATCGCGCATTTGTGAGTAGGTGAACCTGCTTAGTCCATCAGAAAGAGCAGGCTGAGGGGAATCCAATGAAACCAGAATGGTCCTGATTCAATGTATGTAGCCCCCCAAAACCACCCAAGAAGGAGGTCCCCCCCTCCAAGCTGGCGAATGTATTGAGCCCTCTGGAAAGTGAAACTAAGCCGCATGGTTGCATTTACTCATGAGTAAGCAACTGTGCCTTGGCTCCCAGGCAGGTCAGGCAAAGGGAAATGTCAGGCCACCAGAATGGTCCTGATCTGATGGAACTGGAGCTCAACAAAGCTCCAGAAGGCAGCCCCCACCCCAAAAAAAAAGAATAAAACAGAGGTTTGACAGGGTAAAATGAATTTTTTTCTGTTTTAGGCTGCAATCCTATCCACACTTTCCTCGTAGTAAGCCCCAATGACTATAATGGGACTTACTTCTGAGTAGACAGGCATAGGATTGGGCTCTCAGACTTGTAAAGCCAGGTGGGTCCTGATAGTTATATGCTTGAAATATGAGAACTTAAATTGAACTGGCTACTGGATAGGGCTGAAAGTCTTACTGATTCTTTTTTTTGGGGGGGGGGGGGCTGTTATTGCAGGCAGGCTACAGAGAAAATTCACTTGGTGGAATAGGGCTGGCTTCCCCTTGTTTAAAATAATCTTTATTTATAATTTATTTTAATTTGCTTGATGATGTCACTTCCAGCCATGACATTACTTCCAGTGGGTCCTGGACAGATTGTCATTTTAAAAAGTGGGTCCCGGTGCTAAAAGTTTGAGAACTGCACCAATAAGGTGTTAGTTGACACCCTGGGGGGGGGGTGACACCGCTAGTGACCAAAATCACAGTTTGGAGGAATAATACCATATGTTATACATCAACCAATGCGTAGTTTCATGCAGAGTGCAATGAAACGAACTGCGTTGAAATATCTTTTATTCTATCAAAAGGTACAGCCAAAAAACCAGTGGGGGCAGGGAGATGGTAGATCACCACGCCCACCACCTGGGGTGTTGCCCTGCCCACTGCATGGGGGTGATGTGCTGGCATCCCGCATTGGGTGATGCGAACCCTAGTGACGCCACTGGTGGGGAAGGAGATCTGATCATTGGCAGCAGCCAGCGGTATGAAGTAAGTGCAGAGAAATGCACATCATGACATGAAGTAAGATATACTAAATCTTACTGAAGAGAGGGGGTATACAGTTCACAGGCTCTGGGCACCATGTTGAGGTAAAACTAAAAACAACTTTTGTTTCCCCCCTCCAACATCTAGTGGTCTTACTGCTTATAGAACACCATGAGAGGAAGAACTTGGTTTTGGTGGCAGCAATGTGGTTTGGATAATGTGTAGTTCCAGGGTCCTCACTGGTTCACACATACTGTGCGTGTACTTCTCTTGATTATTCAGCACTTGAAGACTTGTGGCCACATGTGCAAACAAGTTTTGTTGAAAAGCATGTCATTTTTTTTAGGTGATGTCAGAATTCTGCTTGCTGTATTTCATTTGAGGTGGCTAATTCGCACATGCAGGCCATCAAATGATGAACATACCCACATGCTTTAAGATCTATTGCATTTTTAAGTGCAGATACACTTTGGAATTTTTGATAAATCAAAGTAAATACATTCTGAATTTATCATAATACAAGGATAGTTTTTTTTTACTTCTGTAGTGCGACACCTACCAATATTTGGTAGTAGACCAAATATTGCGAGGCAATGGATTGATGCATAACCCTCATAGCATTTGAGATAATCACTAAACTCAGATTCTTAGCACAGTCCTGATCAGATGCCATAGAAACAGTTCAGAGAAGAAGTTGAGCAATTTTTGTAAGTAACTGTTAGATTGTGAGCATTGTCCTTGTCTGAAATGCAGAATTGTTGCGACTTAAGGTTTAAACTCCCAAGAGGAGGACTCTGACCTGTATATTCTTGTTGTGTTTAAAGTCAAAAACACTAAGAAAGAAAGTAGCATTTCAGTTGTATAACAGAATTCCCTTCCCTTCCAGGTTGATGTTCACACAGTCCTGAGTGTTTTGGATATGAGCCCAGGTGCATAGATGTAAAGGCGCATTATCTGAGACGACACATACACAGCCAGGCACATTCAAGGGGTCATTTGAGGGAAAGGCGAATATTGGAGGGAAAGGAGTGTATATATGTGAAATAAAGCATGGCAGTTCATATGTACAGTTCTAGCCAAGGGAAAATATTAGGCCCATTGGGCAAAAAAAAAAAAAAAAAGTTGGAAAGGTTCAAATCATATTTGAAATTGTAGTTGTTTGAAATTAGGGAATAAATGTCTGGCTTGATGCCAATGTTCTCTGGCTCTGAAAAAGAACATAACCTGAGGAATGGAAATTCATTTCTCTGGGGATAAACCTGGAAACATAGAGGGACAAAAGTAATACGAGAGATCTCCTGAGCATAAGCATTTAAGCTTTTAAGGGATTACTTCTTCAACATAAGGAAAAAATAACTCCATCTTTGACATTTCAGCCCCCCCTTTTTTTCTTTAGCATTTGAGTACAGGTGTGTGTCCCTTAGTGATGTTCCTGCTAACGCCAGGATCGCACATGCAACGACCACATGTGGTCCCATGGTCATTGGGGGCTCACTCCCCCACCTTCTGAGTGTGAGGGGAGCTCTGCTCCCCTTGCCTCCTGAGTTTTGTCTGAGCCTCACAGAGGCAGTGCATGTCCGAGCACTGCCTCTGCGAGGCTCAGACTGAGGGAAATCACGTCTTGTGCAATTTCCAGATTCCTCCATGAAACCAAAAGTCATGCAAGAGATGCGATTTCCCTCAGTCTGAGCCTCACAGAGGCAGTACCCGGATGTGCACTGCCTCTGCGAGGCTCAGACAACCCTCAGGAGTGGAGGGGAACTGACTATCCCCTCCCCTTTGGAGGGTTCAGATTGCATCAAGCTCTGCTTGATGATTGGGATCGCAGTCCCAATCCCCGTCATTAAGTGGCACACGACCATATATGAAATATCTTTGCTATGTTAACCAAGGTTGGCAGCAATGGTTGGATCTAAAGACTCTGTTTAATCAAATGATATCTTCACTTGTGCACAAGATGGGGGGCACCAGTTCTCTCTCTCTCTTTCACACTCCCACATTATCGCAGTCCCCTGTGTCACATGGCACACTGTCCCAGAAAACACCCCCCCCCACACACACACCTTTTGGAGCAACTTTTAGGGAACAGTAGAAGACTAATTGGTAGTTTTCCCATCCACCCCTGTGCAATGAAAGTGACCTGCTCATATAGGGGATCCTTGAATCTGAGTCACTATGTTTTGTGGCCATTTGCTTTGTAAGACATTGGTTTGTCTAAGACTCTTATGTATCTATACACGAATCTGGCCACAGGTGTTATGCACTCTGTGTTGTGCTTCCAACAAAGTATGTAAATAACATATTTGAGGATGATAACTGAGATAGACTAATAAAATTGCAGTAATGAATAATAGTTTGCATTAATAAGTTGATTTCTCTGTAAACCATCTAATACAGAGACAACTGCAAAAAATTACTACACATCTGGATGACTTTGTGGAACACAGAAAGGTAACTTGGGTACATTTTAACTCTTCAAGAGTAGAACTAATTTTCTTTGCAGTCTTTTGAGAAGCATATTGGGATTATATTATCTACAATATTCAAAGTTGCCATACATCTGTTGGAAAGAAACCATATAAGACCAATAAAAACTCCCACCACACAGTGAGTTGGAGCCCATTGGCCTTTCTTTATAGGAGCTAGCATCCATAATGTCCTGGGTTCTGCTTTACCCTTTCCATGAATCAAATATAAAAATGTATGCTGTAGTAGGACTTCTCGAGGACCACAGCTATATGACAAGGGTGCTGTTCTACTTGTTCTTCATATAATCCATTCATTCAGTTCAATATTCTCTCTTGTACTACAAGCTTCTTAAGTTTACAGGGTGTTTTTATTCTGAAATTCCCCCTACTCAGTAATATTTTAGTATTATCAGCTCCTGTGGGCATTGATTCCCTTTGTCCAGTTTTCTGCCATGTTTTTCTCTGTGCTTGATATAGGCTCTTCTCTTTCTTGGAATCACTTCTGTGAATTCTTTCATGATCCTCCTGAAAATTAACTTCTTTGATGAAGCATTTCCTTAGCTGACCTACCCACAGCTTACCTTGTCTATTCTGCCCATCTTCTCTTATCCAAATCAAACTTTTCATTATATCTTAGTGTCTTTGCTGAAATTTTTCTGCTTGGGCAAGAACTACTCTATTTAGAGTAGTACCTACTGTGCTATTGATCCTCTTCCATTTGTCTCCATCTTCTGAGGTGAGTTGGGTGGTTACCAGGGTTGGAGCCTTAGTGGTTGGAATCCCAATTATGGAATTCCTTCCTCAGATCTATACACCTAGCATTACTTAATTTTTTCAGTGCCTGATTAAAATTCAGTTTTTTTACCCAAATTTGGAGCTTCTGGTCCAGAAGGGATAAAAGACGGAGAGGTACAAGGGTTGTCTTACGATGTTTAAAAAAAAAATCATTTTACACCACCTTCAAGACAATATGGTCAAGTATATATATTAAACATTTTATGTTGTGGTGGTGGTAAACAAATAGTTGACTCCTTCAAATTGCAGATCAGTACATATACAGTATCAAATTTTATTTGATGCTTAAAACCTTTTCTTTGTACAAGAATCTCAGAGGAACTTGCACAAGGTTTCCAGACAATCTCTCATTCAAGTGATTCTCAGTGATAGAACTGATGACACCAAAATATTTACTTTCTTAAGTCAATATTGATTCTCTTCCCATCCATTCATGTCAATAGATTTATTTGAAGATTTTTGATGGTAGTGCCTGTTCTATTTACATGCAGCTCAAAACCTGTCATTTATAGGTTAATTTATTTCTTTGTATTTTGCTGCCTTTCTGCTCTTCTCTTTATTATTACATGGAAGCCTAACTTGCATTTGCTCTTTGTACTACAAAATGGATATCTGCAGTTAGGTTGGACTCAAAATCATGGGCTCCTTGAATAATTAGCCATATAGTAGAGTTAACTAAAATATATTAACAGTCCTCAAACAAAGCTCATAGGGGCATATGTGAAAGATCTATTTTCCTGTAGATTTACAATTGAAAATCATTCATCACAGCTTCCTAGTTTAAGGCCTAGCTGAGTTGTTAACCACTCCAAAAGGGGTGGGCAAGCAATGGGTGCAACTAAAATAATACAGAGCATTGGCTAACTTTCACTGAATATGTATGTAAATGGGACAAAAGATATAAAAGCTTCTTTTTAATGGCGCACAGGCCAAGAGCATTGAATGTTTGTGTTTTTTATTTAAAGTGAAGTAAAATATCCCACAATGAGTCACTCATTGGATTTGTTTCATGCAGAGATTAACAGAGATAATACTTGCTATATACAGCTGCACCTGGGAAAATAAATTGCACTGGTTACAAGAGGCACTGCTGGATGTCACAAATAGATGTGATTAAATCAGCATTAGTAATTCATTTCCTATGTATTGGTTTCTGAAGAGATGAGTATTGGAATATGTAAATAACAGTGTGTGTAATCATGACTTTATCATTTCAGCATAGGCAAAAATATTTTCATATGCTGTTCAAGGTTAAATTAGGAGTTTGTTCATTGTGTTGTAATTTTTTACTAATGCTCACACTACTTTGTTGGTCTGTAATGTGACAAGTTTCTTTGATTTCATTCTAGAATAATTTGGAAAGGATGACTATCTTGTCTGGTTGTTCTTGCAGGTCCTTGATCAATATGAGAGGGAAGGCTTCAGTTTCCTAGCAAAGGTTTTTAATTCCTCACATTCCTTCTTAGAAGATCTCACAGGTCTGACACTGTTGCATCAGGAGACCCAAGCTGCTGAGGTAAGATATGTCAAAGCTAAAGGCCCAACAAAGAAAGCGGAAGATCCTTATACTACTTTTTCAGCTTCAGTAATATGATAGATGTTCTTAAATTGGACTCTTTGGATTGCTTAAATCCATATGTATATAGTAACTTCAAAATATGCCTTTGTACTGTTTGAATTTGTTAAACCTACTAGATGTGTTGAGGTGGTTATGATTTGAAACTAAAGCACAAACCATAGGTAGGTAGATATAGTAGGTGTGGGTGATAGCAGTTGGTGATGAGAACCAGAAACTGTGAGTGAACAAAGATTTCACTAATGACTTTCGTGTTGCTGCTTTTAATGTTATGTTAGAAATTTCTTAGTTCATATTTGAGTTAATGTCAAGCCTCTGTTCCATTTTGGAATTTTGACACCATGACCCTTCTAATTGCTGAAATAGGCAAATAAAGTGAACATCTTGCATTATGTTTAACTGTTGAAAAATTTTTCGATTGCTTATGGCTGTCTTACTGAAACAAAAGCTGTTTAACAAATTTAGTAATCGGGTAGTACAATGGCTACTAAAATTTTTATTGGATTGCACTGTATGGTTTTTACTGTTGTGTATCTTTTATCTTGTGCCATCAATGTGCATAGCATGCTGACCTCATGCTAGTCCTAGAGAACAAGAAATTTAAGATGGATACATTATCTTTTAATAGTGATTTTTTAATGGGGCTTTTCATTCCATGCCAGCTTTTCTTTTACCCGTAACTCTTTGTAAGACAATTTAAAAGGTCTGCTCTGGACTAATTCCCCACCCCACCATGCTATGTGTGAGATTAAGTAGCAGTTGTACCTGGTCTTTTTCACTGCAGGCTTCTGCATGCAGTCTAGAATCATAGATCCTCTGGTTACATGGGCAAAGTGTTTAACGGTGTTTAGTTGTATGCCCTTGCTCATTGGGTCACATGTGCTTCTTTGCGGATAAAGCTTCTTAAGTGGCATTATATGAAAAAATACTATTCTTGTTGGTGTTTTTTATAGACTTGTTTCTTACCTTATGAGCACTGTGCAGGAGGATGCTTGAAAGTCTTCCAAACTAAAACACTCATGCTCCATATGTCCTCTGTCACTGTGTCCCTTTTCTTTCTTTTGCCTCCTTTAGGCAGGTTTTCCCAGACTTTGTTATTGCAACCCCTAGAAAAAAAAATGCATGTGACACTGCCCCTTCAAATTACAGCTAGCCATGACCCACACTTTGAGTATCCCTGGAGAAAGAGGGTTGGTCCATCTAGCTCCATGTAGTATTACTACTTATAGGCAGCTTTCTGGCGTTTCAGACAGGGGTCTTCTCCAACCCTACTGGAGATTCCAGAGATTGAGCCTAGTTCCTCAAAGCTTTGTGATCCCCTTCCATGCTGCTTGTGAGACTCCAGGAAGTCATACTTTGAGAACTGCTGCCTTAGTGAAAACCTGAGGTAGGTCTAACATGGAAGGCACTCTAGCAGTCATTTTCACTCTCTACCATTAAGGATAGTGCATCTTCATCAGCTATTTTTGTGCTATTGGTCACCATCTTTATCTGGTAGCAGTCAAACAATAGTTGCTTAGGAAGGAATAAAGGCACTTTTAACCAGAGTGACTTGAGGCAAAGTACCAAGCTGCTTTGGGCTGTTGTTGGTTCTGACACACTGGAGGATTGCTGGATTTGTTTCAGGTTCTAGCCTGGGGAAGATGTTGAAGAAATGAGAAAATTACCACAAAAGTGAGTGCTAACCTAGGCAAGGCCATGTCTAGCTAGTTGCATCTGAATTTTATTGTTTTCAGTTTACCTTGACCTACAAGAACTGTTTTTTCCTCTAACATTGATACCTGTTTTTGTTTAGCTAACTATAAGACCTGTCATTTGTGTACCTCTAAGACCTGTTTTGATCGAAGGGCAAGTGCCTGTTTTGTTCATTTTCACCATTCCTTTCCTTTTTTAAATTTGATTTTACTTGTCCAATCTTTCTGTTCAGAGAAACTAAGACTTTCTCCTCTCATCCCTGACAGCCTCTCAGGCCTTATTTATGTATTTATTAGATTTGTATTCCATCTTTCTCCCCAAAAGGCACCCAAGGAAGCTTCCACTACCCAAGTGTCTGTACAGAGGATTTAGGTTAGCCTGGTCATTTGGCTTTCCAGATCACTCATATATCATCTGACTTCTGTGCTGAGGAAACTCCAGTCTTTGGAGGTTCCTTTAGATGGGAAGTAGGTGAAGAAGGGAACCCAGCCTCTCTTAGATTTGGAGTTGCAAATTTTTTCCTCCTGGTCACAACATTTGATCCTTTTTTCTCTGTGTGTTAAATCTTATTTTACTACTTTCTCTCCAAGGGAGCTACAAGGCTCCCCCTAGACCACTAAATGCATACATAAGCGTAAATTGTACACATAGTAAGAGGTTTCTTTGCAGTTTCAGTTTTGAGTTTAAAACTAAAAAGGGGCTTTCCTTTTCAGTAAGTTCTGACAGTAGGGAAAACATTACTAGGTTTTTAGCCCTTTCTTCCATTTTCATTGTGGCTTGGAGACTACAGTATTTGTGCTTTGAGAAATGCTGGTGATCACCAGACCTCATTTTTTCAGGACCCCTGCTCTCTGACTTTGTATGTTCCACACATTGGAAAGAACCTATCTGCTGTCTTGGGGGATTACTAAGAAGTGAGTCAAGAACCTCTAATGTTAGGGTTTCTCTCTGTTCTTTTGCCTCTGGCAACAGTGGGTGGGGAAAATGAAAGGATAAATTTTTGATTTATCGAAAATTGATTGGATCTAAAGGATGATGGACTGAAGAGAAATTGTGCTGCTAGTGCTTATGGAAGAGTTTGCACAGTGAGTAGATGAGGTTCTGTAATGATTCTCATGTCTCTGCTTGCACAGACTCTAGTACTGGTACATACCTTTATTGCTTAACTTTCTAGGACAGGGTGTAAAACCATCTTCCTTTGAGTAGATTACTGCTTTGCATGCAGAAGGCATGATTTAATCTAATCTCTTTTTCTTTTCAAAATAAAAGTTTATACAGATGGGATCTCGGTATCCATGGATTTAGCATCCACTGATTTGACTTACCACTGATACCGAGATCCACCTTTAAATGCCTTGTGATAAGAAAAATCCTATTTCCTACCTTCATGCTGTTACATAATTATAAATTCATTCCATTAGATCCCATTATTCACCCCATGTAGTGGGTGAATGTGGTATAATGTCTATACCAACGCATTATGGAGTGACAATAGAGGAGCAAGAAACCTAGAAGTGGGTCTTTAAAACTATTTTCCCACTGATTTCACAGGGCACAACCTGTATGTCAGAAAAGGGAGCTTTGGGTTGCAGAGGGAATAAAAAACCCATCTTTCCTATTGGCTGGTTAGGAATGTGAACGCCTTAGGATTGGTGGTGATTGGTTTGTAGAAGTGATGAGAGTTGGGATTGGTTGGTGGTAAGAAGAATCAAAGACTGAATGTTGGGCAATGGCAGTTAAAAGATAGTTGGGCAGATTGAGAAGGGTAATAGATCTGTGAGTAACTGAAGGGCTGCCTGAAAGTCTGGCAAAAGTGGGTACAGTGGGTTAGGAGTTGCATTTTTCTTGGTACTCTTTTATTTTAAATCACCCACTTGGCTTAGTTTATTCTGTTACAATTACAGTTCAAGTCTTAACCTTACCCAAGTGACTCAGAAGGTCTGTCCCCATGCAAAAGTAATAATGATGGAACTATGATTTGAGGATTCAGCAGGACTGACTCCTCCCAGATGTTTCTATCTTTAGACCCTCCTGGGGAGAAGGTGGGATAAAAGCATGATTAGCAGACATAGACCATCTCCTGATTCTTATATGACTGTTAGTGCACCTTTCTTTATTTGATTAAGCGTTGAATGGGGCCTCTCTACCAACCAAGGTAAGTATCAGTTTTTTTGATATGATTTTTGTAAAGCTTTTTGCATTGAGAATGAATGTTGAAGTTTGACATTTTTTGTTACAGGAAACTGGTTTTGAATGATGACCAGAGAATAGTTGTTAGAGTGCAATTTTTCCCCTCCAAATATGGGTAACCACAATTTTCCAGTGTCTTATGACTAGGAACTGCCTGTCCAACTGCAAGTTCATTGTGAGTTTTGTTTTGTTTTAAAAGAAGCTTTACTGCTTTTAAGCATTTAACAACTTGTTTCCCTAGATGTATGTTTCTTTAGGCACTCTCTGTTGTATCTGCCCCCATTACTCTGAGCAATTTCAATACATAAACACTAAAAGACTAGGAGAGCAGTCCTGATAAAGTCAAGCACACTTAAGGCCAGGTTAAAGCTAGTAGGATATAGGCAAGCAGTTAGTGTCTGGAAGTTCTAACCGTTTTCAGCATAGTAGTTAATGTGGCACTGTCATAAAAAGCACTCTCTCATCTTTTTCCCCCTTCCTTTCTTCCCACCTAAGTGAAGGAAAGCTCTCTCTATACACTGTGACTGACTTAGGAATCTGAGCTGTGCATAGGAGGATGTGACAGGCTGGTCGTGCAATGGGCACTGTCTATGAAGAAGTAAAACCATTGTAGTCAATGGAAAGTACTTCCAGGAAAGTATGCATAGGATTGCAGCGCAAGTCATATATTACTCATAGCATCCCCCAATATATATTTAATGCCACCATTCCTAGGGTGAGGAATGGTAGTGGTTGTATTCCCCCCCCACCTTGAGACCACTGATATCCCTAGCAGTGACCCATTTAACCTGAAACTATTGCTGTATAATGCTAGGTGAGTGAACAATAAGCTATGCCTGATCCAAGGGACTACCCTGGTGTGTATAACTGAGACTTGGTTTGAGTAGATGGGAGGAGGTTCCCTCATTTTCTGGGGAGCTGCATGCAATGAAATGGCTTGACAGGCACCTTGGCGATAGTGATGAAAAACTTGACTAATCTAACCAAGCATGAGATAGAGCGTTTTCCATGACAGTGATGACAGCAAAGAGACTTTTTTCTCTGCCACCATTGCATCCACAGAAAGCCATCTGACTGAGTTATTCCAGGCTGCTTGGGGCCTGCTTCGCTGGGCCCCTCAGGGAGGAGATGGGAACAACTCAGACTCCTGCTGTGATCAATTCGCGAGATACTTTGCAGATAAAGTGACTTAAAACCACCAAGACTTGGATGCCTCATTAACAGTTCCAGTTGATGATCTATCTGCATCTGTTAGTCCTATTATTATGAATTATTTTCCATTTCTGCACTCTGAAGGATGCAGATAGGATCCTGTGGTGCATGAGTCCATTCACTTGCCTGCTTGATCCTTGCACAAATGGGCTTATCAAATGGACAGGGAGAGTGCATCTCTGAAGGAGGAGGTGTTGCTGACGGTTTGAAGCTGGCTGTGGTTCACTTTTCTCCTAAAAAAATTCTCCCTAGATTCCAGTGTGTTGGAGAATTTCTGGCCAATCTCTAATCTCCTGTTTCTGAGCAAGGTAACTAGGCAGGTAGTGGTGGTCTCAGCTCTGGAATTTCCTGAATGAAACTGATTATCTGGATTGCTTTCAATCCAGCTTCAGAAGTAGCTTTGAGATGGAAACTACAATTTCCAAATGGTCTTTAAGGGCAGCCCCCTGTAAAGTGCATTATAAATGTCAGGTCCTGATGTCACCAATACATGCACCACTGTAGTCAGGTCTGAAAGACTTGGACAAGGATGCAATAAGCACACTAACCTAAGCTAGGCAAATGCCCATCAGGCCTCTGCTACCACTTGCTTATCCAAGAACAGCGAAGAATCCAGGAGGATCCATACACTGCAAACCTGCTCCTGTAGAATTTGCAACATCATTCAGAACAGATTGATAGCGCTGCATTACAGAATTCTAAATCAAGAGGATCTGTTTTGTCCAGATTTAATTTCAGCTTGTTAGTTCTCATCCAGTCTCCTATTGCCTTCAGTCTATGAGGTTTCCATAGTCTATTTAACACCAGCTTCTTGAATCTATTGGCCAGAAGTGATCAAGCCTCTGTAAAATAGTGTCTACAAGTACCTGACTGGCCAACCGACCCAGGATACCAAGGCTGATGGTGTTTGAAAGCCACTAAGAGCCCAATCCTGTGGTCGGCGGCACAGAGCCATGCTGCTGACCACAGTCGCAAATGTGCCATAAGGGATGTTTGCAGGGCTCATCACCTGTCTCCCGCCGGTGCTAGCCCAGCACCAGCCAGTGCTGGGCTAGCACGGGGCAGTAGCCCAGCTTGGCAGTTTCCCAGACCACAGAGCTGTGGAATGGGAGGCAGGGGCGTGGACAGGGACGGGGAAGAGGCATTCCAGATAAAGGGGAGGCTGGCAGGGGCAGAGAGAAGCGTGCCAGGGGGCGGGTGGGAGGTGTGTCGGGGGAGAGAGGGAGGAGGATCCGTGCAGGATCCAAGGCACTTGTGCAGGGCTGTGCGCCCTACACGAGCGCCTTTACCTTACTGCCAACCTTATGGTCGACGGTAAAGTGAGTAGCCCCATTGCAGGGCTGCTTACCTTACTCGGGGGAAGGGGAGCGAACATCCCCTTCTCCCGAGGCGCCTCCTGCAGTAGCGCGGCAGGCACAGGATTTGGCAGCAGCCCTTCTCGGTGCCGCTGAGCCTGGGCGCCCCAGGCAGCTCAGGATTGGGCTGCCCATGGCCTAATAGGGTCACACACACTCTGTCCAGTCCCCAGCGTACATCATTCAACAGAGTGACCAAGGCTGTTTCTGCAGAAGGCAGCCAGTTGATTTTTGCGTGCAGTTCACAATACTGTTAATCTTACTCAGCCAGGCACGACCCAGAGAAGGTCTTTGTGTGTTGTGTAGAATAGACGATAGCAGAGAGAGAAGCAAAGCAAGAAAGTTGGTTTATTCAGTCCCTCTTCTTCTTCCCCTCTCAAGGAACTCTATGTTGACTATTGATAGGCAAGCAGACCCAAAAAGTGTATCAGACATATGTATGACAGAGCATGTTGTACGAGGGTCGCCCAGAAAGTAATGCACCACATTTTTTTTTCTTCAACAATTATTTATTGAACACAATGAAACTTAGACACAAGAAAGAATGATGTTTCTTCTACACTCCCTATTTTTCCACGTAATCTCCGTCCAGTTCTATGGCCTTCCTCCAGGGAGACACAAGGGCATGTATGCCCTGTCGGTACCACTCCCTGTTCTGGTCACGAAGCCATTTCTGCACTGTGCGAATCACCTCTTCGTCATCCTCAAAATGTCTTCTGCGAATGGCATCCTTTAATGGCCCAAACAAGTGGAAGTCTGAGGGAACTAGGTCAGGGCTGTAGGGTGGATGGGGTAACACAGTCCAACCCTGTTTAGTGATGTGTTCCGAAGTCCCCAAACTTGTGTGAGGCCGAGCGTTATCATGTTGAATCAAACATTCACCTGGGTTGTAATGGCGCCGAAGTCGCTGGAAGCGCTTCTTGAGTTTGGTTAATGTCTTCACATAAGCTTCAGAATTAATGGTGCTGCCTCTTGGCATCACATCAATGAGTATGACGCCCTCACAGTCCCAAAACACAGTGATCATGACCTTACCGGCGGAAGCAGTTGCTTTGAATTTTTTCTTCTGTGGAGATTGAGGATGACGCCATTCCATCAACTGTTGTTTTGTTTCGGGCTCAAAATGGTGAACCCAGGTTTCATCACCTGTCACGATCCTGGACAAGAACGCTTTCCCCTCATCTTCAAAATGTTTCAGCAACTCAGAAGAAATGTTTTTTCTGAGAGATTTGTGGTCCACCGTAAGACAGCGCGGAACCCATCGTGCACACACTTTTGAGTAATCAAGAGCACGGATGATTGCATCCACACTTCCTTTGCTGATTGACAGCTTCAGCGCCAACTGCCTAGTCGTTATGCGTCGGTCCTCGCGAATGAGCACATCAGCAAGCTGCGTCTTGTCAGGTGTGACAGCCGTGGATGGCCGCCCCAAACGCTGCAAATCTTGGAGCTCTGCCGAACTGCCTTCTAATGGCCTCACCCTCTGTGCCCAGCGACTAACCGTACTTCTGTCGACTGCAGATTCTCCATAAACTGTACACAAACGTTAGTGAATGTTCCCAACAGTTTCTTTCTCCGCAGTGAGAAATTCAATGGCGACACGCTGCTTGTAACGTACATCACTTACAGACGCCATTTCGAAACACTACTGCAGCTACGCTATCTGTCTGAAGAAACCAAAAATTTGTGTGCGCACTCCTGAAAATTCAAAT